>NC_141154.1:102799154-103547904 GCF_053477565.2 Lygodium microphyllum | reverse complement strand
ATATTTCTTGGTTTTAAAATTCAACTTATAGAAGTCCACACAAATCCATATCTTTCCATGAAAGGGATAGGAAAGTTATCTTTCTTGGTTTTAAAATTCAACTTATATAATTCCACACAAATCCATACCTTTCCATCTTCTTAAATACCACCTCAATAGGTAAAACCCATTCACTGTTGGGGACACCAAATAGATGAACTAGGTAAAACCCATTCACTGTTGGGGACACCAAATAGATGAACTGAGCTTCCAAGAGCTCCACTAACTCTATCTTCACTAATGTAGAGTAGTTCAAATTCATTTTTTAGTTGTGAGACCTTACTAGCTTGGCATTTGGCTCTAGATCAATGTGGTGCTAACACACAGTGGGATCAATCCCCTTCGAGTCTTTATAAGACCATGCAAACACATCTAAGTTTTCCTTCAGCAAGTCACAAAGGTATGGTAGCTTCTCATCAGGTAGATTGCTATCCACCTTCAAATGATATTTAGTGCCTTTGCATCAATAAAGGTTAACTACTTCTCACCTTCCACCCCTCTGATAAAGGTCCCATAGGCAAATTTTGGATATAGATTTGACTCCTTCACAAGAATAACGTCCTCTTTTGATGATCTATTGGAGCCAAATTCTTCTTTCTTGGGCTACAACTCTTTAGACTCTTTTGGATGCTAAAATGGTATGAGGTTGTCTTTGATTTGATTCCTGAGATACTCACTTGTTGACTTGAGGACTCATCCTTTAAGGATACATCCAAAAATGTCACATAGCAAGGACTCATCTAATTGTTCTTCTATTCTAGCACTAGCACTTGTTAGCAAGGTGCATCATCATTATCCTTTCTTGGAAAGGGTGAATTAAGATAACAATGGCCACTAGTAAGGTGACAGATGATTTTTGATGCTGAGAAGTGCTTAAAATTAGTCAAAAATTACGAATATCCGGGGAAAAATAGACTTCGTCGAAGGTGGCAGTGGCAATCAGTACGATTTTAAGCGGAAATGCCCCAGAAAGGCTTAAAACACCCACTTGACAACAGTTGGTGAATTTTCATAATTTTTTAACATGCGAGAAGAGACCCTAGGAGATGCTCAGTAGTGGAAGACTTCAAGACAGACACCCAGGATTTTTCAGACTAAGAATCGGACACTGGACGTGGAAGAGGGAGTGCCCGGGAGGCGAAGGCCAAATTGGAAAGGGTGGAAATGGACTTTAGGAGAGCCCAAAGGGTGTGACCCTTTGGGAGCCCAAAATTCAAAATGGAGGGGGGGGGGGGGGGGGGGGGTTTACGTTTTTTTCGCATGACTGGGAATAGGATGCCATGAATCCACGATTTGAGGAGGGGGGCTATGGCACTTACAAAAAGAGCCCCCAACTGATCTCATGGCTGATCTACATTCTATCTTTGCTCTCCATCACTAGTCTCCACCCATCAATTGGCTGCTTGGTTGTGCAGAACAAAAACCAGTCTTTCTCTCTCCTCCTTCTCTCTCCTGCATAGAGGCTATTCATGTGCAAGAAATCAAGAAGAAGAGGGGCTGAAGAATGCTGCCGGCTGTGATCGAATCGCTCCAAGATGAAGAGGAGGTTGAGGAAAGAGGTTCAGCACTGAAGAATGGTTGCTGGTCGGTCTGTGGGCTGCCGAGAATAATTATTAAAAAACCCACAACATGCAAGACACGCGGTATGCTCCAATTTTACAAAGAAATTTGCTTGTTTTTGTTGTTTCATGGTCCAAATGGTGTTCATATACGATGAATTTTTGTTCGAACCTTGTTAGCATCATGTTTGAGGGTTGGAATTACAGAAATGCAGAACTCGTAATGAGTTAGAGTCGTTATTAATTCTTTAAAACCTACAAAATGTCATTTTTAATGGAAATTAGTGGATTTTTTCGAATTTGAGTTGGAGAAAAGGGGTAAAAATGGGATAAAATCAGAGAAAATGCTAAGTTTCAGTCAAAATAATAGGCCAATATAAATAAATAAAAAAATTCCTATTTTTCATGAATAATAAATAGTAAAAAATAGCAAAAATAAGAAAATTGGGATTTTCACGCTTAAAAAATGTGAAAAAATAATATTTATGTGCGTGAATGTTTGGAAAGGTTAAAGCATGAGGTTAAGCCTCAATTTGGCCTTGTCCTTTGTGTTATAGTACGTGTTTATTGGTTTTTTACATACAATAATGATACAAAACAACCATTTACACCTATGCAACGTAGCCACACCTAAACGGTGAGGGGAAAATGAAGTTTGTGCAATGATCTAATTGCTGAAAAGATAAAAATTTTGATTTTTCTCTTTGTGCATAGTATTTAGGGATCGTTCCATAATTAAATATAAGCAACTAGTAGCACGGAAGTTCTGGTGCTAGTCCCTAAAGCAGCGCAGTATGTAATGCTTAGTTAAAATTTATGAAAGGGCTGTTTTTCACACCTCACATGGCTGATTTTTTAATCATAAAATGGTTGTGCACAATTGTCATACACCTCGCATTAGGCATGCCATGTGGTATCTCCTGGAATGCATTGCACTTGATTGATAAACTTTGACCAACGCTGAGAGGACAGGAAACCTAAGCTGTAGGTTAGACGGGTGCTTCCGTGGGGGAAAGTTTTGTGAGGCAAATCAAAATCTCCTGGAACACTGAATTATTAAAGAGTGGAGTCTGTGTGAATGTTATATGTGTTAGCGACGCATCTTGGGGCTAATCCCTGAGGTGTAGGAGAGTCGCAGTGGAGCCGTGGCAATCAGCCGAGAGGTGCTTCCCTATGTGTGTATTACGAGGCATTATGCCTATATGTTATGGGATCTCCCTCTGAGGAGAAGGGAAGGTGAACGTTAGACTACATATTGGATATAAACACAATATCATTATAAGTAATTAGTGAAAGTGAGTTTTAGATGCTCCTGGCCCGCGAGGCCGTGTGGTGGGGTTGTTTGTCGTATGCATGAGGTCCGGCTAGTGCCATAGCCAGTGCCAGCCCATTTGAGGTCCCATCATAAGGGAATATTTTTTTCTCTGTCCTTTTTCTACATATCTTTTGTATGCTTTGTGGACTGTCAAAGGGTGCCATTGTCATTCTATCCAACATCATGAGGTCCAGCTAGTGCCATAGCCAGTGCCGGCCCATTTTAGGTCCCATCATAAGGGAATATTTTTTTCTCTATCCTTTTTCTACATATCTCTTGTATGCTTTTTGGACCGTCAAAGGGTGACATTGTCATTCTATCCAACATCATGGCATCTTCGATTGGTGAGGCCTTTGTAACATTATCTTCATTTGTATCCTCTTCTAATTGGACATGTTCTTCCTCTTTTGCTATCAGGTTCTTGATCTTCACTTTTATCATCTTTCATTTCTAATTCGGTCTATGCTTCTATAGGTGCTTTGTAAGAGATGAACCGCTCTTTGTCTCTACTTTTTCTTATGTCTCTGGCTCTATTGTTAAGGCCATATAATATGGAGAAAAATACATCCAAATCTCTATCATTCCATGCAAATTGATTTTAGAAGTCGTTTTTGTTTTCCACAGGATATATTCACCCATCGATAGCAACTTTGCTTCTTTTGGGAGATGGCTTAGAGTTCCCACTATTACGGACTGTGCTTCATGTTTCTTTGGGAAAATTTTCTTGCCAACATCTCCTTCAATTGATGTTCCATTTGCTACTTCATTGGAAAAGACATATGAGACTTCTATGAAGGTGGATCCATGTCCTCTTTGTGAACCATAGAGTTTCAATACCACTTTATTCAATCCCCTATCTAGGATTAGGGTTCCATTGACTAATTCATCCTTGGTCGCACTTCAAAAAACCATGGTCTTCCCATGCATAGAGTGTAACATGTCCCATAACAGTTTGGCTTCACTCCACTAAGTATGTTAGCCAGTAATCTCTTCTTGCAACTATGGTCTTAACATATGAAAGGATACCTAAAGGATTGATTCTGTTTTGATCTACCGATTTGATGAGCAATTGAGTTGATTGCATGCCTTCTTATATCAATGCACTTGAAATGAAGCTATCTTAGATCCAAATGAAAGTCTTTGGAATGCCAAGTTATAGGAAGGTTTTGACCACTTTGGCTTCTTTCACACGTCCTGGGGCCTTATTGGTTTTGGTAATAGTTGTAGGGTGGGCAACCCTTACACTATGTCTTTGTGTGAAATTGTGTTTAAATCTCTTTCTACAACTGGGAGAGAACATCTATGGTTGTCAGAATGTCAAATTAGAATGGAATGTATCTAGGTCTTTCACCAAATCATACTCTTTTATGGGATCCAGTGGCTTCTCCAATTAGTTGGGGAATGGGGCAATGCCCACTCTTATTTTTTATCTTTCTTCAACCAATGATTGGATCACCACATCTTCTATTACTAGAGATATATCCACCTCTTCCATGTCTTGGATCTCTGGTCCTTCGTCTTGGACTATCTTTGTATCCTTCTATGACATTGGAGTGCTCTTTATTGTACAATCGATTGGTATTGTGCTTCTTTGTGGCTCTGTTAGGAACTTGAACTTGACAATTTTTAGGTGGAATATTTTCTTTTGAAACTAGGGTTTGGACAATTTGGGGAGATATGAACCCTCTCTCCACATTTGTAACATTTCACTTTGGATATTTATCCACTTCTTGATAGCCTTCCTTAGTAACTTTGGGAGGGGAACCTTCTTGGATTAAAATTAAGGCCAAACTCTTTGGGCTTTGGGCCAATAACTTAATTTTTCATCTTGGATTTTAGTAAGTTAAACCGTGATTCCTCATCTTTCTTTCTTCTATCATGCACCTCCTTTAGAGACTCTAAATGTCCTCCGTGTGTCCTTTCTCATGCAATAAGAATAAAAGGGTCCAGGGGTGGTTGGCTTTTAGGTACATTTTGTGGCTAAATATTTTGCTTGATGGCACTTTCCACATCAAGTTTTTGATTTCATGTATTAATGTCTCTTCCTACTACTATAGTATTTGGTAAACTAGTAGCATTCACTTTTAGTGTCTAATACTATTTTGTAATCACATCCATCAACTCTTTCTTGATGTTTGTAACTGAATTGGACAAGAAGTCCTTCAAATTTTCTCCTCCTAGAGCATTTGTAGTGGGATTTCAGAAAGTCTTTGTAATCATTGCATAGACTGGTTGAGTTGATGTAGGGGGACCTTTGTTTTGATTTTGACTCAAAGCTCTTGTTTGGACTATTGGCTATTTCTCATTCTCGTTGGTAGGGTTACATTTTTCTTATTGATTTTCCATTAGGGGAATTAATTGAGTCCAATATTGTTGTGGTTGGACCATCATTTGAGGCACTCTTTGCGGCCACTATGGATTTCGTACATTGTATTGAGGCATTATAGGAATTTTAAGGTGGGGATAAGGGACAATCCCTAGGACTGCATTAGGTGGATATGCCATTCCAAGAATTAAGGGAGATAGGGGTCTTGTGCTCAAGGTCATAGACAATCTTGCTTCAACTTCATCACACAGTCTTACATCTTCCACTACAGCTTGTAGATTAACTAGTCTTCTCAAATCCACAAACTTGTGAGTTTTTTATTGTAGACCTTTCAGAAAAACTCATTTCTCGATACCTTCATCCAAATTATGGTTGGGCCAGCTCTTCAGTATGGATTTCATTCTAAAGATATATGGTTCTCCACTCACTCTCCAGAGAAGTGGATCAAATTCATGAACTCCTCTTGCATTTGCCTTTCAAAACCTTCATGCCTAAATTTGGCGAGAAAGGCCACATTCACTTTGTTTTATATGTTGAAAGTTCCTTATGTTTATCTCTCATACCACTGAAATTCCATGCCCTTGAAAGTGGTGGAAAATATCGCTAATCAATTCTCTAGAGTTTTGGCATTGTTGGATACATAGACTGTAATGAACTCAGCTCATCATGATCATGGTCTTCATTGCTTTCTCCCTTGAAAATTTTAAATGGGACTACATTTGCTAGCCTATCATCATCAATAGTTATAGGATGAATTTGGCTAGGAAGGGGCCCTTGATTCACCATTGGGACTTTTATGAAGAGTGCCACAAGGGCATCAAAGGAGGGTTCTCTTGCTTCTTCCTTGTTCTCAAATTTGAGTTTTTCCTTTTGTCTTCTCATATATCTCTAGATTCGTTCTAGTGCTTTCCTCTTTATTGCTTCATTCATTAGAGAGTTAGCTCTACATAGTTTGACTATGCTCCATAAAAGGAAAATAGAGGGCCTTTAGTCTTTGGAAGACTCTCTTGCCAACACTTTTACCTTGTTTTTCTTTCCATAGTCTCTACCATAATGCCTTTGGTAGTACCAAGTTCAGAGGGTTTCAATCGTATAAGTTGTGAAGATCACTCTGTCTACTAGCTTCTAGTGGGTTGTCAACTGGACAGAGAGAAGGTTGTTAGTGCACTAGGCATCCCATATCTCTTGTTGTTGTGTGTCCATAAACAATGTGCATAAACAAGTGCCAACTCTTTTCCTTCTTATTCTTATGGACCTCCACTCATGAAGCTTGTTCACAATCTCCCACTTAATAATGTCTAGAAACTCCTCAACAAAAGCCAAATCTTCCATTGACATTCATTATCTTGGTTTCTTCTTATTTACTTTTCTCCCAAATAGATTGACATAAAAATGTAAGTCTCTCTTCTTTCTATAGGCAAGGGGAACAGTCTGTCACACAAGGCCTACACCAAGATAGCATTATGCTCTTGCCATTGAGAAACAAATCTCTTAAAGAAAGTGGCTTTTCGTACGAATTCTACCAATTCTTTTGTAATACTTGGAATCTTACAATCTTTTGTGCTCCTCTTTCTCTTCAATTATGCCATTTCTTTCATTTCAAGTCTCCCACAGAGAAAGTGCTTGTGGATGCTAGTGTTCCCTAGCTATGCATCAAGACATGGAACTGTCTATAGAACACCAAGGAAATAGGGAAAATACTGTAAGAAATTCTATCTTGTATCATCAACAAGCATGCTTCTCATTCTTCAAAAGATCATAAGAAAGAAAGCACCCCTATGAACAACAAATATTCATGCAGTATCATAAAATGAGTCTTCCACAAATATATATTCAATAAAACATAGTATATTCTTCATGTTCTTCATATCCACCACAAACTAAGAATGAAATACAAAAAGAAGCACTCATTACTGAATGAAAATATCACATAGTCTTTATTGTTTATCAACATCTTTTCTTTGTCTCTCAATCTCTAACATATATACAATGTTTCTTCATAAAAAATGGTTATCTCTCATACAAGATCTCTCTCACTTACTCTCACTCAAAAATACATAAGGATACAACATAATAACCCTCAATAAGCCTCTCTTGGTCATGCATTTTTCCTCAAAAAAGTATGTTTGATCCAAAGAGGCACTAGAGCCACTACAATGACTCTTGATAGACCACCATTGTCACTATCACTTCAATGCCTACTCTATTCTTTATCAGCTACATCTTCATTCAAGCTAGATAATTTTGATCTTGTAATCTACTCTTTCCAAGATTGGAAAACTTTTGCACGCTAAACATTCATCCCACAAACACTCACAAAAACAAACAGAAGACAACAACAAACATATAGAAGCTTAATAGTGCCTTACAAATGATCAACCAATACACCATAAAACCTCATAGATTCAAGCCATTCACACTCATAAAAGATCATTCAAGACATACTCATCCACACTCAAACCCAAGCATTTAAAATCTCAAACTATAAGAAAACAATACCAAGTAGAGGTAAATCAATCCCATCAGAACCAATTAAACATACCTAGACACCTATCACAACATCATAGCTCAATCAAAAACTGTCATAAGATTCTCAAACATGTTCAAACCATCCCAAAACTCTACAAAACACTTACAAAATCACTCAATCCCAACAATTCAAACATAAAATCAACCATTAAGTACCTAGAAAATAATAAAAAAGAGCTAAAAATCAATCACATTGAATGCTTAACACTTTTCTATACTATGCAATCACAAGTAGAGCCTCTATTTATGACCGTAACTTGAGCTCTTTGCTTAAATGCTCTACTTATAATACTAAGTAGGTCCTTTGTTTCCAAGAGACCAGTTGCTCCCTACTTAAGTAAGCATGTGTAGGGTGGAAATTAGGGGTGAATTTTAACCCAAATACTATTTTTTGGAGGTTTTATTGGTCATTGGGCTAGTTTTTTAGGCTTGAAAACTCACAAAATAATTGATATATACAAAAAATACATATTTTGGCCCAAAATTTACCCAAAAACAAATTTAAAATAGGATTTTCTTTACCCAATTTTCTAAATTATTCACCATTGATTAGTCAGACATTTTCCCACCCATCTATAAACTAAAAATTATGGGGGTCCCTTAATTTTTACCTTGGTCATGTGTTTACATACATCAAACCCATGTACCAAGGTAGGTTAAGATTCCCTTTCTTGAGCATCCAAAGCCAAGGTATTTTGCTTCAATCCTAGCCATTAGTGGTGGCCCAAATCAATGGGCTAGTGCTACCCCAAAAATGAGTTTCAATAGCTCAAGGAGTTAGATGTAGATCCCATGATGAGAATATCAAGGTGTGTTGAGCATCAATGCCAAAGAAGATGCTAGAATCCTCAACCTTCCTAACAAATATTCACTCCACATGCACAAACTCCCACAAACATCAAATGCTACTTTGATACCAGTTGAGAGGGAAGCAATTGTGGGATGCAAGGTAGAATCTACGGAGTGTAGAGGGTTGAGAGGGAGAGACAAGAACACAAAAAAGTTATGTGGGTATATCTATCATACTCTACAAATTTAAATGCCTTAGGAAAATCCATACTATCCTATATTATCCCATATTTGAGAGTTACGTAGGTACATCTATTGGGCATCTATCACACTCTGCAAATATAAATGCCTCTTGGAAAAGTTGACACTATCCTATATTTGAGAAATAAGTGAAAAATGTTGGGTTGTATGAGAGCTCAATGATGGGATATTTCATAGTACTTTACTATTTCAAGAGCTCAACTATATCACAACTTAACTTAATTTCATCTAGTTGGCCCATACTTTAGATCCAATCCACAAAGCCTCCCTCTCTCCATCCCATGAAAGTAAAGAAACAAGGCAGGACTCAAAGTCTATAGTAGGCTCACCTATTACCCCATCTTCTTATTGTAGTTGTTGGGACTAAAATGTTGAAGAGAGGGTAGATGACCTCACAGTTGCATGCTCCTCATGCACTAAGTTCTTGATCTATTGCTATCCTAATCCACTCCACAATACTAAGACAATGTAGATGGTAAAAGGATGAGAAGAATCTTCTCCTTTGTAGTCTCACCCTCCTCCTCACTTTGTCATTATCTCATAAGTTCTCAAATGAATATGGGTGCCATGAAAAGCCCATATGTTGTAGAAGAGGAGAAGGAGATGAATGCAATGAAAAAGAGAGATTCACCATCCTAGTTTCTCACACACATACTCTCTCTCTCTCTCTCTCTCTCTCTCTCTCTCTCTCTCTCTCTCTCTCCACTTTTTCACCCTTTATACATTAGGGTTAAGACTAGGGTTTCCCACTTAAAGCTTGGCAATCTACCCCTTTTTGGGGCTCTTGACTAGTCCTTCTCTCAATTTGTGCATACAACTTAGCTTAATTGTCCCAAGTTTAAGTAAAAGAGAATAGAGGTTACCCACACCCCCCAAATTTGTTATTTTTTTAAAATTTAAATCCAAAAGATATAAAAACTTGCACTAAAGTGAGCCCGATTCTCAAAAAAGTTCTAAAAACATATGATGATTTTCAATATGCAAGTAATAGATGGAATAAATTAAAACTACACCTTATAGAAAGAAATTCCTAATTTAATACCATGAAGTCCAAATTTTCTTCTCTCCCTGAAAATAAATTTTGGTATTTTGAATTTTCATTCTTCATTATCTTCATTGCCTCTAAAGGTTAACAACTAGACCAAGTTAGTTGTAGGCATAGGTGTAGGCCAAAGAGAATGAAAGAAACCAATAGTAAAACAAGAGTACACACACACACATATGTATGTATGTACGTAGGTAGGTAGGTAGGTATGTATGCATGTATGTATGTATGTATGTATGTATGTATGCATGCATGCATGCATGTATGTATGTATGTATGTATGTAGACACACACACACACACACACACACAAAAGTTGCAAGATATTAAAGCACAAGCCCAAAGTGCAAGATCCCAATAGCTTGAGAAGCATTTCTTCAAAGATTTGAGGTATTCTTTATCCATTATATTCTCATAATTGATTGTTTGCATAGTTTTGTCTGGATCTTAGGGCATATGTTCCTACTTGTTGTTCTTTATAGTTTCTATTTTTGTTTTTTGGTTTCAATTTTTATGTATAGCAAAGGAAAGACATTGTGAAGGGCCCTCATAAATGTGATAAATTGCCTATTAAAACTAAATGTGCCAGTGGGATCATGCTTCTCTTTTTTGTTTTTGGTTATCTTATTTAGGGTTTGTGTTAAGTAGTAAAAGATCATAGTTAAGGACCCACATAAACATGATTATTTGCATGATAAGCACAACCTTAAATGCTAGACTAGTTGCAATGGGGTAAATGCTATCTAACTCCATAGAAATACTTTATATTTGACTCAAACTACTCCTTCTCATATGATATCCATTGCAATAACATGGCCTTGTACTCATCTAGCATCCTTCAACATGAATCTTATTCCATATTAACATTTGAAAGGACAACTTGATCATTATATTTAATATGGTAAATAGAGCACCATTTTCCATCAAGTGAAGGATTTAGAAAATAATATTTGCATAGGGATACACAATATAGCAAGAACAATGAAAAACTGTCTAGATATTCAATCCAATGTCTTGACAACAAACCTTGAACCATGAGAGCTTAGTCAATCCACTCTCAAGGATCGGAAACAAGGGACGATGATTCATAAAATCCCAATAGAAATGCTCTGATAGATGATATTATCATCAAAATGAACTTGATTACTCACAACATTACATGTATGTCATCGCTTCCTTGTAGGTGCGCCGCTCTCAACAATTTTGAGTTAAATGTGGTTGAACAAGTTCGTGCTCCTTACGAAGGTCAACCAAAATGCAAGGCTGTTCTCGAACACATTCTAATTGAGTGTGCTACTTGGGAGTACACTTATAGGAAACCATTCTTATTACTTGAATTCATGAGGTACTTAAAAAATCCCTTAGATTATCCATCATTAGATAATTAAATGATCACTTTTTGTCAAGTCAATTATGGGTTCTTTTCAAATTGCAATGCAAAACTTGATTTTATAAGAATAATCCTGTAAATTTTGTTAAATAAAGTATACCTTCTACTAATCATACATCATATACTTACATTTTTAAAGGTGTACCCCCTTGAGGTGCCTTATTGTTGATTTTTTAAGAAGAAAACAAGATAAATTGAGATGTTCTCCTCAGTTAGGAAATAATAAAGTGGTTAATTGGAAGACCTTTAGGAAGGGCTTCACATTTGGATTGACCTTTTAAGAAACACCAATACTTTCCTCTATATACAACTTAAGACTAATAATGAAGTGCTCCCACAATAAATTAATTGTATTTATGTGGCATGGTGAGTGTTAAAGATTTTTTGGATTTTTTGGATAAGCAATGCATTGTACTAATATATTTTTGAAAAGGCATGTCCTATTTTATAGGTGCATCGAGCATGGCATTTATCTAGAAATACCCAATAGGAAGCTTGGGGTGAAGTGGGGCCCTATTCATGAATGGAGAGTGTGTGAATTTGAATGGCTATAAGAGAGAGCACATCATTTTATGCTTCCATGATGTAGACGATAAATTCATAATCAAGTAGCAAAATATGAGCATGGGGAATGCAAGAGGACTATGATCATGTAGGATCTTGTATTAGTTGAGGACAACATTGTCCCTAAAGATGATTATATCATCACCTACATATAGAGGGCCATGGATAAATACATGGCCACCATAAGATGTGGCCTTAGAGTGCATTTAGAAGAAGATATTAGATGGCTATGATAATCATGTAAGTTTATTGTTTATCTTATGTCATTCAACTTACATAATTCTTTTGCATTTTCACATTGAATACTAACTTTCTTGATGGTATAGAGAAAGACCATGATATAGGGGATTTGTCATGATGCATTGCTTGGCAGTGAGTGTGAGTCATCTGATAAATCAAAGAACCAAGTCCCCCTCAGTGCTGCCAATGAAGCAGAGGGATAGTTTGGCTACTTAAGAGTGGGACAATTCAGCCAATGAGTCTAAGGGACCCTTAGTTGATGAGGATGATGTGATTTTGTTGACATGGAAGCTTGAGACATGGAGGATTCATGTGTGTAGCTCCATTACCATTGCATCACCATCTGATTTTGTTGACATGAAAGCTTGAGACATGGAGGATTCATGTGTCCATCCCCATTACCATTACATCACCATCTGAGTTTAGTCCCTAGGCATGACTATTGCAGTTTCTTCGAGGTGTGTTTATGTAACTCCATGCATGTGCAAGCAAAAATCAAACCACTACACACCTCTTGGAAAAAAGGTAGCATTTAGGTATGCATTTTGTAGTTTTACTCTTTTCAAGTTATGTGGTGAGTTCTCACTCCAAAGGCAAGTTTTGATGCAGGTGTGAGGTGTTATAACTCAAGTCAAAGATGGGGATACTTGCTTATGAGGGGGATTGAGCATTCATGGACTCATCACCATTATCAACTAAGCCATCCATGTGCTTGATGAGCCTATTCATGTTGTGGCTACAATAGAGGCTTCCAAAGGAGTCCTTGCATTGAATTTGCATCATAGATCCAATTTGGGTGTATTTGGTCCTAAAGGAGAATCTAGATCACTCACCTACAAAGATGTTGAATTGTTTTGGCTGGGTGGTGTTGACATTACTAACGACTTTATTTTCTTACCATTGTGCATATGTTCATAAATGTCACCCATGCATTTAATTGGTAAGCCTAGTGTGTATTACAATCTTCATCCCTTGCCTTGTTGGATTGTGCAAGGGTTAGTGATCTCTATTTGTTGTTGTTAATTGCGAGGAGCATGGTTTGTATAAGATGTCTTTATCTCCATGTATATCATACCTAGACTCGATGAGAGTGGCATCACCCTTGAAGGAACATTTCCATTGCTTGGTAGGTAACAATATTGAATATATTTGGTTCAAATATTTAAGGATTTTGGTCATGTAGGTGTTGAGATATCGAGTTCCACTCGTGATATGCCAGGGCGACTATTGTGCATTTATGTCACCGACTTGTCAGTTGCAGATGCGGTTGGTACACTGCCCATGAATAATAGCTAGATGACAGCTATCCTTATCTACTCTAGTTCGTGGCTCAGCTAATATGCCACCTTAGTTAGTTGAGTTTGGTTTGAGACCCATATATAGGGTTCTTCTATTTCTATGTACTAGAGTTCTTTTTGGCTTACACAACTAAGAAGAGGAAAACTGTTTTCAGCCTCCACCCTTGTGTGTATTCCCCCATTGTGCAAGCAAGAAAGCTACAAGTGAGACTCCTTCCTTCTCTCCCACAATCTTGACATGGTATCAGAGCCTTGTTTGTGGTAAGGAGCTCAAGAAAGCAAGCCAAGTTCGCGGTGCCCTCGGTATTCCTGTTTTTTTGATTTGAGGTCATTTCGGGGCCTATTTTGGAGCGGAAGTTTTCTGCACGCACTCAGGAAAAGGCCTAGTTTTATGCTGTGCGACCACTGTTCTACAGGTCGGTGAAAAGTTACTGTAGAAATTGCATCGTATGCCTGTGCGCAGAGACATTGGGAGTTATAGAATCATCCTTAGTGCCTGTTGATGCAAAATCGTCACTAGGAAGTGACTGTGTGGTCAAGTACCACTTTCGTCAGTTTTGCAGATTTGCCCTTGTGAGGCTGAAGCTGTGTTTTTTGCAGTGATAGAATTTTTTGTAGTGTTCTGTAATGGTGTCTAATTCTCTTTCACAGATTGTCATTGAAAAGCTTGACAAGAACAATTTCCAAGCATGGAAGTTTAGAATGATGAATTTCCTTATGGGAAAAGGATATTGGGAATTTGTTGTAGGAAATGAAGAAGAACCAGTTCTTCGTGATGTTCCCAATCAACAGCAAATGTAGTCATTTAAAGCATGGCATGAGAGAGCCGGAAAAGTTATGTACTGGCTGTCTATCAGTATTTCAGACTCTATGATTGTGCATATCCAGGATGCAAGTACACCAAAGGAAGCATGGGATACTTTGTCAAAAATGTATAGCACAAATACGCAAGCCAGGAAAATGCAGCTCAAGCAAGAGTTGCACAATGTGCAAAGAGAAAGTATGAGCATCAATGACTACCACATGAAGGTGAAGAAGATCGCAGATGCACTTGCTTCCATTGGGTCGCCAGTGGAAGATGATGATTTAGTTTCCGTGACCTTGAATGGTCTAGGAAAGGATTATGCACAGTTCCGAATATCCATTTCCGTCCGTGAAAGATTTCCTGATTTTGAGGAGTTGATTGCTCTTCTAATTTCTGAGGAGCAGAGAAATGGTGGTGCATCTTCTTCAGGAGGAACTTCAAAAGAAGCTGTCTTCTACTCAAATGCTGGAAGAGGTAGAGGCAGAGGTAGAGGAGGCCGATCTGGAGGTCGTGGTAGAAATCAGAATATGCAGCAAACTCAAGAAAACCAGTCCTATGGAGGAGGACATGGTAACTCTAGAGGCAGGGGGAGCCAAAGAGGTCGTGGTGGATGGCAAAGAGGCCAAAATGCAAACAGTAATGTTGAATGCTACTACTGTGGTAAAATGGGTCATATGACTAAAGACTGCTATAAAAAGCAAAATGACATCATGAATGGAAAACTGCAACAAGGGAATTATGCATCTTCTAGTAGACAGGGTGATGACAGAAATGAGCATTTGTTTATGGTGCATCACATGAACAATTCTGTGACAAGTGCAGAAGAAAGCAACGATGTATGGTATGTTGACTCAGGTGCATCAAACCACATGACAGGTCATGCAAAATGGATGGGGGATGCAAGGAAAATGGAAAAACCAGGATTTGTGGAGACTGGTGATGATACTGCACATCCTATTGTGCAGATTGGAAAAATTCCTTTGTCTATGCAGGATGGGAAAAAGAAATACCTGTCTGATGTATTTCATGTCCTAAATATCACCAAGAATCTGGTTTCTGTTGGTCAAATGGTTGAGCAGGGCTTGCAGGTCAGATTTAATCCTCATGGATGCTTTGTTGAGGATATGAAAAATAAAGGTCGCTTGATAGCAAAAGGAAAGAAGAAGGGCAGAATGTTTACGTTGGATGCAGACATGCCTGAATTGAGTGCAGCAATGTTTGCACATGGGACCGGTGTAGTTGCAGATATTGATATCTGGCATAAACGCATTGGTCATGTTAATGTACAATGACTTAAATCAATGCTGGCCCAAAATATTGTTGCAGGATTGCCTAAATTCAAGGTTGCAGAAATGCACAAGGTATGTGAAGTCTGTCAATTTGGAAAATAGGCAAGGAAACCATTTCCTAGATATGTTCAAGAGAGTAAGAAGCCATTAGAATTAATCCACTTTGATGTGTGGACTACTAAAGCTGCATCTCTTGGAGGCTATCATTATTTTGTCACTTTTATTGATGACTATAGCAGAAAAGTTTGGGTGTATTTCATGAAAAAGAAAAGTGAAGTTTTTGAGCATTTCAAAACTCTAAAAGCTATGGTTGAAAAAGAAACAGGCCTGCAAATAAAATGCCTAAGGTCAAATGGAGGGGGAGAGTACCTCTCAAATGAGTTTGCAAGGTTCTTGCAGGAGTATGGCATAAAGCAGCAATATTCATGCAGTCATATCCCACAACAAAATGGAATTGCAGAAAGGAAAAACAGACATATTGGAGAGGTATCTCGTGCCATGCTCAATGAAAAAGACTTGCCAGATTTTTACTGGGCTGAAGCAGTTGCTACAGCAGTCTACATAATGAATAGGACTCCCACTACAGCAATACATGGGATGACTCCAGAGGAGAGGTATACTTGTAGGAAACCAGATATTTATCATTTGAAATTTTTTGGTTGCATTGCCTATGTTCATGTGCCAGATGAGTTGAGATCCAAGGTGGATCCAGAAGCTGAGAAGTGCATCTTTATTGGTTACTCTCTGTAGCAGCAGAAAGGGTATAGATGCTATAACCCTTCTACTCGTAAGTTTACAGTGAGCAGAGATGTTGTTTTTGATGAGATGAGTAGCTGGTATAAACCAGTAAATGTGATTGATAATGTAGATGCACAAAATGGTAATACTGTACAGAATTCACAGCAGCAGTCACAAGATATTACTGGACCTGGAGCGTCCTCTAGCAGTGGTTCACATTCTTCGCCATGGACAGGCAGATTGAGATCATGAGAATCTTCTCAAAGCAATGCAGATAGTGGTATGTAGGTATCACAAAAAGGAAAAGAGAAGGTAGATCAGCCCATGTTTGATGTGAATCCAGGTCACTCTTATGTGGATGGTGAATCCAGTGGCTCAGAACAGAGCATTGATGATGAGTTGGGTATTCCTTCTATTGTTACACCTGGAGTAAGGAAGACCAGGATGTTTTGAGAGCCCCTGGCAGTGAACCTACTTTGTGCAGGTCTATCAGAGCTAGGTATCTTGTGGATAGGCTGAAATATGATGGATTTACAGCCATTCACTATGCATATATGGTCAAAGTGATACAGGAACCAGAACCCACTTCTTTTGAGCAAGCCATGGGAAAAGAAAAATGGGAGAAAGCCATGGATGAAGAAATGGATGCCTTGGAAGCAAATGCTACATGGGAATTGGTACCTTTGCCTAAAGGTAAGAATGCAATTGGCTATAAGTGGGTTTATAAGGTGAAGCACAATGCAGATGGTTCTGTGAACAGATACAAGGCAAGATTAGTAGTCAAGGGGTATGCACAAACATAGGGCATTGATTATGAAGAAACATTCAGCCCAGTTGCAAGGATGGCAACCGTAAGAGCAGTCATTGCTATGGCTGCATCAAAGGAATGGTCTTTACATCAAATGGATGTAAAGAATGCCTTCTTGCATGGTGATTTGCAAGAAGAGGTATATATGGAGCAGCCACCAGGTTATGTGCATGTTGTTCATCCTGAGTTTGTTTGCAGGTTGAAGAAAGCCTTGTATGGCTTGAAGCAAGCACCTAGAGCATGGTCTGACAAGATAGGACAGTATCTTGTCACTATTGGCTTTTAGATTTCCAAGGCAGATTTTTCACTTTATGTGAGAAAAACAGAGAAAGGTATTATGCTACTTGTCATTTATGTTGATGATTTGATTATTATAGGTGACAGTGATGAAGATATCCTTCATGTGAAAATGCTATTGAAGCAGAAGTTTGAGATGAAGGATTTGGGAGAGCTGCGTTATTTCTTGGGCATTGAGGTGATTAGATCACCAAGCGGGATACAGCTCTTGCAAAGGCAGTATGGATTGGACATGCTGTCCAAATATGGGATGACAGGCTACAAGCCTATTTCAGTTCCTTTGGAGCAGAATGTGAAGCTGAGCGCAGATGCAGGTGAGCTTCTGGAAGACCCTACTCTGTAGAGACGCATAGTAGGAAGTTTGATTTATATAACTATTACTAGGCCAGATTTGAGCTATGCTATTGGATTGGTAAGTCGGTTTATGCAGGCTCCAAGGAAACCACATTTGGATGCGGCTAGATGCATACTCAGATATGTGAAGTCCACATTGCAGTATGGTTATGAGACTGGGGTTCAGATACAGTTGCATGGATACACTGATGTTGATTGGGCTGGTAGTATTTCTGATAGATGATCTACCAGTGGATATGTGTTCTCTTTTGGGAGTGCTGCAGTCACTTGGAGCAGCAAGAAACAGCCTACAGTTGCCTTGTCGAGCACAGAGGCTGAGTACAAGGGTGCAGCAATGACTGCATGTGAGGTAGCTTGGTTGCATAAGCTACTTTATGATATGCATCAACCTACAGATAGACCAATTGTCATTTATTGTGACAACATGAATAGTACACACTTGGCAAATAACCCAGTCTATCATGCTAGAACAAAGCACATTGAGGTGCATTATCACTATGTGCGGGAGAGGGTTTTACTAGGTCTTATTGATCTAGTTTATGCCAGCACAGAGGAACAGGTAGCTGACATATTTACGAAGGCATTGGGCGCAGAGAAGCTGCGCAAGTTGAGAGACCTGCTTGGTGTGCAGATATTGGGGTTGAGCTCGAGGGGGAGTGTTGAGATATCGAGCTCCACTTGTGATATGCCAGGGTGACTGTTGTGCATTTATGTCACCGACTTGTCAGTTGCAGATGCGGTTGGTACACCGCCTATGAATAATAGCTAGATGATAGCTATCCTTATCTACTCTAGTTCGTGGCTCAGTTAATATGCCACCTTAGTTAGTTGAGTTTGGTTTGAGACCCATATATAGGGTTATTCTATTTCTATGTACTAGAGTTCTTTTTGGCTTACACAACTAAGAAGAGGAAAACTGTTTTCAGCCTCCACCCTTCTGTGTATTCCCCCATTGTGCAAGCAAGAAAGCTACAAGTGAGACTCCTTCCTTCTCTCCCACAATCTTGACAGTAGGAGTATGCCTTGATGGATTTCCACATGTGTAGTGCTATAATGCCCCCAGTCTTTCGAGAATCCGCGTATGAAAGAGGAAAAGGGGAGGGATTAACTAAGAAATTTTAACCTTAGTGGAAAAGAAAAAGAAGAGAAAATCTGCGAATGGAGTGTCATCATCTCAAGTGTTGCCACCCTCTCGAAGCTATCATCGATCTCTCTCTTGGGATCATCAAGCCTCGTAAAATAATCATTGCTCACAGTACGATAATCACGAGTGGAGATGACACCATTCATGAAAGACAATAGCCATTAGGCTATAGCCTTAGCCTTAGGCTAATGGCTCTTTTGTCTTGAGCTGCAAGTTGCAAAAGAGAGAGAGAGAGAGAGAAGGGGGAGAGAAGTGGTGAAGAAGAGAAGCAGTGAAGAAGAAGAGAAGAGAAGGAGGAGAAGAGAGAAAGAAAAGAAGAGAAGGAGGAGAAGAGAGAAAGAAGAAAAGAGAAGAGATGGAGAAGAAGAGAAGAGAAGGAGGAGAAGAGAAGAAGAGAGGAAGGGGTAGATGAAGAGAAGAGGGGGATAAAGAGGAAGAGAGTGAAGAAGGAAAGAGAGAGAGAGTGAGTGAGATGAAGAAGGGCAAGCAGAGATCATCATCAATTGTGAAGGACAACACTTCTCTAGCTTGTGAAGGACTCATCTACCTTTTGTGCCCATTGTCAAAGCTCAAAGCTAGCGCATGCGGACTCCCTTCTTGTGATGGCCCTAAAGAGATAGTATTCTGGAGCGAGGAGTGTGAGAGTTACGAATACAATCAAATGTGTTCAACACGTTGTCGCACTTCTTTAGCCATCTGCAAGTCTCTGCTTTCGTCATTAGTGGTTTTGGTCTTCCTGATGTGAATCCTCATCATAATTCTTCGCCCCTCTCCCTAATTGGATGGTGCTAAGCCTTGCTTCCCCTTCTTGCTGACCGTTCTCTCTCTTAAGGTTTTTTGTTGTTGAGTTTGGTGGTCAGCTTCACTTTTCTTAGCCACTTGCTCTGCTTCTTCCTACTAAACTCTGTTAGCTTCTTCTTCCCTAAGGTTTCTTGTAGAGAAAGAGATAGGAGGGCTCACTATAAGGGGTAAATGATGCTCATGGATTGTTGATTCTTTTGGTGTTTCCCGCACTTCCTCTTCTCTGTCCATCTCCCCCATGGCATATGTATTATGGCTACTAGCACTCCTCCGAAACCTATATTGGATTCCTTGGATGTGAGTTTTTTCCATTTTGACTTAGCCTTTGTCATTGGGGATTCTCTGCCTATGGCTCTTGGAGTTGATTCCAGTACCTTAGGGAATATCTAGATTATTGTTGGGACATAGGAGTTAGAATTTACTTCATCCAATGCCTTGGATGAAATACTCTCAAGCAGTGGTACCCCTATTTTGTTCATGAGTGCATTGTACCTCTGGCTCGAGAAGAGAGCATGCACCATCTTAGCTTGCAATTTGATAGTGTATTGAGGGATGTCTAATAGGCTGATTCCATCATTCATGTACACTTCTTTCTTATTCATCCCTAGCATGCCATATACATCTCTCTTTGACCTCCTTTCCTGGCTTGTCCACTAGCCCTAGAGCTTTCTCAACCAACTTTGCTCTTTGAAGGAAAATTTTTGCTTAAAAAGCGAAGTGGTTAGAAGGAAACATTATCAAATAGTGAAATGTATAGGCTATAAATTAAAAATTTTCAAATCAATCAATCAATACATTCCATGCAAGAACTTTGTGAATTCTTTACTAAATGAAAATTCAATTCATCTTTCTCTTTGGAGTTCAATTATATTTTGATTCATACTCACCTTTCACCTTCCTCCCCTCTTGGAATGATGAGAATCCTTCTTATAATTGGAAAATGAAGGGGTAAGGGCATTTGGTATACTCTTGGTGTGCTCTAGTGTCGCAAGAGCAAATCATAGAAGTTTGGGTTATACTCCAATGTAGCATGGTAGTCCATGTCTTATGGTCGAGTGCTCACATGTGTGATACAGGTCAATACATTGGTCAAGATATCACATGAGTTCATTTTGATAGCAACATGAAGTTCTTCTTCTATTAGGATCCTATCTAACTATGGATGCAACATAACATTGTCTTGTAATGGTCTGTTTCATGTCATGGCCAGTACTCTAAACAAAATTGGGGCCATAGTTGAAAGTATTGATGGTCCATCTTTGCTTTGTGCATTAGTTATGATCTAAAAAGCCTATTGTTCCCATTGATGTGGAGAGTTTAGCATTTCCATAGGAAATCAGATTCAGATTTAGCTAGCTTTTTCAACTCATCAAGTTCATCGGGTGACATTGGAACTCTACTTTTCTTAAAGGATGTGATTAATAATTGGTTTAAGGCTTGTTCTTGGGAGATTTCAATGGCAATCAACTCTTCTACAATGGTGGTATTTTTTGTGAATATCAATTAAAATTCATCCCAAGAACAAGGCAAAGAGTGTATGTCATTTGCTATTTGTTTGTCAAGCATGCCTAGGTCCAAGTGTTCATAGCTTCTAACAAACAACATGAAAGTTAAGTCCAATTGTCTAATACACGGGTATCTGTCTGTTGGTTGGGATTTAGAAAACCACACTAGGATGTTGCCATCATAGAAACCTTGGGTACACAATAGGGCTTTTGCCACCCATCGCAGTTTGGCTGTTTTCCTATTCATGTAATGATGGCTTTTTCTTTTAGGTCATGTATGGGACACGAGAGCTATGAGATCTTGTAAATGTGCCGTTGATAGGCTGCAATTTACATTTAAGAACCTTCTTGGTTATTTGGATTGCAACTTTGGTTAGGGCTTCTAAGTGCTGCAAGTATTTCACACTGGGTGTCTTTGTGGGCTCATTACCCCCTCCTTAGGATTTACAATGGCTTTAACTACCAGTGGCATTGTGGGCTTTGGCAAAGCCATGGTACCCTTGCTAAAATCCGTGACTATCCTAACATTACCCATGCCAATGTGGATGCACTGAGAGTCATAGTCAACATTGTAGTGAGTCTGTTTCTTGAAAGCGCGACCCAAAAGTGATTCCTTTCCAACACCTTTTTTGTTAGGCAGTACATAAAAGATGATCAGGAGGTTCTTAGTCTTGATAGAAACCATTAATGGGGTGAGTTTGAGGTTGCACTTGGGGCTAACCAATGAGGGCGAGTATTTCACACTGGGTGTCTTTGTGGGCTCACTACCCCCCTCCTTAGGATTGACAATGGTTTTAACTACCAGTGGCATTGCGGGCTTTGGCAAAGCCATGGTACCCTTGCTAAAATCCATGACTATCCTAACATTACCTATGCCAATGTGAATGCATTGAGAGTCATAGTCAACGTTGCAGTGAGTCTGTTTCTTGAAAGCGCGACCTAAAAGTGATTCCTTTTCAAAACCTTTTTTGTTAGGCAGTACATAAAAGATGATTGGGAGGCTCTCAGTCTTGATAGAAACCATTATCTTGCACACTCCTAGTAGTGGATATGACTGCTCCCCAATGAGGTGAGTTTCGGGTTGCACTTGGGGCTAACCAATGAGGGTCCAATGATCATATGTAAGGATGTTGTTGTTAGCTAATATCTTCAATTAATGCATCAAAGGTGTGTGCCTTTTGGGTGGTTACCATTATGTGCAAGTAGGCCAGTGCTTGTTACTTCATCCACATCCTCTATAAATGTGATAGTTGCCACTCTAATGTTCATAGGTGGTGTTATCATTGGAGGCTCATATATAGTGGGTGCGATCAAGGATAGTGCTTCTTGATGCAACTGCCATTGAAAAAGCATATACCTTGTCCTTCTAGGGTTTCAAGCTTCACGTGGCCTATTTTACTAATGTTATGGACTTTGAAAGGTCCCAACCCCCTAAACTTCATCTTTTGTTTGTGACCCTTTATAGAGTATAACAACACTAAGTCTCCTCATTTGAAAGTCACTTTGTTTGACATGTTGTGAAACCAAATCTTGCATTGTGCCTTCTCACAAATTAGGGCATGGGTTGTAATGATCCAAGTTTTAGATAGATATTCTAGTTCTACTAAGTGATTTATTCGTGCTTCCTTACCATCCCATCTCTCCTCTTGAATTTCTATTCTTAAGCTTAGAATGAAAAACTCAACTAGTAAGATTTATTCAATTCCATAGGTTAGCTTGAATGGTGTTTGTCCTATGGCCATTTTGTAGGCTAGTCTTGTAAGCCCATAATGCTGCCAGTAGCTTATTGTTCCAAAATCACTACATGTGAGGCGAAGACCACCTTTGTTAGGACAGTCATCACTAGAATTTTATTTGTGGCTTTAGCTTAACCGTTGGATTGAGGGTAATATGGTGAGGAATTTTGATGGATTATCAAGAAGGTGGATAAAAAGTGGGCAATCACTTCATTGATGAAATGCGTGCCTTGATCAATAACAAAATCTATAGGAGATCTGAAGAACCATGAGATTGCTTGCTCCCAAATAAATTTGGCAATGGTCCTAGTGTCATTTTTTCAAGTTGCCCTAGCTTCATCCCACTTGGTGAGATAATCTATGGCTATGATTATGTACCTCACTTGTGACTATTGTACTACTACAGAGCTAATTGGACCAACAAAATGATTGGCGTGCTATCATTAGGGTCAGATCCATCTTATCCTTACAAATAGGAACTTTGATTTCTTGGCACTCATCACAATACTTCACAAACTTAGCTACACCGCAAAATAGTGTAGGCCACCACAATTGAGACTAGAGCACGTTATGTGCTATAGTGTCCCTATTTAAGTATCCCTAGCAATTCTATCATGTGCTTCTATAAGCACATCATGCATCTCATGCTCACAAACACATCTTCTCAACAATCCATCATGTCCTAATTGGTAGATTTGGTCGACAATCAATTGATAGGGTCATTAGGGCCAAAAACACTTCAAAAAATGCACTTTTGTTAATCACAAGATTAAAGAACAGGGCAAAGAGAATTTATCACATGTGCAAGAATATGGTATTCTTGTCTCCTCCTAGTATAGTCCACTTTGTGATTCTTTCCTCCTTTTTAGCCAAAATCTCCAAAGTTCGATATGTTTTGGTAGTCCCGAAGTCCTTATTTACTTATAAAATCTAACAAAGGACATGATAAAGATGTTATGAAGTTAATAATGACTCTTTTAAAAATAGAGAGCTTTTGATGCCCAATATATTTTCATTAGTCTTCTTAATATTCCTTTTAATTAGTTCATTCTCCTTTCTCGATGAGCTTCTTTCCCTGCTCATTTTCCTTTCTTGGTGAGCTTCTTTCTCTGTGAATTCAATCTAAGTATGGAATCCAGAAGGTGCTCTTCTTGTTTAGTAAACTCCTGTACTATCTATAGCCAAGGAGTTGACGCAAATTGGGAGCCCAAAGCCTTTTGCATAAATGATTGGGTTATGATGCTGCCCTCTTGTAAGGGCTCTCACAAGATGAAAAGAAGAAAACAAAAGGATATAAAACATCACTGGAAGGGACATATCATTGCTTTCAAAATTCTGCACAAAGGGTGGTTTGTCAAAGTGCAACATGTTTACATGGTCAGGGATATGCATTTGCCTCCAAATGACTGTGTTTGTTATAGTAGACACATTGTAAGTCTTTAGTTGATAACACATGCCATACTTTTTTCATAAGCAAGTACTAATATCGATTTCTTGGTTGTAGATATATTTCCATCAACAAGTATCGAATGCAAACCTATGGAGAGCTTAAGTGAAACCTTCCATGCGATTCATAAAGCATTTGCATAAATTATCTATGCTGATGAGATCATCAATTCTTTTAGTGAGAGAAGGGTTTTTATATATTATGCATAATATGTGGTTCCCTCTAGAGAAGGTACATATGGATATATCAAGGATTTGCCATTGCCAAGTCTCTCATCTCTAAATTGGGAGATTAACACCATATTAGAGAATATGGGAATTTCCCATAAGTTTGGGACACATGGTCAAATCTTTGGATTTGTCATAACTTGAACACTATAACTCCAAATCGAGCGCTTTATAGCTCAATAGATTCCATTTTTCAAGCGCTTTCCAATGATAGGTCACATCATATGGTTTTGAGAAACTTATGGGTATGTTATCCGGGTGCCACCTTTTTAGTATTCAAAAAACGGGAATTGGGAGATTCCCAAACTCACTAATATTGTGTTGATTCCTGATAAGGCAATGATGCATAGTCTTAAATTCAAAATATGTCAAGATATTCAAAAGTCCATGACAACTAGAAGGATCTCAAGAAGAATATGCTTGTCATGATTTATACCCTTGCATATCTTTATGGCCTGCTTCAAAATAGAAAATTTACAAAGGACAAAGGTATATTGGCTTAGTAGAAATTTTGCAGAAGAGGAATTAGATAACATTATAGGAGAGTATGACCGTAAGGGTGATACCATGAGGTGTATTGTATGCCCCCAATCCTTGTCTTTGTATAATCACATCACACGAAAAACTCTTGATTTTGGCTTTGATTATAGGTGATACAAAGTTAAACTAAGCATTTGGATTCCCTTGGATTCTAATATAGATTGCATGCTCTTTAAACTTAAGGTGCAAGTTATAGCACATGAAGAAGAAAATGAGATAAATGTCACTTTCAATTGGAGTCTCAAAGATGTAAGGGATACCTTGGAGCTACTAGACAATACATCCCCTCAATATAAGTTCAAAGTTAATGGTAAACCAATTGGAAAAAGAGCTAAATGATCTTTCTCTTTTATGAGTTGCTTGTATCCCACAATTATAAGTTTTAAGCCGTAAATATGAAAACATAGATTACATTTACATAGGATAAATTTTTTTTCATTGAATCAAGAGTTACAAAATTGAAGTGAAAATATACAAGGATACAAAATAACAATGGAGATTCCTTCTAGTTTCTATTTGTATCTATTTATTTTATTTTGGCTTTGTAACTTCTTCGTCGCTCTCTGCAAAGATATCTAATCTCCTTACAACAGCTTTTTTTTAAAGTTGCTGAAAGAATTTGACTTGGATAGGGGGCCTCTTCTCTTCAAGGGCATGAGGAGATGGATGAGACTCCATAGGAGAAAGCGTTAGCATTTCTTTCTTTTTGGTATTCACCTTACTAGTCTTTTTAGATGACTCTTAGTTGAGGATTTTTGTGAAGGGGAGTCGAGGTTGACTGGTGTGACTTTCCTATCCAAAATCAACTCAATATATCGCTCCCTTATCCATCACATGTATGAATCGAGGTAATCTTGGTACTATGAGAAAAAATGTAATAAGTTGAAAAACTCAAAGACGAGTTTTTTTAATTAAAAAAACAATGTGAAAAATACTTACATTAACCCCATCTATCTTGAGTATCCTTGAATCTATTGTCCTACGAACATTTGAAATCACTCTCCATCCACAAGAATGCACATCACTTTACAAGGGTACTGCTTGTTGGAGAAAGCTATATGTTTTTTGAGGATTAGCAATATCCTCATCTGTGGTGTCCAAAAAGGTAGCCACGATCTTGCCGACACTACAAATGGAAACATGTTACTAAAATAGACAATGAAATAAAATAAACAATAAACTAAAAAGTAAGCAGTATTCTATTCAATACACATTTTTGCTTGGCCGTGGATACCAATAAGAGATTTCATGAGAATAATTTCTCTAGTGAGTATATCAATATATATGAGACTCCAATGTCCTTTGCAAAGTGAAATGTTAGTAAGAAATGAATACAACAAAGAAGTATACATTAACCCCTTTGTAAAATTGCATATCTTTTTATATAAGGAAAAAAAATATGGTAGTTTGTGATTGAATGAAATGTTCTATGTTTGAACCAGATCTCAAAAACAATTCCACTAATAATAGTGAATCAACAATAGATATACTTTTAGAGATTTATTGGTTAAGAGAAGCAATCAACGCCCTAAGTAGTGTTATTTGCAATGAACAACACCATCATTCCATATACTAAAAATTTTGAGAGTCAAATGACCCATGCGCAGATGAAGTAGGCTAGCATATCATTGCCAAGGCCTAACAACCTTGACGCAACCTTAGTTGGAAAAAAAAGTCGGAGACGAAGGAAAAAAAGACCAAATGCTAAGGTCACCCTCAAAATCAAAAGTTCCACAACACTACCTGTGGGGAGGAAAGTCATTGACGCAGAGGAAGAAATGTCAGCTCCACGGATGGCAAGTGCTAAGGTCGGGGGAGTACCCCAACCTGAAGTGCCAACTCAAAGCCATCGAGAAGGTGAAAGAATGGGTGAAGGAGGCCTAGGAGAACCTAAAGACACTAAGCCCATACTAGAAGATGAGATAAATTATCTCTCAAGCATGAGTGCGCCAATCTCTCTCCCACAACCAAGATCAGGGGAGGCGATGGCACCACAAGCTAGGCCACCTAGACAAGGGCTAAATGCTTTGAGCTAGCAAAAAAATCAAGACCACTAGCCAATAACTGTAGACTTAGGAGAGAGGCAAATGACTAGCAACCTCCTCAATACACTGGTGACCACCCCTTTAACTCTAAGCTTAGGCGACCTGCTTAGGTAGCATCCAACGCTATGGCTAGATTTGAAGCATTGGGTTGAAGAACCAAATGAGTCAATTACCACAGACTTGCCTAAGAATGATACAAAAACTCAAATACCAAGTCTGACGTTGCACTTCATGCCTAAATCCTTGCACGTCAATGCTTTCTAGGAAGGCACAAAAAAGCATGCAAGCCTGCCAATCCTAGCTATGGGGGATGTCATAAGAAAGTGAATTGTAGACATAGGGGAAAGAGTGAGTGTGCGAAGCCATGCAGTACTCCAAACCTGGGGTAACCCATCGGTTGAGACTGCTAGGTTCAATGTCACATTTGCTAACGGAATGAAGGTGAAACCGTTCGGAGTGTTGAAAAATTGGTAAGTGAAGATTGTAGGAATCCAGTTCCTGGTTGACTTCATAGTCATGAAGGGAGTGGACTACGACATCCTACTAGGCCAACCCTGGATGCGCAACACGAGAGTCATAGAAGAATGGGGCAGTCTTATCTTCTTGGGCAATCGAATAGAGGCTGTAAGAGTAGAGATGGAAACTTGGAAGACTATACCAATCAACCTAGATGCCATCTCCACCATGCTGAAGGGCGACAAATAGATTAGGGGATCCTATGGGGCCCTTACCAAGTATATCACGTGCCTTGAGGATGAGCAAGGCTGGATGCATGTTCTTGCTACCATCGACCTACCATTCTTAGACACTGAGAAGAACAAACAAGCCATCAAGGCAATGGGAAAGCTCAAGGACACAGCTTTAGCACCAGTCTACATGATGACTAGGAGCCTACATGGAAGACCCAACCTTGTTGCATTTGAAGTCCCAAACGATAGACGAGAGCTCTTGGAGATCCTAGGGTACTTGACCGACATGTTGGTTAGCAATCTAGCAACGAACCTTAAGCCACTCCAAGACCTCTTGGATGAGCCTAAATGGCCATGGTCCAAGGTACGCGATTAAAACTTGAGATACAATTGGGCCTTAATCCAAGCCATTCCAAGACCTCTTGGATGAGCCTAAATGGCCATGGTCCAAGATACGTGATTAAAACTTGAGATACAATTGGGCCTTAATCCTTGACCAGCAAGAAGAGACATGTCAAAACCTGGAGAATGATGAGCAACCGGACAAAGACAGCTCTAATGACGAGTATGAGAACTGCTATTCCTCCAATGATGAGAGCAAAAGGAAAATCAATACCATAGAATACAACACTGGGGGTCGTATAATCAAACAAATATGAATAGACTCCAAACTACACAAGTAGAGTGCCTTTAGAGTAGAGAAAGGAGTCAGATACAAGGACTGTGATCGAACTTTGTTGGAGCACATAGATGCCATCGACTATGAGTAGGCAGGCCTAGCCCAACCGAGTGATGCGCCACTGCTACGAACAGACTCACCTTCTAAGCTATGACCACTAGGAGAGAGCCCCTCTTCTAACAAAGAAAGAGAGTTCGATTCTGAATTAGAAGTTAAATAGTGATCTTGAAATACCTCGATCCCCCAAGACTAGACGCACCAAGGGGGATCTACCCATCCACCTAAGACATCGACGCTTAAGGGAGGAATTACAGAAGCTACTTAAAGAAACGTATACTAAAGACCAACGAAAACCACAAGACCTAACAAAACAATTCACGAAGTTCAAGAAGGGAGATTACCACCGATAGGGGAAAGCAAGTGAACTAATCGAGGGACGCGCCAAGGTCAAAGAGGTCAATTTAGTCAAGGAAAGGGAGACCCACCCACGACCTGTCTTTATAGCCGATGACTTGACTAAGCAAGATGAAGCAAGTCTCGTTACTCTCTTGCAAGAGTATATAGATGTCTTTTCTTAGTCCTTAGAAAAGCTCAAAGGGGTAGACCCAAGTGTGGTGACTCACAACATACCCTTGACACTTGACGCAACACTGATCAAGCCGCGACCATATCCCATGAATCCAAAGCATGCCCATGATGTCAAGGAAGAAATCGACAAGATAATGAGAGCAGGATTCATCTACAAAATTGAAAACATGGATTGGGTTTCCCCCATAGTCATTGTATTAAAGAAGAATGGAAAGATTAGAGTGTGTGACAATTACAAGAAGGTAAATTCAGCTACAAAGAGAGATAACTACCCACTATCGTACACCGAGCACATGCTCAAGAGAGTAGTTGAAAAAGAGGCCTACAAATTTTTGGATGGCTTCTCTAGATATAATCAGGTGTAAGTACATCCTAACGACAGGTATAAAACCACATTCACCACTAAATGGGGAGTCTTTACCTGCATAGTCATGCCTTTTGGATTGATTAATGCGCCAGTCACTTTTCAACAGCTGATGTGTACAATATTCAAAGACATGCTGAGAAAGGAATTAGAGGTCTTTGTGGATGACTTGTGTGTTCACTCTACTTGGCGAGAGCACTTAGACAGACTCCAAGTGGTCTTTGAATGATGTCAATTATACCATCTCTCATTAAACCCCTTGAAGTGCTAGTTCTGGGTGCAGCATGGATGTATCCTAGAACACATGGGTTGAAGAATGGCATTGCCATATATTTCTTGAAGATCAAGGTCATTGTCAATCTTCCACCCCCAATTGATTACAAGGGCATTCTGTGCTTCTTAGGACATACAGGGTATTATCAACGGTTTGTGTTAAAATATGCATTGATTGCTAGACCTCTATACAAGCTGTTGATTATATTTGAATGGACCGAGGAATGTCAATGCGCGTATGAGGAACTAATTACAAAGGCTCTAACCACAACACTGATACTACGTGCCCTAGATTGGACACTCAAATTTTGTGTGCACATCGACACTTCGAAATTCACTGTAGGAGCTATGTTGTGCCAACCTGGTGAACACAATCTGGACTACCCAGTGAGATTTGCTAGTAGACAACTCACTAAGACTAAAATGAATTACTCGACAATAGAGAGAGAGGGATTGGCCATGGTGTTTGCCATAGATAAATTTTGGCATTATCTTCTGGCTACGCCTTTTACTTTCTTTGTTGACCATCAAGCCTTGTTATATCTGGTTAACAAACCATGTGCTACACGATGCATTGCTAGATGGCTTCTTCTACTTTTGGAGTTTGACTTCTCCATGATGGTGTGTAAAGGAAAGCAGAATTACATGGCTGACCATCTATCTCGCATCCCCACGGGAAAGCGGTTAGACTAGGTATTGTGGACAAACTACCAAACACACATCTATTCCATGTATCCAGTGAAAAAGATTTTTTTAAGAGCTGACATAATGCCATATTGGGTAGATGACATAGTTCAAGTGCTTGAACACAAACTATCGAAACAACCGATAGAAAAGGCTCGACTCAAGCGGCTCATCCTAAAAGTCCAACCCTATCAGTTGATAGCTGGCCAACTTTACAGGCTGGGGCAAGACGCATTACTGCGTAGATGTGTGTGTGAGCACAAGATGCATGACATGCTGACAGAGGCACACGACAGAATTATAGGAGGACATTGCAGTAGAGACGCGACAGCTCGTAAGGTGTTGTAGTCCCAGTTGTGGTGGCCCACCCTCTTTTGAGATGTGGCACAATTTGTGAAGCACTGTGATGAGTGCCAAAGGACTAAACTTTCAATTTGTAAGGATCACATGGAGCTAACCCCAATTATTACACAACAACCCTTCAAGAAATGGGGGATTAACTTCATCGGACCCATTAGTCTTGCGACGCAGTATTCACAAGCCAAATACATCATTGTGGCTACAGATTATCTGACAAAATGGACAGAAGCGCGAGCTATGAGAAAGAATGATGCTCGGACCACTGCTAAGTTCCTATGGGAGTAAGTGATCTCACAATTTGGCTGCCCCATCTTACTAGTTAGCGACCAAGGCACACACTTCATCAATGAAGTGATAGCTCACCTCCTAACCTCCTCCCTAATCATCCATCGGAAATCCTCACCTTATTACCCCCCAGGAAAACAGTTAGGCCGAATCCATAAATAAAATCTTAGTCAATGTCCTGACCAAAGTCAACTTTGCTTCACACAATGATTGGGATAACAAGCTGATGGCAGCCTTGTGGGCCTACTGCATGGCCTATAAGACAGCTGTAGGACCAGACACCCTTTTGATTGACACAATGATTGGGATAACAATGATTGGGATAACAAGCTGATGGCAGCCTTGTGGGCCTACTGCATGGCCTACAAGACAACTGTAGGACCAGACACCCTTTTGATTGACATATAGTACTAAGGCGATTTTGCCCTTGGAATTCTTCATACCAAGCCTCAAGTTAGCCCTTCAAGAATGATGGGATGGGAAAGAGGCATGGATAGAACACTTGATTGAACTCAAATGCTTATTAGAAACCCAACTTCTAGCCACCCATGCGCTAATATGCGAGAAGGCAAGACGCAAGAGCTGGTTTGACAAGCATGTCAAGCAACACAACTTCAAAAAGGGTGACTTAGTATTGTTATACTCAATCAAAGGACATACGCAAAAACTTAAGTTTTGGGGGCTAGGACCTTTTAAGGTTCCAACCATTAGCCAAACTGGCAATGTGGAACTCAAAACCCTAGAGAGTGAGGGCATAGGCTTCTTCAATGATAGCTGCATAAAGAGGTGTTTCCCTCCCACTGACCCATTGCATGAGTCCCCCAATGCTAGCACCCCTTGTCCACATACGAGTAGCCACTATCACTAAGAAGGACAATGAGGATGAGGAAGTAGTAGTGCTAGCTAACCTAAGCATGACAGTCACTACTAAGCACACATGCACCATCATGCATTGATTGATGAAGGAGCTGATTTTAATGTCTTAACCCATGACCATTGGACCCAAATTAGCAAACCGTAGTTGCAGCTCACTAATGCTAAGCTTACCCCTTATGGGGGCCAACCCTGCACAGTTTTGGGAAAATGCAAGATCACAATCTCTATCGAGTCGGAGAGCCTATCAATCATCTTCTATGTATTGCCAAATACAAAGGATGCAGGTCAAGAATCATTGTTAGGAGCAAGCACAATGCAACATAGATTACAATTTGTAGTGTATTCAACTTGCCATTAGCAACGTTCGAATCATGACAGCTTTCAACAAGGGTAGCAAGGCTCCACCCAAGCTTGCCATGCCACTGATAGAGCTACCTAGGTCATGAGTCATTACAACCCACGCAGACTAGAAAACCACCACCAACTAAGGCCATCCCCAAACCCAAAGAGCACACACTTAAATGGGTGCCAAAGGACCAAAAATGACCTACTCGTAGCTAGCAACACACAGCCTCGCAAGGCTAACAACCATCATTCGAAACCTAAGAGATTGACCCAACTCTATCAATGTAGGTGCACAATCAAGCTGCAATGGATCCCCAAAGATCTGTTACAAGCCCAAGGATACTATGAAGGTAATACTTGGATATGGGTGTCCAAGAAGCAAAATTCTAGCAGCATAGTCCAACCACGACCATCACCGGCCACCCCATCTCTAGGAAGCCACACTCCTACTATGGCACTAAACAACCAGAAAACCCGAGCGGAAAAGATTACACAACCCGCAACACTTGTGGTCAAAAACCCCAACCAATATATCAACCCAAACAATCGTGTCATGATACCATGAAATCATCTAAGTCTGGAGAGCTTGGCATCCCAGTGGCTGCACAAGACGTGGGAAACCCACCATCTATGTCACTGGATCCACCGTCAGTATCCCAAAGTAGCACCGGACACATTTATTAGACTACGGAGCTACCTTAGACACACCACTATCAAGTCCATTGCCATTAGAACCATCACTATTCAACCCAATTCCACCACAACCACCAGCAGGTCTTAGGCCTTCCTATGAGTGATGTTCGTTCCTAACGGTCGCCAAGGACCTTGCTCAGAATATAGGAGATGACTTGGTGACCTGCATCAAGCTCTTGTATAACACCTTTACCACATTCTCTAAGAGCTATGAAAAACTTGACCTCGGCTTATTTCTTGCTGAACCCCTTGCCACTGAGGTTTGTTCCTTATCTTGCACTTGGGAAGAATACGAGTTCATGAAAGAAACATCCCCCAAAGTTTCAAAGGAGTTGATCGATAATGGTGAAATCTCAAAAGAGCACACGTTCATCAAACGACTAATAACATTATACCACAAGCCTCAAAGGCCTCCGTCATCCATTGAGCTTGAGGAACTCACTCACCTCGCTGACTCTGACTCATTGCTCTTACACATATGGTGTAACCTACATCTCCAATGGGAGAAACAGGGTTGCCAAATAACGACTAATGTTGAGCAGCATCGTGCCATCAAAACAACCGAGTATGACTCGACTTACATAGCACCAACCTCTTTTAAGGTCTTGCCATCACCTGAAACAAACACTTAGATGACCAATTCTTGACCCATCCTTACATTGATCTCATCCTTATGAAAGAGGAGCTATATGTGGCTAGCCACATCAACTCGGGTGATTTTCTAACTAATGTCCTAACTTACATTACCCAAGTCTGCATTAGTCCTCATAATCTTGATCATCATGCCCACTTGGAATACAACCCTGATTTCTGAAATTGGCTTATGCCAAAGTAGATAGCACCATATTGTGCTCAAATGTCTTGTCTCTCCCATGTCTAATACTAGGAAGGATACTTCTCATTCCCAAGGGGGGAGGGGGCAAGGTGAAGTAAGGTGAAATCAAGGAAAAGTGTCATAAAATTTTGGAAATGATTAGAATTGCTCGAAGGAAAATTCCCTTTTGATGCTTAAAGCACGTTCTTCTTTCCATAAAAGCATGATCAACTCCTATTTATCTTCCAACAAGAAAATGTCTAAGGAATACTAATGGTAAACCATAAGGTGGGGGTAAGGTGACTCAAACCAAACACATGAGGAAAACAATAAAGGAAAAGCACACATTGCAAGGGTAGAATGCAACAACTTGTGATTGAGAAAAAGGTCAATAAAACTTGAAATCAATAGACTACTAGGAGGAAAAAGTCTACTTCTACACTCAAGCATTTCAGTTCAACAAGTATGTAGTCATTTCCTATTGCTTATAATTATTTTGAAAAACACTAATGGTGAATATGGCTTCATGATAGGCACCCATCATGGCAAGCCAAGAAAAGGTTGGCAATTTTCCTTTTTCAAAGGAAGAACAAATGAAATATGGACTTTCGGTGGAAACACGAGCCGTCAACCAGTTTAAGTTCCCCGCCATATCTTCAACCTAGAAGATGTGGTCATTGAAGAGCAGTGGGCCGTGAGGCAGATCATTGAGTAATGAAATCTGCAAAAATACGTGGAAGCAGTAAACCGCCAGGGGATGGACTACTTCCACTGTGTAGAGTTCCTACGGACTTTCCACGGGAACCGCAGCACCATAACTGTGCATGAGGGAGAGGGAACTCATTAGGTGCTGATTGAATTGAGCCCGAACTTGGTGGAAAAGGCATTGGGCTTGGCAAACAAAGTGAAGAGGAAGCCAAAAAGAGATGTATATGTCTTTCAAGGAATGGATAAGGTAAAAGTCCACACCAACGATGACATCAACTTAATAGATATCCTTGACCCCGAAATCCAACTCCAAGCCAAAATGGTGCACATGTTGTTTTCTAGTCAAAGATATAACACCATCATGAGCCACATCGACGTCCACCTGCTAGAGAGTATCAACCTCAATGGTTTTGTGAGGAAAACCATTGAGATCTCAACAAAAGTCTTGGCAATGGGAGGACAAACTTCTGGAGGAGAATCTCCTGCCACTAAAGCCGAAAGGAAAGCCTCATCTTCAAAGGCTACAACCATTGGATTCAGTGGGATCCTCACCGCGATCATCAAGGAAGCCTTGGGACAAGGGTAGGAAGAAGGAGGAGAAGGGGTTGATGAAACACCTAGGTCGCCACCTCACCAGGAACAAGAGGTGTAGTCCAGCAAAAGGACACTGAGTGAGGAATACGAAGACAGGGAAAAACAAGAGCAAACTAGCCGAGGAAAGTCTAAGAAGACAAAGAAGAAAATTGCACAAGAATAGCAAGAAGAGGAGAGGAGGAAACAAGAAAAGGCAGACTTGCAAAAGGCCCGCAAAGAGTCCAAAAAGGCCAAGGGAAAAAGAAGTAGAAAGCACGAAAAGGAGGAGGAGAAATTGAGAAAAAAGGAGGAAGACATGGCCATTACCACGCACAGGTCCATTGAGCAACAGTCCAGGCGTGATGAGCCTGAACCTGCGAGCCCCCCAATCAGAGACAAAGGTCTAAGATCAAGTGTCCAGGTGCCAGAATTTCTACCACCTACAGTGCGAGAAGGCAAGGGCAAGGCCCCAATCACCCCCATTTCCACTCCCGTGACGCCCGCTACCATTGCCACCATCTCCACTCCCAGTTCCACGACCCAAGTGGACGCCATCAACCTATTGACTTGGGTCCAATACTTTGTGAATAAAGAAATGGGCTAAGGAGAAAAAGAAGGAACCCCCCTAGTAGGAGCCAAAAGGTCGGTTGCAGAAAACGCTGAGTTGAGGCGAGACCCTAAGAGGCAAAAGGTGGCAAGCTCCACAACCTCCATCCCCGCAACAGAGAGGCCACCTGAAGACTAGGACAAGTATGTCAAAGAGCTCCTCTCTCAATTAGAGAGAGCCAAGGAGGAGAAGATAATCACGGTAGCAGAGCTCAAAGCTGAAAAAGAGGCATTGGCTGCATCCCAGTTAGAGAGAACACGCCGAATGGCTATGGCCCAAAGGGAAGTCAATGAGCTGAAAGACCAGCTACAAGCTAAGGAAGAGACAGAAGTGGAAAGGTAGGTGTGCTTGAATGAATAAACCAAGGCCACACGATGCCTACGGTGGCTCAATGAATAGATTATGGCACACTATGAATATCTACAAGTAGAAATTGAGAAAATCACTAAAGCCACAGAAGAGTTGGAGGAGCTAAGGGAGGAAAGAGCTTGCAGGTATGAAAGAGAGGTGGAAAAACTAACCCAAGAGGCTACCGCAGCACAAGAAGAGCAGAAAAATCTAAGGATAGAGATGGAAGACCAAGAACACAGGCTAATAGTGCTAGCTCAGAGACAAGGGGAAAGCCTCGAAGGTATGAATAGGAGGGCAGAAGAATGGGCTAATCAGAACAAAAAAAGAGTTAAATCCTTGGCACGCTGTCTGGCTCAAGTAGAAAAAGAAAAAATACTTACTAAAAGTAGAGTAGAGGCTTCCCAAGTGAGCTTCTAGACCTAGAAAAGTGCCTTCTTGGATACCCTATTGGACGTCACCCAAAGAGAAGAGGGAGAGTCCATAGAGGCAATGAAAATGAAATTGGCAATGGCTCATAGAGCGCTGAAAGTAGGACTACAGATGCCGCCACAACCTAGCAGGGTTGGCCCAAGCCTAGAAGAGCAATGCCATTATCTCCTATTGGTAGGCCTAACCTCATAGGAAGTGGATGCACTTGGGTTCATCAAAGGAGAGAGCAAGAGCCAAGCCACAAAAGAGAGGTGAATGTGAACTTTGAAATGGAACCACACGAAGAAGAGCTTGTCCCACCACCTCCTTCCCCATGGCTTGAAGAGCAGCAACATGCAGACTCCGCAAAAAGAAAGGTAGCACTGAGGGAAAAAAGAAAATAAATGGTGGAGGAGACAAGGAGGAAATGGAACACGAAGGGAGTGAGGGCATAGGCATGTATCCCATCATGTGAGGACAATGCCCCAGCAAGCTTCCATGCTGACCTTGTAGTATGGGAGAGGCAAGAAATGCCCAGGAGCCCCTTCGATTTTAACTTCCAGTTCCCCATCACCTTGCATAGGATCTTGCCCATCAAAGTGGTAGAGGAGGTAATTAACATTGGAAGCAGGCTCAAACAGAAATGGTTGGATGAGAGAGAGCAAAATCCCACCTTATGGGCCACTAAAGATGGCGACGTTTCACAGAATAAGGTTTTTGAAGTGCCACGGTCTGTGGCCGGCTATGAATGTCAACCTAAATGGAGAATGAGGGTCTACGACTCCAACTTGGACACTTGCATGGCCTTTTGAAACACTCAACCCTTCGAGTGGAATGACCCAACCTTTATCCCTTACCCTCGAAGGGTGGGAGTGGAATTTGACTCCAATGTCCACAGCCACTACGAATTCCTTGTAATCTATAACCCTCATTGTACTACATATGAAGATGCCCTCATTTTCACATTAGAGAACTTGTATGATATCCTACTCCAATTCACTAACCAATTCTCTTCATGCCCTAACCCTGCCTTTATTACTACTTGTAATTACCTTAGATTGCTTAGGATACTCTTTAGGAAAGACTCTACCCCACAGGAGTGCGGCCTCCAAGTACTCCATTTTGATTCTAACACCATAGATAGTTGCGCGATGGCTCAACTAATAATGCAAGCTACTCTATTGCCTTCATTTTACTTAGCTCTTCTAGAGGACATGAATGATAGCCGTTTCACCCACTGAATCATCCATTCCTCTCCACCACCACTCTTCAAGTCCCTACCTAAACCTCAAGGGATATCTCCAAAGTTGCCAATTTCTTAACAAATCTATTAAGTCTCCCTTCTCCACCTCACTCCGATGACGAAGAATAACTTTTGTCACAACTATGTAACTTGGGTTTAATTTATATTAACTAAAAAAAAGAGAGACACCGCAAGCTGCACATCGATCACAGTCATGGTTCCTAGGGGTTCTCAAGTTAGGTGTGTCCAATCGCCCCGGTCGGCTGGCTCCATCCCTAACCCCCTAGCCTCACTTTGATTTCCCACTCCATGCTTAGGGCACATCAAGGGTAGGACACACCTAGGGAGGTAACACTTGCCTATGGCTAGACCTGTCACCCTAAGCCCCTTGCATTGCATCTCCTTCATACACAAACTGGGTCCTCAAGTGTTCAACACACTGAGGGCGACCGACCCATCTCCCAGTCCTACAAGCACTGGCACCACGCACTCAATGGTCAGGCAGACACACCCCCAGATAGTGCACCTCCTTTTCTTTCCAAGTACAAACAGAGGCCTTGACTACTGGTCCCATAGACTCCATCATCCATGCAATGCACTCCCCATATTATGCAACATGCCACCATGCAGGCAGGACAAATCAGGGGGCGGACGCGATAGCCCTAGTCAAAAAGTGAATGAAGAAGCTTATTTGGAACACCACAAGAGAAGAAAAGTGCAGAGGGCCAGGTGATGGATCCATCCAGCACAATGTTCAATTTCAAAGATGAACCCATCCATCAGCCTCTCTCCTTGCAGGGATTCATCCAACTTTATTTTCAATTCCAAAGGCATAAATCCCTCTAGTACACTTTCTACTAGGGCTACTATAAGGGCCTTTCAGGTCCATAAATCCCTTCAACACCTGGACTCATTTTCAACTTAAGGGCCTTTCAACTCCATACATCCCGCTAATACACCTCCCAACCTGGCTTGTATATAAACTCAGAAAGCCACATGGCTACCCTAGCAACACCGTCCAACTCACCACCCAGCAAGTGTCGTGGGACTGGCACTCAACTAGGAGGGGGGTAATGTTGATCCTCAGACGAACAAGGTGGAAAAGTAGAAAATCCAGAAAAACTAAAGCAAAAGACAAGGCCAAGAATGGAAGATGAAGATGCGTTAAGAAAAAATCGAGAAACACAAGAAGTGTGAAAAAGTTCTCAATCAAGGAGAGAGGCGCATAAGAAAAAGTGCAAGTTAATACTTTTGTAAAAGAGTGCAAGATGCACCATGATTTATTTTAAGAGTGTCGGGGCTCTCACCCATGTGAATTGTAAAGGTAGATGGGTGGTAGAAAGGAAGCTAGGAAGATAGGAGGACAATGGGAAAAAGGGCCTACCATGGCCATGTAAAAAAGGGGATAAGGGGATGACCACCCAAAAGGGATTTAGGGTTTTGTATATAAAGTTCAAAAGTGAATGAGATCTCATTCCTTGGTGTGTGCAAAGTGTACTCTTCTTCTTCTTCTCTTCTTCTCTTCTCTTTCTTGCTTGTGAGTACTTGAGGGAGGGAGTGTGAGTGAGTGAGGGAGTGAGTGTGTAAGAGTGAGGGATCTTGGAGGTGAAGCTCTCCACCATCTCCTCCCTTCTTCTTCTTCTTTTCTCTTCTCTTGTCTCGTGCATGGCTATGGAGGATAGAGCTATGAGGAAGAGGCTTGAGGATGCTTGAGCTTGCATCACGAATCGTGGAGCTATTAGAGTGCTTGAGGAAGGAAGCAACTCAATCGGGCATCAAGGTAAGCTCACTACACTCATAGAGAGGGATAGCATGTCGGCTATGTAAGAGATAGCCATTAGTGCTCGCTTGAAATGCTTGAACAATAAGTGGTCTGTGAGTCTTGGCGGTTCACCTCTACAGAACTTTACCTCCATGAAAACTCATTTTGGAGAGTAATGTCTCACACTTGCCAATACACTCATCCGATAAAGACAAGGGCTTAATTAAGTATGCATAGTCAAGAGTTTATCAATAATTCTAATCTCTCCATGCAAAGTACATATATGAACATTTGTAAGAGGAATCGAAAGAATTGCATCCAAATATCTTCCTTTTTTTAATATTTACTCAAATCTATAGAGTTTTTAATTGGGGCTCTTCTTTTAGGGCACAAGTTGTTCCAATCTTTAGATCCAATACTTTCCATACAATGAATACAATGATATTTTGCATTTGCCACATTACATATTCCAAGCATACATTTGATAGTTTTTAAGTCAACGATCATGTGCCATTCCATATTAAAATTATCAACCCCATCAACCACCAACATTTCTCCTTCACTGTGAGACTTAATAATGTTTGGAGTACTTGTATGAGTGAACAACCATTTTAGTGTTTAATGATTCTCAATTGGTACCTGAGCTGCACCAACCCACCAAATCTCCATATCTTAGACTAGAACTTATGCATTAGTGCTTGACCCCCACCATTGTTGTAGTCCAATATCTTGTTCATGATGCAAATGCTAACTCTTTCCATCTTTTGTCCTTTTTGAATCTATGTTTCATCTAACTTCAAGGCAAACTTTAAAACACCGTGACATTCCTCTAGTATACACATGTGAACCATTGCAATCTCCACTCTTCTTGGATCAACCCATATATTGTTAAATGTGTTGTATTCAAAACTAGATTTTCTTTTTATATTTTCATATGGCATAGACGCTTCAATATGAATGTATTTCCCAAAAACATGTGGAATCTTATGATTCATGGTAGTCCTTGTAACAGATACTACAAGGGCTCGAAGCAACCCAAATGCAACTATTCTATTATATTTAAGATTTTTAAACCATAATCTAGAGATATCACAATAAGTTTTTTCGACTCATACCCATAGTATCACATGTCTACAATTTCCTTTGGTTTTATTATGTTTTTTAAGTCCTTTACCAATTCTTTGAGAGTTGAGCCTCTCAAATCCACGTTTTTAGGTGACTTAAGAATCCTCAAAATATCATTATTATTCATGGTCTCTTTTAAAAGACTTATTCTCTCCTCACTCTCTTTAATATTAATTCCTGATATGTTAGATACATATTTCTTTGCGAGATTTAATCTTCTTTTCTTTACTCTCTCATATAAGCTAGTTATATTTTTTAATGGTCTCTTTCTCTCTCTGAATCCTATTGGAGTTTTCTTTAAGTGTGTTAACTTGTCTTGTAATGACTTATTAGCATTTTTTCAAAACATCAATCTTATTTGTAATTAAGCTACTCACAAATGCTTGTCTATGCAATTAATATTTTTTTATTTCATTCATTTGAGTCATGTATATGTAAGATGCAGTATATAACCTTGTACAATAGCCAAGCATCCGATTATTATAACCTTCGTTAAGATATCCCATGTAGTCATGAATATTAGAAAGATTAGGAGGTTTACCTATGGAAGGATCCTTGGGATAAATATTTCTATCCACCCACAAATCTATATGTTTCTTTCCTTGAGTTCACAATTTGTTAGCCTCCATCTCATCTATTTAGTAATTGACGATGTGTACTTCTCGAATATTATAGAGATTGCAGAGGTATTGCTAAACATTTTAGTAGATCAACGACAAATGAATCTCACAGTGATAAGAAAGTGAGCACAAAGAAGAGAATGACAAAAGAGGATGACGAAAGAGTGGTTGGTCTTTGAAAAGAAGATGTGGGAGTAGAAAAATGCAATTTTGGTGGACATATCTCAAAAATAAAAATTCTCCCAAGTTTCAAGACAAAAACAGCCAAAGAGATGACCTTGACATAAATTAAAGATGAGGGGCAATTAATGGCTGACCTCTTCAATGAATTGAATATTTTCTCATTAATCACATCTAAGAAACCAAATTTGGCAATTTCATTCTTCCAAAATCTCAACGAATTACCAACTTAATCATTTTCTTACAAGTATATTTTTTGAAGTGATTTTGGCTCTAATGATGAATCTTTAGAAATGAGATGTTTTAGCCCAGCTGTCTCAATTAAAGTATGAGCCTTGCGAAGGCATGGCCAATTGTGTGTAGGTGGTAGGGTTTGACATTTATGCACCCACCTTAAGTGATGTTCATGGGCATCGACCATGGTTTCAGTCGGTTGTTGGCATAGAGGCTTGGAAGGGTACGACAAGTCACAACACTTCTCCTTAGACTTGGCTGGTTGTGTATTTACTAGTGGTGTTGCGGGTCTGGTGGGGGTCGTGCAGCCTTTGCTGAAGGCTGCCACTATGCAGATATTGCCAATGGCTAAGTGGATACGTTGTGACTCATAATGGACATTGCAGTGAGCTTGCTTTTTAAAGGTTCGACCCAGTACAGATTTTGTACGCTCACAGACTCAATAGTAATAGTAACTCTGCATTTCCCTAAGAGTGCGTATTAGGGCCCCCCCATACGGGCTCAGTTTGGCGATAGTGGACTATAGTTGTGGTTTGCCAATATGGGTCCAATGATCATGGGTTAAGACATTGAAGTCTACTCCATCATCAACTAAAGCATTGACCATGTAGGTTTGCTTGGTAGTGATTGTGATGTAGAGGTAGGCAAGTTCTACGATTTCCTCATTTTCCTAATCAATCTCTGTGATTGTGGCCACCCATACTCTGATCGGTGGTTTCGAACATAGGTGGTTCATGCAAGGGGTTCTTGATGCGATTGCCATTAAAGAAGCCTACACCCTCACCTTCCAAAGTCTCGAGTTTACCAGTTCGGCTGATGACACAAACCTTGAAGGGCCCTAGACCTTTAAACTTCATTTTCTGCTTATGCCCCTTAAAAGAGTACATGAGCACTAAGTCACCTTGTTTGAAGTCGAACTGCATAACATGCTTGTCAAACCAACTTTTACGTCATGCTTTCTCGCATATGAGCGCATGGGTAGCTGGGAGGCATGTTTCCGAGAGGCGTTCGAGTTCAATTAGACGTTGCGTCCATGCTTCCTTTCCTTCCCATCTTTTGTGAAGTGCAATTCTTAGGCTAGGAACGAAGAACTTTACAGGTAGAATTTCTTCCGTTCCATAGGTCAACCTAAAAGGTGTCTAGCCTACGGCCATTTTATAGGCTGTGCGGTAAGCCCACAAGGCTGCCATCAGCTTGTTATCCCAGTCGCTGCGCGGCATAGAGACCACCTTGGTCAAGATGTTGACTAGAACTTTATTGGTGGATTCCACCTGGCCATTTGCCTGAGGGTAGTATAGTGAGGATTTTCGATGGATAATCAGAAAGGTGGCTAGAAGATGCATGATCACTTCATTAATGAAGTGTGTGCCTTGGTCACTAACCAATTCAATGGGGCAACGGAATCATAAGATTACCTGCTCCCATAGAAATTTGGTAGTCGTTCTTGCGTCATTCTTTGGCGTAGCCCATGCTTTTGCCCATTTTGTTAGATAGTCAGTGGCTACAATGATATTCTTGTCTTGAGAGTATTGTGCCGCAGGACTAATGGGTCCTATGAAGTGAACTCCCCACTTCTCAAAGGATTGTCATGCAATCACCGGGGTTAGCTCCATCTAATCCTTGCGAATCAAGACATTTGTCCATTGACACTCATCAAAGTGCTTAATGAACAGTGCCGCATCGTGGAAGAGTGTGGGCCACCACGGTTGAGCTTGCAACACCTTGCAGGCTGTTGTCTCTTCGCTAAAGTGTACTCCTATGATTCCACTGTGTGCTTCTGAGAGCACTTCTTGCATATCGTATTCACATACACACCTGCACAACAAGTCGTCTTGCCCTAGTCTATGCAGCTGGCCTGCTATGATAGGGTTGGTTCTTATGGATGAGCCATCTAAGTCAGGCTTTCTTCATTGGTCATTTAGGTAGTCCGTTCTCAAGCACTTGGACTGTGTTGTTTGCCCAATATGGCGTCAAGTTGGCTTGAAATAACTCTCTCTCGCTCGATAGGCTAAACAAGTGCATGTTTGGCAAATCATCTATGATGCCTTGTCCAGCAACCTCCCCTGTGGGGATGCGCGACATGTGGTTGGCCATGTAGTGTTGTTTCCCTTTTCGTACAACCACGGAGAAGTCAAATTCTAGAAATAGAAGGAGCCATCGGGTTATGCGACAGGTGGCAGAAGGTTTGTTTACTAAATATAGCAAGGCTTGATGATCCACAAAGAAGGTGAAAGGAGTGGCCAACAAATAATGCCAAAATTTCTTCACGGCAAATACCATGGCTAGACCTTCTCTTTTCGTTGTTGAATAATTCATCTCAGTCTCGGTGAGTTGTCTGCTGGAAAAGCTTACCGGATAGTCGAGATTGTGTTTGCCCAGTTGGCACAACACTGCCCCTATAGCGAATTTAGAAGCATCAATATGCACATGGAAGGTAATGGTCCAATCCGAGGCTTGCAGAATCGGTGATGTGGTCAAGGCTTTTTTTAGCTCCTCATACGCATGTTGACACTCTTCAGTCCATTCGAATACAATCAATAGCTTGTACAAAGGTCTAGCAATCAATGCATAATTCACTACAAATTATCGATAATACCCTGGATGACCTAAGAAGCATTGCACTCCCTTATAGTTGGTCGGAGGTGGAAGATCAATAATGACCCTGACTTTCAAAAGTCCCTGGCGATGCTGTTCTTCGACACCACGTATCCTAGGATACATCCGTGCTTTATCCAGAACTGGCACTTTAAAGGGCTCAGGGAGAGGAAATATAGGCAATACCATTCAAAGACCACTCGTAGGCTATCTAAATGTTCTCTCTAGGTTGAGTGAACACACAAGTTGTCGACGAAGACATTCCAACCCTTTCCTGAGCATGTCTTTAAATATAGTGAACATAAGGCATTGAAAGGTGGCTGGAGCATTTGTCAATCTGAAGGGCATGACTATGTAGGCGAAGACCCCCCACTCAGTAGTGAATGCAGTCTTATGCATGTCATCGGGATGCACCTACAGTTGATTGTATCCAGAGAAGTCGTCCAAAAAACTGTAGACCTCCTTGCCCGCCACTGTCTCGAGCATGTGCTCAATGTACGACAATGGGTAGTTGTCCCTCTTCGTTGAAGCATTCACCTTTTTGTAATTTATGCATACCCTAATCTTACCGTTCTTCTTCATTACAATGACTATAGGTGATACCCAGTCTGTGTGCTCAATTTCGTAGATGAACCCTGCTCTCATCAGCTTGTCGATCTCTTCTTTGACCACATGAGTGTTTTTTGGATTCATGGGGTACGATCGCTGCTTGGCCGGCATTGCATCTTGTGTTAGGGATATGTTGTGAGTTACTACACTTGGATCTACCCCCTTGAGTTCTTCTAAGGACGAGGTGAATACATCTACATACTCTTGTAAGAGGGCAATGAGACGTGTCTCCTCCTTATCTGTCAGGTCATCGGCAATGAAGACCGGTCGAGGTGTCTCCCCATCTAGGGCTAGTTTCACCTCCTTGACCTTGGCGGGCCCTTCAATGGGTTCACTTGTTTTCCCTTGATGTTTAGCGCCCAGTAGGATTACTACCCTATCTCCCTTTTGAATCTTGTAAACCTTTTGGGGAGGTCATGTGGTTTTCATTGTTCGTCTGCTCTTGCATCCTTAGACAGGTCAACCCTTTCTTCTTTCAAACGTCTGTGCCTTAGGTGGATGGGCACGTCCCCCTTGGTACGCCTAGTCTTGGGATGCCTTAGTATTTCCAGATCGCTATATAAGCTTACCTCCGACTCCGAATCGAATTCTTCGCCTTCGTTAGATGAGGTAGTCCCCCCCAGTGGTCGCAACTCGGAGGGTGACTCTTTTTTAAGCACTGGAGTGTTACCTGGTTGGGTTAGGCATGCTTGTTCTAGATCTATGGCTCTTACACATTCCAACCAAGCATGGTTACAGTCCATGCACATGACCCCTTGCTCTATCCCGAAGGTGTTCTTTCTCCTCGGCCCAGAGTCTGCCCATATATATTCTATCACTCATCCCTTAGTGTCATATTCTATGGTGTCTACCTTGTCCTCACCTTCATTACTGGAGCAGGGCGGTCCTTGCATTTGTAATTGAAAGTATCTTCATTTGACCGCTCGTCATCTCCTAGGTCTTGGTCTGTTTCGTGTGGTTGTCTAGGAATCAGGGCCCAATTGTACCTGAGGTTTAGATAATGCACCCTAGCCCATCGCCATCTTGGTTCATTCAAGAGATCTTGGAGTGGCTTGAAGTTTGCTGTTGGATTGCTTGCTAGTTTGCCGGTCAACTAATTTACAACCCCCTGGAGCTCCCTCTAGTTGGTCGGCACTTGAAAGGTGACAAGGTTGGGCCTTTCGGGAGGGTTTCTTGCCATCATGAAGATTGGCACTGAGGGTGCACTCTTGGGTTGGCCAATCATCTTAAGGGCCATTTCGTACTCCTCGTCATCCGCTGACGGGAGGTTGATGGTAGCAAGGACATGCATCTAGTCTCCCTTGTCTTCACGACATGGGATATACTTAGTTAGGGGTCCATAGGATTTCCTAATCTAGGTACCACCCTTGAGCACCGCAGAGATGGCATCGAGGTCAACTAGTGTAGTTTCCCAAGAGTCCATTTCCACCCTCATGACTGTTGTTCTATTGCCTAAGAGGATGAGACCATTCCCCCAATCTTCTATCACTCTGGCATTGCACATCTAGGGTCAACCCAATAGGACATCGTAGTCCACTCCCTTCATGACTATAAAGTCCACCAAGAATTGGATTCCAACAATTCTTACCGGCCAGTTTTTTAGTACCCCAAATGGTTTTACCTTCATTCTGTTAGCTAATGTGACATTGAACCTAGTAGTCTTGATAGGTGGTGATCCGGGTTTTTTACAACCCGGATTATTACCACAAAATTTGGCCAAGGCCCCTATCAAGAGCTTACCATATCACTTTAGGTTTACTCTTCAAGCACTAGGTATGCTACATTGCTTCTCGATTATGATAACTCTAGCAAATGGGGGGGAACAAGTTCTTAGAAGGCATGTCAATGTAAAGGGTAAATGGGATGGTTATCTTAGTGAAGATGAAAATGGATTACACCTAGGAGTTGAGTGAATGCATAGATTTTTCAAAGGACTAGCCTCCAACTACATATGGGCTCCGTCTGCATCACTAAGATTTGGAATCTATCACCATCATTAGAGGACACCTCACCCTTGCACACAAGTCAATATCCACATCATGGTGTCATTTGGATCTTGCACAAAAGCTTACAAGCATGGACCCCTTTTGTCACATGCTTATATGTATTTATATACATATGGGATACTAAAGTCAAAGCAGCTTTTGGAAGCCCTTTTTTATAATCTCAATAACTCCCAAGAAAAAGCGAATTTCAAGAAAATTCCCGTGAAGGCCGATTGGTTTCGATCTGGTCTACAAAGTTGCAGAAGAAACTTTTTCCAAATTCCTCACGGATTTGAAGTTACGAAGGCGCAGACTGCTGGCTATATGCAATTTTCTTCTCTCTTTTACCACACCAACTTTCCACTCTATCCTTCTCGTAAATATATTATAATAATGTGCTTTGGGCACCCACCTCTTGTAATCTAGCTCCATTTCTCTATTTTGTCTACCACCACCCTTGGCTTCTTGCATGATGACCAAGGTGGGGACTTGTCCCATCCACTACTCTCCATATTTTCAAAGATGCCATATATCATCTAGGATTATGTTAATCAAGAAGATTAGCTTGATCTAATCCCTCATGAAGGCTATATAAAGAGCCCATGGAGAATGAAGAGGAGGGAGGGAGGAGGGAGAATGACAAGTCCATGAGAGCACTCTACAATACCCTCATCTCTTTGAGGTAAGCTATGAGTGAGTTCTTTTATTATGTAGTATAATGGCAAGCTTCCTCTACCTCTTCTCCTATTATCTCCATCTCTTCTCATCTTCTCATTCCATGTAGCATAATGGCAAGCTTCTTCTATCTCTTCTCCTCTTGTCTCCCTCTCCTCTCATCTCTCTCTCTTATATTCCAATATGGTGTCTAGTACATGTATTCTCTCTTGTAAATTTGTGTCTTGGTTCTCTTGATTCTCTTTGAGAAAAGAGAAGAAGAAGAATGACAAGTCCATGAGAGCATTCTAGAATACCCTCATCTCTTTGAGGGAAGCTATGAGTGAGTTCTTTTATTGTGTAGCATAATGGCAAGCTTCCTCTACCTCTTCTCCTATTATCTCCATCTCTTCTCATCTTCTCATTCCATGTAGCGTAATGGCAAGCTTCTTCTACCTCTTCTCCTCTTGTCTCCCTCTCCTCTCATCTCTCTCTCTTATATTCCAATATGGTGTCTAGCACATATATTCTCTCTTGTAAATTTGTGTCTTGGATTTCTTGATTCTCTTTGAGAATAGGGATGTCCTAGCCCATCCTCTCTTTGGCTAGGTGGTGCCCCTCTTTAGTTCTCTTAGTGAGGATTGGAGGTTGGATGGGTAAGAGGCAACCCGTTCATCATTTCAGCCCTCATTTTTGGTGCCCCCACAGAGGAGTTCTCAAGCTATGCTCTACAACTTCCATGAAGAAAGAAACATCTAAGGAGTTGTCCTCTTCTTCAACGAGTGTTTGTCAAGAAATCACTAAGGAGGAATCTTCATCAAACCCTATTCAAGGGATTCGCCGCTCAAGAGTACCGCAATGGTCTCCAAAAGCAGCTCAAGAGAAGAATGACCTTTATCGACAAACGGCACGTATGCGGGTAAAGCAAGTTAATTACACACATCCTTCTTTGCTTCATGAGAAATCTTGCTCTCATCAAGTCTCTACGTCAAGGCATTGTATTGAGTGCTTGGTGTCTAGTGTAAAGACACTCCCTACGGAGCTTCGTCTTCAAGTGGTGAAGGCGCTTTCAAATTCGGGGATTAACAAGTTTTTGGAGGGTGAGTTACACATCAATGGTGTGCGGTATTGGCGAGAGGCTACATATGGTGATGCGCTTCAACTACTACTAGCAAGAAGACTCAAAGTAATTGAAAAGATAGCTATCGAAGCCTATGAACTTTACAAGGCTGATGATGGTCACACAAAAGCTACGCTAATCAGTGGTGAGCAAATCCTTCGCATCTCTCGAATGGTGGGATCTAAGAGGCCATAGCTTCAACGACACGCTTCATGAAAGTTTGTAGTGTAAATTTGTAGTTAATGCATAAATGACTACTCCTACTTTCTACAACTTTCAATCGGTTCAAAACATTCGGGTGGATGTGTGCATTAGTAGAAAGATACATTTTCAGCAAAGGTTGGTCTTCTATTTTGGAGCTGAGAGGTTGAGAGAGATCTTGTTGTCACCTGATCCCATAATACTCCCTATTTTGGATTATAACATCTCCTTTAATGTACACATATTCATTCTACTCTAAGTGTATCCCATGAACCATAGGGACTTGTATGGACCTATCCGTCCACTTGCTAGACAAACCGTGCATATAATTGTTAGCACAAAGCTCAGGTTTCAAAATGTTATAAGGGTCTTATTGGGCCCTCGTCGTCTTGCTGAGATTAATGCATCTGTAAATCCATTTATTCTACCCTTAATAAGATATGACTTGGGCCTAGACATGTTCATCTTTATTTTGTATTGAGCTAGATCAACATCTTCCTATCATGGCTTTTCCAAGTTTTTTTGGGCACAAAGGGGAGAAATCTCTGGACTTTTTGGATGACTTAGAAATGGCCTTCCTAGTCACAGGCCGGGATGACGAAGCAACCAAAGTACGGGCCTTCCCTTTAGTTCTAAAGGGTGATGCTCGAGTGTGGTATCAAGCTCTCTCGGAGGCTACAAGGGGTAATTGGGAGAATCTCAAGACTGCATTCATGCACAAGTACCAAGATACAGAGCCACCTGAAGATATTTGGAGACAACTCTTAGATCTTCACCAAACCATAGCAGGGGAGTACCAAACCTATGAAGGCATGTTTATAAAATTGTGGGATAAATGGATAGCCTCTTTAGCCGAGGGAGAAAGAGTACCTGATTGCCTTAAGAAAGATTGTTTTCTAGCCGGACTCCATCCTCTACTAAGGGAGAAAGTCAAAGGAAAGTTTCCCATATCATATGAAGAATCAGTCACTTATGCGAGAGAGAAAGATAGAAAATTGAAGTATCAAGCCCAAGTGAAGGGGGGAGTTGAGCCCATGCAGGTTTTACCAACCATGCCAAGGCCTAGAGAAATAGCAGAGGCCCCACCTGAACCAGAGATACCACAGCAAGAGCTCCTACAACGCATTACTAATCAACTTGAAAGCCTTTCATTAAATTTGGTGCAAGGAGTACGACCCCCTCCCCTCATAAGTGAAGGCAATCGAGGTCCAAGAAGACAAGAAAGAGAGTATGTTTGCTATAATTGTGGGGAGACTGGCCATGGTATGTACTTTTGCCCTCATCCTAGGCGTTTTCCAGGAAATGGGTTCCAACCAAGAAGGAGGGGACAACAAGTGACACCACCTAGGGAAAGGTTTGTTCCACCGAATCCAAGGCCTCCACCACCGGTTCAAGTTCTCCAGCATCCTCGACCACTTGCAGAGGTGCCGCCCTTGCCTGTCCAACCGCTAGAGAATCATGATGTTAGGATAATTAGTTTAGATGAGAGTGATGTCAAAGGGAAGGCCAAATTAGTAGAGGTTGAAGCAATGCCGGTGAAGAAAGCCTGGAGAATTGAGAAGATGGAGCCTACACCACTAAAGGAGGTTGAAAACATGGAAGAGGAGGCAGAGTCATCAGTGGCTGCAAAGACACGCAACAGTAAAAAGAGGAGGGCTCGCTCACGCCGACACATTGAGCCAGATGATTTTCCCTTGGGTAAAGGTACTAGAGCTTATGATTTGCTTGCTGATGTGAGGAATCAAGGGCCAAAAATTTCATGGCCACAATTACTACATCTATCTCCAACAGTGCGGCGACAATGGTCAAAGATGGTAAGCATTAGACCCATGAAGAATAGACATGTGAATGCAATCCAGGCTAGAAAGATGAAAGATATTGTACCTCTAGTGGAAGCCGAAATCAATGGGCAGAGAGTGTCAAAGACATATGTGGATGGAGGTGCAGAGATTTGTGTCATGACGGAAAAGTTGATGCATCGTTTGGGATTAGAGGTAAATGAAACTACTAAATTTGGGGCCAAAATGGCTAACAATGTGGTAGTAAATTGTTTGGGAGTTATAAAGAAAGTCAAGGTAAAGGTGTGTGGAGCGCAACTGGAGCTTGACATGTATGTGATGCCAGTGAAGGGGGATGGCTATCCGCTCATTCTTGGGCGACCATGGCTAATGGGAATGAAAGCCAGACAAGATTGGGAGACAGGGGCTTTAGAGCTCAGGCCACAAAAGGGGTTGCATAAAAAATGGAAGAGCACTATCTACAACATGAAGGAGGGCCGACAGGAGGATCTTGTGTTAGAAACCACCGCTGATGAATGGAGTTCCAGCGAGGGTTGGTCATCTATGACAGAGGGAGAGTCTTCTAATGAGGAGGAAGAAAGCTCTCTAGAAGTGATGGGGATTACATTAAAAGGGCCTTCTGGTAGTGAAATTCCGCAGCAGCTTCCAAAGGTCGAGAAGGAGGGGTTAGAAAAAATGTTGGCTAAGGATCTATCAGTTGAGGAGAAGGCAGCCTACATGGAAGTGGTAATAAAACACTCTGCACTTTTTATTTCTGATTATGAACACATCACAGGTGTGACAACAGTACAACATCACATTAATCTAAAAGAGGGAGCACGGCCAGTGGTGCAGCGACTACGACGATTGGGAGTAGTTCAACAAAACGCTCTACTCACTGAGGTGCAACGACTTTTAAAGGCAGGCTTTATCTATCCAATAGGGGATTCAGAGTGGGTTTCACCTGTGGTGGTGATACCCAAGAAGAATGGAAAATGGAGGATTTGTGTGGATTACAAGCCGCTAAATGCCGCAACTAAGAGAGATCACTTTCCTCTTCCCTTTCAGGATGAAATACTCAATGAGGTGGCTGGGCATGAGAGATACACTGTTTGTGATGGGTATTCAGGTTATTTCTAGATCCGAATAGCTGAGGAGGATCAACAGAAGACCACCTTCATTACACCTTGGGGTTGTTTTGCTTACAAAGTAATGCCATTTGGATTAACAAATGCCCCAGCTACCTTCCAGCGATTCATGAATTATGTCTTCCAGCCATATTTTGGGAAATCCATCAGGGTCTTTATTGATGATTTTTGTATTTATAGTTCTAAGGCTCTACATCTAGGGAAGGTGGATGAAGCTTTCAACCGACTCGCACAAATGGGGGGGCAATTAAACCATGAGAAGTGTCGAATTGGCGAAAGTAGTGTAACTTTGTTAGGGCATGTCGTAAGTGAGAGGGGCATTGAAGCAGATCCAAACAAAGTTAAGGACCTATTGGCGGTGCCATCACCATCTTCTGTGAAGCAACTAACCTCTTTCATTCAGAAGGTGCGATATATGGGGCGGTTCATTCATCTCCTCTCCCAATTAATATTTCCACTGCAACAGTTAACCCACTCCGAGGAGCTCTTGTGGAGTGACGAAAGTGAAAGGTGCTTTCACGAGGTGAAGAAGGCTCTTAGCACCCTTCCTATAATTTTACAGCCTTGTTGGGATCAAGAGTTTTTTGTCAACCCGAGTTTTGGGGAAGATGCTCTAGGGGCAGCACTAATACAAAAGGATGCTAAACTGGCCTAATGAGACCGGTTTACTTTTCTAGTAGAGTAATGACAGCATCAGAACGAGGGTACAAGATGGTCGAGGTGATGGTTTTGTCTCTAATGTTTGCTGTAAGGAAGTTTCGTCCTTATCTTCTCCCTAGGCCATTCACAGTGATCACGACAGAAGAGCATTTTCCCTATGCCTTACAGCACATGGATGTTTCAGCTAGAATCGCTAAGTGGGTGATACAACTCCAAGAGTTTGACTACACCTTCAAGGTGGAGGATTCTACTCGAGCTTGCCTAGCTGATTTGTTGACCCATAGATGCCATCAAAAGAAGGAAAAGGAGAAGGGAAAGGTAAAAGAGGAGACACCTCCTCTTGAGGAGCCGCCACGGGTGGAGAATGCCCATGCCCTCTACTTCGATGGGGCCTACAAGCGTATTAAAGACAGAGCGGCAGCAGGAATAGTGGTGTTCAGTCCCGAAGGTGACAAACTTTATGGAGAAGGTATCAGCTTGGAGGATGTCCATTCTAACAATGAGGCAGAATATCAAGCCTTGCTTTTAGGTTTGAAGTGGTGTCTCTCACATGGTATCACTCGGCTTAATGTTTTTGGGGATTCTATGCTCATTGTTAAGCAAATGAAAGGAATCTGGGCTTGTAAAAATGATAACTTAGCAGTGAAAATGAGAGAAGCTTAAACTCTCATGAGAAAGCTACAGAAAGCCCAAATCTATTTTGTGCCAAGGCGCGCAAATGGCGAGGCAGATGCTCTAGCAGCTGAAAAATTGAAAGAGGTAATGGTGGGCATCATTGCCGTAAAGCTTCCCTTGTTTCAAGGCAAGTTTCAACTACAAGATGTGCTTTATTTTCTCGAGCAAGGTGAGGCACCTACACATATGAGTAAAAGTGAGAAAAGGTGGCTGGCTACTAAGGCCACTAAATACCGCTTGATAAATGATGTGTTGTATTGCAAATGAAAGGATGCAGTGCTTAGAAGGGTGCCAACATCAAAGGAGATTATAGATGTGATTAAGAGTTGCCATGAAGGGGTTTGTGGCGGACATTTTGCTCAAGAAATAACCAGCAGAAAGATTCTCCAAGCCGGTTTTGTGTGGCCTAGTCTACATCGAGATGTGCAACATTGGTGCCGCACTTGTGACGATTGCCAAAAGGCCGGACCAAGGAAGCTAGTGCATGAGGAACAAAATCCCATAACTACATATGGCCCATTTGAGAAATGGGGGATTGATGCAATAGGACCACTCCCACAAACTCAATCTGGCAAGGAATACATCATAATGGGAGTGGACTACATGACGAGGTGGGCAGAGGCTTCAGCAACTAGTAGGATCACAGCCCAAGAAGTGGGAAAATTTGTGTTTGAAAATATTTGTTGCAGGTTTGGCACACCTTTGGAAATTATCTCTGATCGGGGTCCTGGTTTTAGGGCGAACCTAGTAGGGGAGCTAATGGAAAGGCTAAAAATCAAGCACAGGCATTCTACTCCCTACTATCCATAGTGTAATGGTTTGGTCGAAAAAGTAAATGGGCTAATTTGTAAGATAATTACCAAGCAGGTACACATGCACCCCAAGCACTGGGATAAAAAATTGAATGCAGCTCTTTGGGCCTACAGGACTTCATTTAGAACCTCACTTGGCTATACTCCATTTCACCTCGTCTATGGCCAAGAAGCTTTGCTTCCTATAGAGGTGGAACTGGCCAGTTTGCGTGTTTTAGTAGCCAGTCAAGAGAAGAATCAAGATAAGAAGTTAGAGGAAAGGATCTTGGATCTAGAGAGGCTGGAGTTAGATAGAGAAGCAGCAGTCCAACACTATTCCAGGCAGGTTGAAGAGAGGAGGAAGACCTTTAATAAGAAGCTGGCTAGCAAACACATAAGGGAAGGATCACTTGTGCTACGCTATGATAACCGCTTCGATAACAGAAAGGATGCTAAACTTGTGTTCAAGTGGGAAGGGCCATTCATGGTCATAAGGAGATATCCAAATGGCAGCTATAAGCTAGGTGACATGGATGGGAAGGTTCACAAGATAAGGGTAAATGGATGGCGACTGAAGCCTTATTTTCAAAGAAATATGAACACTTTGGAGCAGTCATTCAATGAAGAGTCACCAATGAGGGGGTGCAGTCCTCCTTGCTCTATTGGACCATCATTATCAAGCTAGAGGCATGAATACCTCTAGCCTAAGGGGAGGGCTAATGATTCGGGTTTTTTACAACCCGGATTATTACCACAAAATTTGGCCAAGGCTCCTATCAAGAGCTTACCATATCACTTTAGGTTTACTCTTCAAGCACTAGGTATGCTACATTGCTTCTCGATTATGATAACTCTAGCAAATGGGGGGAACAAGTTCTTAGAAGGCATGTCAATGTAAAGGGTAAATGGGATGGTTATCTTAGTGAAGATGAAAATGGATTACACCTAGGAGTTGAGTGAATGCATAGATTTTTCAAAGGACTAGCCTCCAACTACATATGGGCTCCGTCTGCATCACTAAGATTTGGAATCTATCACCATCATTAGAGGACACCTCACCCTTGCACACAAGTCAATATCCACATCATGGTGTCATTTGGATCTTGCACAAAAGCTTACAAGCATGGACCCCTTTTGTCACATGCTTATATGTATTTATATACATATGGGATACTAAAGTCAAAGCAGCTTTTGGAAGCCCTTTTTTATAATCTCAATAACTCCCAAGAAAAAGTGAATTTCAAGAAAATTCTCGCGAAAGCCGATTGGTTTCGATCTGGTCTACAAAATTGCAGAAGAAACTTTTTCCAAATTCCTCACGGATTTGAAGTTACGAAGGCGCAGACTGCTGGCTATATGCAATTTTCTTCTCTCTTTCACCACACCAACTTTCCACTCTATCCTTCTTGTAAATATATTATAATAATGTGCTTTGGGCACCCACCTCTTGTAATCTAGCTCAATTTCTCTATTTTGTCTACCACCACCCTTGGCTTCTTGCATGATGACCAAGGTGGGGACTTGTCCCATCCACTACTCTCCATATTTTCAAAGATGCCATACATCATCTAGGATTATGTTAATCAAGAATATTAGCTTAATCTAATCCCTCATGAAGGCTATATAAAGAGCCCATGGAGAATGAAGAGGAGGGAGGGAGGAGGGAGAATGACAAGTCCATGAGAGCACTCTACAATACCCTCATCTCTTTGAGGTAAGCTATGAGTGAGTTCTTTTATTATGTAGTATAATGGCAAGCTTCCTCTACCTCTTCTCCTATTATCTCCATCTCTTCTCATCTTCTCATTCCATGTAGCATAATGGCAAGCTTCTTCTATCTCTTCTCCTCTTGTCTCCCTCTCCTCTCATCTCTCTCTCTTATATTCCAATATGGTGTCTAGTACATGTATTCTCTCTTGTAAATTTGTGTCTTGGTTCTCTTGATTCTCTTTGAGAAAAGAGAAGAAGAAGAATGACAAGTCCATGAGAGCATTCTAGAATACCCTCATCTCTTTGAGGGAAGCTATGAGTGAGTTCTTTTATTGTGTAGCATAATGGCAAGCTTCCTCTACCTCTTCTCCTATTATCTCCATCTCTTCTCATCTTCTCATTCCATGTAGCATAATGACAAGCTTCTTCTACCTCTTCTCCTCTTGTCTCCCTCTCCTCTCATCTCTCTCTCTTATATTCCAATATGGTGTCTAGCACATATATTCTCTCTTGTAAATTTGTGTCTTGGATTTCTTGATTCTCTTTGAGAATAGGGATGTCCTAGCCCATCCTCTCTTTGGCTAGGTGGTGCCCCTCTTTAGTTCTCTTAGTGAGGATTGGAGGTTGGATGGGTAAGAGGCAACCCGTTCATCATTTCAGCCCTCAGTGGGTTGCCCCAAGTCAAGAGTAGTGCATGACTCAGTACACTGACTCCCATCCCTGTGTCTACAATCCCCTTCCTTGTTATGTCACCTAGGGCTGAGACCGGCAAGACTGTGTGTTTCTCGTTGCCCTCCCAGAAAGTGTTAATGTGCAAGGATTTGGGCACGAAGTGTAACATCAAACTTGTTATTTGTGTCTGTGCATCATGTTCTTGTAGGTCTGCAACAACTTACTCTTCTGACCCTTCAACCCACTGCTTCAAGTCCTGCCATAGACTTGGTTGTTGCCTAAGCGGATCTCCCAGGTTTACCATCACCGGGGTGGTCATTAGAGTGGTAAGGAGGTCATTGGCTGCCCATCCTTCCAGATCGTCCTTCGCAGTGCCCCTGGCTGTGTTGCTGGCCTGTAGAGTCAAGGCCTTGCCTAAGCGGTACTATTTGTGGCACCACCACATCCCTCGGTTTCGGCAAAGGGGGGTGAGAGTGGCATGCTGATGCTAGAGAGATCCTTGATCTTGTTCTCCAAGATGGGCTCCACATCTTCTAGGTGTTCTCGAGCCTCCTTTACCCACTCCACCTTTTCAATGGTCTCTAGTTGGCGCTTTGGGTTGGGGTACTCCCCTACGTTAGCGCTTCCCTTTTCAGCAATCTTCGGGGCTGATGTCTCTGCTTCAGTATCAGTGACTTTCTTTCCAACAGGTAGTGTTATGGCACTCTCAGTTTTCAACGTGATTTTAGCTTCGGGTCTCTTCTTCCTCTGCCTATGGCTCTTCTTTCCTATTGAGGCTATGTCAAGATTGTTAGGGCCCCGCAGTGACATGTTGGCCTACTTCATCTATGCACGGGTCATGACATGAAATGCTATAGGTGTAGCTTCATCGTCCAAATTCTCGACACCAAACAACCCCAATGGGACGGATGATACATTAGCTAAGTTTGAGGGTGTTTTTTTCTTTGGACAGTCAACAAAGAGATGAGTGATTCCGCACTCAGGACACCTAAGGTCAATCTTGTCTCTATTTTGTTGCTCTCTTTTGGGACAGCATGATGAGATGTGTCCGAGGTGGCCGCAAGTCCAACACATGATTGGTTCCTGGGTTTGACTTCCTAGGCCTCTACCTCGTCCCTGGCCCAGCGCCATCATCGGTACTGGTTGATAGTCCATAAGGACTACATTGCCCTCATCATCGTGTGAGATGTAAGGGTATAGGTAAGGCTCCTCCTCATTTGGCTCCTCCACGTAGTGGATTGGAGCATCGCTTGGCAGATGTGTCACATAGGGGCCCGATGGTCTGGGTATGCCAATAGGATCTATATCCATTCTAGGGATAGCCTGCTTAGTATCGCTTGTTGGAGTAGGGAGGGCCAATGGCACTCCCCTTTCGAAGAATTGTTGCGACCTGCTTACTAAGTACGGCTGATTGTACGGTTGTGAGTATGGAAGTCTTCTAGGTAATCTACAATGCGCACTATCGTGACCAAACCTACCATAGTTAGCACAGGGCCATGACCTAGGGTCTTGACACTCGACCAGCAAGTGGTTCCCTCCACAGTATACGCATTGGACATGTGGTCGTGTTGGTCATCTTAGCATTTCCTGCATCTTGGCTATTTCCATTTTCATGTCAGCCAATTCTTGGTTGGTTTCTGCAGCCTTTCCCTTATCTTGGGTGCTTGTGCCTGATCGCTGCTGGATGTTGAAGCTCTCTCCAAACTTCTCAAGTGGTTCTCATCTTGGGTCAAGTTTCTAGAGCTCCTCTCCTTCAATTGGTCGTCAACCCAAATGGCCTCTTTGAACACCCTTGCTAGCATGTCTCGCTACAAGCTCGAGTTGCCCGCCAGGGCTTTATACAGCTCTTCATTTCATCTTCCACTGATAAATATCATTGACACTGCTCTTTTAGTCAACCGTTTGCCAGTAAAGAGACTCCTTACATGGGTCACATAGTTATGGATATCCTCTTTTTCCTTTTGCTTGACATTCATAAGGTGTGCTAGTAGGTTATCCAAGTATCCAGGCTCAAAATATCTCTTAAGGAAGAGGTTTTTCAATCCATTGAAGTTTACTCACTCCGCGGCATCTAGACTTGTGTACCAAGTCTCACCCTTGTCTCCCAAGCAAAGCCCAAATACTTGAGAGCATTGAGTCAAGTTGGTGAGACCATTGGCCTCACATACCTATTTGAATTGCTCTATAAAGCCATACGGATTGTCTTGGGGCAGGTACTTACCGAGCTGCTTCACGACCATTGGTATCTTGGGCTAGCTCTTGAAGCCTTTGTTCACCCCCAACCCTGTTAGTAGTGATGTGGCCAATGCTACAACGCTCTGCTCTGTTGCTATGTTGTCTAGCAATCGCTTCGTGAGAAGCTCACTTAGCATCATGTCTCCTTCTAGTGCTCTCTCATGGTCAATTCAATTTCTGCCCGCTAGGTTTAGCACTCCTGTATCTCTCTCATCTTCGTGTTCTACCTCAAGCTTCTAGTCTACTGGTCTCAGTTGTATTCCATTATGCCTCATAGTGCTTTGTGGGCTAGTTTTATTTCCTCCTCTAGGTCCGCTATAATGGCTTATGCCGCTCTACCACAGTGCTCACACCAAGCGTTGTCGAAGGGTTTTCGAAAGCAAAGTCACGACCACAGAGGACCTTGACTAATTTCAGGATAGAAGATAAATCAAGAAAGATCACGATTCAATTTGAAAGAAGGTCACCTCAATTTCGGATAATGGCCCTATAATCAACTTGTTCAAGCCTTTTGGTCTCTTGAATGTGGCAAATAGACCTGGATGTATGCAATACTAACTACACTTCACCCGTTCGATTACAACCCTCTTCAACAACAAGAGCTTCAACTTCATAAAAGAAACAAATCTGATTTATAAACTGGCTACTCAAAGACTGAAGTCCTTCACGTCCATTCTTGCTATTTCAGAAAGAGATACTCTACAAGTTGTCCGTTGATTAGTACTGTATAAGAAGCACCAATATAATCTGTATGCTGAAGACTAGACTCTTGCTATTTCAGAGAGGAACACTCTGTAGGTTGTTTGCTGACTATTTTTCAGCCATGGAATACATATTTTCTTCCAATTGCAATTTAGAGAACAAATAGATAATCACCCCATAGCAAGTCCTATTCAGAAGATAAACTAATTTGGGACCGTTGCTATCGTACCACTATTTAGAGCCACACTTGATTCCTCTTCTACTTTGCTGCTATTTGTAAACATCTATTAGTAACACTAGAGATAGCCTTCATGTGCCCTGTTAATGTATGCTTCATCTTTTGCCATATCTGCCATAAAACTCTTTTTCTTCTGCATAACCTCAAGCTCTCTATCTAGGGCCTTCTGGGTTTCTATTTGTTTTAAGTCTTGTGTTAACATCTGAAGCTGCTGTTTCAAACTCTCAATCTCCTTTTTACGAATATTCTGCTCTTCTTCCAAGCGCTTCTCATTCTTTGGTTGAATGTAGCTTCAGCTTATAAGGTTTGTAAGCATTCCTAACACATCAAAACTCAGGTAGGATAGCATTACAATTCTGTAGCAAACTAACATCGATTTTTCTATATTTTTGGAAGCAACTCCAGAGTTCTACAAAAGATTCATGGCTCCTAATTCAGCATCAATCCACATAGGCATTGTGCCATTGATCATTAGTCGATGGAGAAGTTAACAAAGAAGAGCTCGATGGATCCCTTGAGAGCACGCTACCTGTCCCCTTTTCTTCGTCTGGACTTCTCTTTCCTGTTTTTGCCGTTCATTCTTTCTCTTCCCCTAGGTGGCCTACAATAACCCCCCTTTTTCCAGAAAAACGGCCCCCTTTTTGATTCGTTGCTTTTTCTTTATTAGGCCAGACGGTTCTATATTTAATGGATGGTAAAGCTTCAAGTATCGCTGCCATATTATCTTGAATAACCTCACTTAACACAGATGAGAACCTTGGTATATCACTTGCAATATGCTGCTCTGGGTTGCTTATTCGTCTATCCACATGGGACAGCTTGTAGAAAGCCATGTTCTAAAAATAATCAGAATGAACTCGATCAGTCAAGATGTTTTGAAACTGCAAGCTTAGGGTCCCCACAAGAAATTTTGTTGTTGAAAATAAGGTTGATTGAGCTAGACAAAGAATCAAATTCTCCGCTATAAGGCGAATAAAAAGTGGGTCACGTCTCAAGAATGCAGCTCTGAAAAGGAAACCTTGAACTCTTGCTAATCTATTACTTAATGCTACTCTTAGAACCGTTATAGTAGCCATAGATAACAATGTCTTCATCCCCCTGCTCCCCAACTAGGCAATCAATGCATTAATTGATTTCAATCCACTTTTTCTTTGTGCTTGTCCACCAGCACCTTTGATGCCCTTTGACTTCTCTGAAGTTGTCCCATTCTCACCATTAGAAGAAGATGATGGAGCTACTTGCCTTCTTCTATTTACAGATGAGTGTATATATACAAGACCATTCCCAGCAACCAGAATAACCGTTGCCATCATCAAGGCTCTCCCCGCATGTGTGGCACACCCAAAGACAGCTGTTGTGTTGCTAGTTTTCACAGAATTGTTTCCAACAACTATATTGGGATGAAAGGAATCTCGAATCCAAATTCCTTGTGATGAATTTCCATCTCCATAAACTAGATCATAAGTACAATGCTATTGTGTTTGGCAAACCTTTCTAGAAGTAGAAACAGAATAGCAATATACATCTCGACAATACACAATGCTACTACTCGATGACCATTGTGGATTGTATAAAGCAAGATTCACCTAAAATTGAAAGGCAAGTGATCACCTGCCTGTGTGGATTACACAAGTCATTCCCATTTTTATTGAAGGATCTTTTCTGACACGAGTGACCTGCTCTTGTTCACTTTTTATGTGATTAATACATTCAGCTCCATTAATGCATTCAGCTCCATTCAGACCAATCACAGCAAGTTCATCCACAACAGAATATGTAACATGCACAGGCTCTTCACCTTTGATCAAACTGCTCCTCTCTCTAACCACTTCCTCTTCATCTAAGAATTGTCCCATCCAATTCTGTCAGCTCATATGTTGCATTATCAAAGACATGTCTGTACGGCCCAAACCATATTTTCACCATCTTCCGAAGTGGAGTATGCTGATTTTCAAGGCTGCTATCAAAGACTAATACCCAGTCTCCCTCTTCTATTGCTCTAGGCCGCAAGCAATGCCTGCTGTCAAACCTGTCCTTATTTCTTAGTCTAGCAACCTTAAACCTATCAATAGCTAGTTGAATATCCTCTAGTCTTCTCTCCAACTTCCGGATCCAAAGAGCTAAGAGCTTCTCTCTCGTCAAATCCTTCTGCCAAGGTAAAACTAACCAAGTCAAAGCACAAGTCTCAGTCGGCATAACCGGTTTCTGACCATACATCAACTCTACAAGCATATATCCTATGGTAACACTGTGAGTTGTACGATCAGCCCACAAATCAAATGGTAGAAGTCTCGGCCATTCTCCAATCCATCCTCTGCATGCTTTGGCTAATGCTTTCACTATCGACGAATGCCCTCTTTCACTCTTTCCATTTCCCTCTCGATTGTATGCTGTGGTTAGAGCCAACTTGATTCCTAGTTGAGAGAAAAACTCCCTATCTTCATCTGCATCCAATTCACCACGATCTGTAGTGATCTTACCCACACAGCCATACCTGTAGAAAATTTCTTCCAATAAGAACTTACACACTGCACTAGTGGTCTTCGTTCTCAAAGGTCTACCCTCAACATGATTGGTAAGATCCTCTCTAGCCAAAACAATATATCTCATCTTCCATAGACCCATAGGCATAGTAACCAAGTCAACTACCCACTTATAATGAATGCATAGCGGATAGGTCGGATGAAGCTCATCTCAATGACGCACTACGGGATACATCTAACAATCTCTGCAAGTCTCTACAAAGCAAGAAACATCTTTGTATATGCCTTTCCACCAATATTTCTCATTGATTTTCTCATAAATAGCCCACACTCCTCTATGACTAGCCCAAGGACTCTCATGAAACTCTTTCATCACCTGTAACTGGGTCTGTTTATCGCAGACAACCCGCAAGGGTAATCCATCTCTTTTCTTCGGGTGCTTCCAAAGAAATCCGTCCTTGAGAAAATAACCATAGGCTTTTCTTTTGATCTTCTTGAACTCTTCATCTATCCATTCATCTCTTTTGCTTAGTGTATTAAGGTACTTGCCAATCTGCAACCAATCTCCAACATAGAGTTCTTCTATGAAAGCCACAATATCATAGGCATGACAAACATGATCAACCATAGTGGCTGAAATTTCTGCATCATCCTCTTCTGCAAGTAGTGTCTCCTCATCATCATATCTGGCTCTAGACAGCATATCCGCCATTGGATTATCCTTCCCTGCTATGTGTTTAAATTCTAGATTTAATGACTTGATGTATGCAATCCATCTCAGTATAGCTATATCCGGAGTAGAGCAACTCGTAATCATACCTATCAATGGCAAGCAATCTGTCTCCACCACAACTGAGGCTCCAATAAAGTACTCCTTGTCACATTTGAGAGCTGTAACAATTCCCGAAAATTCCCTCTTTATTTTCAAATACCTCCTTTGTCTCTCGTTTAGGACTTTTGCCCCAAACCGAATAGCGTATCTGTTTCCATCTGCATCATCTTGACCCATAGCCCAACCTATGCCAATTGGACTAGTGTCAACTATCAATATAATAGGCCTTTCACAATTATAATCCACTTTCCTGAGAGTTGGAGCAATCTGCAATAACTTCTTCAATTTCCGCATGGCTCTAGTGTGCCTCTCATCCCAAAAAAAATTATGCCCCTTTTGAAGTAGCTGATGTAAACAATCTGCTATGTGTGCAAAATGGGGTATCCAAATCATGTAAAACACACAGGCTCCAATGAATCTTCGTACCTCTAAAGTGGTAGAACAATACTCCGTAATCTTGCCTATAGCATCCACCTTCTCAGGTGAAGGTTTCTTGCCATAATACCCGCACATATGTCCAACAATGACAACCTCATTTACTCCAAAAACAGATTTTTGCCCTGATAGTGTCAAGTTCACTTCTTCTAACCTGGCCAAAATCTTTTCACAAGCTGAAATATGATTAGCCACAAAGTATCTGCATCCCTGCTCATTTAGACTCTCATTCTTCTCTTCTTCTGCACACCCCTTAATGGGCACACCATCCAAGAAAGGCATGGTAAGCTGAGGTATGTACTCACGAAGGACCTTATGCATGGCATTCATCATATGTGCAACATAATTAGTGGCACCTTGAGGCAAGGTACACATCGTGGCAAGCCCAATAGGAGTTCTCATAGTGGCTATGTCCCTGCTTTCCAAAGCCAGTTGAAATTGATCATATCCCAAATACAAATCACCTAAAGAATAGATGGCACGTCCAGCAAATGCTTCTGTAAACTCATCCACAACTAGACCTATACCAACATTCCTGATAGTAACTCTATTTACTGGCTGCATGTCCTGTATAAATTGGAGAGTACCATTCCTCTTTAGAACCATAAACCACCTATTTGAGTAAGGTACAGATGAAGACTCTAAGATTCCCATCCTGATTTTCTCATTCAACAAGTGAACTAGCTTTGGCAGGTGTGCCTTAAGCATTGGAATAGGTCCGAGATTCCATGGAATATGAGGAATAGTAAAGATCACCATAGGGGCAACAATATCTGGATTCACACATCCGATCTCATGCGAGAAAAAAGAAAACCCCTTTCCATGTCGCTCATCCTGAAAGCATTTCTTCTCTGAGGTAGCAAGAAATCACAATTTCCAATTTTTAATTCAGCAAGAGTCTGTGCTGAAAATTTATGACCTATATGCTCTGGATTCCTCAAAATTGGCTGTTTGGCAGCCCTCTCTATTTGCTGATCACTGCACGGTCCAGCTACTACCGACTTCATCTTCTTATCCACAGTCTTGTATTTTGTGTCAAGCCTGGCTTCATTATGATCCTCTGCATTACTCAAATCTTGCTGTAAATCAGCAATTCTACACTCTGGTGGTTGTATATTCTCAGCCCTCTGCTCTATGGACTGCATAGGAACAGCCCTAAACTCTGGATGCTGAAATATTTAAGTAGTAAACTCTGTTGGTTGAAAGTTTTCAGCCCTCTATGTCTCTGTAGGCTCAGCACTCAACACTTTTTGCTGAGTCACCTTAGCCTCTAACTCTATTTGTGACACAAAATCTGAAATTTCATGAAACATGTCCAGGGACTGCACTGATACATTACTGTGACAACTCTGCATATCAGTTTTCAGCATATTTTCCATCTCTGTCATCGTATCTGCACAAGCCATACTATCATATATCCCATCTATATGCTCATCATCCTCTAAAATACTTACATTTTTCAAATATTTCTCCTTCTTGCATATGTACTGCTTGGCAGCTCTAGGCAACTTAGAAATCTTCTGATAACTCATCGAACTGTTTGCTGAAATTCCAACAAAATTGGAGGAGAAAACACTGTTGCCAAGAGGCGAGAACTCCAATCTCCTTTGCTCTGTACCACCGTCGTCTTGCGGGACAGTGGTACCTAATGAAAACGTGAATCCCTCACAGTGGACAAAGGTGCATCTCGAAGAGTATCCCTGTTTTTAGCATGATTTACACACACAGTCATAAACTGGACTGCTCTCATACCATCTTTACTACGAATCCGTACATAAGCAGATCCATCATCCATCACTTTCGTCTCCATGCGCATCTCTGTGATGAATGGCTGTCCAAGGATTATGGGGTAAGAGCATGAATCTTACACAAAGAAATGGAAATCCTCCTCTACATCTCCAATACAAATCCTGACACTGGGACAGGCAGCATACAAATCACCTGCAGTGTTGTTGGCGGCTCTCATACGCCACCCATGCTCTGCATCCATAGGCCATCTATTACTTTCATAAACTCCATGAACTATGAGATTAATCTCTGAACCATGATCCACCAAAGCAACATAAGGCACCTGTTTCTCTCCAATTTTTACCATTGTTTCTGTAGTTTCCCTATCCCAATGACTCCACGAAAAATGACTACGCGGTACCAAAATAGGCTCATCAATTTCAGGATAATGCATAGGCTGAACCCTCTTCTCTGTCTGCGGAAAAACAGAAGCATTCTCAACCATAACCTCATCCTCATCCTCATCCAACTCTCCAATCAAAACTCCCTGTGTATCAGTAGTAGGCAATGCATGTCTTTTTCTCTTCAAGACTTCTTGGAACTAATCTTGAAACTCTCTTTTCGAGATGCCCAAAACCTCAGAAATAGTAAAAGTCACCTCACTGCCAAGTATCTTGTCATTAAAGATTTTCTTCATATCCGTAGATGTCTCAATATCGGACATCAATCTAAACCCTGTCTGCTTTCTCTCTCTAGGCTCTTGCCTCTTTTCTTTCTTTTGAGCATCTTCCATTTGTTGTTCTGGCCCTGATCTCAAAGACGGCCCTGCAATAGGTGGAGTAACAAACTCACCCCCTCTAGTCTTTTTAGCTGCATTTGGATTCTCTTCATCTCTCTTACGCTTCTCCTCAACAAGTACATCTGCTCCCTGAGACTCATCCAAGTAGGCATAAATAGTGTACCTCTCAACAGGCGAATCCCAACCTGTCTCAAATCTGATGCTAGAACTTGCACTAGTCAAAACAGTCTGCTGAATTTTCCCCTTGTTTGCCATCTCTAAAGCATAGGTCTATCATGCTGACTGACTCTTTGAACCTTTCTCAATCTGGACTCCATATGCAGAAGCATTTCCTCTAGCTGCCACATAAGAAGTACGCGCAGCCATGTCATCTACTAATTTCTTCATTCCGCCTTTCCCAAAATTGGTAGCAAGCGGAGCTCCTGTTTCAGTCAACCAGATCTTGCCATCTTGTCCCCAAAATACCAAATTCTTCCTCCTTGCATCTTGAAAAGATTCGCAATCCCTGCAATACTGATGGTCCGTACTATCACACCAAATACATCTTCGATCTTTTCTACATGCACTAGGAGCACTTCTAGGTGCAGTAGGTGTACTAGAACAAATAGTAGGTGCGGTCGAAGAAAACTGGTCTTTCAATTTTCCCACCAATTCTGCTTTAGCTGACTCCAGTGTCTAATCCATTATGCCTTTGATTATGTCATCAAGAGAGGAAGGAACCGACGGAGCGGATGGTTTTGGAGCAGAAGGAGCCGGCATCGGTCTTGGAATAGGAGGAACAAGAGGATTAGAAATAGTACGCACTGGCATAGGCCAAGTAACTAGTTGAGGAAGAGAAGAAATGATAGGGGTAGAAGCAGACATAGGAGCAGAAGACGGCGTCGGTGTCATGGATCCATTTTGTAAGCAAGTCTTCCATATCCTCCTCTTGGTCAAAGTCGAGACTACATCCTGGGCATCTTGCCAATCCGTTTTAAGACCCATAGGCTTCGTGAGATCCTCAAGAAGCTCTCCTAATTCTTCCTGAAGAGCAGGGTCTGCAGCTTGCAAGAAAAGCTCAACTTTCTCAACATCCAATGCTCTTTGTTCAATAGCATCAAGCTGACTATACCTCTCTTCAAATTCTCGTATCAATTCTGAAGTAGCTAGACCTTTGTTTGGCATGTAGATCCACTCTCGGAATGACCACCGTGTAGCCATCCCAAAGTCCTCAAGAAAATACTCCTCTTTCAGGACCTTCTTAAAATCTTGCCAATGCAAATTTTGAAGGAAAAGATCAGTCACTTTTTCCCTCAAGGCGGGTGTGACAAGGCGAAGAAAATATTTACTCATAAGTCCTATTGGTACTCCAAAAAATCCCATCTTGATCTCATACGTCTTCAAAAAAGCCGATACATTACGACCATCAAATATCTTCTTCTCATTTTCAACTACTTCAATCGCCTTAGTCGCACTAATTGCATTCTCTTGCTCCGAATATAGTTGCCTTTGCTGAGAAAACTGTTGTTGATGCAACTGCTGCTGCTGCTGCATATACAATTGTGTCTGCTAATTTTGAAGCTGTATATACATAGACATATTCTGCAAAATCTGCTTTAAATCATCCATTGAAGTACTTGAAGCAGCAGTCAATGATGGAGCTAAAGTAGAGGACAAAGCACGAATCGTACAAGAGGCTGAAATTGATGCTGAAGTATCTCCCATCCTGAAATTTAAATGCGACGCTTTCATGTCGGGTTCACCAAAGATGTCAAAGGGTTTTCGAAAGCAAAGTCACGACCACAGAGGACCTTGACTAATTTCAGGATAGAAGATAAATCAAGCAAGATCACGATTCAATTTGAAAGAAGGTCACCTCAATTTCATATAATGGCCCTGTAATCAACTTGTTCAAGCCTTTTGGTCTCTTAAATGTGGCAAATAGACCTGGATGTATGCAATACTAACTACACTTCACCCGTTCGATTACAACCCTCTTCAACATCAAGAGCTTCAGCTTCATAAAAGAAACAAATCTGATTTATAAACTGGCTGCTAAAAGACTGAAGTCCTTCACGTCCATTCTTGCTATTTCAGAAAGAGATACTCTACAAGTTGTCCGTTGATTAGTACTGTATAAGAAGCACCAATATAATCTGTATGTTGAAGACTAGACTCTTGCTATTTCAGAGAGGAACACTCTGCAGGTTGTTTGCCGACTGCTTTTCAGCCATGGAATACATATTTTCTTCCAATTGCAATTTAGAGAAGAAATAGATAATCACCCCATAGCAAGTCCTATTCAGAAGATAAACTGATTTGGGACCGTTGCTATCGTACCACTATTTAGAGCCACACTTGATTCCTCTTCTACTTTGCTGCTATTTGTAAACATCTATTAGTAACACTAGAGATAGCCTTCATGTGCCCTGTTAATGTATGCTTCATCTTTTGCCATATCTGCCATAAAACTCTTTTTCTTCTGCATAACCTCAAGCTCTCTATCTAGGGCCTTCTGGGTTTCTATTTGTTTTAAGTCTTGTGTTAACATCTGAAGTTGCTGTTTCAAACTCTCAATCTCCTTTTTACGAATATTCTGCTCTTCTTCCAAGCGCTTCTCATTCTCTGGTTGAATGTAGCTTCAGCTTATAAGGTTTGTAAGCATTCCTAACACGTCAAAACTTAGGTAGGATAGCATTACAATTCTGTAGCAAACTGACATCGATTTTTCTATATTTTTGGAAGCAGCTCCAGAGTTCTACAAAAGATTCATGGCTCCTAATTCAACATCAATCCACATAGGCATTGGGCCATTGATCATTAGTCGATGGAGAAGTTAACAAAGAAGAGCTCGACGGATCCCTTGAGAGCGCGCTGCCTGTCCCCTTTTCTTCGTCTGGACTTCTCTTTCCTGTTTTTGCCGTTCGTTCTTTCTCTTTTCCCATGCGGCCTATAATAACCCCCTTTTTCCAGGAAAATGGCCCCCATTTTGATTCGTTGCTTTTTCTTTATCAGGCCAGACGGTTCTATATTTAATGGATGGTAAAGCTTCAAGTATCGCTGCCATATTATCTTGAATAACCTCACTTAGCTCAGATGAGAACCTTGGTATATTACTTGCAATATGCTGCTCTGGGTTGCTTATTCGTCTATCCACATGGGACAGCTTGTAGAAAGCCATGTTCTAAAAATAATCAGAATGAACTCGATCAGTCAAGATCTTTTGAAACTGCAAGCTTAGGGTCCCCACAAGAAATTTTGTTGTTGAAAATAAGGCTAATTGAGCTAGACAAAGAATCAAATTCTCCACTATAAGGCGAATAAAAAGTGGGTCACATCTCAAGAATGCAGCTTTGAAAAGGAAACCTTGAACTCTTGCTAATCTATTACTTAATGCTACTCTCAGAACCGTTATAGCAACCATAGATAACAATGTCTTCATCCCCCTGCTCCCTAGCTGGGCAATCAATGCATTAACTGATTTCAATCCACTTTTTCTTTGTGCTTGTCCACCAGCACCTTTGATGCCCTTTGACTTCTCTGAAGTTGTCCCATTATCAACATTAGAAGAAGATGATGGAGCTACTTGCCTTCTTCTATTTATAGATAAGTGTACATATGCAAGGCCATTCCCAGCAACTAGAATAGCCGCTGCCATCATCAAGGCCCTCCCCGCATGTGTGGCACACCCAAAGACAACTGTTGTGTTTCTGGTTTTCACAGAATTGTTTCCAACAACTATATTGGGATGAAAGGAATCTCGAACCAAAAGTCCTTGCGATGAATTTACATCTCCATAAACTAGCTCATAAGTACAGTGCTGTTGTGTTTGGCAAACCTTTCTAGAAGTAGAAACAGAATAGCAATATACATCTCGACAATACACAATGCTACTACTCGATGACCGCTGTGGATTGTATAAAGCAAGATTCACCTGAAATTGAAAGGCAAGTGATCACTTGCCTGTGTGGATTACACAAGTCATTCCCATTTTTATTGAAGGATATTTTCTGACAGGAGTGACCTGTTCTTGTTCACTTTCTATGTGATTAATACATTCAACTCCATTAATGCATTCAGCTCCATTTAGACCAATCACAGCAAGTTCATCCACAGCAGAATCTGTAACATGCACAGGCTCTTCACCTTTGATCAAACTGCTCCTCTCTCTAACCACTTCCTCTTCATCTGAATTTGCAGACACAAGCTCTGTATGTATTAAGTGGTGATCCTCCATAATAAGAATATCACTTGATGTGTTTAGGATCTCAGTTCTATTTTTAGCTGCACCATTCTTACATTCAGTAAATGGGTGAGAACTCTGTCTCTCTTTTCTCGAGCAGCTCTTTGGTTCATCATCAACACTTTTCTCATGCTTGCCTACAATAGTCTTCAAGCTCTCTATGGCATTTGTGTTTCTTTCACCAGTTGGACAACTCGTAACTTCATGGACTGGTGCAAGCACAGCCTGTTCTTCATTTGAACCTACAAACCCTTTCTGGTCATTAGTAACAATCCTTGAGATTATATCAACAACTTCACCAACTTTACCTACAATTTTAAACTGTTCTTTAGAGCATGTGTTTCCTGTCCAAAATCTACACTCTTCAGGTGTGTATTTTCACTCTCAGCTTCAGACCCCTCTCCACTATACTACCCACGCAGAACAAAGTGCAAACACATCGACTAAGTATGTACAAAGTAACAAATGTCACACACACAACTTTTTTGTGGATTCTACACCTCGGATGCGCAGCAGTACGATAGCGTGAGAGTCATAACTACTCACCAACTGCTGGATCACTTCTAGAAAATCTCCTAAGTTGAATTCCTCATTCTCCCTACGGTCTGAGCTTTCCTCCGACATGCTTGGGTCCTCTTGCTCCACTAAGTTTTCAATAAGCCTAAGGAGGTCGGGTAGAGCTAAGTATTCTATTGCTATTCACTTAGTCCTACACTGGGCTCCAATTGTATGTCTATGTCTCCACTAGCTGTTGTTAAGGCGCTGACTCTCTCGATAACCTACTCTAACTGCTAAGCAGCTGCGTCTTGCGAAATTTCCTATTCCTTCAGCCAGAATCATGTTTCGGTCATTAGGGTGGCTCACCAAGGTTAGCGCCATTAAGATTGAGCTGGGTCTGGTGTAAACTTCCACAAGATGTGCAACAATCTGACTCGGCCCAACTCATCTGAGTTACAGGGGTCGAGTGGTGACCTTGGACGGCTGAATAGATATGTTCGAGAGCCAAGCGGGCCAAGGGCCAAAAGACGGACTCGGGCCGAGGGCCGAATGACAAAGTGGGTCGAATGACAACTTGGGTCGAGTGACAAAAGTGGGCTGAGGGCCGAATGACAACCTAAACCGAATGTCAAAAGTGGACCGAGGGTCGAATATAGGACACCGGGCCGAGGGCCGAATGACAAGTTGGTTCGAATGCTTGATTCGGATGGGCCAAGGCATTTGAGTACAATGGGCCGAGTGGGTGATTCGAACGAGGGCCGAATGGTAACTTGTTCGAGTGGGTTGGCCAAGACCTTAGTGTCCAAGTGAGCCACGGGCCAAATGGTCCGATTTTGGGACTTGGCCCAAACCCAATCCACTCGGACAGGCTGAGCCGTGCGCGTCGACGGCCACATCGGGGATGATTTTGTTGTATCTACGATCTGCACAAACACCAAGAATGTCGGCTTCTAGATCACAACAAATACACAACAAGGAGGTTTTGCTGTACCTGAATCATGTGAAGAACTCCTTAATGGCAAGGTCGAATTGAATCATTGCTGGAAACACACACACACACATACTCTCTCTCTTTCACTGCTATGGTGAAAAATGAGCTTCTCTATAGTCCCCTGGCCCTTAAATCCCTTCCGAAGCAGGGTTTTGCCATCCCCAATCACTCCCTTTCTGGTATTAATTGTTCCAACCACACTTTTTTCCCATTCACCTCGATCTCTGTATGTTTTGCCCTGTTTTATAGCAGTAATCCTATGCTTCTCCAAACTGATTTCGTAATCCTATCCTATGCTAAATGCAACCCGAATCAAAAGCAAATGACTGAAAGGGTCTCCCCTTCTTTCCCAATCATTAAACAACCAAAATAACGAGAATACTTACTTGTATCGAAGATCAAAAGCCTCGACTTCCTACCTATCTCAAGCTCCAGTTTGGGGATGAATCACTTACTTCCACGCTCAATATGAGGCGCGCAAGTGCTCAAGCTTGAATCTGATGGTCCTGAAAACGGAACCAAAATGTGGGAGCTCTCACTCAACCGCTAAGACCCACAGACCACTTATTGCTTCAAGCATTCCAAGCAAGCTCTAACGGCTACCTCTCACATAGCGACGCGCCTCCAAACCTATGAATGTAGTGAGCTTACCTCAATGCCGAAATAAGTTGCCTCCTCCTTCATGAACACCGGTAGCTCCATGATCCTTGATGCTAGCTCAAGCTCCCTCAAGCCTCCTTTATCAAGCTCCATCCACCATGGACGTGCTTGCGTAAGCACGGATAAGAGAGGAGAAGAAGAGAAGTGGAGATTGTGAAGAGCTTCACTCTCTTGATCCCTCACTCCCACACCCTCACTCTCTCACACTCTCACACTCTCTCCCTCAAGAGCACACACACAAGCTAAGAGAAGGGAAGAAAGGAAGAAGAAAGGTCTCTTGTTAACCACACACGAAAGAATGAGCTTCCATTCAAATTTTGAACTTTATATATATAAGCCCTAAAATTCCATGGGCACCTATCCTTTTTACATGGTCGGCCGTGGCCTAGGCCCTTTTTCCCATTGTCCTCCTATCTTCCTAGCTTCCTTCCTTTCGACCACCTGTCTACCTTTACAAATTGCACAGGTGAGGATCTGGCACTCTTAAAATAAAGCTTGGCACTCTTTTACAAGAGTTTTTAGAGTTTTTTGAGGGGCCTTCCCTTTAGAATTGTGCTTTTGCCTCTGCTTAGTCTTTTAAGGGCCGCCTTTGCGCCCTTGCTCTTTTTCTGTTCTTTTTCTACTTCTTGCTTCATTTTTCCGTCATCTTGAACTGAGGTTAACAAGAGCTCACTGCTATCACTGTCACTGCAATATTCCTTCAAGTCTTCATAAGCTACATCTTTTGTTTCTTCAAGCTTCAAAGAGCTTTCACTCATCTCTTTTCAAGATTACAAAACATTTCCAAGCTAAACATTCATCCAATAGAACACTCACTAAAGTAAACGAAACAAAACAAAAGATTTACAGAAGCTTTACAGAACACTTAACAAAAGGTCAATAGAAGGCATAAAAACCCATAAAGCTCATACTACCAAAACAAATTCAAACCATCCAACACACTCTCAATCGTTCCTTAAATCACTCATCCACAATCTCAACCTCTTAATCAAAAAGAAAACCTATTAAAACAAACTTACAAAACAAAATAGACACATCACAAAACAAATCAAAACATCATATAACCACATATTTTGGAATTTGGGAATTTTCATAAAGTTTGGGAATTCCTAATGTGATTAATATTTGGACACAAGGTCAAATCTTATCCCCTTACTTAAAGGTGAAATTTTCCCTAGATACTACATGAGCAATTCCCCTAAGTCCCACTCTCAAATATGAGATTAAGATTTAGCCACTTGGTCAAATCTTTACTCCTTATTTGAAAGTGAAACTTGGAAGATTCCCAAATTCTCTAATGTAGTATTATATCTCAATCTTAAAATCATCATGAGCTTCTCAATCATAATCAAACCATCCCAAAACACTTCTAATAGATCAACATTCAATCTATAAACCCTTAGAATCCACCACTCAGCTCACAAAAGCAACAAAAATCAGCTTTAAAAACAAGTCAATTCATCCCTTAACATATCTCCACACTTAATTAGGGAGCATCCTCCCAAACCTTTGAAAAAAGAGAATAAAAGCTCTAAATAACCATCTTTAATCATAAACTCTAGCTCAAAAAAATCCATGATCCCAAACATGTCTTCTTCAAATAAACCTAGAGCCAACAATAGATATGAAGGAAAATCATAACAATTATGAACCATTCCTTTAATAATTAAATAGATAAACTCAAACCATTAAAGGATATAATATTTTTCTCTATATCTTAGCACATATTCTTTCAAAAAATCTTTAACTTGAACCGCCATCCATCTTTCATCATTTTTAGCTTCAACTTTATCTCCTCAACAAGGATAAAACACACATATATCTCACACAGACATCACAAAACATAGAACTCACATATATACTATAATGATATAGTCTAAATGGCACATGCTCCCAAAAAATAGAGAGAGAAAAGGAGATTTTTCATTAAAAAGAAAGATATAACAAAAAACGTACTCCACTACCATAGGATGAAGATATTTATTGTTGAACTTCATGCTAAGCTTGAGACATTCTCAAGTTTTCTCTCATCTACAAAGTATATACGTACATTCTCAAGAAATTGAAGACAACATATCCTTTCCAACAAGATAATGAATCTATTAGGAAAAGCCTGGGCAAAGTAGTACAACACATCCATCTGAGCCATTGTTATATCCTCATTAGGATTAATCTACAAATTTAGGATTGTCTTTCGAATATTCAGATTTGACTAATGATGCATGAAGGTAAGATACCAATAAAAATGAGTTGCAAGACATATAGAGATATCCTCAGATTGAGCATATACTCGAGCAAATTGAAGATAGGAATTTGAACATGCGGAAGGACTCTCCCAAGACCCAAGAATGAGAGGCCAATCAAACAATGGGGCTATCAAAGAATTAAGTAATATCCATTACCATCAATGGAGGATATCATTATCATATCTAGGAGTATCCATCACAAATTGTGGAGGAAGGTTGATATTTTTAGTAGGTTGGGGTACTGGAATAATATGAGAACATTACAAAGGTGGGTAATATAAATCATAAAAGGATGATAATTAAAGAGACAATGCGGATGGCAAAGGAGAAAAAGATAATAATTTTTTTTGAAAGGATTCTATTGAAAAGATAGAGGAAATAAGTGGTCCAACAACAGGAAGAGGTTCACAAGGGGTAGGAGAAGATATAGGATCAATGATGAATGGACAACTAGTAAAAGCATGAATTTGAGGGAAGCTGGCAGGAGTGAAAGATAATATAGGAATGGTATCTAGATTAGAATTATATACAAAGGTAGGTTATAGGAAATGAGAGAATAGGAAAAGAGATCATTGGGATGATTCGAAGGATAAATTGAACAATGAAATTTGAAAGTCTGAAAGAAGTTATCAGTGAATAAAGGATTATTTGCAATATGTGTTAATACTTGAGAGTGTAAAGGCTAGATATCATATTTATAAGAAACATCCATCGACAGTGTGGATCCACGACACCATCCTCCAAAGGAGGATGAAAGAAGGATGCCAAGCATGTCCTCTGTATCAAAATGTCTACTAATGATAAATTTTCATGCCATCTGCCAAAGTCATCTCCACTAAATATACATTCATGGCAGCTTGTAAGATGACATCATCCACATTAACATTCATGTCCTTCTCATCAGGGATTTGCAAATCTCCTTTAAGGTACATGAAAGAAAGTAATTGTGTCTCATGAGAAATTAGCTCATCCACAAATCTATCAAACATGGATTTCAACAAGTCTGCAGAGCACAAATTCTACCATGCATTCCCCTCTGGAGGTTCTAAATCCACATTACTCAGGGAAATATACAAAGCCAAGTATTGTTGATTATACTTAACCCAAAAAATAAGGCAAAGGTGACACCAATTTAGCATAGCAAACAAAATCTTCTTGGACATAGTTCGTGTGTTGCTAAATGCATTCTACCTTAGCAAAGAAACCATCACATAACTTAGCCTTTTGTTGTAACTAGTCAAGGTCCTCTTTAGAAGACAACACAAAAGATACCACATGAGCCGGAGGAGGAACAAGAAGGGTAGCTACTTTACTGTAGGCTTTCTCAATAAGCTTCTTCTGTGACTCTACAGTTTCCTAAGAATATTGTAATTGATCCTCACATGTATGAAGCTTACTAGCTAATGCTACCATCTCCTCAAGAGTATAATTTTTCTCTTTAGTTATTGATACATTCTCCTCCTCTAAAGTAGTGATCTTGATTTCCAACTCTCTAATGGTGGTTTTCTGTGAATGCATTAAAGCTGTAGGTAGTCATGTATTTATGAATGTCACTCAAAGTAGCTTTCTCAAAGGCTAGATTCTCCAAGGCCTTGCTAAGTTGGCTAGTTAGGGAGTCCACCTTGTCTTGTAGAGATGTGTAAATACTAGCATATATGGACTAAATACGTGAATTGATTGAGGTTTCGAGAGTAAGACTAGACACTGGAAACCAACTGTGAAAGCATGGGTCCACATAACATTGTCTATAAGAAGGAAGGGATTAGTGAATCTAATTGACCTTCCCTTTGGGCTACAAATAGATTTTTACACGAAAGGAATGAGGGAAGAGAGCTGCTAGAAACAATAGGAATATATTCCTTTGTAGGATGATCTAGAACAAAAGGAGGATTTGAAGGACCCTTTGTGCGTAAACGTTTTTCTGAGGGAACTTAGTAGAAGAGGCACATATTCAAAATCGGAGTTTGGTTGCATTGGAGGAGGAGAGGAAATAGGAGGTGGAGGTTTCTTGATGGGACCTAAAAAGGTCCGGCACTGGCTCATGCACTAGCCGGACCTCTATCATGCGCTCAACAACCCCACGGCTTCGCGGCCAGGAGCGTGGATGACACATACATCATCTTCCTAAACATCTTGCGTTTGTATCACGTCTTATAGTCCAACTCTAACCCAATTTTCACTCCTTAGAGGGAGTCCCAATACATTGCCAAATAGCATGAAGTACAAACATAGGAGGTCCTCCCACGGCTGATTGCCGCTACCTCACTGCGACTCTCCTACACCTTGGGGATTGGCCCCTCGATGCGTCGCTAAACATATATAACACTTCGCACATAGTTCCACTCAAGGTACCAATTGATCGTATCCAGGAATGTACCATACCTCACTTTACTTTCCCCTTAGACCCAACGCCTAGCCTACAGCTTGGACGACCTTACTCACTCAACGCGAGTCATGTTCCTTTAGAAAGCAATTGCCATGCATCCAGGAGGTATTGTCTGATACCTTTTATCATTTTATGCTTCATGCAAATTGTGAATGCCCATGTGCTCAAAACAAAGAAAAATCAGCATTGTGCTTAGTGCAAAAGCATTCTTTCAATGAATTTGACTATCGCTCATATGCGGTGTTGCATGAACCTAGCACCGAGAAACCCTCGTGCTACTAGGTTCTTAATTTTTAATTATCGACTGACCTAAATGGTATGCATAAAAACCAGCAATCTTTTTATCATTTCATTCAACATTTAGACACCTTTTTATACACTCCACTCCCTCACCCGTTTAGGTTGTGCATTATTGATCGGTTTAGGGTTCATTTCCATGTTTTTATTGTATGAAAAGCAATAAAAACTCACTAAAACATGAAGGTAGGGCTGAATTGAGGCTAAACCTCATGCTTCATACCCCCCATACATCCACAAACATGAATCTTATTTTTCCTTAATTTTCGGCACTCAAAATCTATTTTTCCCTTATTTTTTCCATTTAATCTATTTTTCTTGTATTTTTTGTAATATTAAATAACTAAAAATACAAAATGAGTTGTGGGATGTGGCCCTTAGGTTCATTTGCAACAAAAACACAAATTTAGTTGGTGTGTCTTGGTATATTTTTCATTTATATATCAAAAATACCTAATTTTTCCATATTTCGTGTGTTTTACGGGTTTTACACCATTAATTTCAATCACAACACTTATGATTTTCTGATTTTTTGAGCATAAACTGATCAAACTCATAGCAAACAATAACATAAAGCATAATCATCCCATGGGAACAAGTATTCATGAAGCAAATTGCATAAAACATCAATTTCCTTTGTAAAAATAAGATTACCGTTCTTTGCGGGTTGTGGGTTTTTATTTGCCATGTCTCAGGACTGATTTCCAACAACCATTAATGCTCATGATAGTCCACAATCAGCAATCTTCATTCCTCTTGAACCACGGAGCAATCCGGTCTTCATTGTGGACAAGCATCCGTCATCCATTCTTCTTCTTCTTCTTCACCACATGAATCTGCCCTTAGGGGAGAGAGAGGGAGGAGAGAGAAAAACTGAAATCAGAGATCTTCATAGAGACCACCATTTGACAGGCGAGAGGCGGCGATAGAGTCAGCATACAGGGGGGAATCAAGGCCCAAGATCCATTGGGTGGGTTGCTCCCACAGGCTGGATGATGCCTCCTCCAAGATTGGGCGCAAAAATCGGGCGCATCCTGACATCTCCCTCCCCATGTTTTTTGCTTCTTCTTTCTCTCCACGTTTTGGTGTTTCATAAAATGCCACACCCCCTCCCAAAGGTCACTTACCATTTGGCCCAACTCATGTCCACCTTTTCAAATCTTGCCCACTTTGTGGCCATTTCCCCGTTCGGACTGCGAATTGAGCTCTGAAAAATCCTGGGCGTCCGGCTTGACATCCCGTATTGGACGGTAACTCGTGACAACCCGCAGGACAGTCTGAAAAATTATGAAAAATCAACAAGTCTCGCTTGGGCGCCTTTAAAGCACTTTGACGCTTAAAATCGTCCTAGATCGAGCCGCCGTCTTCGACGTTGAATATTTTTCCCTTGATATTCGTAATTTTTAGCTATTTTTAAGCACTTTTTGGCATCAAAACTCCTCTCTCATTGGCGACCATGGGATAGTGCAACTCAGCCCGTCGAATCCCACAATATATCTGCACAAAACAACCAAAGGAAGCATCAAGCTGATACAAAATAGATACATATTAAAGACAGCACAATGCTCTCCCTACCCCCTGACAGAACCAAGGCATGACATCCATAAGGAGTAGGCCTAACATAATCTGATAAAAGGTCCGAAGCTAGTCACTAACCAACTACTCCAACACGACCAAACTAAAAAGAACTATCAAAGAGGTTGCCCTAAGTGGTGGTCTGAACTACCTACCTAACTAAGGACAACACAACTAGGAGCTCCTACTAGGCGAGGACTCCTATAGCCTGATCAAGAAGTATTTTCTTTCAGTACATTTCTTCTTTTAGGGTTTTTATTCTTCCATACTTGGGCATGTAAAAAGGAGGGAGCTGAGCGTAGTGACCCAAGGAGAACAGGGCATCGGCCTTAGGTCCTGTCTCGGTACCCAAGAACCTACCAAGCCCTCGCAAGGCGACACTTAATCCTTTTTTTAACGCTCACTTTTATTTTCGCTCCAACCTTGCTTAATTTCTTCTTTTCCAACAAGATGCCACCCCTAGGAAGACAAGGCATCGGCCCCGGGTCTAGCTCGGTACCCAAGAATCTACCAGGCCTTCGCAAGGCGATGATCAACTGCTTATAAATTTCCATTCCTTTTCTTTTCTTTGATAGGGGTCAGAACCCCTTTAATTTACACACCTTTGTATATTTTTATTATCATTTCAGATATTCAGGGTTTTATTTCCCTTATCATTATCATTTTCTTCTGGCAGGCTTCTCTAACTGTCTCACAACCAACAAGAACTCCTGGAACGGCTGCCTAGCAGGCTAGCAGAACAGGGTCACTAGAACTCCCTTCTAACACAGGTCTCTCAATGCCTGACAATGTCTTTACAAGAGGCAACGACTACTCAGACCTCCCTCAAACATACTGAACCTAAACCGTGGGACTGCATGCCTTGGACTCCGCTCCCCAACAAGAAACGAAAAATCCCTTAACAAGTACACAAACATGTATAGTATAAAAACCATAGTACTCATAAAGGAAAGATATCACCTGGATAGGGCCACGAGAAGCTTCCATGCAACAAAAGGCTCCTTCCAAGCTCTTCTTCAAACCTGTCTAGCACAAGACTAAAACAAGAAACCATTAACCGCACCTGCACTAAACAGACAACTGGCCCTCTTGGCCTAATGAAATAAAGCACTTCACCACAAAACTTAATCGGCCCTCTTGGCCTAACAAAATAAAACATTCAAAACCTTGCAAAACGGGCCCTCTTGGCCTAACGAGATAAAACAAAGTAGCACTTACACATCCTTCCCTGGAAATACCATAATAGGCTCCTTCCCAAGGAGGAAAAACAGGCTCATAGCCCTAAACTAAATGCATAAGGTTATGACCCATCCCTCCTGCATATATAGCAAGAGGCGTACGCATCACATGTTGTCTAATTAACTTATGGGTCCAGGATAATAACGGTAGATTGGTCTCGGCCACTCTTTGCATCACCCATATCAACCATCATCTGCCATATATTGCATGCTCTGATAACATTCCCCACAAGCGATCGGGTCCTGTTTCATCATTGATAACAATATCCACACTAGGACCACAATTAAAGAAGAGGTCTTCCTCATAAGCAAGATTTTCTAATGAATCCTCAAATTGGTTCCAGTAACGTGGAATCAGTTGAAAAGACATTCTCTCAAACTCTTCAAGTAGGGTCATAGCAGTTCAACGATACATACAAAGAATGGGATTCTGCACTGTGTATGTCCCATCTAGCTGATTCAGGATCAACTGGGAATCCCCTTTTACTAACAACCGACGAATACCGCCTTGTTTGGCAATATGTACTCCTATAATCAAGGCTTTATACTCTGCCATATTGTTAGTGAATCCTACCCCGAGATAAGCAGCTAACTTCATCGTCACTCTACGTCGGGGATCTCGGATTACTACTCCAACACTTCCTTTCTTATTAGGGCCCTTGGACAATCCATCAAAATACAATGTATACATCCACAATGGGTTTATACAGTCTGCCATCACGAACTCCTCTACTCGTAATTATGGTAATCAAAGTTTAGCATATTAAGAGGATGAATTGACGGCTCCATCCCACCTTCTTGATTGAACTCGACAGGGATACTCGTCAACAGTCATAAGCAGTGATGGCAGAAGACTTTAATCTCCCACACAAAGGTTCCGTCTTCTTGCTCAATCACTTTATATCCTTTGCTCCACCAGATGAGTTTTCCCTGATGATATCTTTGCTCCCGATATGGGTGCTCCAAATATGGGATTAACCGACCCATCAACCGACTTTAAGCTCTTCCGCAGGTCTCAAATCATCCCCAGCATGGACCTGCAATGATTTCTCTATATTAGAATACTTAGAAATAATAAGGTTTAATCTTATTAAGATTAACCTTATTCTTAAACTCTACTCCTTGCAGGTCAGCTAATAGGGCCGTAGACCTATTTTTCCCTAATCTGACAATCTTGTAGGGGCCATCACATTTAGGTTCCAGCTTCTCTAGAAACAACTCCCTACGGGCATCGTAATAGAGGACTAACTGTCTTTTTTTAAAGGTATATTTCTTCGCTCTAAGGCCATGCAACTGCTTCATCCGATGCTTGGCTACCTCCTGGTATAATAAGCTCTGCAACTTCAGCTCATCCAGGTGGGCTATAGTCGTGAAACGCTCAAAAAGGGAATCCTTGTCTCCCAAAGAATGGTTAATTGCAAACCGTATGGTCGGCAATTAAATCTCAAGGGCTAACACACACTCTTCCCCATAAACCAATCTGAATGGAGTATGGCCGGTAGCTCGCTTGAATGTGGTATTATATGCCCATACTGCCACATACAGCTTCCTGTCCCAATCTCGTTTCTTCTCAGAGACTATCTTAGACAAGATCCCCACAAGCTGTTTATTAGTACTTTAATCTTGCCCATTTTCTTGCGGATTATAAGGAGTCGTTTTATTATGCTTGATTTGCCAAGCCTCTATCAAGCTTTTGATTACCTTATTCAGAAAATGGGTTCCACGATCCGACACTAATTCCCTCGGTGGACCAAAGCGACAGATAATCTGTTCTAAAACGAAACTTGCAGTCTCTTTTGCATTGTCCTGCCTCGTCGCCCGCGCTTCTGACCATTTTGTAAAATAATCAGTGGCCACTATAATATACCTCTTTTGGATAGTAGACGACGGGGTAATGGGATGCACAAAATCAATGCCCCACTTCTCAAATGGAAGGATAGCCATGATAGGCATAAGTGGACGTTTCCTATTCTCTCTACTGTCATGCCTCTGACATGTATCACATCTCTTTACATACTCAAAAGAATCTTGGAAGATAGATAGCCACCAATATCTAGCTCGTAATGCTTTCTGCGCCGTCAACCGTCCCGCGAAGTGCCCTCCACATGCAGAGTCATGACACTCCTCCAAGATAAAAGGAACCTCATCAGGCATCACACATCGGCGGTAGATATCATCAACACCTTGCCGATATAGCGTCCCTGTGATCAAGGAAAACTTCCAAGCTTGCTGTTTGATTTTTCTCTTTTCAGACTTTGACAAACCAGCTCCCGTCTCTCCTGTTGACAGATAGTGTGTAATAGCAGCATACCAAGATGGGATAGAAGCTGTATCAATTTTAAACATTTCCTCAATATCGCTTCCTTCCGCTAAGATCTCTTTCGGCTCCCCGAAATCCACAAGGCATTCCACAATACCGTGCAACCTCGGTGGCTTACTCTTAATCTCATAATCAAACTTCTGCAAAGTGATTAACCACTTTGCCAAATGATCAGGCGGTTGTAGCTTGTTCATAAGCAATCTAAGTCCTTCCGCCTTCGTATAAAACACTACCTTTTCATAGAGGATGTAGTGCCTGAATTTCTTAGTCCCAAAGACCATCGCAAGACACAACTTCTCCATGTAGGTATAATTGATCTCTGAACTGCCCAATTTCTGACTCGCAAAAGCTATCGGATGATACACCTTTTCCTCCAAAATTTTGGCTAAACAACAGCTAATACTATGCATGGTGGCTGCTAAAAATATGTAGAACACCTCGCCCCTTTTAGGTGCTTTTAAAACGGGTGCTTTTACTAGCTCCTGCTTCACATCCTCAAAAGCTACCTTACAAGGGTCGCTCCATTCAAATGAACAGCTAAAGGATAATAAATTCGTTAATGGCAACGTTCTTTCTGCCAAGGCATTGATAAACCTTCGGTAGTACCCTATCAACGACAGAAAGCTATGAACCTCTTTTGGAGTGCGTGGTGGACTCATAGCAACTATGATCTTGATCTTTTCAGGGTCAGTTGCTATTCCTACTGAACTGACCACATGGCCCAGCAACAGCCCATAAGGTACTCCGAAAACACACTTCCGTGGGTTAAGAGCAATACAAAATTGTCTGTAACGCTCAAAGCACTTTCTCAAAATAATCAACATCCTTTCCCTTACAGTGGCTGCCCCCAGGTCATCAATAAATACTTTCAACTCATCTGGGGAGATGTCACCAAATGACTTATCTGCTATTCGTTGCCACGATCCATGTGCATTGCATAAACCAAAGGCCATCACATGGTACGCAAAAGTACCAAAGACCGTAATAAAAGTTGTTTTCAACTTGTCCTCTTCTGCAATTTCCATCTGGTTATATCCTGCAAAGCAATCCATGAATGAATATATTTTCCTACCTGCTAATTGATCCAAAATCTGGTCAATAAACGGCAACGGATAGTAATCCTTAATTGTCTGCTTATTCAGCTCTCTAAATCCACACATAATCGGATCTGATTGTTTTTCTTCTTCCTGATAACAACTAGTGAACACCATTCTGTGTGTTGAACATGGAAGATTAAACCAGCTTTCCTTAACTTCTGCAACTCTTCAAACAGCCCGTCCCTTAATTCAAAAGGTATACGCCTTACCTTCTGATGCACAAGACGACTGCCTTCTTTTACAGGAATAGTATGAACAGCTAGGCTGGGAGGAATGCCTCTCAGCTCATCATAACTCCAAGCAAAGATATCATGGAATTCTTGAATTAGGGACACATAGTCCTCCCTTTCTGCTGAACTGAGCATGGAACCTAATTTAATTGGCCGCAAATCATTCGGCGTACCAAGGTCTAACTCAATCACATCCGCATCTCTTATCCTATCTTGCGGCTCTATCGGCTCATTTAGAGTTATCTGATAGATATCCTTTGTAGTGGACCCCTCTGCTGTTTCTAATTCAGTAGAAGATAAAGGAGCTCTCTCACTTTGAGGAGACTCAGGATAAGCATCGACTATTACTCGATTAGCACCTCTACCTAGAACCACTTGACCGGTGGGTATATTGACTTGACAGTCTGTTCGTAAGATCCAAGGCCTACCTAGCAAAACTCGATAGCTAGGATGTCCTGCAAATCTTATCACCCTAAAGTCCAAGAAACATTCTACACTCGCAACTGTAACATGGACCTTAGTAACGCAACCTTCTAGCTGTCTTAGACTATCATCAGCCATTCTCAGAAGGGTGGAGTTGTCTTTCTGAATGCCTAGACCCAACCTCTCCATCAATTCTGAACTCATGATATTGACAAAGGATCCAGTGTCTACAATGGCATGTTCCACTAATATTCCATCTACATAAGCTGGAACCCTAGGGCAATTCTTTTTAGCATAGTCAAACCAATCTTCTCCTACTCATGCTATGCCCAAGGGTTCTACAATGTACCCGATACACAGGATCTTCTTTAATTCCTTGCGTACTCTTGGAGATAATTTGATCAATTGCAAGAGATTCACATCTAGTTTGACTTCACAAAGTGAACTCGCTAAATCAAAGTCGTGATAAGTAGCCAAAGCTCTCTTTTCTCGCCAAACCATCCTCTCTTTTGGTCTTTGGACCGGTTTTGGTGCTTCTTTCTTAGCTCTCGCCTTCTTTCTTGGCATTTCATCATCCTCTTTAGGGTCGCCTTTTCTATCAACCGGCTTAAGCGGTCCCCCTTCTATGCTAGGACTCTGGACTTGCATCCCCTTATCCCCTTGTCTAGGGTTTGCCTCAATTGGTTTTTCCTTATCTTTGTCAACCTCTTTAGCCTTTTGGCCTCTTGTCACGGCTCTTAAGTTAGCGGTTTCAGCATCATGGACTCGTATAGCCTCAATAAGGCTGACTCCGTTGCCTTGTGGCAACTCTTCTATATTTGTTTTTCCCCTCTGCAATATTTGCCTTGGTACATCATTCTGCTGCAAGTTATTTCCTTGCACTCTATGATTCACTGGGCCGGTTGTTTACTCCCTTGTTGGAGAGAGCTAATCTTACTCCAACATGTAGCAACTAGATGACCAGACTTCCCACAAATGTCACATTTCACATTTGGACAGTTTCTGGGGAAGTGCTGTCCACCACACCATTTACAACTGAATCTAGAGGGTCCACCCTCTTCAGGGCGTCGACTCCCTATCAAATTTTGTTGATTCTTCGAGAAATTAATGTCGACGGCTATTTGTCGATATTGCTCGGAGATCATATCGGTATAATGCTTCATCATATCCTTGACTTCGCCAAGGACATTAGATGCACTCGACTCGTATCCTCGATCGTCAACTCGCCGTTCCATTGGCCTGACAATTTGATTTGGCATTGGCTGTTGACCCACAAGAACAATGTTAGAATTTGAAACTTGGCCTCCAACATTTGATGGAGCCAACTGACTTGCCATGGGCATAGTCACACTGGGAGGAGTCGGTAATAAAGGTACATTATGAACCACACTCCCTCTCCCAATAGGGTTAGTCATAGGCATCCCTTGACTTCCATTAACATTCATTCGAGAAGAGTACGCCGTTTGTAATCGTGCTTCTACTCCCTTTGCCCGCGTAATAGCGGTGTCTATATCTACTAAGGCCACACTGCTCAATTGTACTTAGATATTAAAGTCCAACCCATGCAAAAAGTATTGCAATTGGGAAGCCAGCGGAATGGGAATGTAAGTTTGCAACTTACGAAATACTTCCTTCAACTTCTTGGCATATGCTTTCACATTCTCGTGAGGATCTTGACGTGTTACATTCAAGACCCGCAACCAATATTGGCCACCTCTTTCAGGGGCATATTCCGCTCGGAAAGCTGCATAGAATTGATCAATGGTGGTTATGGTTCCAGACTCTATGCTATGATACCAAACCGCAGCCCTTCCTTTTAATGTCATATTGAAGAACATCATGAGATGTCCCTCGTCTTGGATGTGATAATTGAACATCAATCTCTGAAATTCACAAATGTGAAATTCTGCATCCTCTTCCGCTAACCCATTAAAAATGGGCAAGGGAACTCCTAAGGCTGGTAAATCCGGCGTCCCTGCAGGAATTGCAATAGGCTGTGCCATGGTGACTATCGGATTAGCAATAGGAGCTTGAAGTGACGGATTCACACCCCCACTTGAAGTGGGTAAACTTGTTGGTGGAGAAGAGGAAGAACTTATGCTTCCTCCTGCCCCTAATGGAATAGGTGGAGCAGTTAGGTGACTAAGACCACTGCTTCGTATACGTACTGGACTACTCCTTTGAGGAGAATAATGGCTTATGATCTCTAACCGCCATCTAGCCCTCTCAGTACGTTCGGCTTTCTGGATTTTGGCTTGACGGTCCTTGTCAGAGGACATAAACCAACTTCCTTTTGGTCCCTAGAAACCCTAGATTCAAAAACTACCACTTATAAGTGGCTCTCAGCAGACGCACCACTAATGGGACCTAAACGGGCTGGCATTGGCTCATGCACTAGCCGGACCTCTATCATGCGCTCAACAACCCCACGGCCTCGCGGCCAGGAGCGTGGATGACACATACATCATCTTCCTAAACATCTTGTGTTTGTATCACGTCTTGTAGTCCAACTCTAACCCAATTAACACTCCTCAGAGGGAGACCCAACACATTGCCAAATAGCACAAAGTACAAACATGGGAGGTCCTCCCACGGCTGACTACCGCTACCTCACTGCGACTCTCCTACACCTTGGGGATTGGCCCCTCGATGCGTCGCTAAACATATATAACACTTCGCACATAGTTCCACTCAAGGTACCAATTGATCGTATCCAGGAATGTACCATACCTCACTTTACTTTTCCCTTAGACCCAATGCCTAGCCTACAGCTTGGACGACCTTACTCACTCAACGCGAGTCATGTTCCTCTAGAAAGCAATTGCCATGCATCGAAGAGGTATTGTCTGATACCTTTTATCATTTTATGCTTCATGCAAATTGTGAATGCCCATGTGCTCAAAACAAAGAAAAATCAGCATTGTGCTTAGTGCAAAAGCATTCTTTTAATGAATTTGACTATCGCTCATATGCGGCGTTGCATGAACCTAGCACCGAGAAACCCTTGTGCTACTAGGTTCTTAATTTTTAATTATCGACCGACCTAAATGGTATGCATAAAAACTAGCAAGATTTTCATCATTTCATTCAGCATTTAGACACCTTTTTATACACTCTACCCCCTCACCCGTTTAGGTTGTGCATTATTGATCGGTTTAGGGTTCATTTCCATGTTTTTATTGTATGAAAAGCAATAAAGACTCACTAAAACATGAAGGTAGGGCTGAACTGAGGCTAAACCTCATGCTTCAGACCCCCCATACATCCACAAACATGAATCTTATTTTTCCTTAATTTTCGGCACTCAAAATCCATTTTTCCCTTATTTTCCCCAATTTTTTCTATTTTTATTGTATTTTTTGCAATATTAAATAACTAAAAATACAAAATGAGTTGTGGGCTATGGCCCTTAGTTCATTTGCAACAAAAACACAAATTTAGTTTGTGTGTCTTGGTATATTTTCCATTTATATATCAAAAACACCCAATTTTTCCATATTTCACGTGTTTTACGGGTTTTACACCATTAATTTCAATCACAATACTTATGATTTTCTGATTTTTTTAAGCATAAACTGATCAAAATCATAGCAAACAACAATATAATGCATAATCATCCCATGGGAACAAGTATTCATGAAGCAAATTGCATAAAACATCAATTTTCTTTGTAAAAATAAGATTACCGTTCTTTGCGGGTTGCGGGTTTTTATTTGCCATGTCTCGTGACTGATTTCCAACAGCCATTAATGTTCATGACAGTCCACAATCAGCAATCTTCATTCCTCTTGAATCACGAAGCAATCCGGTCTTCATTGGACAAGCATCCGTCATCCATTCTTCTTCTTCTTCTTCACTACATGAATCTGCCCTTAGGGGAGAGAGAGGGAGGAGAGAGAAAGACTGAAATCATAGATCTTCATAGAGACCACCATTTGACAGGTAAGAGGCGGCGATAGAGTCAACATACAGGGGGGAATCAAGGCCCAAGATCCATTGGGTGGGTTGCTCACAGGCTGCATGATGCCTCCTCCAAGATTGGGCGCAAAAATCAGGTGCATCCTGACATCTCCCTCCCCACGTTTTTTGCTTCTTCTCTCTCTCCACGTTTTGATGTTTCATAAAATGCCACACCCCCCCTCCCAAAGGTCACTTACCATTTGGCCCAACTCATGTCCACCTTTTCAAATCTTGCCCACTTTGTGGCCATTTTCCCGTCCGGACTCCGAATTGAGCTCTGAAAAATCCTGGGCGTCCGGCTTGACATCCCGCATTGGTCGGTAACTCATGACAACCCGCAGGACAGTCTGAAAAATTATGAAAAATCAACAAGTCTTGCTCGGGCGCCTTTAAAGCACTTTGACGCTTAAAATTGTCCTAGATCGAGCCGCCGCCTTCGAGGTTGAATATTTTTCCCTTGATATTCGTAATTTTTAGCTATTTTTAAGCACTTCTCGGCATCAAAACTCCACTCTCATTGATTCAAAAGAGGGACATGATGAGGTACTGGCACTCCACCTGGAGGAGGCAAAAGTGTAATAACCTTCTGGAGAAAAGCTCCATATGACACATTGCTAAGCCAACCTTTCTTGATACGCTGGAAGTGCTAGTCCATTTTAGCCAAAAGGAATGTTGCCCAATTAAACTTGACACCTTCAAGTGACTTGATAGATGTAGTGAATAATTCTGTTACAATTTATATGATGTTTAGTGCAAAGCACATGCATGCATGATAGCGGGGGTTTATTTTTAATTACAAGTCATTGTGTATGGAGCACGTGTATAAGTGCATTGTGAACAAGGAGTGAATTTTAATTTACAAAATTATGTGGATTGTTGTGTCATGTGCTCGTGCAACTATGTGGGTTCATTGTTACAATTTAAGAGTTGAGTTGTTTTTAATTACAAACTTAGTGAAGTGCTAGTGTGTTCATTTTTTGGATGCAACAATTAGATTAATTTTATTTACAAATTATTGTGTGTTATGGTGCATGTGAAGGAGGGAAAAGGAACAGAACTTGGTAGTGTTATGTGGACACCCACAAGGTCTCATGACACAATGGCAAGGAGCGAAAATCCCACATCCAAAAATCCACAAGCAAAAGGACAATAAGTTGACTACTAGCAAAGAGTTGGTCGCCTCCTCGACAATAATTAGAAAAATAATAACTAACACCAATGTACAAAAGAAGAAATGGATGGGGAAATTTATGGGTTTTTAGATTTGTTTGATTTTTTTTAAAAAATATTTTTTTGGATTATGACTTTGAGGGTTTTTATTCTTTTATTTCTTTTATTATTTATTACTTATTATTTATCCTAAAAATAAATAAATGTGTGGTATGGGATAACCAAACAGGAAGAAAAATGAATAGAATTCATAAAGGAAAATGTTTTGAAATTTTAAGAAAAATTTTGATATTTCTTTCAAATATCTAAGCATTTTCCATTAAATTTCCAAATTTTTGTTAGTTTTTTCAAGTTGTTTCTAAAATTTTATGTGAATTTTTAGTTTGAAGTGATTATCTCAAAATTTTCAATAATTTTTTGCTTTTTTGCTAGTTTTTAGTAAAGTTTTTTTTGAATTTTTTATGTTTTTTAATGAAATATATGGGTAAAAGACGGGTACCCAGTTGTACGGCGTGGTACGATCAAGACCCTACATGTGTCCTCATGCGTGAATAGGAACTTCAAAACAAGTGCACATGTGAACCATGAACACAAATGCACGAACACCAATGGCGAATGCGAAGTGGAAAACATGTAGGTCGTCCTCGCAACGTGTGAATAACAAGCACGAAAAGAAAGGGTGTGGGATCAAGCGTAGGTACCTTGACAGCATGTGAATGGGGCATACAAATGGCAACGAGGGGTGCGTATGGGGAAAAAGGTTCTGTGAGGGTGGGGGAACAAGGACTGCATAGGGGGAAGCGGTCCCATAGAGGGTAGCTAAAATGGGGCTACATATGTGTCTGAGAAGAAGGGAGTGGGAAAGTGGTAGGAAGGGGGGCTAAAGGGGTGGAGGATTCGAGGAGGGGAGGGTTGGTGGAGAGGTTTGGCGGGAAGAAGGGAGGTGTGGTGAAGGCATTGGAGGTAGGAGGATGGTGAAGATGGTGGAGGGAGGATGGTGGAGGAAGGAGGGGGAGGTGGAAAAGAGAAGGGGAGGGTGGGTAGGGCAAGTGGGTAGGTAGGGTAGGGTAGGGGAGCGAGGGTAGGGTGGGGTAGGTAGGGCAGTGTGACAGAGGTGGAAACCACGACGGTGGCAGGTAGGACGAGGAGCGACGTGGGGCATTGCAGAGATGCAAGTGGTGGTAGTAGCACAACGACGGCACTAGCGGGGAAGGAGGAGAAGAGGAGAAGTAGAGGAAAGGCAAAGAAGGGGAGGAGAAATGAGAAGAAGTGGAAATGAGGGAGGGATAGAGGGGGTAGGGGGGAGGGAAAAGTGGGGAGAGAGAAAGAGGGGAGAGGAGAGAGAAGAAGAAAGAAAGAAGAAGAAGAAGAAGAAGAAGAAGAAGAGAGAGAGAGAGAGGGAGAGAGGGAGAGAGGGAGGAAACATGGTTGGTGGTTGGTTTTTTTTCTTTCTTGTTTTTTCTTTTTCCCCCGATCCTGCGCAAAATTGCGGGGCAAGGTAAAAATATTTGCAATGTCCTGAGTGGATGGAAGGGGGAGGAGCATGGGTGGCCGACCGTGACACGTCAAACTCGACGACGTGTCTCAAGACAAAAACCAAGCGTAATTCACACACACACATAGTGGCGACACGATAAAAAATTCATGAAAAAAGTAATGTGAAAAGTTTTAGGCATTGAATTGATGTGAACTAAAAAGGAAAAGAGGGCCAGACAATAGGGGGAAGGGATCGGATAATAGCAATGATAAGTTTAGCATCAAAAAACAAGCGTCCACATGGAAAAATGGTTAAAAATGCATCAAAAAATGTGATAAAAATTTAATAATGAAAAATCCATTTGTTGAAACGGGGTGCAGTAAAAAGAAAAAATATCGAAGGGGACAAGACAGGTAGGGCTATAACATTAGAATATGGTTCTGATGATGACTAATTGAGGTATTCACATGAAAAAATGGCAAAACTACTAATAAAAAATATATGAAAATACACAAAAAGTAATAAGGTCAATATGTGCATCAAAAGGACAAGTCGAAAAAAGGAAAAATGTCCTAAGGAAGGGGAGGATCAAGGCTATGAGGTGAAACTATAGTTCCGGTGGAAAAGGGTATATTCGTATAGAAACACATTTGAGGTATGTAAAATCTATCGAAAACTAATATCTTAGAAACCATCACTCAAAACAAAAGGTGATAAAAGAGGAAAATTTCCAATGCAAAGGGACAAAGATATCTGTAAGGGCAAATTTCATGTTCGATGAATGTAGGATATGTTCACATAAAGAGATAGTCGTAGAGCATAAACGTGCTCAAAATTTAATAACAAAGGAACAATGAGTTGGAACAAGGGACTGTAAAAGGAAAAAATTAAAAATTAAAAGGCAAAAATAGGACTATGATATTAAAGTGCAATTTGAATGAAGTAAGGATGCATTCACATGGAAATACGAGAAAAAGAGAGAAAGAGCCAAAGGGGGAAGGGAAGACCCAGGTACAGGATAAAACAGGATGAGTCAGTGGGGAAGGGACCTAATCAGGGTAGAAAAAAGATGTTTCATCATTTAAAGATCAAATGGAGAGGTGTGTTCATGATTGTATGCAGAATAGACACGCAAGGACGCACTTAAGACATTAACAGATTGGTGTTGTGAATCAATAGGGGCCTAAGACTTGATGATCAACCAAACCCTTGTATCCCTATGCTTAAGATAGGACATACACATATAAACACAAGAGGTAGGGTTAAAAACACTTGATTTGTTTAGCAAATGGTCAATGTGGACAAGTGTTAATGTGCAAGGTTTTAAAGTCGTCTACAAGAGACATACTAGAGCTCATCACAACATGCTTCGATCATGGTAGAGACCATGTAGTAGTACCTAAGGAGGCAACATTATTGATAAAGACCCATTAAGTGGTTGAGGATGAAGAATATAGCACTTAGCTCAACAACCACTCATGTAGGAATGATAGAGTAGTCTCTCACCCCATACCTCATGTCACTCGAAGAGGAATGAAACGAACCCATATCTTACACCCAATTAAGAAATTGATAAAATTGAGGGGCTCAGAGGGAGTATGCTAGCATGCACAATTGATGGTGCATCAATGCATCCCAACCCATTTGGCATAGGTGTGAGAAGGAAGGCCAAGAAGCCTTGTAGTGTAGTGCACATAATAGAGTGATGTGTCGTATGGTAGTGATAGAGGCCCCTCCTTTGTGTGCAGAGGGAAATAGGAATGTACCTAATCACCATATGTCATAACATCCCTCATCCTCACCTCTCTATTAAATGAAGGAAGGATGGGTCACACTCTATCCCCCTCTTTGCATGCTTTGTTGATAGATACAAGAGGGCAATCCATTTCCTCACACCCATTGATGTAATCCTTATGGACATTTGTGCAAAGGATTGTATGCCTTGTGTGCAATTGATGGTGCGATTGTGCATCCGACCCTATCCCGGCATACAATGTGAGAAGAAAGGCAAGGGAGCCTTATAATGCCATGCACAATAACAAATCATGATTTATGCATTGAAAAAACCAACCTATGTGTACAATGCTCCATTCACACATCTCACCTTCCATTTGACTTGAAGGGAACAAGACTAGTCACTAACCTCCCCTCTCTCACACTCTGTTGATGAATACAGAGGGCATCCCAGAGTACACGAAAGTAGCCTACATATTCGCAATCACAGTTCTAGTTGTTGCAACGTCCTGATCATTGTAGTTTATGACCTTTCAACTTTGACACAAATCATAATGAGTGATTGTTTTCATCATTAATTCACAATGATATCCCTCCATGAACTTTGTTGCACTAGCTTGAAAAGTCCTTCTGTAAAGTGTATGGTGGCCTATCTTTAGAGGCAAAGAGAAACTGATTGTTTCTTCTTCAAAGCAACTTCTTCCATGAGGAAGTCAACCCTTCATCCTCTCGCTTAGCTTCTCCTCCTTGATGCAGACAACATCAGCGTTAAGTCACACTCCTAGTGGGGCTCAAGTCGTCATAGGGAGCTCTTGGTAAAATCCATGCATAGGTATGATAGCAAGCTTTCACCACTTCAAGCCATGATCCTTCGTTCTTTGTGTCCACTAAGTACTTCTTCAAATTCCTCTTCATCTTGCCTCATTATTCGACCTAAAGTTACCATTAATAAGCTAAGGATTGTTGGGGGGGGGGGGAGGGCATAATTTGTTTCATGATGAGCTTCATAAGTGGCAAGACAAAGAAACTCCAAGCATATGGTTCATCTCCCAACTAGTACATTATTGCTCAAAACACCCATACCAAGAGAGAGTAGTAAGCTCAAAAATGGCAAACTTAAAGTTTAAGTTCCCACACAATGAAAACTAGATATGAAGTTAATCAAGATCAAGCTCTCGAAGCATTATAGTTCCAATAGCCTTTCATGTTTTATTAGTTTCCCCTCTTTTACTTGATGCGATGTTCCCATCCACAGACAATGGTCTCAACACATGCAAAATCCAAAGATTTCATATAAAGAATGCTAATCTACATGACGACATCCATCCTAGTGTTACATCATTTGCCTTATGGCTATATGAAGCTGGCAGGTGATAGGGTGGAGGCACTCTTCACACTAGGAACATGTGATTTTGATAATATTTTTATAACATGAGGCAATGGGTTAATGATTTGCTTATTGCTATGTAGTGTTCTATGTCCAATCATGGGATATGAGCCACCTATGTAGTTTGAATTCCAATCATCCTTTGTTTGAGGCTCTTCAACTTGGACCCTTAGACTCGATTGTCTAGCACCAATTACCTCTCAAGAGTAGAGCACACGATAGTAGCAGGGAGGATTTTAGGGGACCCATAGTAGAGAAGATGCACATTTGTGGTATGCTACTTGGAGGTTCTTTGTTGTCATGGGGGCATCTGTGTCTCAAGTTGGGTTGTGATATGGCCCCATTACTGCAAGCCTTCCATCTGTGTGTCTTAGTGGATGGTGATGGGGCCCATGCAACGGTTCCTGATGTGGAGGACATCTAGACTCATGCCTAGAGTCATTGGTCTTCTCTTGGGATGAAGCGGTCGCTAGTTGAGCAACAAGAGTAATGAGCTGCTCCAAGGTCTGTTGATTCTTTGATTTTGAGATATCCATGTGCTTGATCCCTTCATCAAACTTGGACATCATTTGGCAGTGGTGGTTGGTGACCAGATCATTGTGTCGTTACATATGACAGAGCTCATCTTGGCAGAGGGTGTAATTGAGAAGGGTATACGGGCCCGTTTCAGGCATTTCCTCCTATATGTCACCATGGCAATCTTTTGCAAAGCTTGGTCCCTCATTAATGAAGGTCTAGGAGTCTCTAATATCCCTCTAGAGTTCCTCTTGGGCCTTGCTTTTGCCTTTCTAGCCAACCATCTGGATGCAGTCCACAACACCTGCTATCAGTAAAAGCGGCATAACTCTTTGTAGGAAACTCTGATTGATAAGATTTTGGGCTCAAGTCGGAGGGGACAACGTCCTCTTCGAGATGAGCTATTAATCTTAGTGATGGGGCAACTGGATAAAGGGTTAAGGATTGATTTTGTGTGATGGTGGAACATGCAGAGAAGAGATTAACTTCATTAAATGTGGCACTCCTACCATAAAGGAAAATCTTGTTATGTGGATCATAGAACCGGTAAGCTTTATGACCATAGGGTTCACCATATCCTATAAAGATAATTTGTGTGGCTGAGGGAGAATCATTTGGACTTATGATCCGTATTGACAAGGAAGGCAATGCATCCTAATACCTTTAAATAAGAGGGTGACCAAACAATAGTTCGTAGGGAGTGTTATTGTGTAGATGTTGAGAAATGACAAATGATGTATGCTCTAGGAAGAGATGTCCTGAATCCCATATGCACAATGAGGAGAGTGGAACAACCCAACTTCTATAAAACATTGTACTTGACTATCACTTTCATATGATGAATACAATATCATGATGCTTTTCTCTTTCAGTTAATAGTATCATTATCATTGTTGGTCCAATACACAAGATTGTCTTTATGAGTCAAAGCTTCCATCTTGGAACCTAATTCACTTGTGTAACAGTTGTCTACTCATTGTCCATGTCAACATGAACTTAGTCTTCATCTTCCAACCTCCATAGCTCCTACCATGCTCTAGATCCGACATTTTTACATGGTATCAAAGCTTAGCTAAGCATGGCATAACTCCTTCTCTGCTCTCTTAGTCCCTCTTAACCTCGGGTTATCAGCTTAAGTCCAGCTCATGGTTCCATTTCACTTCCATCTCCACTTGACCTTGTGCCTGCAATAGCCAAAATAGCACCTACTTGACTTTGAGCTTCTGGATCTCTAAAACCAGAGCATATCTCAACTTGCTTCCTTTTAGGGATTTGCTCCTGACTCAGGGCACTACTCTATATCACATAAGAGCTTGACATTGGCCACTCTAGAGCTCAACATGGTCTGAATTCAAACCTGTTGTTCAGAACTACATCGTTTATTGTCCGTACGATGATTTTCTCTCCACGCTTTGCGATATGTCTTGCAACCATAGAACTTTCAAAGAGCCATACCTAAGCTCTCTCCAACTCATAGGGTTTCCCAAATGGCTATCTCTATAAGTTGCAGTAAGTAAAAAACTAGGCCCCTATCCTGAAACCCTAAAAGACCAACCATAGCCAAGTTCCCTCAAGGTCATAAAACCTTTCATTTTCTTACTCCTCTCAATCCACTGAAGACTCTATCACTCTAGTCTTACTAGGCACTTAAGTTCTAGCAAAGCATCACACTAAATCTCAGCAAGCAAGAAGAAGATCAAGCATCAACATCCGACATTGAGCACTCACTACTTAATGGAGAAAGCAAAGTTAAAAGCAAGGATACAAAGGAATACACCACCAAAAATAGTCCCTTGTACACCAAGGGCACTTATAGAGCAAAAGGCCATGGTTGAGGACTCAACACCAACAACAACAAGGATCGAATTATATATCATTATTGTGGAAAGACTAGCCATACAGCGAGTGAATGTTTCCACAAGAAAAGAGCACAAATGATACAAAATGATCACCACCAAAACTCGTTCATGAATGAACCAGTTCATGAATGAACAAGAAGAAGAAGAAGAAGAAGAAGAAGAAGAAGAAGATGCTTTCGCTACCATCAACAACTCTGATAGATTGTTCTAAATAATTTTCATTGTATCTTTTATATGTTTTTCCCATAGTGGATCTCTATTTTTCCCTTAGTGGATTTTCTTTGTAAAAACCCTTGCAAAAGATGTAAATTTTTAAGCTTTAACTTGACTAGGCTGCCTATGAGCTAGTCTCCCAGGCCATGTCATCATGTAGGGGGGGCAGAATCCAGCAAGTGTAGGAACTCATCTGTAGAGGCGAGCTCATGGTCAACCGCCAAGACCCATGGACCACTTATTGTTCAAGCATTCCAAGCTGAGCATTAATGGATACCTCTCACATAGCCGACACATTACCCATCTCTACGAGTCTAGTGAGCTTACCTCCATGCCCGATCGAGTTGCCTCCTCTCCCGAGCACTCCGGTACGATCCAAATGTATTGTTCAAGCATTCCAAGCTGAGCACTAATGGCTACCTCTCACATAGCTGACACATTACCCATCTCTACGAGTGTAGTGATCTTACCTCCATGCCCGATCGAGTTGCCTCCTCTCCCGAGCACTCCAGTACTATCCAAGTGTAGGCTTCAAGGAAGCTCCATCCTCAAGCTCCACACTCCAAGCTCCATTGCCATGAGCAAGAGAAGAGAAGAGAAGAGAAGAAGAGAGGAGAAGATGGAGAGCTTCTCCACCACGGTCTCTCACCCTCACACACTCTCCCTCACACTCTCACACTCCCTCTCTCAAGCACAAGCTCAAGAAAGGAAGAAGAAGAAGAAGAAGAAGAGGAGGAGGAGGAGAGCTACTTTTGGCCACACACAAGAATGAGCTTCTCATTCACTTTTCAACTTTATATAAAAAATCCTAAATCTCTTTTGGGCAGTCATCCCCTTATCCCCTTTTTTACATGACTAGCCATGGCCTAGGCCCTTTTTTCCATTGTCCTCCTAGCTTCCTAGCTTCCTTCCTACGACCCATCTACCTTTACAATTTTCACGGGTGAGAGCCGACACTCTTAAAATAAATCATGGTGCACCTTGCACTTTTTTACAAAAGTATTGACTCGCACTTTTTCTTGTGCACCTTTCTCCTTGATTTAGGAAATTTTTACACTTCTTGTGTTTCCATATTTTTCTTGGCGCGCCTTCGTCTTCCGTTTCACTTTTGCCTTGGTCTTGTCTTCTGCTTTAGATTTTCCAGATTTTCCACCTTGTTCATCCTCTGTTCATCTAAGGGTTAACACTACCCCCTTCCAAGACAAGTGCTAGTTCCATGGCACTCACCGTCGTAGGTAGCAGGCTTTTGCATGCACCAAAGGCGTGGGTGGTAGAGACATCTGTGGTTTGCCGTGGAGGAGTTTTGGTGGTGGTGCGGATAAAGGTCATTGGGGGCACGTTGTTGGCTTGAGTGGCTACACTTGAGGACCCAAACTGTGTATAGATTGTGGTGCAGATATTATGTGAGTGCACGTGCCTACTTAGATATTACGTAGTTAGAAGATTGCTCGTCTGGTTCCTTGTAGCAATGTATGGATGCAGCAAGGGTTCAGTGGGGTGGAAAAAATTGTTGATGTTGAGGAGAAGTACACATGAAGGCTTCTTGAGACATCATTTGTGATTTTGACAACATGATGTAGCATAATTGAGCTCATTGATGCCTTAACTTTTGGTAGCTAGAGGCTACTTGTATTGTTCGAAGAGTATGGTGTACTTTCCATGGTCTTTCGTGCCTTGCTTACCACTATTGATTGCAATGGTACTGAGATGGAGTGCAAAAAAAGAATCATGGAAATGGGTCAAGGTGACAGGTCTAACCATAGGCGAGACAAGCTCCCTAGGTATGTCCTACCCTTGGTGTGCCATTTTGGGGGATGTGTAAAGGGCTAGGGGACTAGGGAGGGAGCCAGCTGACCAAGGTCACTGGACATACCTAATTTGAGGACCCCTAGGTGTTGTGATGTGATCGTGAGTGCTTTTTCTTTTCTTTTCTTTTTGTTTTCTCTTTTTTCTTTTTTTTCCTCTTTATTTTGGGATAAAATGAATACAACCAATGCAATATATTGAGACTATCAACCTTTTATTTGGATTAAGAAACATCGAGATCCAAAGGCTTTGAAAATTGGATATTACAAAGATGATTGTGTTACTAGCCTCGATGCTAGAAGAACAATTGTTGAGTGAGAGAGATACACTTGAGACTTTGCAAACCGCTTTGTAACATGTGATACATCGGTATAATTGCGGTAGCATTGGAGTGAGTTGTGCCATGGACAAGGAATAGAGCATCTGGTGGATTGAATCCTGGTTGATGAAGAAACATTTGCCATTGCTGAGAGCGTGGCTCCTTTCCCGATGTAGAGTTTGGCCAAGAAAGAGAGAGTAGTCGATAACTATGCTTTGGGCCATGCTTAAATGCAATGTGTGCTTTTTGCAAGGGTGATTTTCTCTTCCCGTGGGGATTCTATCATGGCTCTTTGTTCTTGGTATTTCTATCACTTTCTCCATAATGGTTCTTTGTGGGGTTGGTGGTCTTGTGGTGACTTGGACATTGAACGCTTTCATACAAAGACATGTGCCATCCTTCATTCACTTGGCAACTCATTAGACTATATGCAAGTCATATGCTTCAACCATAATGAACAGGTGCACCTCAAAGAGGCATCACTTATCTGAATCCCATGGTGTAGACTTCGATGCATATCACCTGCCCTTGATTATTATTGCTTGTGTGTGTGTATTGGCTTTTCTTTTTTTTGGTATTATCTATACACAATCACAAAACGCATTGTTTATTTATATACACATTTATAAATCCATGTCACATCGTGAGGATAAAAACCAATTGTAGAACTCAAGATTGTACCGGAGTGTGACACACGTCTAGTACTTGTGGTAGCCTACTCAATAACAAAAAATATTTTGCAACATTGAGTATCATGGTACCTTGTCCGAGTCTACTAGCACCATGTAGCTCCTCCTCGGTAATAATTTTATCAATCACAGAGTTCTCTTGGCTAGCTCCAGCTAAGTCCATACCCCTAACGGTAGTTGGTACTCAAAAGGAAGTTGGTCCCACATAGGTTGGGTCTCTTTGAGACCACCATTTGGCCAATTGCTCCTCTGAGACTGTCACAATCTGGGCTCCAAGTTTAGCCATTGTAGTGCAGTTTTCAAAACAATGTTTTTCACATTGACTTTGATCCTCTAATTGTTGCTTTAGTTGCTCTATCTCTAAGAGATTTGGTCGGCAAAGTGCATCGTTGAATGTTACGGTTAAGCATAGTTTGTCGGCCTCCCCATCAAAGATGAGTTGCATGCATTCATGTAAGAGCTTGTCATAGTGCTCATTAAGATATCCTTGCTCTTCCTAGGATAGCGGATATGGCAAGTGTTCCTCAAGCTGCTCCCTAGGGAATGTGCCCATGTTTAACAAGGACATAGACACGTGCGAATAATTTGAGTTTAGCATCCAACTCAATCAAGCACTCTGTGACACTTCTATGTTCAATGAGGGCTTGCTCGGTTGCTATCTCATGCAAGGTTCTGGGAGTTTTCCTAGGCTTTAGCATAGCTCAGGGTTCATACCTAGATGAGCAAGATTGGTCAATGCTAGGATTGCTTATGTCCTCAGGGTTTTCATGTTTCTCCTGAGGCTTTGCTGATCGTGTGTCATGGTTCTCCTCAAATGTGATTAGTATAGTTTTGTTAACCTATTTCGATAGTGTTGTATCCACTCTTGATTGGTCAATGTAAGTTCTTTGTCGGTGGATTGAGTGTTGCAAGCAACCATTCATGGTAATGGTTTCTTTGACTTATCAGAACACACAAATGTGTCTAAGGTTTCACCACTGTTAGGAGAGATGGAAATGGGTTCATTCGTGGGTGGACTCAATGCTTTATTCCTCAACTCCTCAGCACTCTTGGTCTCAATCTTCTTGGTGTCTACAGCCACTTGCAACTACTATTTTTTTCATTGTTTTCTCCTCTTTTTCTTGGGCAATTGAGGTGCATCCTTTAATGACTCAGGACTCTGAACTAGGTCAGTCGTTAACATGCTTGGTTGGGGCCTCAGTATTCTCTTTCTCTAATGTGTCATCGTGGGACATAGATATGGCCTGCTGAATAGCCTCGCTAGGTTGTGATGGTACAACTATCTCTCTTTTTAGAGAGTCTAGCTCTTCAACTAATTCCCCTCCATCTAGCGCCTCCTCCAATTGCATTGGCAGTTGCTCCTGGTCGGCGGGTGTTTGCTCTAGACTCTTATCCTTACCCATTGGAACATGTCTCCATTGCTTCTTATCAGAGGGAGTGTTGTGTTTAGAGTTGTTTTTCTCTTGATCAGGAGGTTTGAGTGACTCTATTATAGAACCAGGAGATGGTTTAGGATTCTTGTCATGTAGGCTTGGATGAAACCAGGTGAAGAAGTCAGGGTCGTATTGATGGGAAGCATAGAGATCTAGGATTGCAGTCTTGAGTGAGGCAAAAGACATATGTGCTAACATCAAGTACCATGCTTCCTACTCCTAGCATGCTAGCCATGTATAGATCTTCTTCTAGAAGCACTTTATCATACAAGGGATGTTTTTGGATAGTGGCAAAAAGCTGGACCTCATGGACCATTGCCAACACTCTTAATGAGGTCGAGGCAACGTACATGGGATTATGTATTGATGTCTAGAGGGCTTTCCTTTTCTCAGTGAATGTCATTAGTCGGTAGCCAATTTTGGCTGCCAAACTCTGGTTGAAGTACCATTTCTACACAAAGTTGCCTTGTCCTTTCCCTTTGTGTTTGATTACTTCTAGCTTTTCCATTTTTGTCTCACATTGAGTAGTATAGAGTGAGGATATCAAGAAAATTCTCTAGATGTGACCTTTGGGATATCCTTTATGACTTCCTCAGCCCAACAGGTACATAGCAGGAGAAAAGATATTGTTGCTTTCACTTTGTCCCAATTCATGGGTTCAGTTATGAGCTTTGTGTGCTCTGATGTTGGCCTTCTAATGTCCACATGGACGTATACACGCGTGATGGTTGTGATGAAGTTGTGATCAAGCTTCATCAAGCACTTCATATCTAGTTCATTGGTCAGATGCGCCATCTCCTTGGCCAAATCTTTGAGAGATTTCTTCTCAAGCCTAGGCTTTAGGTGCTTTGAAAGTGTTGGAGGTGTCAAGGATGTTGGTTGTGACACCTCTTCCACATGTGAATTGTTAAGGATGCGTTCTGCAAGGAGCATTGTCACAGCCAAAGGCTATGACTGTTGTGATTTCTGATGGGAAGTAGTAGCGACTAGTTCAATGGACTAGCCACTATTGGTAGACTACGGTGTCAAGTCCTTAAGTAGATCGGAAGTGGTTGTGTCTTTTGTTGCCCTTTGTACATTCACTTGTACAAATTAAGCATCAGTAGAGCTAGTCACATTGGATTGCACAGGCATATCCTTAGGCTGAGAGCTAAGGGTGGTGTCATGTCCCGCATCTTGGACATCTGGAAGCTCAGATGGAGATAGAGATTGGGATTGAGTAGCTACAATTGACGACTGTTGTTGTGCTTCTTGTGTCTGTTTAGGGAAAGAGGGTGTATGAGATTTGGGACTCCTAGTGGACTTGGCAGTGGCTGGAAGATTTCCTCATGGTTGTTATTAGACGATTCTGCCATTTGCTTTGTTAAACAATCAGCCTTGTAATGAGCAACGTTACGCTTGTGGTGCTCATTATCCTCTTGGGAAGTCAAAGGCTCCTTGGGCACTAGTGGCCTTTGTGCACACTTGACGGTTACATCTCATATCCACTTGTTAAGCATGCTAGGCTGAGGATCTACATTTCGAATAGTCATGTTTGGTTTCTTGATTTGAACCGTGAGGGGCTCAGTCACTTGAATGTTGTTGACTAGAGACTTGGATTTTCATTTATATTTCCTCTTGCGCTTCGCTTTTGATACGAACTAGTCTCTAGCTGACAGAGACGGTTTAGTAGGGGGGTTTTGGTACTCAAATCCATCGGTTACCTATATAATACCCTTGAGCATGTAGCAACACTTTGGATATCCATCGCGGCATTGTGTTGGCTCTCCATCAATATGTTCATCTATAAGGCTTGGGCTTCTTTTGTGGTCTTCTACGATATTCATAAGTCCAAAGCCTATCCTTGGCATTGTCTCCGAACCTTCTTGTTTCAAGCATGGCCTCGCTCATTAGTTCTCTCTATTTAGCATGTGCTTGTATCAACTCTTTCAACAAGTCCTTGCTCTCGTTACTAGGCTTGCCTAGTATGTCAAAATGTTCCTTGTCTCTTTCCCTTGAGGTTTGATAAGGTCACCCTTACTAAAGGTTGTGATTATCCTCACACTTGGTAGTGTCAAGTGTATCCTTTATGCTACATAATCAGCCTCACACTTCGTCTCCCTTTTGAAGGGTCTTCCTAGGAGGGCTTCCTTTCCAAAATTAGCACTATTTTGAGGAACATGGAATAGGATAGAAAAGCTTTCCGTTTCAATAGTTACAAGGATTTTGCACTTCCCTATAAGTGCTTGTGTCCCCCATAAGGACTAAGAGTTACATTAGTTGGTGTGAGCTCTGGTTGGCCTAGTAGGGTCCATGCTTCATAGGTCAAGATATTAAAATCAGCTCCTTCATCAATGAGGACATTGACACTATGCTCTCTTTTTGTGGTGAGTTTGACCCTAAGATAAGAAGGTGATACTATGTCTTCATCTTGTGGGTCTTGGCTTATAAATTCAAGCCTTCTGATACATGCCTTTGAGTCCCCAACTGCACAACCAGATGTGGATTCTCCACTGATGTCTTGGGTCATCTGTGCAGTTCCATTTAAGATGTATCTATCATCAAGACTGTCATGTCTAGTCATCCTCGAAGTTGTAGCTTGATGTTGTTATATTCAGCTTTGACTAGATGCAATCTGATCGCAACCTACACATGTTTTTGTGGTATGGCCTTTTTGCCCTTGTTGGCTAGATTGGCCCATTGAGGTTCTAGGGTCTCTATTTGTCTTTGTTCAAGTATGGGATTTTGGTCGTTGTTTTTCAAATCAAAATCTATGCTTTGTAGCGCCATTATTACACCAGGATCTAATTTGGAGGACCTGTCACGACACGGGTTTTCTCTCCAGCCTACTTGGAGGAGGACAGTCCCCTTTGGCTCACAGGGCCGTTACGTTAAACACCATGTGCGATTTGAAGGAATGTTCGTAGCCAAGTTTTGAACTACTTGCTCTAGATTTTAGCCCAATGATAGATCTATAATGTACTTTCAACTCTATATGGTCTCTGGGTCTGTATTTTCTTATTCTGGTTTGTTGGTCTGATTCTCAGAATTAGACTATTTGATTCTAGGTGGTCCCACTTTCAGAGTCGGATAGCTTGACTAGACTAGGTCCGATTCTGAAGAGTGGCTTGATTGGTAGTTGGGTCTGAGTCCTATCTGACTATAGAATGATCCGATTGTTGTGCGCATCCAAATGGAAAAATAGGGTGTTTGATTGGATGGGTGGTCCGGTTGGGAAAGGTTGTTCGATTGGACGGTTGGGTATCCCATCGCACGGCTGGTCCAATCGGACCAAAGGGCTTGGTCCAACTGTCAAAGAGTGTCCGACTGGATGGGTGGTCTGATTGGACCCGGAGTAGCGGTCCGCGACTCCTCGAGTCAAATGGTCCGATGCTCCCAATCGGACGGTCCGTCCAACTATCCAACTCTGGGAGTCAGACCAAGACAGAGTGGTCCGATTGTGAACTCGACAACGCAATGCAATGATTTTTGGCTGATTTCTCCTAGTGCTCGTCAGGGCCCCTTGTCATACCTTCCAGATCACATCAATGGCATATAAAGAAGATCCATACGTACCTGGATTGGTAAAAAACACTAGAATCAAAGTGTGTGATCTTCTTTATGATCAATAGGTCTCTCTCTCTCTCTCTCTCTCTCTCTCTCTCTCTCTCTCTCTCTCTCAAGCTCTCTCTTTCACTCTCAATGTGCAGAATTGAGCTCCTTCCCCCTATCCTTGGGATTTTAGGATTCTTCCTTACTCAGTCCTTACCTCCCAAGTCACCCTCCTTAGTCATTAGGCCTAGAAGCCTATGTTTTTCTATGTTTCAGCTTCTTATATAGTAGCAGAAACCCTATTGTGTGCTCACACTATTTTGCTCCTATCCTACCTAAATGTAAACAAAAATCATAAAGAAAACACCTACACTACTCCATCCTGCTTTTTCAAATCCAAAAAGCCAAAAACCTACTTGCCAAGGATATCGAATACCTCTTCAAACTCCCTCACTTCCTACCTATATACCTCAAGCACAGGTTTGAAAAAAACCCTATTTCAATGCTCGATTATTCAAAGTGCATAAGCATTCAAGACTTGAATCCAATTGTCCTAGCAACAAAACCAAAATGTAGAGGCGATGAGCTCAAGCTCAACCACCAAGACCCACGAATTGCTTATTGTTCAAGCGTTCCAAGCCAAGCACTAATGGCTATCTCTCACATAGTTGACGTGCTATCCATCTCTACGAGTGTAGTGAGCTTACCTCCATGCCCGATCGAGTTGCCTCCTCTCCCGAACACTCTGATAGCTCCACGATCCAAGTGCAAGCTTTAAGCGAGCTCCATCCTCAAGCTCCATTGCCATGAGCAAGACAAGAGAAGAAAAGAGAAGAGGAGAAGAGAGGAGAAGATGGAGAGCTTCTCCACCACAGTCCCTCACCCTCACACACTCACTCCCTCACACTCTCACACTCCCTCTCTCAAGCAGAAGCTCAAGCAAGCAAGAATAAGAAGAAGAAGAAGAAGAGGAGAGCTACTTTTGGCCACACACAAGAATGAGCTTCTCATTCACTTTTCAAATTTATATACAAAACCCTCAATCCCTTTTGGGCAGTCATCTCCTTATCCCCCTTTTTTATATGGCTGGCCATAGTCTATGCCATTTTTCCCATTGTCCTCCTATCTTCCTAGCTTCCTTCCTACCGCCCATCTACCTTTACAATTTGCACGGGTGAGAGCCGATGCTCTTAAAATAAATCATGATGCGCCTTGCGCTCTTTTACAAAAGTATTGACTTGTGCTTTTTCTTGCATGCCTTTCTCCTTGATTTAGGACTTTTTTGCACTTCTTGTGTTTCCATATATTTCTTAGTGCATCTTCATCTTCCGTTTCACTTTTGCCTTGGCCTTGTCTTCTGCTTTAGATTTTTCGGATTTTCCACCTTGTTCATCTAAGGGTTAACATCATCATTGGAGGGGGGTGTTGAGAAATGACAAATGATGTATGTTCGAGGAAGAGATATCTTGAATTGTCAAGAATCGCGTGGTGGGGAGACTTGCTCAAGCTCAAGATGCTGCGCCGAACACACACAAAATGCACAAGGAGAAGCTCACTCAAGAGACAAGAAGAGAGATGGAGGACAAAACGTTTTCTTGCTGGATTTTTCTTCTTCTTCCACACACTTTACAACGTACACAAAGTGTAGATAAGATACAACATAAAGGAAAGTGGCCTACTAAGTCAAACAATGCATAACCGACTACACTAGTCAATTGGCGCTATAACTATGCCAGCTGTAAATAGGTGTAACAACCTAAATATAATAAGTAATGAGTCAGTGGCCATGTGAGAGTCATAATGACCACCGATGTGCTAAGTGTAGACATGTGGACCCATCTAACCAGGCGGTCCATCATCAATGTCTGCATGTGTTGAGCTTGTCATCTAAACACTCCCCCTCAAGCTCAACTACATCTCTGCAACTCCAAGTAAGCTTCAAAACTTTTGAAGCTTCTCTGTATCCAATGCCTTGGTGAAGATGTCAGCTATCTGATCCTGTGTGCTAACATACACCAAGTCAATCTCACCTACTAGTACCTTCGCTCTCACAAAGTGGTAATATACCTCAATATGTTTTGTCCTGGCATGGAACATAGGATTCCTAGCCAACTGTATACTGCTCATGTTGTCACAATAAATGACAACTGGACCTTCCACCTGCACATCTAAATCAACCAATAACTTTTGTAGCCATAGTACCTCACATGGTGCTATAACAGCACCTCTATACTTAGCCTTCTATACTCGACAAAGAAACTGTAGGTTGCTTTTTGCTGCTCCAAGTAACTGCTGCACTACCAAGAGAGAACATGTATCCGCTAGTAGATCTTCTATCAGACATACTACCAGCCCAATTTGCATCTGTGTATCCAAACACCTGTACATCTGTACCTGCCTCATAGAAAAGTCCATAATGTAATGTGGACTTCACATATCTCAATATGTGTCTGACTGCATCTAAATGTGGCTTTCTAGGTACTTGCATAAACTGACTCACAAGACCAACAACGTAGCTCAAGTCTAGCCTTGTAATGGTCATGTAGATCAAACTCCCCACTATCCTCCTTAACATAGTAGGGTCCTCTATCTCATCCCCAACATCAACACTCAACTTTACATTTTGCTCCAATGGGACTGAAAGTGGTTTGCATGCTGTCATACCATACTTGGACAACATATCCAAGCCATACTGTCTTTGGGACAGCCATATACCATCATCACATCTGATCACCTCAATGCCAAGGAAGTACCTTAGCTCACCTAAATCCTTCATCTCAAACTTTTTCTTCAAAGAATCCTTGACTTCAGCAATCCCACTATCACTATCACCTGTAATAATTAAGTCATCCACATAGATGACTATGATGACCAATCCTGCATCTCCCTTTCTCACATAAAGTGAGTGATCAGCATCAGAAACATAAAAGCCAATATTGAAAAGATACTCTCTGATCTTGTCAGACTATGCTCTAGGTGCTTGCTTGAGCCCATAGAGCACCTTCTTCAACTTGCATACAAACGTGGGATGCTCTAAATCTTCATAACCTACTAGTTGATCCATATACACTTCTTCCTGCAAATCACCATGTAAGAAGGAATTCTTCACATCCATTTGCTGCAACCTCCAACCTTTGGCTGTTGCCAAAGAAATCACACATCTGACAGTTGCCATCCTAGCAACTGGACTGAAGGTTTCTTCATAATCTATGCCATATGTCTGGGCATAGCCTTTTGCAACCAGCCTAGCTTTGTACCTACTAATAGAACTATCTACATTGTGCTTAATCTTATAAACCCACTTATATCCAATAGCTTTCTTGCCCTTCGACAATGATACTAGATCTCAAGTCTTATTGGCCTCTAATGCAGCCATCTTCTCATCCATCGTTGCATCCCAATGAGTATGACCAATAGCATCCTCAAAACAAGTGGGCTCAACATCCTCAACTAGTTTCACCATATAAGCATAATGGTGAGCTGCATAACCTTCAAAACCAAATATTTTAATAGGGTATCTGACCCTGCTAGATCTGCGTACCACCGAATCACTCAATGGAGCCTTTACATTATTATGAGCTCTCTGTACACCTGGTGTCCTGAGAGAAGGAATACCAAGCTCATCATCTAAGCTCTCTAAGCCACTGGAGTCTCCATCAAGAACTGCATCAATGCCATCTGACACTTTATTCTTTTCTTTATCTTTACCTGTAGTGCTACTAGATGCACCTGAAGATGTAGAGCTACTCCTTAGTCTCCCAAACCAAGGACTACTAGATGATGTCTCTGGTCCACTAAGAGTCCGTGATTTTTGCTTTTCAGCCTGCACATGATGTCATGATCATCATCATCATCCAATGCATCACCACTAGATGCATACCAACTACTCATTTTATCAAAGATGACATCCCTGCTCACTCTGAATTTACATGTGACAGGGTTATAACAACGATACCCTTTCTGCTCTAAAGAGTATCTAATAAAGACACATTTTTTTGCCTTTGGATCAAGCTTCTTTCATAGCTCATTTGGCACATGAACATATGCAACACAGCCAAATACCTTCAAGTGCAATACATTAGGCTTCTTGCCAGTAAAGCATTCTTCAGGAGTCATCCCATGAATTGCAATTGTGGGAGTTTTGTTCATAATATAAACAGTAGTATGAATAGCCTTAGACCCAAAATGCTTAGGCATATTCTTTTCAGCCATCAAGGCATGTGCAACTTCTGCAATATGCATGTTTTTCCTTTCTGCAACACCATTTTACTGTGGGGTATACCTACATGTGAATTGTCTCTTTATCCCATGAGACCTCAGAAAATCACTGAACTCACTCGAGAGTTACTCTCCCCCTCCATTTGACCTCAAGCACTTTACTTTCAAGCCTGTTTCTCTTTCAACTGCAGCCTTGAAAGTTCTAAAGTGCTCAAATGCTTCACTCTTTTCCTTCATAAAATATACACACAACTTTCTAGGACAATCATCAATGAATGTGACAAAGTATGAACTGCCTCCAAGAGACACATTTTGTGTAGGCCCCCAAATATTTGTATGCACAACATCAAGGATATTTCTACTTCTATCTTTGTCATGTGTAAAGGGTTGTCTTGCCTGCTTACCAAACTGACATGCTTCGCATACCTTATGAAATTCTGCAACTCTAAATGTAGGCAAACCTGTAACCAACCCTTTGGACTGCATTAATTTTAGCCTTTGTACATTTGCATGTCCAATGCGTTTGTGCCAAATTTCAATATCTGCAACAACACCTTTTCCTTTAGCATACATAGCAGCATTCATAGTAGGAATTCCAGCATCCGGAGTAAACATCCATCCAACTCTACTTCCCTTTGCTACCAACCTGCACTTGTCATTGAAGTCTTCTATAAAGCAGTCCTTTGCATTAAATCTGACTTGCAGCCGTTGCTCTACCATTTTGACCAACTGACACCAAGTTCTTTGTAATAGATGGCACATGTAATACATATGAAAGACTCTTTGTCTTACCATCATTCAAGGACAAGGGAACTTTTCCAATGTGTGAAATTGGTTGACATGAATCATCACCCGTCTACACATAACCTTCATTTTGCAAATCATGCATCTCTCCAAACCATTCTGCATGGCTGGTCATATGATTGGATGCACCTAAATCAACATACCAAATATCATCATGTGTTCTCTTTCCTATAACAGCATTCAACATATGCTACATAACAAACAGATGTTCATTTTTGTCTTCATTCTGTCGTGAAGATGATGCATAGTTTCCTTGCTGCAACTTACCACTGCGAATATCATCTTTCTTAGCATAACATTGGGTTGCAATATGGCCTGTTTTGCCACAGTAGTGACACACAACACCAGAGTTGTTAGAACCTCTGTTCTGCCATCCACCTCTTCCTCTAAAGCTCCCCCTACCTCTAAAGTTACCATGATCTCCTAAAACCTACATATTGCCAAATTGTTGATTCAATCTGTTTTGTTGGTTGTCACTACCACGTCCTGTACCACGGCCTCTTGAAGAGAACCTGCCATGTCCCCTTCCTGAACTGGAGTAGAAAGCTTGGACCTGTTCACCACTTCTTTCAGATGTCTCACTCTACATATTGATCTCTTCAGTGATCATAAGGGAGACCAACTTATCGAAAACTGGAAATGGCTTTCTGACATATACGGAAGTTACAAAAGACTTCCAAGCCTTTTCATTGTTAAGTCCACCCAAGGTAGAGGATACCAAATCATCATCATCGGGCATTGCATCAATCGCTACCAAGGCATCTGCAATGCTCCTTACCTTGAGTGCATACTCATTGATAGACATCTTCCCTTTCTTCAATGTATTTAACTCTTGCTTGAGTGGAATCTTTCGTGCCTTTGTATTTACGAAAAACATACTTTCAAGTATGGTCCAAGCTGCATATGAATTCTCTGCATTTCTGATATGTCCCAACATATTATTGTCAGTTACTGCAGACAGCCAATACATGACCTTTTTATCTTTTGTATTCCATTCATTCCATGCCTTTGTCTCTTCTGCAGTTGGAGGATCACTCACCTCCGGCTCCTTTTCTTCACCTGACACAAACTCGTAGAGGTCTTTTCCAATAAGGAAGTTCGTGACACGGAACTTCCATGAAGGGTAGTTGTTCTTGTCGAGCTTCTCAATGATGGGGTTTCCACTGTTCTTTTTCATTATCACAAAACTAATACCAAACAGTAAGCAAATCTTCTACAATCCTCGATATATAGTGCACAACAATACACCAAACAGCCTTTTTCACTGTCTGCTCAACAATACATGCAATCTGCAACCAGTTTGCAGATAAACCTTGTGTTTATTTGCTGGTAAACACCTTTGAACTTACAAATTTGAAGTCTGTAACTTGTGTACCTGTATACGGTAGACACAGCTAAAATTGCAGGGTATCTCGAACTGCTGTCCGCAACCTTGCGGCTCTAAAACAGGGCATAAAATGACCTCGAATTGTGAAAATAGCAGTGGATAAGGCCTAAAGGGCTTATCTACATAATACACAGCACTCTTCGCGTACACCAAATCTCATTGCAATCTGAGATTTTTACTCTGCCCTGCTTCTGGTGCCTCCATAGGCACTGTCCAAGAGAAAGAGTGGAAGAATGGGAGAGCTTTTTACTCGTTGTTGGAGAACAATTTGAGAGTCATGACCAAGTCGAAAGTGGCATAGGAGAGTATTTGTGGTGTACTGGTGAGTGAGGTGGGGTTAGCATAAGCATTTATAGAAGGTTGTAGAAGTGAATAGCCAAGTGTGTAAAGTTGACCTAGTTTTGGGTAGGTGAGTGTGAGAGAAGGTGAAAGTAGCGACAAGATGCAGTGGTCTTTATAGAAGTGAGCAATGAGAGAGGATTGAGAAGTGAGCTCATTGATACACTTAACAGATTTTTCTTGAGATTGGAAACATAGTAGACTTTATGTACCTCGATTACATGACTGGAAGGAAGCTTCACTTGAATGGTGTCGTAGCCTTGAGCTTGTTGAATGTTGTTGTCCCCCATGGCAACATTGAGTGGAGTGGACATCTCTTTGAAGTTGATCAACCATCCTTTATGAAAAGTCATATGGTGAGTAATTCCAAAATCCTCGGGGAGGTTACTATATGTATATCATCTACATCACATGCGTTCAAGGCCTATTTATAAATATCCTTATCTGTGAATTTTTCATGAATAAAACATAACCCTTTTCTATTCAATCTGTAAATAATCCCCTTATATTACACCCTTTTGTATGTAAAGAAGGTATAGAAATGGAATTTTAAAAATACCTTATTTTGAACCCACGTGATGCACACATATATTCATGAGTAACTTACCCAATCCAAAGTCTAGGAACCATGTATATTCTTCTTTGGAGTTTGAGTGAGGTACCCAAACACTTGTGGCTAGGCTAATGATAGCTTCTGGCTGATCTTTTGTATCATATTTGCCAATGCTAACAAAATGAGCTTGCCTCTTTGAGTGATTTTTGTTGAATCTATTTTTTTTCCAACTATCCTTTTCTATATGACCTTGACGTTTGCAAATGTTGCATATGAGATGATAGTGAGGATTTCTTGAGATGGACAAGGATTCAAATGACTTATGAGACTTGGGCTTGTAATAAGGATTACTAAGAATTCTTTTGAAGTTCGATCGAGGAGAATAGTTTGGCTTTTGGTGAAAGGGTTGAGCTCTTTTGTGAAGATGTTTTGGGTTGTAGGCAGTTACAGTTAGGGCTTTGGGATCTTGAGTAGAAGAAGTAGAAAGAGTATCTCTCATGACTTGCTCTTGCTTGATTCTATTGATTAGAGGCTCAAGCTTGAGTTTATCATTGGAGCTTTGAGTGGTAATAAAAGATCTACAGGATAGAGGCAAAGAGGAGAGGAGAAACATAGCTTGTAGTTCTTTAGAGATGACTAAACCAGATATTATCATTTCATCTAGTAAGGATTGCCACTGTTCTAAGAACTTGGTGGTAGACTGAACTTCATGCTGCGTAGTGATAGTAGATAGTTTTCTAAACATGGTCATTTGACAGACAATATCTCTGTGTTCATAGGTGTTGTTGAAGAAATCCAAAATACCTTTTGCAATGGGTATTGATCTTACTAGTTGTACTTGTCGATCTCTCCACAATGAACAAGTATTTCCATTCCTGCACCTATATCTCTTTACATCCAATCTCCTGTGTTTGCTCCTTCTTGTTCAGGGAAATCTTTATTGCCATTGATAATATTCCGTAGGTTGGCTTGAGATAGGTAGAGTTCCATTCTTAGCTCCGATACTTGATAGTTACTACCATTGAGTTTGTCGATATTGATGTGTCAGCTGTAAGAGGTAGAGGCATTGACGAGAGCCATTGGAAGAATGAGAGTAAAGGAGGATTAATAATTTGTGATTTTGAGAAAAATGTGATAAGCTAGAGAACTAGGACTTGGGGCTTTGATACCATGTAGTGAAAATAGGAATTAGAGGATTAGTAGATGAAAAGACACTTATATGCACAATGAGAGAAAGAGATAGAGACAATGTAGAGAATAGAATGAATTGTAGTTGTTGATTTCATTGCTAGTAGCTACATGTATTCATGGTACATTAAATGAGGTAGGTGAGCTTCTTCTCTAAAATATATGAGATATTTACAGAGTGGATAACTATGGGATCCTTTTGTCCACATATTTTCCTATCCTTATCTTATCTAGGCTTTTATCCTAACAATTCTTTCGTATCTATTTTCCTTGTCACTCATCTCTCATCTTGCTTGATCAAAAACCTTTGTGGTTAGTATAGCTATTTACAAACCCCCCCCTCGGCAAGGACCTATAGGTGTATCTCTTTGACATTGTGGTAAAGTCGACATGAATTGGGCAAGGTTAAGGTTCAGTTATGGCAAGTGACATCGATACAAAAGGTGACTACACTATAGGGTGCTCCACTAGTTCCTCAATGACAATGACACCCTTTGATGGCTCAGCTAGAGTTTGTGGAAGCCAAAAGTTTCTCTAGCAATCATTTCATTAGATCCATCAATAATGCTTGCGGCAATATAGGCTATGCTCCCAACAAATGGAATATTTAGTGTTTTCCCTAAATCTCTTGTTGAAAGATAACTATATGGAAACCAACATTGAATGGAGCAAGTAACTCTGACATTGAGAATTGGATTTAACTCACCATACCATTGGGCTTCAATAAGAGCCAATGAGGCTTTTGATACTTTTCAAGGTTTGAAAATTGTATAAAATTTTGACTTAATATTAATAAATTTAATTCTATACAATTTATCACACACATACACAAACACATCATTATGACTTTGTTTTTCTTACTCCTTTTGTTCTTAAGCCTTTACATACACATTTTGGTTCTTATGATGTGCACTTGAATGTGTGTGTGTGCACACACACATACACACACACAAATACAAATAGACAAACACATAACCTATAAGATATTTTGGAGTAGTAGCTAGAATTGGTACTAAAACACACACACACACACACACACATTTGACTTGATAATCATCACATAAATCCAACTTCCCACATAATCATGCACATACATAATCACTCCTCACCTTGTCATGGCACACTTATTCACACACGAATGCATGCCTACAAAGAATCCCCCCTTTTTAAGAAAAAGAATGTACATTAATATGGGATCTTAGATATGACTCGCCTCTTTTTTCTTCTTTCTCCAATTTTGTGGTTGCTCTCTCCCTCCATTAGTGTTGTAGATATATACACACAATGAATTTTCCTACTGACTTTATCCCTTATCACCTTTTTTATAGGGTCTCTAGAGGTGCAAGCTATTTATTGGCATTTACCATGGCAATGGATACATGTCTCATTTTCATCGACGATTGGTTCTTCTGTATGGTTTGTATCAAGCATCACAATATCTCTTGTTAAATCTTCAACTATGGCCCTTGTTACAATATTGGCTCCAATTAGGTTTGTGCTTCTTTAATTTTTCCTTTTTGTACTCTATATGAACAATGTCTTGTCAATCCACCCAATGAATAAGGGAGGGTGATTGATTCAAGGTTTGAACATTTTCTTGAAATATTTGAACCAATTTTTTGAGTGCAAGATCCACACCCAATGAATGAATCTCTCCAGAAAATAGAAAATGGACAGATGGGGGGACAATTATGAGGACTATCTCTTACAGACTGCATGCATACAAAACAATGGATTTAATCATCTCTATAGATAATTGACCATGATGAACTATGAAAGAAAATGTAATCATGCATACTATGGTTGTATGGTGGGCTTTTTGGAAATTCGCAAAATGATGGATGAGTAGCCATATATATGTATTGATTATCCTTCTTTTTCTCCTTTGACTATATTCGAGAGACCATAGTATTTCGTGTTATCACATAAGAAAATTCCACGAATGTTGAAACTTGGTCAGAACAATAGCTATAATAGAAAATTCTTCTCCCAATTTTTCCCTAAATAGAAATATTAGCTTTAGTAGCAAATTGCATGCATTGCCTAAGGCCTAAATGGACTAAGAAAAGATTATAGGATGGCGTCATTAAATTCACTATCACATACATATTGGTCTAATTTAACCTATTAACATTATGAGAAGACTAATTTAAGTTCTAATTCTAGTCATTCACAATATGGGCGACCATCTATGTTTTTAAGTTCTCAAATATAATAAGAAAAGATTTTTCCCTATTTCTCAAATAATATGTTTAGTTCTCCCCTAATATGTATTTGTAAATCGTCTTGATACTATTATTTTTTGTAGTAATACTTCCTCTTGGGATGATAAGTATTATCCTTTTTATTGTTATTATGTGTAGCATTAATGACTTATGGTCATGTTAAGTATGGAACATTCCATCCATATGCACAGTATGTGCTATGATAGATATTAATAATCATATTATATTAGAAGCTAGCTATTGTTTGATTTTACATTCACTTTCCCATCTACTTCATCTTGAGACTACTATATTTAGTAGTATTACTTATTCTTAGGATGATAAGTATCCTTATTTACTTATTTTATTGTTCCTATATGCAACCATGACTACATAGTCATGTTAACAATGGAGTATTCTATCCATATATCTATTGTGATATGCATTATACCCTTGATGCTGGTTTCAATGATGGATACAAGGAGCAATTAATCCTCCAAATTCCTTCTGTTTAGTCATGGTGTGATGGGAACCATTGTAATGCATGCTTAATTCAAGCTCCTAATTCAACAGAATGCACAAGATAATTTTCTTTTAATCGCTCCATTTCTTGAGGCAAATGAGCGATGTATGATACCATGTTGGTCTTGCATATGAACACAAGCAAGGTGTCTACTACCATGTCAATCTTCAAGTAAATATGAGTATAACCCTCAGGATAGAGAACTTGAGTATAGACGTAAGAGACGACAATGTCATGCAAAATGCAAGCTCTCCACATGAATTGCCATGCCCAAGGTGTTGAGGAGAGTGGTCTAGCGTTGTAATTGACATTCTTATTTTCAAAAAATGACGTTAAAAGTTGGTTATACCATTGTCATGAAAGGCGGGAGGTGTGAAATTAGTCATTTCGTGAGTAAATTAGAGGATTAAAAGTGGAAATCGTGCGACGAAAGAAAGATTTGGGATTGACGGAAGAAATGTTACGTTAGCGTTTGACTATTGATGCATATGCATCGGCTCCTTGACTAATATGTCGTGGGTGGCTTGTCCTGCACGAGATCATCGAATTGGGAGGACTGTTGACCACTGACATATAATTATCGAGTCTACCATACATTACAAATACAGGAACCTCGCAGCCACCCAGTCACACAGTACACACGCTCTCTCTCTCTCTCTCTCTCTCTCTCTCTCTCTCTCTCTGCGCGCGCAGCTGAGCTACACCATTAGATCATCGTCGCCATCCATCGTTGCTGCAGTGCTCATCCATCGTACGGTTAACGTTGCATGGCAGCTGCTCCTGCTTCTTGTTCCTCTTCCAGCTCCTCCTCCTCCTTATGCGCAAACGGAAATCGTCTGATCGTCAAGTCGTTCATCAATGTCATCACCGTAACTATCATATGCATCCTCTGGAGCAACAATATCCTGCTAGCAGATTCTCGCAAGCTTTCCATCAAAATTCATCATCATCATCACCATCATTTGCGTCAGAAGGATCGATCTCAGTCCATGATCATGTCCACCACTGAAGGACTCAGACCAGCTACAACAATATCCTCATTATCGATCACCAGCTCACCGTCATCGTCAATATCAAGGGCCACTGCAGCACCGGATATGATAAGTACAATGAAGACTTCATCATTTTCTTCGCCATCATTAATCCACATAAGTACAATGAAGACTTCATCAACATCATCCTCATCATTATCACTACAAAGATTGAAAAATATGTTGGGCAGTAGGCGGCGCCTTCCGGATAGTACCCCCGTCTCAGGTCCAAACCCCGGAGGTAACGCCGTCCCGGCCCCTTGATTAATGCTCCATTCAATCATACAACTTGTCCATTCATTCAACCGCTATTGCGGCCTTGTGACACCAAGAACTAGAATAATTGGGCGAATGAATCCTAGCCGTCTGCACTAGCTTCTAAATTTTTTTCGGAAGGGCTAAACCCCTGAACACCCCTACAAGTAGAGTTGAAAGACATGTTCTACCATTCTTTTACATGCAGCAATTATGAAGGCAAGAAGTCGTTGAATTTGTTGATTCTAGCTTGAGTTGGTAACTTGTTCGTTACAATTTTCCATAAGATCGCATCAAATGTGTAAGCTCTGATCCTCAAGACCTTGTTAACTATTGTGATCCAACTACATGAACAAATTTGCTCTATAATATTAGTCTAGTTGCAAATCCATGTTGGCAAAAGTTTTTTGAAATCCCATCTCTTTTCTTCAAGTTAAGAAGAATTTCCCCTCAACATTGCCCCTACACATGAGAACATTCTAGTTAATGATGTTTACGTGGGCTAATTATGTTTTGGTTTGTTTAGGACATCTCTTGATTTTTCAATAGCTTTGCTTATTAACATTAGTCACTTACTAGAAATACCACAATTGTGGTTTTTCAATGTCTTCTTAGAACTTTCATTTCTCTTTCAATATATCTTATCAACAAAATTTCGATGATCTAGGAGTTGCAAAAAAATCTAAGAGAAGAGAATTTTTGAAGGGGCATCATTGATGGCATTTTACAAAAAGATACTTTGATTTGACAATTTTCTCAATAGGTTTCTCAAAGAATTTTTGAGCATTTCAAACTATCCATAAAAAATACTTTGACATGTACATAGATAATTTATTAATTGAACAAAAACGATTGACTTTTGGAAGTGTTTGAAGTTATGGATACCGAGAAAAGATAATACATGGCTTTCTTTCCAATGTCTTCATTTCAATAAATCAAAAGAATGAAATAAGATTGCCTAGTTTCTCTATCATGGTTATCAATATAAATTTGATCAAACTTTTAAGTTTTCAATATTGCATGTGAAAGTCCATATCAAACTAGTCAAATTTTGCACAATCTTCTTTTAGCCACTTGTTTGACTTTAAGCTAGTTTTTGGTTTCCTCACAAGACTAGTGTTAATTCTAAATGATGTGAAAAAGAAAGCAATATACTGCCACTTATATAGAGAAATATCTAATGCTAGATAATCTCCCAATACTTTTAACATATGGATATATCTTTCAAAACTTCTTTTTTTGAAAATAGGCATTTATAGATCACAAGTGAATGGAACTATAGTGATGCTAATAGGACATGGAGAGAGAGAGAGAGAGAGAGAGAGAGAGAGAGAGAGAGAGAGAATGAAAGAGTAAAAGCATGGTTAGGTGGTACCAAAAGCGGTGTCATTGATAGCCCTTTTCTAAGAAATTTTATTTATAAAATAGACTAGTTAACTCAATGTTAAAAGTAAAACAAAATGATTTTCAATTATATCAATTAATATAACTAGTTCTCGCACTTCTAGGCATACGCTTCAAAGCATACGCTATCTTAAGAATCTTCTAAATTTAGTGGTTTGATTAAAATTGCTAAAATAGTGAAAAGCGAGTACCACCTAACTATGCTTTTGCCTGAGAGGGATCAAAGAAAACAGAGAGTGAGAAAGAAAGAGAAATGGAGAGAGAGAGAGAGAGAGAGAGAGAGAGAGAGAGAGAGAGAGAGAGAGAGAGAGAGAAGAAAAGTTGGTAATGAGGATATAGCTAGATGTAAGACACTTGTATATCAACTTGGCAGTGGTGGCCATGGAACCATTTTGGAAGATTTGAATATAAGTTTTTTGCATTTGTTATTAAGAATTTATTGGTTTCTATATTTCTCATAGTACCACATGATTTCAATAATACTAGTTTATATTCTTTGGTGTAGTAGTTCATCACGAATTAGGATTCCACAAGGCTAGAAACAACACATGCAAAAAAGCCTGGTTTGATCACCCTCACCGACAATCTTTATGCGTATACTGGTCTGATATATTATATCTCTTTTAATAACATAATAAATTTACATTTCTTATTATGTCATGTCTAGACTTTGATTGATGTTTGTTTAAATTATAGAACCCTTTTAATAATCAACTGTTAGCTATATATAGTCTATCTATATATAGCGCCATCTATATATAGCGCCCTAGGTCCCCTCTATATATTCCTATCATGTGTGCTCAGTTGTGACACTTCTGGGGTTCCACTTTCGGTGTCTCATATCTCTCTTCTCTTCTCTCTTCCTTTCGTGTCTCGTCTTCCTTGCAGTTTCGCATACATATATTCATGAGTAACTTACTCGAGAGATGGCCACATTGACACATCTTTTGAGCTACAAAAAAACCTTACGAGTGCATCTAAACTCATGTTTAAGACTTGTCAAAATATCTAGATCAGAAATTATGTTTATTTTATTTATTTAAATATGATTTCTTGTACCTTTATTGACATGATTACTTGCAATTTTCATGTATACGTTCACGCGATAATAAATGTGCAAGCTAGGGATAAAAAAACTAGGCAGTTGCTATTCACAAAATTATAGCTAAAGCCACATTTCTACAACTAATTGCTCCTATTTTTCTTTTAGCCTTCGTTGCATGCACATTACACATTTTTTATATAAACTTAGCCTACATTGTAATAGAATATACACACAATGTCATTGCTTGAGATAACAACAGCTTAAAGGACAGAAAACGAGATGGACAAAATTATACTCCAAACTGCGAGGAAGACGAGAGACGAAAGGAAGAGAGAAGAGAAGAGAGATATGAGATACCGGAAGTGTAACCCCAAAAGTGTGTCAACTGAGCACACATGATAGGAATATATAGAGGGGACCTGGGGCGCTATATATAGATGGCGCTATATATAGACAGACTATATATAGCTAACACCCCCGTTCAAATAAAGGTCCCTTACTATGGATGAAAAAGCCCTTGGGGGCTCAAGGAAAAAACCCACAGCTCTATATAGGCCTACCGTTATATTAATATTCAAAATATAAAATTACAAAGTTAAACTTACAAGAGCCTATTCATAGGCATCAAAGGAGCTACATCACTCGTGAATTACAACATCAACGGAGAAGGAGCTACATCACTCATGAATTACAACATCAACGGAGAAGGAGCTACATCACTCAGGAGCTACATCACTCCTGAATTACAACAACCTATTTAGAGGCATCAAAAGAGCTTTATCACTCCTAAATATACAACATGTAAAATAAGGATAAGCGACATCACTGCAAAAGATAAAATCTCCAAGAAATTCCTTCAACTGAACTTGGGATGTAAGCAGTATATCTGTCACATCAAAACTTAAAGAAAAACGTTATAGTGACATTAGAACAACACAAGGTCTATAGAGACGGTTCGCAATGCCGCTCTATAGACAACATAACACATGTGGGGCCCCATGAACAGAATATAAATAAAACAATTTTTAATCAACTGGAATATAGACGCTCATCAGTTGGAAAGAATATAAACGAAACAATGTATCATCAGCTAGAATATAGACACTCATCAATTATGGAATAACAAACGAGGACATAGCTGATGACGCTCATCAATGGAATAATGAATGAGGACGATCATCATGAAGCATGGCAATAGGACGATCATCATGAAGCATTGACGCTCATCAATGGAATAATGAACGAGGACGATCATCATGAAGCATGGCAATAGGACGATCATCATGAAGTATGGCAATAAGACGATCATCATGAAGCGTGTTCAGAGGTAACCAACTCATTTGCAAGCTTGTTGCCCCAGCCATGCGGGTTTGGACACCAACCTAACCATTAGACTCAATGCACAAATCCACGCGCATTAAACAACAAGCCAGACCAGTGAGCCATCTGTTCCTGATAGCAATACCACTTAATTTCATGATCCATAATAAAAGCATTTTTATCGAGAAAGATAGCAGGAACTGCTGCTTTTGTGACGGGAAAAGGAAGCTAGCAGAAACATGTACAGCATAAACAGCTACGCTTCCCGCTGCTTTTGTGACGGGAAAAGGAAGCTAGCAGAAACATGTACAGCATAAACAGCTACGCTTGACAATCGTCTGGATCACACTTTTGGGCGGTCCGATTAATAGATCCAGCGTCGTGTGGCTGTACACTGGTCAAATTTTGTAAACTCGATCAGATCATGTGTAAAATATGATCACGATGCTGGCTCGATGCCCTGCATAGAAGCAATTCGGGAAAGCCTCACTGCGTTTTGTACAGCTTCGCTGTAACAGATGATCCTGTGAGAAATCGCCGTTCTTCAAAGTTGCATAAGAGAAACCTGACAGAAAGCCCTTTAATCACCCTTCCTTCAATTCCACCTGAAAGGAATTCGTGCAAAAGTACGCAACTTCGGCCTCGATGCAAGAGAGTGCTGAATTGGAGCGATAGCTGCAATACAATCCTCCAGTGCTGAACCGTGACTCTTCTCCTCCGCCACGACCTACGGTGCAGGTTGCACCTTGAATTAGAGCGCCAGAATCCTCTGAGCACAGGCGTGTCTTGGCACTGCAGAATTGAAATCAGTCGACGCATCGACATCGGTTGCGTGGATGTGATCGGTTGCCATCGATGCTCGTCTGACTTCACCATGCTCGCCAAGTCCCTGTCGAGCCACCTGATACCTATCTGATTCACTATGCTGGCCAAGGCCCTGTCAGCCGGTGGCGCTGCCTACTGTGAGCTGGAAGGGCACCTTGTGTGCAGTGCCCTCTGTGCATCCAGTCCCCTGTGCAGATCCAATTCGCAGGTGAGCTCAAGGATTGGAGCGATAGCTACAATACAATCCTCCGACGTTCCATATCCGGTGGAAGTTAGACGCAGGGATGTGGATGAACAAGAAGATCAGAGGACCGCGGCTTCCTTTTTCCGCCGCCCCCCTCACACGTATCATGACAAATTTTCAAACCATGAATTTCCTGTGTCAACAATCCAAAGACAGGCTTCGGTCGATTTCTTCCACGACGGCAGCAGTGAAGGAACGTACATGCAACCTGTCGTATATTCTAACTGGTCCACAGACTGAAACCTGTTGATACTTTACGTAGGACAGCAGTGATGACCGCATCCTTCTCACCAAATGAGCAACGGCGCCTTCGTGAGGCAAGGTATCCGGAAACTTGAATAAGCAACTTACAAGAAACTCCAGAACCAGACGGTGGCTAAAACTACGTTATGGAAGGAGGTCCAAGGACTGGTCTTCACTTTCAAAAACCGCGACGATACACAGATAGAGTGCAGGAGAAATGAGAAACAGAAAGACATTCAGAGACAATAAGATCACCTGTCATGATTGGCCCCGTCGCGCGGGTCGATGGAACAGTCTTCGTCTTCGCCATGCCTCCTCATCCACCACGCGTGCATCGCTGGATTCTGCGGCTGCCGCGCCCCGCGCCGCCACTGCAGCTGCTGGATTGGAAGACGATGCCAATAACATGAATCCAGCGTAAACACTAATGCTGGAAAGCTTTGTGATGTTGTAGAACCTCGCTCTTACACCATGTTGGAAACTGCGAGGAAGACGAGAGACGAAAGGACGAGAGAAGAGAAGAGAGATACGAGACACCGGAAGTGGAACCCCAGAAGTGTGTCAACTGAGCACACATGATAGGAATATATAAAGGGGACCTGGGCGCTATATATAGATGGCGCTATATATAGACAGACTATATATAGCGCCATCTATATATAGCGCCCAGGTCTATATATAGCGCTATCTCTCAATTGACACACTTCTGGGGTTCCTCGCAGTTTCCAACATCAACTACATCGAGATGAGCTCTCGAATGGCAACCAATTGTAGTGTATCTTGTAGACCAATGGAGTTTGGCTATTTGGAGCTCTGCACTACATAGAGATGAGCTCTCGAACGGCAACCAATTGTAGCATATCTCTTAGACTGTTGGAGTTTGGCTACTTGGAGCTCTATCTTATCTCTTCCACTATGTATGGCCTTATGTTATGGTCAACACCTTTTTTTTTCTTGTGCCATCATTACTTATGATGATGATGATTATTATTATATTCATTATATATTGCTTCCATTGAGTGAGCTTTATAGTCTATATGGCTTATTATGGTTCTACCCTATTCATATTATAATTATATGTTTTGTGAAATTCAATTGATAACTAATTGTTTTTGTTCCTATGTTTACAATATGTCAAATAATGTACACTTTTTCAACTTAATGGTAGTACTAGTTCTCAATCCAATATGCCATGATGTGGTTCTAGATCCAATTTGGCTACAAGATTTATAGGGCTTTGTAGCCCTACTACTACTATAAATGTTGTTATTTTGATTGCTACTACCATCACTATGTAGGTAATAGTGATTAAAAATGATGGTTACAGCATCACTATTAGCACCAGTATATTTAAAAGACAGACCTAAAGATATTAGGCATTATGAAAAGTGAGAGAAAAAGAAAACCTTGTAGAAAAAACATAAAGTAAAAACACACACACACACACAAAGGTGGTTCAAGATTTCTCAAAACATCCAAGATTGGCTTTGGTTTTTATGTCTATAGAATTTACCTTTTGCTTATGATTGTTTTGGTCATTCGTAGCTTGTTGATTATTTTTAAACAACTTAGATCATAGCTTAGTCTATTGTTTAGGGTTTTTACTTTTTATTATTGTATGCCTATATAGGTTGCGCTATTTATGGTAAAAGTTGTAAATGCCATGTTCAATGTATTAATAAATGCTATAGTTAATGTGTGAAGAAATGACACTATCCATGTGCTTGCAAATGCCATAAGTGCTCTTTGATATTTAGGGTTTTTAGTTTGTTTTCTTGTGTTTTTAAATGCTCTATTAAATGTGTTTTATAACAATTAGGTTAACAAGTAAGTAAACAAAAATTTTCATGTGCCTCCTAAAGCACTACTTGCTATCTCATGAGGATTTTTTACTTTTTATTATGTTAATCATAATAAATGCTTATTAAATGGAATGTCTTTTTTAATAGTGCTATAAACAAATTTGTTAATGGTATTGTTATTAATGAGCATTTTCATACGGATATAAACATGGAAGTAAGAAGATCTTATTAATCTGTGCTATTTAGGGTTGTTGTATGCTAAGCATGTACTACTACCAATGTTGAGCATCTTTAGGGATATTGTATCATAAGCATGTACTACTATCACAAAACAAAGAGATCATGTTGAAATCTAGACAATGTAACCATAATTTAAATATCTATATTGTATGAAGAGTCAAGAGTGTATACATGACTGTCATTTTTTGAAGATGCTGCGGGTGTGATTTTGTTGTTTTAGGACCATTGCATGTTGAGCATGTTAAGGCTATTATATATTGAGCAATTGTATGATGTTGTCTTGTAGCATAATTCATATGTACTTAACTATCTTTGTTTTTATCTTATCAATATAGAAATAATTCATGTTGAAGCATGTTACATGTGTTTGTTTTCAAATACATACACAAAATGATAAGGCAAAAGAGGAGAATATACCCAAAATAACAAGAGAAGTAGGGAGAAGACACAGGGTCTTAATAAATGAATAATGATGCTAAAATAAACTTTTGATAGAGATTTCAAGAAGGAACTTCTAGAGAAGACCAACACAAGACTCTTATAGTCTCCTTGTTTGTATCTCCATGAAATGTGATAACTAGAAACTTCTTCCTTATTGAAGGCTTACAAAGATTTGGAAAACGTGGAAATTAAAGTCTCTTTTTGAGATATGTGAGGTGTAATGGGTACTCAAGCAATGTAACAAACACTCAAAGGACATCTCTTGGTTCATATGCAAGGTGGGATAGCCCTTGGTTCCATTAGATTCTAGAACATAATAGAAAATTTGAGAAAAGTACTACATGATTCTAAGAATATTCTAGATTATTCTTTGGAAAGTTCTAGAAGAGGCTTGCATCAACACTTACATCAACATTGCTTATGACATCCATTATGTCAATTATGCTTATGTCATCAATGAAGATTTCCCTTAACCCCCTCAATTATAGTATAAATAGGGGACTTGGGACAAGACCTTCAAACTTGCTAACACTAGTTGTGAGGCTCCAACAAGTCCTCTTCCAGCTCTTGTCTTGTTCTAGTCTTATCTTGTAATCAAGCCACTATGTAAGTTCAATTTCTCTTTCCAATTCTTCTCTTGTAAGTTCTGAGAACAATCTCCTCGCTGGCAAAGAGCACTTGCCATGCTCACAACAATTTGGCAAGACTCTTCTATACTGAGATCTTGCCTAGTTGTGATGGAGCACATTAATGAAGGTGAAGAGTATGATCTTGATAATAACTAGTTGCCCTAATTTGGGACTCTTACACCTTAAATACCCTAGTCAGTGTGATGGGGTGTCTAAACCCTAGTCAGTGTGTATCCCACTTGTTTCAATCCATCCCCACTAGGAAGGTTTTTGCCCTAAAAAACAAAGAGTAATAAAGGGAAGTGATGGGTGGGCTAAGGGAGGGTTGCAGAGTACTACTCAGAGCCCTTTGACAATGAAAATTAGGTGTGGATTTTGGTGGTAGGGGGGAGTTCTAAGCGGTAGCCCAAGCCACCAACTCTCTTCAGGATCCGGTATGGGCCATAGAAGTGGTGGGCAAGCTTGTTATTGTTGCCCTCTTTCAGAGTTGAGTAGCGGGACTTAGGCACTTTCAAAAGGATCAATTCCCCTTCTTGGAATTCCAAATGCCTTCGTTTTTCATCAGCATAGAGTTTCATGTGTGTTTGCGATCCAATTTAGCCTAACTCTAAGGATTAGTCTTATCATTAAATAAGACTGTGGGGAGGGGAACCTTATACCCATATAAGGCCTCAAAGGGGAAAACTCCAATGCTAGAGTGCATGGAGTTACTATATGTAAACTCAACCAAGTGAAGCCATGTATCCCAACTCTACTAAACATCATTGAAAAAGTGCCTCAAATATGTCTCAAGCCATTTGTTCACTCTTTCAGTTTGGTCATTAGTCTGAGGGTGGTATGCAGTGGATGGAGCAAGCTTGGTCCCCATGGAGGTAAAAACTATCAGCCAAAAGTTACTCATAAACTTTGCATCCTAATCATGTACTATGACCTGTGGCAAGCCATGCAACTTGAAGACATTTTCCATAAACTGAGTGGCCACGTGGGAGGCAGTGTATTGGATATTAGTGAGGATAAAGTGGGAAGCTTCAATGAGGCGATCAATGACCACATAGATATTGTTCCACCCTTTCTTAGTCGTAGGAAGGTGAGTGATAAAATCCATTGTGATGTGAGTCCGTTTCCCTTGAGGATAGGGAGGGGCTGCAAGAGGCCAGGGGGCCTGAGTGTACTATCCTTGTTCTGTTGGCATGGAACACATTTGGTCACAAAGTCCTTGACATCCTTCCACAAGCCTTTCCAATGAAAGCTTTTAGAAATCCTATCATATGTTTTGAAAATACCCAAGTAACCAGCAGTGGGGCAAGAATGCATCTCTTCCATGATCTTCTATGTGAAGCTTCTATGTGAAGGGGGAAGTATGGGGGATGACAATATTTCCATGGGACTAAATAAGACCATGCTTAAGCTGATATTGGGAGTTTTCAGCCATGACCCCATGCTGTAATTTTTGAAATATGTGGCTAAAGTGATCATCTAACAAGTAAGCCTCTTGAAGCTCTTCAACCCAATCACTGTGCAATTCTGAGATAGAGGACACTTTGCATGTCCATATTCAAGAGAGTGAATCAGCCACAATATTATCCTTGCCTCGAGTGTGTGAAATATCAAAGTCAGTTTTGTAAGGTTGCCAACCATCATCGTTGCTTAGGAGTCAAAGTAGACAGAGTCAAGAAGTACTGGAGGACTTGGTGGTCACTTTTTTCTTGATGGCATGGAGAATGGCCAACATCTCCTAGTCATATACATTCATTTGCATTTTTTTCTCATCGAGCTTGCATCTCTCAAATGCAATCACACCATGCTTCTTGCAACAACACTGCACCAATACCCTGGCCACCGGCATCACAATGAATGGAAAATAGCTTAGAGAAGTCAAGGCAAACAAGGATGGGGGCTAAAGTAAGCGTGTGTCTTGTAACTGTTTGAAGCTATGATCCGGTAGTGGCATCTCAAAAGAATGACTCATTTTTCAAGCGATCAGTCAAAGGTGTTGCAATGGATAGTGCTTAATGAAGCATCTGTAGAATGAAGAGTGACCAAGAAAGCGATGCAAAGAAGTGGTAGTGGAGGGAGTGGGCTAGTCTCTAACACATTGCACCTTCTTCGGGTCAGTCTGTATACCATTTTTTCTCAGAATGTGTCCTAAGTACTCCACAGATGTCTGCATGAATATGCATTTGCTCTCCTTAGCAAAGATTTGATGCCCTCTCAATATGTCAAACACCCTCCAAACGTGTGTCAAGTGCTCCGTGGATGACTTGCTGTAAATTAGGATGTCATCAAAGAAAACAAGCACAAACTTTAATAGAAAGGACTGTAGGATTTTGTTCATCAGGATTTGAAAGGTGGCAGGGGTATTACTTAACCGAAAAGGCATCACTAGAAAATGATAGAGTCCATGATCAGTCATGAAGGCCGTTTTGACCTCATCTCCTGCCCGCATATAGATTTGATGGTATCCAGAGCGCAAGTCAATCTTAATGGAAAAGCATGCCCCTTTCAACTCATCTAGCAAATCATCAATCCATGGGATGGGATAGCGGTTCTTCATTGTAATTTTGTTCAAATCTTTGTAGTCAATGCACATGCGAAAGAAGCCATCTTTCTTTTTGACTAAGAGGATGGGGGATGCATAGGGGGAAGAACTCAGCTCAATGAAACCCATCTCTAACAACTCCTTGATTTGCTTTGCAACCTCTTCATGCTCACACTTGGAGATTCTATAGGGGGGTTTATTCACTAGCTTGGAATGGGGCTCTAGGTCAAGTGGGTGGTCCACTTGTCTCTTGGGAGGGAGGGATGTAGGCATCTAAAATAGTTCATTGTATTCCTCAACTAAGGCCTCCAAGGTTGAGTCATGAGATAATGCAAAGGGCTGATCAGAATTGTCTTGATTTAATTGCAAAACAAAGATTTGTGAGCATTTATTAAACTCCTGTTTGAGTTGCTTCGCTGTAATGAGCTGAAAATCAGCATGATCTTGAACTCCCTCTAGGTGGATAAGCTCTCCATGGATCATAAAATCCATGTAAAGCTGAGAGAAGTCCATCGCAGTCTTTCCCAAAATTTTCATCCAATCATAGGCCAAGACAATGATCCTCCTATATGTCACCATGGAAATCTTTTGCCAAGCTTGGTTCCTCATTAATGGAGGTCCGGGAGTCTCTGATCTCCCTCTAGAGTTCCTCTTGGGCCTTGCTTTTGCCTTTCTGGCCAGCCATCTGGATGTAGTCCACAAGACCTGTTGTCAGTAAAAGGGGCATAAGTCTTTGTAGAAAACTATGATTGATGAGGTTTTGGGCTCAAGTCGGAGGGACAACGTCCTCTTCGAGATGAGCTATTAACCTTTGTGATAGAAAATTATTAGATTTTTTTGTAATAGGTTTACTGTGCCGGTCTGTATCCTGTCCACAGTGTTCCTAGTGCACAAAAATGGGCATAACTTTCAAACCATAGCTCCGATTGGGGAGGTTTTTGATTCAAATCGGAGGGAAAAAGCCCTCTTCAAGGTAAGCTATATGGTTCACTCCCAGATGCAGAACTGAATTTTTTGCAATGGGATCTTTGTGATAGTCCTGCAGGACTGTGATAAAAAACATTGCATGTCCCTAAGTACCAAGGTCTTACATGGATAGAGCATAGTTCAAGGGGCCTGATCAGCCACATCAATAGCATATTGAGCATACTGAGCATAATCCCAAACATCAATGCATACCCATAAGCTCTACCATTAATGCATAAGTACATTCACTACCATACATCTTCTTTGACTTCATGTACTTCAAGTGTCATACATGGGTGCCATTAGCATTGTGGGTATCCAAGAGGGATCATTGGGACAGGGGAGTGGAGCTCATGGAAGTACATACACCTGCATACAAATATCAGGCTCCGGATCACCGAGAGGCACTACAAGATATAGACCTTATAGCGACGTTTAAAGCGACGAAAATACAAACAACAAAATTTGCCCCCGTCGTCGCAAAAAGCGTCGTTATTGACGACGCCATAGAATCGTCGCTATAACCGTCACTATATGCGTCGCTATATGCATCGCAAATGCGACGCATATAGCTTGCGACGCATATAGCGATGCATATAGCGACGGTTACAGACAATTTGCGACGCTGATAGCGACGGCAATAGCGACGAGTGCAGTAAATTTGCGATGCAAATAGCGACGGTAACAGAGAAAAAAAAAATTTTGTGGCAGGGCAGCAAGCTGCCCTACCACATATAGCACTGTGTGCTGTATGAGAGCCATACAAAATAGTTTCTACACTGCTTCATACAAAGCGTTTGCAAACAAAAAGAATGTATACTGAAATCATAAAACTGATGGATGAAATAAATACATGATATCGCATAAAATGCGATTTGTACAATCATAAAACAATATCACTAATACATAGAAAATGTCTACATAGATCGGGCGACTAAAAACTAAAGGTATGTGAGCTCTAAGGATCCAAGGGCGAGCTACAAATCGTCGTCCCCCGAAAGCTCTTCCCGCTGTAAAGGAGCATCAAACGGATTCTGCAGAAAAAGAAACAACATATCAATCCACCATACAATAATGCATTCAAATATCTCATGGTAACTACGGACAAGAAAGATGAGTGACTTACTGGGCCGCCGCGTCTATACAATCGATCGATCAATGATCTGAGACCGTGCCTCTCCGCATATCGAGTCTCAAGGCCTTGCGGATAGCGATTTGTAATGGAGTGTTGCAAAGAAAACAAAATGCTAACTGTTAGAAACATGATTGTCAGTACAAAGAATATCTCAAAAAAACAAATAAGCAAAACAAAAGAGAATCTTACAAAGTCCTCCAAATATGTCTTGTGGCCGCCACTCCCAAGATGATGTACCGATCCGGCCTCGATTCGTGCCCTCGCCGCCTCCCGCTGCTGACTCCAACGTCCTGGCGAATTTGTAGCCTCCTCCCTCAGTCGGTGCCAGTCGTCTGCATCTAACCACTCGGGCTTTGGAGCCCCACTCTTGATTGCCTTGCGTGCGTCGGATCGTCTATGTGACATGTATGCACGCATGCAATCCGTCATCCAGCCCGTAGAGAATCTATCCACTGCGGCTGGCACCGGGAACTCCTCGTGCAAGGATGCTACTATGTACTCCTTGCTCCCCTCCGGTATGTTCCTCCAATGATCCAGGACGTTGTGTCGAAAAACTTGTTGGCACAACTCCCTCATGCGAGCCATCACCCTCCTCCCCTCATCATTCATGATAATGGCTCCTGACCTGCCATCCACTAGATATCCATAATCCCTAGGAGTGTGTCGTGTATGGGCCCTCTCCCATCTCCGTCCACGCTCCTGGGCATATCCAGGAGATCCCTGAACATCCGTTGTACCGACGGGGGTACCCTCTCCCGGAGTGCCACACAAAGGGGTACCGCCAGAGGGTGTGCCACCAAAAGGAGTGCCACCAAAAGGCGTGACATCTGCCGACGGCTGCGCAAAAGCCGGAGTAACTGGAGTGGACGTCCCCACAGGTGTGACAAATCCTGGCGATGACCGAGCTCCAGCTGAACGACGAGACGGAGACACCGCGTCCGTGTCTCCACAGCAGCACCCCCCTGATCCTCCTGCAGTCGCAGTCCCTCCCTCTGGCCCAAGTCGCGAGCGTCGAGATCGTCTACTCGAAGCTGAAGCATCTGATCGCGCCGAAGCTGATCTAGCAGAGCGTCCTGACGAAGAACGAGACAGCTCCTGATGTGCTATCTCTCTGAATCTCGCGAGCTGATCTGGAGACATACGTGCCATCATCTCCTGAAACTCCTCATCGCTCATCCCTCAACTCATCCTGAAAATGTCGATACCTGCACAGATAAAAAATAATGTTAGAATAATCAATTTAAACTATACAAAGCACATTAATAAAATCATTTTTGAAAAATCCCTCTTAAAATGCATATCTTATCTACCTTTATGGAAGATCTAAACAATGAATTGAGTAATACAATTCTCCAAGAATGAAGTATTCTATGGTCCCATGTTAATCTCCTGACACAACTCTGCATACACTGGAAGGTCGATAGACATGTCACCACAAAACAACGAGTCTGTCTCGTTCTCAAAAAATTCTACGACTTCTGTATTTCCATCATTGTTAGCTGATGCAGGCTCCAAGCTTGCGGTGGCCTCCACCCCTTGTAATTTCGATCCCTCTATTTGCATATTTTCTTCATCTATGCCTAGAACATCGCTTTGATCGTATACTCTCGCACCTCGAGGAGTTGAAGGTATAACATACCACCATTGAGATTGTCGGGGATTTGGATAGAAGATTACCTGTTCACAAACACTTACAAACCGTCTTCAAACCATTGTGACATAAACCATGTCGTATTACAATTAGCAAGCAAATGCCTAGTTGCACCTGTTCACAATGGGCCGGCAACACAAAGGTGTCGCGCAAATCCATCCATTTTTTTTCGGAATCTATTTCGAGAAATCCAGATGGACCTCGTCGAACTGTTGCGCCAGCTCCTCCAAGTACCACTTTGAACCACTGCACGTCGAATATTATCATGGAGAAGCTACGGTAATCCACCGTAATAATACTTTGCAAATTCCCAAAATACTTCATCTCATCCAAAATATTCCATTTGGATGTGAATCCGGGTTTACCATTTTCAGCTCGTACCAGCTTGCAGCGTTCATACGTGCTGGAGGTCGTCCAAGAAAACCTTCCCTGAGTTCATGATCCTCCGGCAAGAAAGCGGCGTGTCCTTGGTATACCATCTTCTTCATGGTTCGTGACCTTCGGGAGTCTAACTGTGGCCCACACAATGGACATGCATGATAACCTGAGGTAACGAGACCTGCAAGGCGATCCACGACCTAGTGAATACTTGATTGAATGAAATAAAATATAGATATTACCGGCGAGAACAATTCAGTCTGCTCACCTGAGCACTCTCCCAATCCCGGAAAGTCATGCATCGTCCACATGAGAATGGCTCGAATGTTGGCTGACCGCCGACCATCGCGCCTGCTCATATCTTGCACCGTGACCCCCTCCTCCCACAAAATCTTAAGCTCATCGACTAATGGACGAAGATACACGTCCATATTTTTTACTTTGTAGCGGCCCGGGACGAGCAAGCTAAGGATGAGATGTCCTTTCTTCGTAGAAAGCCATGGAGGAATGTTGTAGTTGACAAGCACTATAGGCCACACACTGTAAGAAGTCGAGTGCAGACCGAATGGGTTCACACCATCCATGGCGAGACCGAGCCGAAGATTCCTTGGCTCTCGCGCAAAACCTGGGAAGGTAGAGTCAATGTGGCTCCATGCGCGCGAATCTGCTGATATTCGTTGAACTCCATCCGTGGACCTATTCTGCACATGCCACGTTGTCAAGCTTGCCATGGCAGACGTGCGAAACATGTGGTTTATGCGGGGGATGAGCGGAAAGTGTCTGAGGACTTTTTGAGGGATGGTTTGCCCTTGCAAGTCCTGTCGATACCTGTGAGCACCACACTTTGGGCATGTCTCCATACTCTCATATTCATCTCGAAACAATATGCAGTCGTTGATACATGCATGGATGTTATTGTAGTCCATGCCAAGCTTCCATAAAACATGTCGCGCATCATCACGAGACTCAGGCATGGTGTTTGCAGGTGGCAATATATGATATTTCAATAACCTGAAAAAATCATAAAACACCTTGAAAAATCTATCCATGTTTGCAATAATACTGTTTAAAAAAAAAACAATGAAGTCTGTGTGCAAGGTACCTGAATAACTCAGTCACACTCGTATCGCTCCAACCGTATTTTGCTTGCACACTTAAGAGTGCAAGCAATGTCTTCAACCGAGATACTCGGCACCCATCATATAATGGTATGGATGCTTCCTCTCTGAGCGGGTCAGATGTCTCAACATCCATGGGAATCAATGCATCGATCATTGCCTCCATCTCAGGCTCCAAGATTGTAGGCAAGTCGGGAAGGTTGTCTGTCTCCTCTGGCATTGACGGTATAGATGGGCCTTGCGAGTGGTCGATTGGCTCCTGCAATCCATCCATCGCACGTCCACGAACTCTTCTAATTGGCCGCAAAGGGTGCACTCCCCCTTGGGTCGAGACATCACCCCCCTGGATACAAAATTTACCAACAAGACCCAATCTTATTGTGTATGGTTTTCAATTAGCTTGAGAGTACAATGCATGAAAAATGATAACTTCAAATTACCGTTTTCTGAAAGTCTGCAATCGCCTGATCAATGATCTCAGATTGAAACTCGCCAAATCGTCGTACGTGTTCTAATGACAATCGGCATTTTCGTCTAATTGCCAACTTGCATTGAGAGCAAGGACATGGGACACGCTGATTAAGATACGACTCGCGGTCTTGAACAATAGGACCTTCTTCGTTTGCCATCTTATCTACATTACAGCAAACAAGGCTTAAATGGATAGCTTTATGGAGATGTACGTCAAGTTGCAAGTTGACCATAAACCTTGCATTGTATATAGTAGTCGAGAGATTTTCCGATGTTATATCTCGGCCTTGTATCATGCTCAACGATTTGTTTGTCCCGGTAGATAATTTTTTGTTATATCTCGGCTTTGAGTATAAGTAATCCATTTTAAAATTAATGCCCGCCATCTATGAAATTTTATAACTATAGTAATAAAACTTATTTCAATCAATTCTACTCATAGTCATAAGACCTGAGAGAAATTATCTTATACTCAATTTAAGGGTTTCTTTTTCTATAACAATAATTTTGGGTTCATTTTGATGAAGTACGTGGCCGTATGCAAAGCACATTGCATACCATTATCAATACGTATATTATCTTAAATTTTCTTCCCTTCCCTCTCCCTCTCTTTCTCTCCCTCTCCCTCTCTTCCTCTCTTTCTCTCACCCTCACCCTCTCCCTCTCCCTCTCGTTCTCTTTCTCTCCCTCTCTCATTTCCTCCCTCCCCCTCTCCCTCTCCCTCTCCCTCCCTCATTTCCTTCCCCTCCCCCTCCCTCTCCCTCTTCCTCTCCCTCTCCCTCTCTTTCTCTTTTTTTCCCTCTCCCTCTCTATCTCTCTTTCTCTCTCATTTCCTAAACAAGCAAAAAATAAAGTGATTTAAACATCCTCCAAGAAAAAGGGAGAGGGAGAGATACAATGCACTCTCCCTCTCTTTCTCTTTCTATCCCTCTCTCATTTCCTTTCCCTTCCTCTCCCTCTCACTCTCTTTCTCTCTCATTTCCTCTCCTAAACAAGTAAAAAATAAAGTGATTCAAACATTAAACAAGCAAAAGGGAGAGGGAGGGAGAGAGAGAATGCACTCTCCCTCCTTCTCCCTCTCTTTCTCTTTCTCTCCCTCTCCTATTTCCTCCCCCTCCCTCTCCCTCTCCCTCTATTTCTCTTTCTCTTTCTTTCCCTCTCCCTCTCCCTCTCCCTCTCCCTCTCTCTTACTCTCTCGTTTCCTCTCCTAAACAAGCAAAGAAGAAAGTAATTTAAACATTAAACAAGCAAAAGGGAGAGAGAGAATGCACTCTCCCTCTCTTTCTCTTTCTCTCCCTCTCTTTCTCTCCCTCTCTTTCTCTCCCTCTCTCTTCCTCTCCCTCTCCTTCTCTTTCATTTCCTCTCCTAAACAAACAAAAGAGAACGATTTAAACCTTCAACAAGTAAAAGAAAGAGAGAGGGAGACTCACCAATGAGATATGGCGAGCGTGGGCGGCTTCTCTTTGCAACGAGGGCTCCTCCTCTCCTTCACGAACAGCGATGGCGGCGGCGGCAAGTCTCTTCCTCCTCTTCTCCCACAAAGCCTTGGCTCTCTCCCTCGCTCTCTCCCTCACTCTCGCTCTCAAAAGGCGAAGAAAACAAAATGAAAACGGCGCTCTGGTTTCGGCCGTGCTTTTTTTCCTTGCGGCGTCGCAATTGGCGTCGCTATATGCGTCGCTATTTGCGGCGCAAATGCGATGCAAATAGCGACGCATATAGCGACGCCAATTGCGACGCCAATAGCGACGCTTATAGCGACGCCGACATCCGCCGTCGCTAATCGGCGTCGCTATTGCCCCATTCCCTTGTAGTGAGGTGGGCAAAGTTTCCCCCGGGCTGGGTTGTGCACCCCTTCAGGGTCTTAAGTGGTAAGGGAGGGTCATCTCTCTTTTGTCTTACCACCTCGTCTGGCATTGGCCTTTTTCCTCAGCTAAAGTATACATGGCAAACATTTTTATGAGGCAATTAGCATGAAATGCATTGGAAAGAAGACATTTGGCCTTTTCATGAGATGCAAAGAATGACAAAGGTTGGGGTAGGGGTTACCTTGGCAGTCTAGTGACTCAGTGGCTGCTACTTACCCAATTTACAATGGCTATGATTCATTTTGGGCTCATCCAAGATCACAAGACCAAATGGGGGTTGATGTCATCCATTACAATAAATTTCAGGAAGAGATATGATGCATGCACACAAAGAGGATTGAACTATTAAACCTATGCAATCTCGAATCTCTCCAACAATGGATTAAGCTCAGCAAGTGGCTAAATTGAGAGATCAAGATCAGATTGTTATACCTCTTTAATGCTTGGGAAGACCGTTGAACCATAAGTCATCATGGTGCCCCATTGCTCCATTGATCAAGTTTGGTTGTTGGTTGGGGCATCCGTGGAAGAAGATTTCAGCATTCAAATGCTCCTACTGATGAGGAAGGCTCCTGTGCTTGTCCTGGAGCTTGAGCTTCAAAGATGGGAAGCTTCAAGTGAAGCTTTCATGGCTGCCCACGAAGCTCCCCTACATGCCGAACTCAATATCTTCATCTGGGCAAGAGAAAACATTCACGGGTTGAAGGGCTTGTGGGATTTGAGCTCTCAGGGTCAAGGATGGCTTGAGCGTGAAGAATCCATGGCTGCCCCAATACAGTTCCCACTGTTCCAGTTGTTGTCCACCAGGGGAGTTGATTCCCGGGGTCAAAATGCCAAGGGGGAAGAGAGGAGTGTGCTAAGTTAGTGCTCAAAAGTGGTGGAAAGTGGCAAGGCAACAAGGAGGAGAAGGTCAGAAGTGCTGGAGGAGGCAGGTAGCTCAGCGCAAAATGCACCGCATTTTGTGGGCTGCTACTTGTTGTCCCAGATTGGCTAAAGATGGTCACCAAGGTGTTTGCCAGGTAGGGAATGATCCTTGGAAGCTTGTGGGGTGGTTGAGTGTTGGGGTTGAGAGATTTTTGTAGCAGGGAGAAGGGATTTGGGGGTAGTCCACCATGGGAGCTTGAGGGAAAAGCTTGATGGGGAAGAGAGAGAAGTCTGGAACAAAAAGTAACTGTGGTTTTCCCCTCCTCTAAGATGCTGAACCTCCAACTTGCCCTAGGACCCCTAACATATGCATGAAAAGAAGTGACGACCTGCTATTTTAATCGTTTTACATCCAGATATGTCTAAATCTCCAGCCATAGCTTCTGCTTGCTCCAAAAAGCTGAAGCTAACTACAGTCCTTCTTGCTATACCTGTACATGTAAACTGAGTAACTAGGGTTTTTGGGATTTGAAAAGGAAGAAAGGGGAAAGGAGAAAAGGACCAAAGCCTGAAGCTCTAATACTACTTGTAATGAAAGAAGCTGAGAGGAGGGAGAAGAAGAGCTGAGGAGAGAGAAAGAGAGCAAGAAGAAGAAGGAAGAAGACTAGAAGAAGAGAGAGAAAGAGAGAAAAAAGGAGAGAAGGAAGGAGAAAGCCATGGAAGCAAGAGATGAAGGTGAAGAGTATGATCTTGATAATAACTGGTTGCCCTAATCTGGGGCTCTTACACCTTAAATACCCCAATCAATGTGACAGGGTGTCTAAACCCTAGTTAGTGTGTATCTCACTTGTTACAAAAATGGGTCAAAATCTAGTGATGTTTGCAGAGATAGTGACCACTACATGGAGCATGATACCATGGAATAAGGTTTGACTAGAGAATAAGTCTTAGCTCTTAGGATTTGACAACTAGAGAGGAGACCAAAAGATATTGAAGTTGTAGTGTAGAGACTGAAAGTGGCAAGATTGAAGAAAAAAGAGAGATTTGATAGGTGATAGAGCTTGATGCCCAGGGCTATTGAAGAGGGACATTGGATATTGGTATATGAGTCTTAGTGATTTTTTTGAAAGACCTCTCTTGAGAATTGATCATTATTTGGCGACAAGGTCCTCAACTTGAAAGGTACCTTATCAAATGTTGCTATATACTTTTGTATGGATATCTGTGGATATCCATATTTTTCCTCTACAAAAATAGTCATTTTTGTCCTCAAAACTCAATTATTATGCCGAAATTTTCAATATTAGACAATCATTATGATTTTGTGGGCTAAAAAATACCCTATTTTTTATCTAATTTGTTAGGGAACCTATACTTTTAGCCTAGAAAGAAAATATTGGCCTAAAATAGAAACATTATATATGCCAGTATTTTAGATAATTAGCATAGCGCACTCAAGAAGGTATTTAAGAGGTGGTTTGGACCATACAATGTGATGTAGATTTTTAACAATGCTACATATGCCTTATGTGAACTAGATGTGATAGAGATTAGGATTCGAGCAAGTAAAAGAATCAAGATATTGAAGAGAAGAGGATCAAAGGAATATGAAGACCCACAACTTGAAGATTTAGAGGCAAAGCAGGATATTGAAAAGGAAGATGACTCAAAGCTTCAAACTTGTAAAAGGATAAGTGACACATGTCAAAGGATATGCAAGTTTGGAGGGGATGGATGTGCGAGATGTTTTGTGTATAAAGTGGTCTTAAAAAAGGTTTTTCAATATTAGAGGATTTCAATGTGCCTATGGAATGAGTTATGTAGTGATTTCTGTGACCTATCAAGAGTAAGTCAGTGAATGACACAATGTAAAGTATGAGTTCATATGCCATTTAACTAGGGTTAAGTATTAGAGACCATTCCCATTGTTCTAGGAATTATTTTGAGTGGTACAAGTCTTCCAAGCCAAAAAATGTCAAAAAGTGGCATGTTTACAAAAAGCTATGTTTTTGGCTATTTTAAGAGAATTTTCGCAATTCTACCCACGTTAACTTGTCAATTAGATTTGTTCACTTTGATTTTAGTACTTAATCAATCTATTCTCAATTTTTAGGTGAAAGTTATGGTCAAAACAAGTTGCAACCATGCATTGAAAAATGAATAGATGAAAAGCAAATAACAAGAGTTTGGAAGGAATAATGCATCAAAGCAACAATGAAAAGTAGGCAAATTGCTGTAAATGGTTACAAATAGAGATATGAGCCATTGTCACAAGCCTTGATAAATAAACAAGTGATTTATTACTATGATTAATAGGGCTAAAGTAAAAGACAATTGATTCTACCTCTTTATGGGTGCCTCTAGCCCACAAAGGTATACTCAAAAGAGGTTATTTTTGGGACAAATATGAGGATATCTTTACCTAATTCTATAGCTAAGGACTAAAAGTATTTGTGTGGCTATAATTGAAGATATCTCACAAGGTTTTACCAAAGAAAGAGGGCTAAAGTAGTTTCGGGTTGTTTAATGCATATCCGAGCTATTTTGGTAGGATATTCTATACTTGAGGGGTGCACCTATAAGAAATCAGCTATATAATATGTGTTCAAAGGTTATTAAGAAATACAATTTCTTTACATGTTATAAGGTAGTAAATCAACCCTTTTTCCTTTACTAAACTTATATATTTTCTTCAAAATTGTAATTAAAAAAACCCTTTTGTAAACATAATTGTGTAAACTTAACAAAATAAAATACCATTTCTTTTGAACTCATGTGGTATCTTATATGTTTTATAAGGTGCACCCCCTAGGATCTATAGTATTTCCAAGTGTTTCCTTTGTACTTTCTATGGTTAATTCTTATGGGTGAAAGAGTTGTACTAAGCTATCATTTGAGACAAAGTTTGCTAAGCTATCATCTTAGGTGCAATGTGTTACAACCATATATATCATCTCTCACTTGACTTGGGTCTCACTTATATATACTAACTCTACATCGATATGAATAATTCTTTGGGAGCATGTCTTGTATATCTCTCTCGTACTCTCTCTCTCTCTCTCAACATGGTATCAGAGCTATGGATGCGTAGCAACAACAAGGAAGATAAGTTGTTTCATTGTTTATACTTGATTGAATTCTTTGCACAAGTGATGATTTAGTACATGAACTTGTTCAAATTAGAAGTATTAGTTAATTTTGTCACAAGTGATGATTTCAAATTAGATAATTTGATACAAGGTCTGGGTGCATAGCTCTCGTCGTGCTCTCGAATCCTATCAAAACCGCTTGTAAATCGGAGTTCTGGATCAAAAGTTATTACAGTTGAGGATTCAAGACAACAATTCTGCTCGAATCTGCGATTCTTTATTTAAAATTATAATTCTTGAATACAATGATACATGCCTCAGTCACCCAGCGAGACAAGAACTTGGAACAATACCAAGTGCATGTCTTAAAGAACTAAAGTGAGCTTCACTAAGAGCTTTTGTGAAGATGTCTGCAACCATTTGATCACTGGGACAATGCTCCACCATAATGGAACCTTTCTTGACTTCATGTCGAACATAATGATAATAAATAGCAATATGCGTTGATTTACTATGTTGTATATAGTCTTTGGTAAGACTAATAGCACTTTGGTTGTCGCATCGAAGAGGTGTACTAGATGATGAAGGATGTCCCAAATCTGCAAGTAGTTGTCGAAGCCAAACTAGCTCGCGAGCTGCTAATGATGCAGCAACATATTCGGCCTCAGGTAGAAACTGCAATACATCGTTGTTTCTTGCTGGACCAAGAAACCAAACATCTATTTACAAAGAAACAATTCCAACTTGTAGATCACATGGATAAATGTGAACTTGCCCAATCAGCATCTGTATATCCAATAAGGTCAAGAGAAGTTGAAGAAGATAAAGAAGAATCCTCTCGATGACGATAAATAAGACCAAACTCCTTAGTATCCTTGAGGTACTTAAGAATACGTTTTGCAGTACTCCAATGAATAGTGGAAGGGGAAGAAAGATACTGTCCCAAAAAGTTAGCTGCAAATAAAATATTTGGTCTTGTGTTTAAACCAATAAATTGAAGACAACCAACAAGATTAGCAAAAGGTTGATGAATGGCTGATTCTTCATTGCGTGTTGTAGATGTACCCTTGGTAGTTGAACAGTGTGCGAGGGAGATGAGGAATGGAGGAAGAGAGAGGAGAAGAGAGACACGAGACACCGAAAGTGGAACCCCAAAAGTGTGTCAATTGAGCACACATGATAGTGTTGAACAGCGCGCGAGGGAGACGAGGAACAGAGGAAGAGAGAGGAGAAGAGAGACACGAGACACCAAAAGTGGAACCCCAGAAGTGTGTCAAACTGAGTACACATGATAGGAATAGATAGAGGGGACTTGGGGCGCTATGTATAGACATACTATATATAGCTAACAGCCAACCCAGTCCTATTTAAACTTGGTAGCTTACGAGAGTCACTTAGCAGATAAGCTTCCTCTCTCTCTCTCTCTCTCTCTCTCTCTCTCTCTCTCTACATTTTAACATCAACATTACTTTTGGATGTTGATATTGCCATGCTTCATGATGATCGTGCTCGTTTGTTATTTCATTGATGAGTGTCTATATTCTAGCTGATGATACATTGTTTCGTTTATATTCTTTCCAGCTGATGACAAATTGTTTTATTTATATTCTGTTCATGGGGCCCCACATGTGTTATGTTGTCTATAGAGCGGCGTCGCGAACCGTCTCTATAGACATTGTGTTGTTCTAATGTCATTGTAACATTTTTCTTTAAGTTTTGATGTGATAGATATACTGCTTACATCCCAAGTTCATTTGAAGGAATTTCTTGGAGATTTTATGTAGCTCCGTTGTAACTCACGAGTGATGTAGCTCCTTTGATGCCTATGAATAGGCTCTTGTAAGTTCAACTTTGTAATTTTATATTTTGAATATTAATATAACGGTAGGCCTATATAGAGCTGTGGGTTTTTCCCTTGAGCCCCCAAGGGTTTTTTTCATCCATAGTAAGGGACCTTTATTTGAGCGGGGGTGTTAGCTATATATATAGATAGTTAGGGACCTTTATTTGAGTGGGGGTATTAGCTATATATAGTTTGTCTATATATAGCATCCCTAGTCCCCTCTATATATTCCAACTATGTGTGCTCACTTGATGCACTTCTGGGGTTCCACTTCCGGTGTCTCGTGTCTCTCTTCTAAATCTATATGGAGCAACCTGAAGGTTTTATGATTGCAAGAAAGGAGCATCTTGTATGTCAGATTCATTGTGCATTATATGGATTAAAGCAAGCCTCTCGTACTTGGTATATTAAGATTGATCAGTTCCTCACATCTAAAGGTTTTGTTGCATGTTTTGGTGACCCAAATCTTTACATCAAAAGGGAGGACAAATGTTTAATTATTCTTGCTCTATATGTTGATGATACTATTCTTGTGTCAAATAATATTGCTTTCTTGGATGCTATGAAGAAGCTTTTATCGACTGCATTTGAAATGGTGGATCTTGGTGAGATACATTCTTGTTTGGGTATTCAAGTTCAATGACACCGACAACAAGGCATTCTTCTTCTTCGCCAGACAAAGTTTATTAATGATATTGTTAAGAAGTTTGGATTGACAAATGCGCACTCTACCAACACTCCCATTCTTTCGAGCTCTACCAAGGGTACATCTACAACAGGCAATGAAGAATCAGCCATTCATCAACCTTTTGCTAATCTTGTTGGTTGTCTTCAATTTATTGGTTTAAACACAAGACCAGATATTTTATTTGCAGCTAACTTTTTGGGATAGTATCTTTCTTCCCCTTCCACTATTCATTGGAGTGCTGCAAAACGTATTCTTAAGTACCTCAAGGGTACTAAGGAGTTTGGTCTTATTTATCGTCTTCGAGCGGATTCTTCTTTATCTTCTTCAACTTCTCTTGACCTTATTGGATATACAGATGTGCTGATTGGGCAAGTTCACATTTATCCATGCGATCTACAAGTGGGAATTGTTTCTTTGTAAATGGATGTTTGGTTTCTTGGTCCAGCAAGAAGCAATGATGTGTTGCGATTTCTACAACTGAGGCCGAATATGTTGCTGCATCATTAGTAGCTCGCGAGCTAGTTTGGCTTCGACAACTACTTGCAAATTTGGGACATCCTTCATCATCTAGTACACCTCTTCGATGCGACAAACAAAGTGCTATTAGTCTTACCAAAGACTATATACAACATAGTAAATCAAAGCATATTGCTATTCATTATCATTATGTTCAACATGAAGTCAAGGAAGGTTCCATTATGGTGGAGCATTGTCCCAGTGATCAAATGGTTGCAGACATCTTCACAAAAGCTCTTAGTGTAGCTTGCTTTAGTTCATTAAGACATGCACTTGGTATTGTTCCAAGTTCTTGTCTCACTGATTGAGGCATGTATCATTGTATTCAAGAAAACTTTATAGTAAATCATTTTTATATCGTAGGTATATGTAGGGGCTCGGGTTTTTCCCTTGTTCTCCCCAAGGGTTTTTTCACTCGCAACAAGAGACCTTTGTTTGAGTGGGGATGTTACAACTATATATATCATCTCTCACTTGACTTGGGTCTCACCTATATATACTAACTCTACATCAATATGAATCATTCTTTGGGAGCATGTCTTGTGTATCTCTCTCGTACTCTCTCTCTCTCTCAACACAATGTATTCAACTTGAAGGGATTTATTGTAGTTGTACATAAGAATAATATAGTTTCTTGTTGGGTTTATCTATTTCTTGTATTCTACAGTATCCAAGAGTTCTTGTTCTAGTATTTTTTTTCTTTCATCTATCTTTTCTTTTCCTTGATCCCTAGGGGTTTTAGGCTTAGATATTTCCAACCCTCGACAACACCTCCTTCCTTCACCACAACCTCATTCTTCTATGCCATTTTCAGCTTTCTCTTACCTCATCTTATGGCAATGGATATTTGTTACAAAACAAAAAGTAACATTATTAAGATATAACAATAACACAAATATTAAAGATATACCATAAAAGGTATGTTTCCATTCTTTCTCTTTCTCTTACAAAACTTTGATGAGAACTTCATTTGAATGCATTGGGTTATCTTTGGAGCTACATGGGATTTTTCTTTCTTCCTTCATTTTTTGAGAGGAGTTGTGTTCATGATGTCATGATGAAGATTAAATTATATTCTTTGAAGACTATTCAGCCTTTTCCATATGAAAGTGTGATCGAGGTACGAGTTTCTTTTCTCAAGTGATCATGGGACAAGTGTCCATATACCCTACCATGGCTAGGATTCATCATTGGTGTTGGCCTAGTAACACTTTTACTAGTTTATTGTGTCTGACAATAGTTCTTCTTTGATATGGTTTACCAGAATGCTTTATTTTTCAATGTGTCAATATAATCACACCTCCAATATGTGCAAAACTCAAGCACACAAATGTGATGTACATTGAAAATATTTTTAATCCATCCACATAATATGTTAAACAATGTCTAAAGTTATATTTTACTAGACAAACATTGTGCCACACCCGTTAAAGCCAATGGTATGCATAGAACTATACCTTTGTATTTTTATGGAAAAGTGATAAAGAATTAAGATATGAAGGCAAAAATCCTTAAAATTTTCCAAATGTATTGAACATTTAAATAAATAATAAAAATATGAAGGTATGTATGTTCAAAAAAAGAGAGTGAAGTGCATGAGTGGTTATGTGCCTCTTCCTCTCTCTTCTCCCCCACTCACACATTTTTCTTTGCATGGTACAAAGATCTGTGTGTGTGTGTGTGTTCTTCTCATTTTCCTTTGTGCAATGGAGGTAATAAATCTTTATTATGAAGAATATAATCTTATTCATGGATATCATATAGATAGAGGAATATTTGAGGTTTTTTTTCAAGTTTGTGAGATAAGTAGGCTCAGCCTATGTATATACTATATGTGTGTTTCCCTTGTTTTGTTTCTTCTTTATCATGGGATGGTTTCTTTGAGTAAGCACAAATGTTACAAAGGGCAATCTTTAACATGTCTTGCCAATAATATTGATAGACATTCCTACACGGAGTTGTTCGATTCAAGATATAGTGACATATAATATCTGATGCAATATGCTCATAAAAAGGAGGCCAAGTGTTGAGGACCCTCACCACAGAACAATGAATTATTAGACAAAATTGAAAGAAACAAAAATTGCAAGAGAATTTTAGAAAGCATGCATGGCACATGATTGGGTACAATCTCCCTCTATGCATGGGTGAGCACCTCCCCCATGCATGTATTTATAATATTAGAATAGGATTTTGTACTCAAAGTACATTGAAAGAATTCTTTTTGTGTTTCTTTCTTTTTCTGCTTTTGTGCAAATAAATCAAAACATACTCTATTTGAATAGCCTTACAAAAAAAAGATTTTTTCTTCTCTAACTAATATTACAAGATATATCTATTGTGCATGTACATATGTAAAGTCCTTGTGTTAATAGGCCCATACAAAATATAGTGCACTTCCGATACTATTTTTCCATGCTAGAGAGCACATAAATTTGATGTATTAAAATGCACGCTCTAAAATAAAAACTCTACTTAACTCTGTCTAATTATTTTCTTATCACAACACAACACACATTAGTATCCTTTCATTAATCTCCCAAGCATAATGTGACGTGTATCACATGTGTGTACTTGTGCAAGAAGCCATTGATCATGCAGAAAATAAACAAAATCCACAATAAATAAATATAATTCTATAACACCAAGCACCAAGGAGATGAGGTTAAGCCATCTCATTCTCTAGAGCTAAATAAACGTGAAGATAATGACCTCCACCATTACTAGTGAGATCATAGAGAAGGATTTATTGGAAAACATGGTTAGAGACCTATATTGCCATGAGCACAATGATAGTGCTCCATATTGCCATGGCAAAATGGAGCACCATGATATTCTCATTTCATCAACTCCATTATTTAAGAGTGCATATACTCATTTTTATGTGCTAATTTTCTTGCGTTGCTAAACCTACAAATAATCTTTGAATTAAAAAAATCAAGTTTGGATGTGCTGCTTGATTGATTTATAGTCTCTGTGTTATTGGATGGAATAATCATATATACTATGTACAAAGAGCTAGCATAATTGCTTGAATAAACCACAAAGTAACTTTATCTATTAGGTAGTTAGCATGTAAAGGTGTATACCTTTTACCACATGTACATACGTGCACACATGTATGTGGTGAAAATATGTACTTCAACTCTGTAATGTAAATCTCAAGATATTTAAACCTTAGATTAGTATACAAGTTGTTAGATCTAGAGTTAGTAATGTGAAGTTATAGTTTAGCATTTTGAGACCCTTAAAAGTAGTAAAAATGTCATGGGTTCTTTATGGAAGCCCAACGTTAGGCATTAAACTTCCAGCTTGGATATACAACAATGATCAGTTCCCAAGTTTTATATTAAGAAATGTATGTACAGATATCTCATGTGGCTAGCTTTTATTCTCAATGTTTGAGTTGTGATCTTGTTCAAGGTTGGATTCTAAACGATTATCTTTGTTTGAGTAATTTAGGGTGAGCATGTGGATATTCCATTTTTTGGCAACATAGCACATGCATTCTTAGTAGCTTAGATGAAACAGTTGCTAGAGAAACCTTTGGCATCCAACCATTGACTCCACTTCAAAGTAGCATTAGAGCAAGGTGTCATTTTTATTGAGGTTTTGGTGGGTTCAAATGGAGATTTGGCTTTTAAAGGAGATATTACCATGTGTGATGTAATCCATGGTGATGGCTACTTCTTGCTCAAATAAGGTTTTTCATATTTGTAGCTACTTCATGTTTTTATAAAAAATTTCATCTTTCTATCTTGTAAGTTTCATATGTGAGTCTAGAAGCTAAGGATATGAGGAGAGCATGTTTGATTACATGACTTTAGTTCAAGTGTGGAACCACACCATGTTCTTTAAAGCATGAGGGCACTCCTTATAGAGGAGGTCAAATTTTGAGTGGATGAGAAGGAGAACTTATTTTTTTGGCTCGAGTAAGTTACTCATGAATATATGTGTGCATCACATGAGTTTAAAAAAAATGTATATATAAAATACCATTTTTATACAGTTTTTACATACAGAAGGGTGTAATATAAAAGTGTGATTTATAGATTGAATAGAAAAGGATTATGTTTTATTTAAAAAAAATCATAGATAAGGATATTTATAAATAGACCTTGAACGCACGTGATGTAGTCTAGAATATACATATAGTAACTTCCCCGAGTTTTTTGGCAGTAGTAGCAAGTCAATGTAGTGGTGGAGATGAACGAGTTTGGGATAAAAGGCAAAGATGAGGCACCAATGATGAATTGGTCACTAGTGAGGAACATGGCAAAGTTTGAACAATGGTGGTGGCATATCTAGCGTATGGAGAGAGTTAGTGTAGTAGAGTAGTTGAAGGCAAGCTTTGGTGGTGGAAAAGCAAGGAGACTAAGAAGGTAGTGAATTTGAATTGTATGAGGAAGAGAGAGAAAGAGTTAGATAGACTATGATTTAGGCTATGATTGCTCATCTCAAAGGCTTGACAAACTTTTGGGAGTGTTCATGGAGATAACTCAAAGATTATGGTGATTTTTGTGGAATCTAAGGTTAAGTGTGTGATCTATTTGGATGAGAACTATGCATATGCATGAGCTATCACTTGAATAAAGAGAGTTTATTTGTGTGTATGATACCTATGAGCTATCACTCGAATACAAACAGTTGATTTGTATGTAGAATACCTAAGGTGATGCCTTTACCAAAGAGTTTTCCTCTTGGAGCTACTTACACCCGATTCATGTCCAAATGAGTTGTATTATCAGCATGCCCTTATATTGCATGCCTGATTGTAAACTAGGGAATGCTATGTTGTGTCCTACTTTGAGATATATTGAGGTTGTACCTTCTATTGTGTAGCAACGTCAAACTTTTTGAGTTGCTAACTAGGCTATATTGTGGTGTGTTCTCTTTGGCATTGAAGTTGTTTGTAGTTGATAGTTTCTTTGGATTGTCATTTAGTTACTATTCCTTTTATGCATCACACATGTAGATATATGCAATCCATAAAGATCCATGTATCGAGAAATGCTGAGATCACTTTCTAGTTTAGTAATTTTATGAAAACAAAGAAAGAGAGAAGCAAGTATTAAAAACTTTATAACTCAAAGAGACACACACACACACACACACAATGTGTGTGTGTGTGTGAGCTGGCTAATTTGTATGCAATATGCATGTGTGTCTACATGTGTGTGTGCATGTGCACTTGTGTACATGTAAGAGAAAAGGGAAAAGAACATAGACAAGAGAGTATTTTGAAGCCTTAGTGAGTTGCAAGTTTTTTGTTCCTTTAAAGCTTTTGTAGAAAGGAATAGTTGTCCTTTATTGTGTTTTAAAGATATAGGAATATGTAGAGAAACACCATCAAGATAAATGCTGGAGAGAGTAATGGAAATCAGATACATATATCCTTTCCTCTTTTCAAGGGAAAATATTCGAATGTGTCGGGAGCATTGGGGGATTATCCAATGTGAGATATTCCTCCATGCACGGTAGTCTTTTTCCTTGTTCTCCACAGCATCAAGTATTAAAAGCAAACGTCTATCTCCTCGTCCCAATGTCGAGTCTCTAAAGATGAACTTGAAGCAGATCTTTCGTAAGTGCTTTGGTGAAGATATTCACTACATTCTTCTCTATTAGACAGTAGACCAATTCCACTATCCCATCCTCGATCAAATCACACACATAGTAATACTGGATCTCTATATGTTTGAGGAATACTGGAAGTCTTAAAAGAAACATGTTTAGCCCACTTGCTTAAACACCATTTACGAGAACCCTCTCATGATTTGGAGCAATGTTGAGTGGAAAATTGTATTTCGCTTGAAAAGAGAGATGATTGCAGAAAGCCTTTGCCAACATGGATTAGCAAGACAACAACTTTGTAGTCTACCAAATTTGTTCATTTCGTGGATCAAAATAGTTAATAAGGTCTTGAGGATCCCAGCTTATTACACATTTGATGTGATGCAATGTACATTAATTTGAGCTTACTAGACATTTGATGTGATGCCCTGTAAAGATCTGATGAACAAGTTACCAACTCAAGACGGTTCCAAGGCCCCCGCCATTAATGCACGGTTGAATGGATAGGTCAGTGCAAGATTTCAACAGATCATTGGTCCAGTGGCCGGGACGGAGGTACCTCCGGGGTTCGGGCCTGAGACAGGGGTACGTGACAGGCGCCGCCTAATACCTACTATGGTGTTCAGCCTTTGTAGTGATAATGATGGCGATAATGTCGATGAGGTCTTGATTGTACTTGTGCGCGATGATGATGGTGATGACGATGACGAATGCTTAATTATCATATCCGCCGGTGCAGTGGCCGTGGATATAATTGATGATGGGGGAGAGCTGGTCGATAACGAGGATATTGTAGCCGGTCTGATGAGTCCAGCAGTGCAGGCGAACGTGCAGATCATGGACGGAGAACGATCCTTCTGACGAAGATGGTGATGATAATGATGAGTACTCTTGAAGGGTAGCTTGCGAGAATCTGCTGGCAGGATGTTGTTGCAGAGGATGAACAGGATAGTAATTATGGTGATGACATTGATCACTGATCACTCGTCGACGATCAGACGATTTACGTTTGCAGATGAGGAGAAAGAAGAAGCAGCCCGATCTGCCATGCGACGGTAACGGTAAGAATGCTGCGACGACGATGGACAGCGACGATGATCTGTGATGTTGTTGAGGGGGGCACAAATTAGAGAGAGAGAGAGAGAGGGTGGGAGGGGGAGGGGGAGGGGGAGGGGGAGGGCGACTGTGCGTGTGCGTGTGCGTGTTTGTTTGCTAGTGAGCTACAGTCAATAATATGTGAGTGGTCAACATTCGTGTGATTCCGATCTCGTGCATGACGAGCCACCCACGATATTAGTCAAGGCGATCGATAGTCAAATCCAAAGAACACTTGCTTCGTCAAACCCAAGCATTCCTTTCCTCGCACGATTTCTTCTTGCCACACTATTTTTGTCTCCACGATTAGTAGCGTTTTCAGACCTTCACGTTTTCATGTTGAAAATGTCTTTCCACCATAACATGTCTCCATCATTTCCCAACCTAAGCCCAACATCACAAAGAAAAAGGCAATAGGGTATAAGGGCCAATTGTTGTACAACTACCAACAGGAAGTGTTTTATTGCTTGATGTAGTGGGTATCAAATATGATACAATTCCAAAGCATTTACATAATATTGTGAGTGGTGCAGTGGTTATGAAGAGACAATATGGCTACTCTAAATGCATGCATATGGGGGTTTAAAACCCCGATTTATCACTAGTCCCTTTCAACATTTTGGCAAGGGGAAAAGTGAATTCAATTACATACCCAAAATTTTAAGTCACTTTTTTTTGCAACTAGTTCTAGTTCCAACAACGGAAATTTCTTTTGCAAATGCCCTTTGCCATCATGATTGATTCTATGAGCTCATGTCTCAAAATTTTATTTGTATGCATCAGGATAAAAGCATGGTAAGGTGGTACCAAACTAGGTTGTCTGGGTCAACTAAAAATACGTAATATTAGTTGCAAACAAGTTTATTGTTACAAGGAATAAAGCTTTGCCATCCACGTCATTTTTTATGCATTTTTTTGAAAATTTGTTATAGAGCATGTATTAAATATTTATCCTAAGCGTTAGTAGTGGCCCAGTAATGACTTGGAACTGCTCTCTCTCTCTCTCTCTCTCTCTTCTCTCTCTCTCCCCTTCCCACTACAAGAGAAAGGCCCTATCGACGCGCACTGTACACGCGAAAAAGCGAGCGCGTTTATAAGCGTGTGTATCAGCACGCCTATTCACGATAGTATAAAAAATGCGTCTATATATCCACACTTATAGATGCGAAAATACACGCACATATTTTTCATTTCTCATAAAGTCCCTGAATATAACCAAACCTTTTAACAGCTAGTATTTTTTTGAATAGGGCATGATTGGATGTATATATGACATAATTACACCTGGATCGACATGTGCTAAGACATGATATACATGTATAGGATCATACAGACATGATATACATGTATATACGACATGATATACATGTATAGGGCATATACATGCATAGGGCATGATATACATTACTAACTTTACTTCTTTCTGAGTATTACAAATATACATCCAATCATTCAAAGCTAATTACATATATGTGATTTCATGCCCTATATACATCCAATCATGCCCTATACAAATGTGATTGGATAGGGCATGATGATTGGATGTATATATAAATCAAAGGTTGACTTGTGCATTTGCAATATATATATATATATATATATATATATATATATATATATATAGAATATATATATATAGAACTAATCAATACACTCACATGCCTCATTTAATGTTGTGCACTTAACCTAGCCATGCATGCCAATTCATAGCATGAGTAGATTGATGTACATCAGTTGGCTTGTGCATATGCAAGCTATTTCAATCATGTCAAGGTGCACTTATAGCTCACATATAATTTTAGATAAGGTGGACCACATGTAACCAATGTGCACATGTCCTCTTTTCATCATCTTTAGCCAGTGTGTCCACTTGTTGGTGACTAATACCAACAAGCCAACTACAAATCTCTTATCTATGAAATGTATAAGTAAATTAACTTGGTTAATTTGATGAGGCCATCCTTCCATGGATAGTGTGGTTGGCTATATTCTACTTCAAGGTTATAGAAACTTGTAGAAGTCAATGGAGCATCCTAAAAATGACGATACTTTAATTACTATATCAAGTCACTTCATGTACATATCTTTGATTGATTGATGGATAATATGCATTTCTCTATCTCTTTCATGTATACCTTCATTGGATTATCTCTCTCTAGCTAAAAACCATTCGTGCTTTATCCACCTATTGATACTTGCATGCAATTGTAAGTGGGATAGTCTAGTAAGTCACTAAATATGTGCCAATTGACTTACCAATGTGTTATCTCTTATCCTCAAGCTTTGTTATATATGTCACCACATAGGTCAATTGATTCCCTAAATGCATGCATTGATTTCTTCAATTGTTCATACGCGTATGTAAGCGCGTGTAACAGGAATTATTTGCGCATATACACGCGCCATTACACGCGCTGACAGACGCGTCACGCAAGTATAGAAAAATTTAAAAAAAGTTGTGGCTTTCTTTTCAAACTTGTGCTTTCCTGTGTTTTTTGCGCGTTTTCTGCAATTCGAGCTCGACATCACTACTCGTGTCTATCTATCACTTCATGAAGACAATGAGGCAAGGAAATAAGAGTAAAAAGAGGACAGGAGGAAAGAAGAGCCAAAGTGTAAAGAACAAGAGCCAAACAACAAGGAAGAGAACAAGATTCAAGCAACTCACCAAGGGAAGGGAGAAGGAGGACAAGGAGCTTGCAACCTAGCCGCCACCCGTTGGAACAAGAAAATAAGGTGAGTTCTTCTTCTCTCTCTCAATCTTGTTTGCTTTCTCTATTTGTTTGTCTCTCTCTTCCCTCTCTTCACATGCTGGATCTTGTCATCTATGGAGGTTTTTTAGCTTTGTTTTTAAAGCAAGTTTGAGAAGAAACGGTGCGATTGTGCATGTCTGTCAGCGCATCCAGATGACAGTGTAGACGTAGCTATAGACGCGGAAATAGACGCGTTGACAGAGGCCCACAGAGATGCGCTGACAGACACTCACAGAGACGAAGGTATAGGCGTGCACATAGATGCAGATATAGACGCTGCATGTAATATGTTTTATCTGCATAGGGTAATATGATTTTTCGTGTGTAGATGTGGAATCCTGGATCCTTCAGCACCCCATTCAACAAGGAGCAATTCATGGGGGAGATGACCAATTATCTTGGTTGCCCTCCCACTGCAGAGGAGGTTTTCAGTGTGATGTCTGGGACACTTATCACATCTTTGCCTACACAGGGATCAGCTGAGGTACATGGATCGGCCCAAGCACGTGCATCTGCAGAAGCACGTGTATCGAGTGAGGTAGAGGGTAGTACACGTTGAGGGAGGAGGGAGAGTGGTGCGGGAGGACGAGGAGGTCGAGGGCTTTGTGGGGGTTGCCTAGGTGGTGGCTCTCGATCGCCCTCATCGGAAAATGAGAGAGGTGAGTCTCCACAAATGTACTACTCTATCACTGATGTTGGTGGTATCTTGCATGACTTTGAGGGGAGGGAAGTGATAGCCTACTTGAGGAGTGTCGTGCATGCCATATACAAAGATTTCATGATTCACTTCAAGCACCAAAAAAATGGTGTGGCAAGAGGTGCTGCGAGCAGTACATAAAAAGTACCCTAATCCTGAGAATTCACGATTCTCAAATGATTGGGGACAGTCAAAGGTGAGAGACGCGCTTCATAACAAGAGGTCTCACCTTATGACGCGCGCCAAGGAGTCATTGCGAAGACAAGAGCAGGGGCACCCTGGATATGGCCAACTACCCAATTGCCACCGCAAGGAGTGGAAAGAGGCCAAGAAGAGAGCAACAGAGAAAATGAGAAGTCGCCAGCATGCAGAGGCGCAACGTATCCAGATGGCAACCATGGGATCGTCGCATTATGGATCGGGTGGCATGGAGTCATGGGAGGCTGAGTTTATAAGTATTATTTGATTTCTTTTTTTAAATTAAATTTTGTAATTTGTTTCACTTCATTATGTAGTGTGTTTTAATACGTTGTATGTTCAAATTGTTTTGTAGTATCATATCGTTGGTAGGATGCCTACTCCTAGAGAGGTAGGCTACCATCGAGGTCATAACCGGGCGTCCACTTGGTAGCATTTATACGAGGAGGGACTCATCACGGAGGAGCAATATAATCGCGCCATGAGGATTCCACCACCAGAAGAGGTATGTTTTATTTTTTACATGAAAAGTATAGATAACTCTAATTTATTGTTTGTAATGGTATTTATATACCTTAATCCTTTGTGTGGGCAAAACCTGATGCAGTTGAGGATAGCAAAGGGGGGACTAGCAATAGCGGTGGCGGCAACGGCAGTGGCACATGCAGCGGTGGTGGTAGCGATGATGATGCCTCTTCTGAGGAGATATAGAGGAGCCCCATGCATGCATGCCTCCCCTTGGCTTGTAATTTTGATTTTTGATATCTATTACTTTCAGCTAGTGCTTGCGACCATGACATCACAAGCACTAGAACTCATAATGTAAAAACGTTTCATCTATATATATGAAATTTTGTGTGCTACATATATTTCAGTATCCAATCTTCGAAATAATCTTTCTCTGTTTTTCCTAAGCATACAATTTGATGTTGATGGGGGGAAAAAAACCAGAAAGTATGTCCACATGCTCTCTGGTTTTTTTTAATACCTCTGTTTTGTGCATCTATCAGTGCGTCTAAATTGCAGGATAAATGCGCGTCTATTCTCGTCAAAAACTTTCAGAGTAAACGCAGTTTTAGATGCGTAGATACACGCCTGTATAGACGCACAATATGAATATGTCCACTTTTTTATAAATATGATTATATATTTACATAGCGCGTCTATAGGCGTGTCTAAGTGTGCGTGTAACTTTGATCATAAGCGCTTTTAGACATGTTTTTGTAGATGCAAAAATAGAGCGTTAATAAACGCGCCTGACATTTTTTTTCACAATTCAAATATTGCATCTACAAGCGCGTCTATGGAGCCTTTTTGTTGTAGTGTCCTGCAATCTCTCTCACTTTTGTCTAAGCTAATAGGAAGGATCCTTCTCTCTTTGTAATCTCAGTAGTAGTGCACACTAATCGATGCAGAGAGAGAGTTCTCCTTGAGGCTTTTCAAAAGTGCATCACCTTAGCATAGACTTGAGGAGGCCACTCATGAATTTATGTGTGCATCACGTGGGTTCAAAACAAGGTTATTTTAAAATACCATTTTTATATAAAGGGGTTATTTATAGATTAAATAGAAAAGGATTATGTTTTTTTGGGGAAAATTTCATGGATAAAGATATTTATAAATAGACCTTGAATGCACGTGATGTAGAGGATATACATATAGTGAACCCTCGAGAGCATAGATCAAATGAATTCAAGGGGCACTATTGGCATAGATGCATCTATTGATGCTCATGAAGAGGCAATACTCACAATAGAGTAGGGCTATGAGAACTGCCAAATGTCAAAGCATGCTTATATAAGACAACATGAAGCAAAGAGAAAAAGAGAATACCACCAAAAGGTATAAAGAGAAGACTCCAGTAGGTTACAAGTGAGGCTATGAGGAGAAGAGAAGAAGGGTGGCTAGAAATGTAGCCAGGTACTTTGCCACAGGGACTTTTGGTATGAATGAAGCAGTAGTTAAGAAGATTTTTAGTTGCTTTTGCTTTCTTCTAGCAGTCAAAAAGTTCACAAATTGGATTCATGGATCAAAGGCCAAAGCAAATGAGATGCTTGTTTCGAGAATGTGGTGGACCTTGAACTCAATAAAGCAACACAGGTTTACAAGTGAACTATTTGTCAAAAGGTCTAGCATGCTAATGCTACTGAATGCACCCTCAAATGATATCACAAGTCCTCCTCTAAGCATTTCACTAGTATCTTGAGCTTTAAAGATGCCAACGTCAAAGGATGCTTGGTTGAGCATACAGACTAGGTATCACCTATCATTGCGGTACTTAGGAAGAATGGTAAAACTTGAGTATGGATTAACTACAAGATACTAATGATACAACTAAAAGAGACCATTATTATCTTAAATAGACCACATGATTAAACATGTTGTAAGAAAAGCATCTTACAGCTTCTTGGATGGCTTCTCAGGCTATAATCAGGCACTAGTGCACCTAAATGATTGAGGCAAGACTATCTTCACCACCGACTGGGGGGTATTTACCTACATTAACATGCCTTTTGGGTTTGACAAAATATATCAACTATCTAATTTTAAAGACTCATGTGTACTGTTTTGAAGAATATGCTAAGATAGTGGCTCAAATTATTCATGGATGGTCTCCACATCCACTCCATTGGGGAGGAACATCTCAAAAACTAAACTTCGAGTGCTATTGGCAGTACCATCTACCTTTGAATCCATTAAAGTGTAAATTTTAGGTTAAACATGGTATTATTTTGGGCTATGTGGTATCTAGGAATGGCATTGCAATGGATACAACCAAGATCAAGGTGATAATGGATCTTGCACCATCCACTACCCAAGAAAGGCATCCAATGTTTTCTTGAATATACTAGCTATTATCGTCATTTTTTGCTTGACTACAAATCCATAGCAATGCCTCTTTACAAGTTGCTAATTGTCTAGGAATTGACAAAATAATGCCATGCTTCATATGAAGCTTTGAAAAAAGATCGCATGATTGCACCCATTTTACAATTCCTAGATTGGACAATCACCTTCTACATGCATATTAATGTATCCAAAATCACAGTTGGACTATGTTATGCCAACACGATGAATGTAATATAGATTCTCCCATGATCTTTGCTAGCAGACAATCCACCAAACTCAAAATAAATTACTCCACAATCAAAAAGAAAGAATTAGGAATTGTATATATCATCAAGAAGTTTTGATACTGCATATTGGCTACCCCATTCACATTATTTGTGCACTATTAGGCACTTTATTTAGTGAACAAGCCCTATGCTATATGCCAAATTACTAGCTGGCTTCTAATTTTGCTAGAATTTGATTTTCCCATGGTCGTATGCAAGCGAAAGCACTAGTTTATTGTTGAGCATTAGTTTTGTGTCACCAGTGGAGAGGAGGTAGTTGATAATCTCATTCATGTCCATTTGTTCCATATTTGGCAAAAATCTCAACTCTTTAAGGTAGATCTTACACATCATTGGGCTAATGATATTTACTCCAAAGAGGAAAATCTACCATAGAAGAGCTACCCAATGGTAGTGGTGTTAGTCTTATTGAAGTTGTGCATGTTAACGTCATTGAGGCTTCCAATTTGTGAGCCATTATAAGAGAACAAAAGGTTAAAGAAGGTGACATGGATAATGTAAAACCTATTGAGATAAACCCTAAACAAGATGATAAGGGGATGCAAGTCCTTAACCCCAATGTGGAAGCCAATCCTCTAAAAGCTGCAATATTATGAGTTCAGAATTGATGGAAAGATTGTGATTGGAAATCCAAAAGGATGCCTCCACAATTCTCCAAATGGCTGATGATAGTTTAAGGCAACCTGATGGTTGCATTACCAAAGTCCATGTGACAGTTGCTAATGTGGAATGCATTGCGGACTTTAGGGTTATCAAGTTTGCAAGGCGGCCAAGCTATCAAGTATTGTTAGGAAGGCCATGGATCTTGCAATCCAACTGTCAAGTTGATATACCGGCTGATCATATGATTTTTGGCAAAGGTGCCCGATGTTGTCGATATTGAAGTTCAGAGAGAAAGAGAAGGAGATAAAGGCATAGGCACCAGGGCAGCAAACATGCTCCCTGTTAGTTCATTCTCCATTGCCTTACACCAATGATCATCCAAAGTAGCTTCAGAAAACTTTGTGGGTTCCTTGAAGCTAGTGACTTTTGCCATATATGCATAGTGTCTCACTGTGTAACCACTGTATGTAAGCCTATCCATAGGATTCCTGACTCTTTCTGATCTCCTCAACTGAGGTGCAGTATGAGACTCTCCTCTCTCATGAGGTGGTATATATCTATGTCTCACACCAGGAGTCACAACTGATGGAATACCAAACTCACTATCCAAGCTGTCAGTACCAGGTGAATCATAACCACGGGTGAGTGGCCCAGTAACATCATCAAGTTTTCCTTTGCCTTTATCCACATCTCTCCCCCTCACTGACATACCCATGTCAGTGGACAAAGATGTTGAAGTCCTCAATCTACCTGTCCAAGGACTAACTGACGTAGTAGCATCTTTAGAAGGCCCAGAAATTGCTGCACTTTCATTTGTACCTGCATGTACATAAGGCTCGTAATAGCCATTTTCATCATTCATCATAGTGATCTTCTTCTCATGCCATGATTTTAGCTCATCAAATACCACATCTCTTGAGATCAATGTCTCATGAGTAGAAGGATTGTAGCATTTGTACGCTTTCCTATCTTGTGCATACCCAATAAAAATGGCCTTTTCTGCCTTTGGATCGAGCTTGCTCCTCTTTTCATCTGGAACATGTACATATGCCAAGCATCCAAAAACCTTAAGATGGCTGATGTCTGGCTTTATCCCATAAAGCCTCTCATAAGGAGTCACCTCATGTATACCTGCTATTGGTGTACGATTCATGACATACACTGTAGTCATTACAGCCTTTGCCCAATATGCATTTGGTAGGATTTTCTCATTCAACATGGCTCTAGCCGATTCCATGATCACCCTGTTTTTCCTTTCTGCCACACCATTTTGTTGTGGTGTGTACCTGCATGTTAATTGCCTTTTAATTCCATGAGCTGCCAAGAAGTAATCAAAGTCCTTAGAAACATATTCTCCACCACTATCAGATCTCAAGCATGAGATATAGCAAGCCAATTCTTTCTCCACATGTCTCTTAAAATCCTGAAAAACATCCATGACATCACTCTTGTGCTTTAGCACATACAACCATGTGTACCTACTATAGTCATCTATGAATGACACATAGTAACGTGATCCCCCAAGAGATGCATTCTGTGAGGGTCCCCATACATTAGAATGTACAAGCTGTAATGGTCTAGTAGTAGTGCTTACATGCCTCATAAATGGAAGCCTTGATTGCTTTCCAAATTGACAAGACTGACATACATGTCCCAATTCCGCATGCTTGAACTTAGGAAGTCCAAGTACAACTTGTTTATGCGGCATATTCTTCAACTTTTGAACATTTACATGTCCAATCCTTTTATGCCATATCTCAATGTCCCTTATTGCAGCATTTTCATGTGAGTACATAGCAGCATTCAATGCTGGAATTTTCGTATCCAATGTAAACATCCTGCCATTTATTTTGCCTTTAGCAATGAGTTTGCATCCTTGACCATACTCTTCAATGTAGCATCCATCTCTATTGAATCTAACTTGTAGATTTTGTTCAGCCATTTGTCCCACAGAAAGCAAGTTTTTGGTTATGGAGGGTACATGTAATACATCATAAAGACTCTTTCTCCTGTCACCATGCATCATCAAGGGAACAGTACCTGTATGCATAATGTCATGTTGCGTATCATCCCCTGTGCAAACATATCCATGAGCACCTTCTACCAATGTGTCAAACCACTCTCCATGAGGAGTCATGTGGTTAGATGCCCCTGAGTCTATATACCATACATCATCGGCTTTGTCGTGTACAGGCAACCCTTTCTTCACATGTTGCATTGCAAACAACCTGTCATCCTCCTGCATACCACTAGAAGAAGCATAATTACCATGTTGCTTCCCTCTTCCTCTCTGATCATTCTGCTTTTTGTAGCAATCTTTAGCTACATGCCCGTATTTGCCACAATAATGGCAATCCTTATTTGCATTTGATTGCTGTCCATAACTCATTTGAGGCTGCTGCCAAGTGCCTCTTCCTCTAGGTGAATAACCTCCTCTTCCACGAGCATTTGAGGCACCTCTATTTGCTTGAGGCTGCCTATTTTGCCATCCAGTAGCTTGCTGTCCACGGGCTGCATATGCATTTCCAGCACCTCTTCCTCGAAAATTTGATCTTCCTCTTCCACCTCTACCCCTTTGATTTGAGTAGAAGACACTATCCCTACTGTTTTTAGACCCACTGGAACTTGTATTAAGTCCAAGTTTCACTTCTTCATGCAAAAGAAGTGCTACAAGTTCATCAAAGTCAGGCTGCTCCTGACGCACTGAAATGGAAGTATCAAACTACTTATATTCCTGTCCAAGTCCATGGAGGGTAGTGGCTACCAAATCATCATCCTCAACTTCAGCTCCAATTGATCCTAGTTGTTCTGCAATGGATCTGATCTCACTGACATAGTCCTCAATAGACCTTCCATTCCTGGATATGTGGCTGAACTTTTGCTTCAGTTGTGTCTTTCTTGCATGAGTAACATGCCCATAATTCTTCATCAATAAGTCCCAAGCAGCTTTTGGGGAAGTACAATTTGCAATTTGCATAGCCTTTGTGTCTGATACACATAGTGACAACCAATGCAAGACCTTGCTGGCCTTTTCCAACCAAGTCCTGTGTGCCTTCAACTGATCTTGTGTTGGAGGTCTATCTTCCGGTAGCTTGGGCTCATCTTCAAGACCTGTGACTAGATCCCAATATCCTCTTCCAATCAAAAAATTAGACATCCTGAATTTCCATAGAACGAAATTGTTATAGTCCAGCTTCTCACCAACTATCTGAGTGATAGTATCCTTCTCTCCTGTGTTTGCCATTTTAAAGCCTTAAGTTTTGCAAAAACCAGTCAATTTTCCAAAAATGCCAGCAGGCAATACGCTTCCATGATCTGTAGTACAACCAGTTTTTACTGCAATCAGTAGTCTGTCAAATCAGCCTCATAGAAGTCAAGCTTGAGCATACAATGCTCTTGAGTATGCACATGTCTATCATTGACCATTTAGTGCCACACTACCGATATCTGTGATGAGCACCCTTGAACTCCACAAATACATTCAATTCCAAAAAACTACATAGATTTCAACTTATATGACTGCATAAGATCCAATACATGCAGGAAATAGATACTTAGTATTCCTTCAACTGGCTGCTGCTACAAACATGAGCCAAATACAAGCTTCAAATATTGATACTAATTGTACCCTTGAATTTACTGCTCAGGATCTGCTACACAAGGTAAACATAACTTGCTGAATTGTTTTCATAGTCCACAGAAAAAACTGGCACATTTCTTTCTTACTGTCCATATTGAATACTGATGGCTATTCTCCAAAGTACACACCCATACATGCTCATATAGCTGTAAAGCATGCAGCTCTTGCTGATCAGCAGACTATTGCACACTAGACAAGCTTAACCTTGAAATGCAGCTGGTAATTTAGATGTTCTAGCAGCCCTCAATGAGAAACCCATTATTTTGCTCTCTCCAATCGAACATCACAGTCTGAATGTACAGCATATGAAGCTTATACATGGAGCCAAGACTTTGACCGTGAACAAACCCATCAGCAAACAGGATGGGCAATGTCTTCTGCATGGTAGGAGATGGCTGCTACATTGGGTTGGCTCTTCAGTTTTGTCTTTGTCCTGCTTGATGTCTCATACGTGACTCCCAGGACTAAAAACAACTCATATGGGATACTGCCTCTGGAAAAGTCTTATCAAGGATGCTGACAATGATATCATCTGACAATAGCATAACTTCTATAACTGCAGTGAGAGCATGCTCACATTCATAGATGGGCTAATAGCTTTAGACAGACTTGGCTTGCTGGATGCCATGCTGACGAGTGAATGCTTTTTACCAATCAAAGTTGTGAATAAGTTGCATGAGCTATTATTTAAGCTCATGGATGAGCCATGAAAAACCTGCAATTCTTTCTTGCACTACACGCATTAGACCCTTGCAGTATTGGCAAGTCTGACATGTTTGAGTTCAGTCAACTGTTCAACTAGCTTCTCACTACCACTGATATTCCTTGGAATCTCTACTTGTACATGAACCAGCTCATCACCTTGAACACTTGGCTTTCCTAATAGGGGAACACCTTTCTTGGACAACACTTGAGTAGTTCCTGGTTGTGCGACATTTGAAAAAATTCAAATCTGTCAAGCCATCTATAGTACAAAGTTTTGCAGATCACGTAGGCTACTGGGAAACGAAGAAGAGCAAGTAACAGGTCGCATCTGGGATCCACAATCTCCCGTCTGTGCGCTGGCCACTCTCAATAGGCCGAGTTCTCTGGTGCTCCTGGTAATATCAGTGCTCTCAGATATGAACGCAGTAAAGATCACGCAGCAACTGCTCTTGCTTACAAATGTGCTGGATCAACGTGTTTACGGTTAGTCCAGGTGAAGAGCTCCTCAGTCACCTTACTCGTCTATTTTATCCTCTTCTTTCCACGGGGCTGTGCTGAATGGGAACCCCTCCTTCACGGCTATCTGGCTTCGGACCAAATCCATGCTTCTCCTGACATCTGCCCGTGTTACTAGTGAGGCCACAACTGAGCATAAGCTTGCTCGGGAGTTTGATTTCAAAGGATTTATGAAGTTAAAGGCTGTTGCAGTGCATCTCGCTCTGATACCATATTGAAGTTCAGAGAGAAAGAGAAGGAGACAAAGGCATAGGCACCAGGGCAGCAGACATGCTCCCTGTTAGTTCATTCTCCATTGCCTTACACCAATGATCATCCAAAGTAGCTTCAGAAAACTTTGTGGGTTCCTTGAAGCTAGTGACTTTTGCCATATATGCATAGTGTCTCACTGTGTAACCACTGTATGTAAGCCTATCCATAGGCTTCTTGACTCTTTCTGATCTCCTCAACTGAGGTGCAGTATGAGACTCTCCTCTCTCATGAGGTGGTATATATCTATGTCTCACACCAGGAGTCACAACTGATGGAATACCAAACTCACTATCCAAGCTGTCAGTACCAGGTGAATCATAACCACAGGTGAGTGGCCCAGTAACATCATCAAGTTTTCCTTTGCCTTTATCCACATCTAAGTATCCTACTTGAGCTTGAGGGGGAGTGTTGAGACTCAAGCTCATTTTGTTTACCTTAGTGAATAAGGTTAAGTCACACTGACTTAACCATGATTAGATCTAGGTCAGTTGATCTTTGAATGTGTGTGGTACATACAGTTGACTAGTGTGTGACTGTATGTGGATAATGGAGAATGAACTAACAGGGAGCATGTCTGCTGCCCTGGTGCCTATGCCTTTGTCTCCTTCTCTTTCTCTCTGAACTTCAATAGTCGAAGGGTTTTCGAAAGCAAAAGTCACGACCACAGAGGACCTTGATGAATTTCAAGATAGAAGATCAATCAAGCGAGTGAGCAAGATGAGAAAATGATATCAAATCTCTGTTTTTTATTTCTGCCAATAATTGAAGATGAATAGAAATAAGAATGATGATCAGTGTAGCTCTACACAGCTTCAATGCATGACAACAGAGTTGTCAGCCCGCTGGAGCATTCATAGTTGTTGCCTTCTCATCTGTGATAATTTTTACCCTCCCTGTTTTGGTTTGAATGGGGTTAGTTGAATTTTATCCACGGTCTCACGTAGCTTCTGAGAATTCTGAACCCAATCTGGGACAACAATTATGTATGTCTCAGCCCTCAAAATAGCAGCAGCAGCAATAATATCATTATCTGTAATTGCAGCAGCCACAGACTCATGTAACTCTCCAGAGTTGCCAATGCAAGTGGTGCACCCATAACCTACAAGAGTGAAACCTTGCAAATCCAAGTATTTGTCCAGCCCACTGTTTGACTAAACCCAATCCTTGAATTAAAAGCAGTGTATAAACAAGATGTTTATAGAAGAGATCCTCTCTGATTCAGAGACTCACAATTCCAGCCATTCAAACTGAGAAACAACACTGCTAAAAGTTTTAAAAATCTAGTTTCACATCCGATGAAAAGTTTGATACCACTTTCTCATATCCTGCTTTCTGCAAGCTGGAAATTCATCCAGCGTAACAGAACCTTCTCTGGTGGTAGGTGCATTAGCTCTTGCACTTCCTGCTTATCCTCCACAATTTCAGCAAGTTGTGGCATTTTCTTCAAATTGAGGTCTGTTAAGAGTTGAATCTTGATAATTTGGGAAATTAGTCCAAGGACAAGGTGAGACCTTTCTTTTGCTATATCTTCAGTGCCAATGTTTACAAAAGAGTATCCAATAGCTTTTAGCACCTCATACAGACCAGCCTCTGAATTTTAGGAGCCTTGCTGTGCTTCTTACCAGTGGAAGAGGTAAATGTACTGACGTATTTCCTTGCATCATTTGCTTAGAAATATTAAACAGCTTGCGAATCTTGCTAGCTCTTTTAGGACCCCTCATTCTAGGCTTCTTAGTATCAGCCAATCCAGGTAAATGTTGTTCACCTTGCTTCACAATTACAAGGTTTAGAACAAAGAGATCTGGGCTGTTAATGCACCCTCTGACCGACTTGCGTCTCCACTCATCCTTACGCCTTCCATATCCCCTGAAGTAGGAAGTACCTATGTGCATCAATAAACTTGCACGGCCCTTCATCAAGATGCCTTGCTTCATAGGAAATCCGTTTCTTTTGTGTTACAGAGCGGCAACTGTTGTGATTGCTATAACTCAGATCTTGCCAGGAAGCTGATGATGGCAATTTGGATACAATTACTCTGTAATCTGCACATCGAGAAACACCAGAGTGGCCACTCCAGAAGGATAGTCTCTTCATATACAGCATTGCACTGTTCCAGGGTATTCAGCGCTGAGCTAAAAGGTTTGAAAGCTATAAGTTCCACAACCTTCCCAAATCGTATAAGATCAATCATAGACTGTTGCACGGCATCTACAGTCTGTCCTCAATCACTCAGCAAGCCGTTGTTTTTTTTCTCCCCCCTTTTGCATACAACACACAGCTTTTCATACAGAAAAGCGGCCCCTCACAATAGCAGCCAGCTAATTTGCTCCTTCCCTCTGCATTCCGTAACACAAAACCACGCTCCTTCAACTCAGTCAATTTGATTGTTCGCAAGCATGAGATGTATTTGTGCAACTTTAAAAGCTATTCTGACAGCACTTGCCAACTTTCATCCAAAGCCACATCCAAAGATTTACCTTTTTGTGAAAACTTCTATACATGTGTGTATCCATGATGTTCCAAGTTTGAGTCAATTTTGTGTGCAGCAATTTGAAGATCTGTACACCTTGGATTTGCAGCGGCCTTTTCTACACCAGTATCTGGAAAAGTATTCTCTTCACACAGTTGTACAGGTTTCACACTGTAAATAGAAGGTCTGATGCTTTTATCGATTCCTTCTAAATCAGTAAAAGGGTCCAATTTACCACCAAAAATGCTATCATCCAGATCTTTTCCTCCACATGAAACATCAACAGTTGACAATGGCTCCCAAAGACCCTCATCAAGATCCTCTTCCCTTACCCTTCTCTTTTGTATTCCAAGGACTCGTTTGTACTTTTCCAACTCATCCTCCAAAGCTTCCTTCTCTGCATCATGTTTTATTATTATTTCCTTAAGTAAAGAAATGGTCTCCTGATCATGAAACAATTTTACTTCTACAAGCTCTGTATGTATTAAGTGGTGATCCACTTAATCCTCCATAACAAGAATGTCACTTTATGTTTTCAGAATCTCTGTTCTGTTTTCAGCTACAGCATTCTTACATTCAGTAAATGGGTGAGAACTCTCTCTCTCTTTTCTTGAGCAGCTCTTTGGTTCATCATCAACACTTTCCTCATGCTTGCCTACAATAGTCTTCAAGCTCTATGTGGCATCTGTGTTTCTTTCACCAGTTATAGAGTGGCAAAGCACAAAACCTTCAAGGCTATCACTCCCATTAGCTTCTCTGTCAATCATGTCCATTATATCCTCTTCAACCTGCTCCCCCTAATGGTATCCACTAGCCCCACTATTTCCTGCGCCACCTCCGTGATCAGCAACAAACACATTTTCATGGTTGTATAAGTTTGTATACTTACTGTTTTGTATTCCATTGATGACCGTGGTCTTCTTGCACTCCCTTGGTGATTTTAATTATACCTACATAAAAAAGCTATGACTTGAGATGGTATTTTCGAAAAAGAAATTTAGGCATTATATCATTTATGAAAAGGTGGTATTTTATACAAAGGCAGAGGGGTTGAGTCTATTGATAAATAAGTTGTAGACACCTAGCCATCTAGCAAAATGGTTGGTCACCTTGTAGGAGTTTGAGTATGAAATTAGGAGTAAGATGCTGAAGTTGCAGGGCATTGTTGAATGTCTTATGGATTTTGGGGAGTCTAAGGAAGTGTTGGCTAAAGGTAGTGACCTTGAGGGTCTATTCAAAATTGATATGGCCTTCATCCTATCCTGGTATGATGCCATGATACACTATCTATTACAGGAGAGGCTGCAGCTACTTTATCAAAGCTTGAAAAGATGAAAATTAGGCAACAAGCCTTGAAATTTGCCTTCATTGCAGAAACACTATATCAACAAGGTGTAGATGATGTTTATCATCGATGTGTCCTACCTCATGAGGTCCCATTTATCTTGGAGAAGTGCAATGACTCTACTTATGGAGGGCACTTTGCTGGACAGTTGATTGCATAGAATTCTTTGAGAGCCAGATATTGGTGGGCATCCATTTTCCACGATGCTTTTGTGTATGTCAAGAGAGATGTGATACATATCAAAGACATGAAAGTAGAGAGAACAGGAAGTGCCCACTAACTCCTATAATGGATATACTACCATTCGAGAAGTGGGGCATCGATTTTGTTGGACCTATACATCCTTCGTCACCTACGCGAAAGCATTATATCATTGTGGTGATAGATTAATTTACAAAGTGGTCTGAATCTCGAGTCATGAGATGAAGGACAATGCCAAGGAGATAGCTAGTTATATCATGGAACAAATTGTCTAGTGTTTTTGTCCATTGAAAGAGTTAGTGTTTGATGGTGGAATACACTTTTTGAACAAGTTCATAGAAGACTTGACGGAAGCACTAAAAATTAACACAATAAAACTACCCCATATAATCCCCAAGCAAATGGACAAGTAGAGAGTACTAACAAATAGCTTGTGGGGATTTTATCCAAGACAATATCCGAGGGTAAGCGTGATTGGGATAAAAAACTTCATGTGGCTATCTGGGCTTATAACATGACATTCAAGAGAGCAACAAGCCACACCCCATTCAAGTTGGTATATGGGGAGGAATATGTATTACCATTGGAAATTGAGTTGCCCACTATGAGGCTTGCTCTAAATCATTCATTGGGTGAGGTAGAAGCTTTACAAGAAAGGTTCACTTCTCTTGTGCATCTTGGTGGAATCTGATTGTAGACTTTATTACATCAGGTGCTGGTAGCAGCAGTAAAGGTGACTATTGTTTATTTATACTATATTGTTATTATTCTTTTAGTTTTATTATTATCATCACTCACCATTTGGATTATTTTTTAATACTGATGCTTTTGATGTATTACTTTCATACTCTGTGCATTTATACACGTCGGTTTTCTTGCCTAAATAGCTAATTTCTTATGTGTTATTATTACTGCTAATACACAGCCTAGTATGTATCACCACTACTAATAGTTTTGGATGAGAGGGCAGTGGGAGTTCTTAAGGAGGAAGAGAGTGGGCGAGGGTGCCTTGAAAGCCCACGTGCAGCTGCAGGAAATTTGCTTAACTGCTAGGGAAGAAGAGGATGAAAGCACTCCATGACCTTTTGAGCTAAAATACATAAATTTTCGAAGGGTTAGTTGGTACTATATTATGTTGCTCATCGAGAGTTATTCCTTGGCAAGCTAGAATCTAGATGGGATGGTCCGTGTAAGATTATTTGTATAGGAAAGAATAGCTCTATAGCCCTTTTAGTGGATTTGCAACGGGTAGAATTTAAAAATAAATTGAACTTTAACAAGTTGAAGCCTTACTATGTGTAAGGGTTGACGTCAAACTTAGTGCCTTTACAGGTCCTTCAGGATTCATCTTAAACATGTAGTGTATACCAAGACAATCAGATAAGTAGAATCATTCCTTATCTTGAACATCCGTATTTAGAGTACTATTACCACTCAATGTCATATTTGTCAAATACCTCTTGTCATTTATGCAGGGGGATTCGCCAATAATTTGATACACTTAGGATAGGGCCTTAGTAGCCCATATCCTTGGTCTAGTTTCATGCTTCAGTAGAGTTATGTGGGGACCAAGGGTTGTTTTTAGCAGTAAGTTGATGAATGGTGCAGATTTTTGTTAATTTCATTAGGCTAAGAGGGCCAATTTGGTTGAATTTAATGCTTAATTCTCATTAGGCCAAGAAAGCCATGTATTTTTTGGGTGCAAGTGTGTGATTAAAGTTTTCTTGTTTTAATGATGCACTAAATAGATTTTACGGCGCCTAGAGAGAGCCTATTGCTACGCCGACGCTTCATGTAACCAAGTCTAGGTGATATCCTTTCTTTATTAGTTTTGTCCTTTATGTTGAATGGTTATGTTTGTGGGAATTTTTATTTTGTTGGAAACTGGCATTCAAGGCATGAAGTCCCAAAGTGTAGGTTATGTGTGTTTGGGGAGGTCCAAGCAGTCGTATACCTCCTGTGAAAGACATTGTACAGCATTCTAAGAACTATGTTAGAAGGTAGTCCAAGTGACCCTATTCTACTAGCCTACTAGGCAACTGGTTCTAGGAGTTCGTGCTAGTTGTGAGGTAGTTAGAGAAGCATGCCAAATAAAAGAAAGAGAAAAAACAGTGCATATATTTGAAGACTGTAGTATACAGAGGTGTGTAAAAATAGGTTAGAACCCCTCAACAAAAGAAAAATAAATGAAACATAAGAAAAATCAAAGAGTAGATAAACATCCCCTTATGAAGGCTTGGTAGGTTTCTTGGGATGAGTCAGTAGACCTAGGGACGATACCTTATCTTCCTAAGGGTGATGTCTAGCTGGAAAAATAAATAAGGATGGTTGGAGTGAAAATAAAAGTGAGTGGAAGAAAAAAGGATCTAGTGTCACCTTGCGAGGGCTTGGTAGGTTCTTTGGTAACGAGTTGTAATGAAACAAACATTAAATATTAATTGTTACCCCCGCTATGGTTTTGTAAGTCTTTACTAGTTTGTGATTGGACTCAAACAAATATGAAAGTATAATATCCCTGCACTTAAGATCAATTGTGTCTTCATCTTCCCCGCATACACATGCCAAAATCATGAGGAAAATAAACTTTTGAACATCCTATGCATGAACCCACTCTATAGGCCATTTAACATATTATGTTAAGATGGGGATAACAAATTATGTTAATAAGTTCAATGTTTTTTGTAAAGAAGGCAAATTTTTTAATCTCCTCCCTTGTCAACGCCGAATAGGTGGCGGGGCGGCCGGGGGGGGGGGGGGGTGAGGGAGAAGGCGAGAAGTGAAGGGAAGTGAAGATAACGAAGACGATGAAAATGAGGGGGGAAGGCCATGTGGCCTACCAACCCCTAGCCATCTCGACCAGACCGCCAACCACCTAGGGGGGCTGAGGACTTCCTCGCCACTACGCACACGCTGACACGTGGTGGGTGGCGTGACACACCACCACCACCCCATACCACCTTTGCCCCACCTCCCCCATTATAAAATCTCTTCCCCCCTCCAATCAAGAGGATGGCACGATGTCTCTCAGATGAGAGATAAAGAGAGAGAGAGAGAGAGAGAGAGAGAGAGAGAGAGAGAGAGAGAGAGAGAGACGAATTAATACAAATACAACGTTGGGTATGGATAATTTGTCTCCAAATACCCAGGTACTAATTGCCATCTCCTCTAATCATTGAGTCATAGATTATATCGACCTAACATGCGCATGAATTCATTTAAATTAGTAGCTTGAATTTATTTTTTAATGGTTTATGAGCTCATAGGAAATCGTATGATAAATTTTTCTGCATTAGGTCCAAAAGGGATAAATCTCATCTCAAATATTCGCAAGACCGGGTTTTCAAAATGCATGTATGAAGAGGAGTTAATTGCTTCTAGATGCTATGCGATAAATTTATGCATAGCATGAACATCACAAAAGGTTCAAAAGTATTGTCAAGTCCCCTTTCTTGCAAATAGTGGATATGTTTTTCACCGCATTGAAGGTATATGTTGTAGATTGCACACCTGATGGATTGCATGATAAGCAACCTAGTCTAAAAGAAATTCATTTTTGAAACTCTAGATCTTTGCCCAAGCTCTAGCTAATAGCATGATTTGATAGCTCAAGTTTGATAATTTGGGATCTTGATGATGTGCAGAGTTAGTACAAGCAATGATCATAAGGATTAAAATTAAGATGCCTAGAGATCGGTCTGATAACTACTATTTTCATCAAGCCAATTCGGGGTTAGGTTAGATATAAACAACAACTCTAGACCTCAAAGGCAAGTGGAGGGATCAAGGATTAGAAAACCCTAAGTTAAAGGAAAGACCGATACTTTATCCGAAAGGAGAGACAAAACATGAGGGAAAGGTGATATTGTACTTGTTCATGCACCTTTGAAGAAATGCAATTGGTTTTGATGGTTGATCAAACATCTGCCATAATAGTTGTGCTTTCAAGTAATTATTGGTTGCGGTTTTGGACAATCGTCCAAGTGCTTGACTAGTTATATAATTTTGTGGTAGGGTCTGTGATGACAAATTTGCCACGGGGAATAAAAGGTTTCTTTTCTGAAAGATGATAGTAGGGCTGAATGCCTTGATTGTGCTTGATTCTTAAATGGATTAATTAAGGAAGTATATTTTGCACGGGTGGATCACCCCCACTAATGGGCTAAAGGTCGAGTGGATAAAAGGCCAACCACGGGAATAATGTTTTACTCCTAGGCAGCTTGCAGGTCAGGGAGCTCTAGACACCCCTTGCCAAGTTGGAAATGGAGTTGAAGACCTCCGTGGCCCCAACATCTGTGACGTTGGAAGATCCTATTTTAGATAAAGGATGGAATTTGTGGTGCCATGTGATTTAGACAAGTTACTTCTGTAGGCAGAAGGGACATATAATTTCTCTTGTATGGATAGGAGACAATGATTAACTTGAAGATAAGTTAAGGAACTTATTTGAACTTGTTTGTCAAAAGGACTGCTTGCTCTGTATTCATGTCTTTGTTGTAGATTACGTGAAGGAACCATGTTCCCTAAAAGGATTGATTAAGAAAGATGACATTAAATGTCACACATAATTGTGGTAGGACCTAATTAAATAACTAAATAATGCCTATTGAGGGAAACGGATGGCCGAAACCCCCAACGGGTCTGCCTTACCGCACGGTGGTCCCAAAGAACTGGGAGGCTTCTCATAAGGTTTTACCGACGTTCGAACTTAGAAATTGCTAAGCTAGAACCACGATTCATGTAGTTTTAGCAGACCGGAATGGGACTATGCCACCCCACTGGTAGAGAGATTGAGCGACACATCCCTTTGGCTTTCCATTCTCTTTGAACCAAGTGCAACATGGATCTTCTTCAGCTTGGATATCTCTACGTAAAGTAGAATATCCAAGTCTCAAGGCTAGAATGTTGTTAGGAGACCTTGACCACAAGGGACCCAAATTTCAAGTGGATCTTAGTGGGTTCGTCGGACGTCAACATTCTCTTGCAAGGCAGACTTGAGAAACCCTAGGCAACAAATCCCATAACATTCCATGGGAGTGCCAAGTAGCATCGCTTAGATTCGTCTCTCGATGGACCGCTAAAAACGTGCGTGGACAGTCGATAGGCAGGCATGTTACAATTGGTATCATAGTGAAACTTCGTAATGACATGTGATTGATTAATGTGTGGCTCATAGATATATCCTAAACAGAATAACCTAGGTGGTATGGCTTGATTGTCATGCACCTTTTGCACCCATGAATGCTGACATGCAAGAGAATAAATTCCTTCTCAAGCAGATTAAGGCGTTTAGGTTTGGTGGAAAAGGAATAGACATCGTAGGGAGGCAAAAATATGGATTGAGTTGATGAATGATTATTTCTCTGCTACAAGAACTAATTCTGTCAATAATCAAGCAATGATAGCCAAAACTTAAGTTAGTTGGCAAGGCTTGGATATATGGTGGAAACAATGGTGTAAAGATCAAAGTGTTTCTGAAGTTGTCACTTGGGTTCAGCTGAAAGATGCCTTACGCGAACAATACCTTCCGCCAACCTACCACAGTTTGAACATGAATGATTTCTTCAAGTTAAAGCAATTGGAATTAACCTTCGATGCTTATTGTTAGAAGATGATGGTCTAGAGCATGACAAAAGCTATGGTGGGTGGAAGATATGGACCAAACTCATGATGACATAGACAAGTAGATTCAATCTGTTACACAAGTGAATTAGGTTCCAAGATGGCAGCTTAGACTCATAAAAACAATCTTGTGTAGGATTGACAAAGTTAAGACACTTAACTAAAAGTACAAAGCGTCATGGCATTGTATTCATTCCATATGAAAGTGATAGTCAAGTACAATGCTCTATAGAAGTTTGGTTGTTCCACTCTTCTCACTGTGCATATGGGATTTAGTATAGCTCTTCCTGGAGCATACATCATTTGTCTATTTCTTAACACCCCCCCTCAAATGATGAATCTCTACCCTTGTTGGCTTTTGCTCCCCCTACATGAAGACATGGCCTAGGAGACTAGTTCTTTGGTTGCCTAGTCAAGTTAAGGCTTGAAACTTTATATTTTTTGTAGGGTTTTTACAACATCCACTATGGGAAACAAGATCCACTATGGGAGATCTACTATGGGAACAAATTTCTTAGAACAATCTGTTAGAGTTGTTGATGGTAGCGGAAGTATCTTTTTCTTCTTCTTCATTCATGAATTGACTTTGGTGGTGGTCATTCTGCATCTGCTGTGCTCTTTTCTTGTGGAAGCATTCACTCAAAATATGGCTAGTTTTACCGCAGTAATGACATGTCATCCGACTTTTGTTTTTGGTGTTGAATCCTCGACCTCTTCCTTTGGGTCCAATAGCTCCTTTGGTATATAGGAGATTTTCCCTTGAGTTGGTCGCTTTTACATCTTTGCTTTTAAATATTCTTTCTCCATCAAGCAGTGAGTGCTCAATGTCTTTGAGTGAGAGACTCGTAACATTACTTAGTGTTGAAACAAGGTTCTCATATGGCTCATGATTAACACCGGCAAGTAGCACTGCTATTGCCTCATCTTCACCAATGTTCTTTTTAAGAGTTGCTAGCTGAGTTTTAAGGCTTTTGAATTTATTGATGTGTACAGTCATAGATGAACTATCTTTTACATCCAACTTATAAAACTACATAAGTAATTTTTCCTTCGAGCTCTTTGCTTGGGTACCAAACATCCTGTCAAGTTCCTCCCAAGCAGTTCTAGCATCTCTAATGCCAGAGATATGATGTAGCACATCATCACTTAGCCCCCAGGCAATGATGCCTAGTGCCTTTTTATTCATCTTCTGTAACGTTCTAATTCTATTTTTTCGCGTGAACTACTTCTAAAAGGAAATGGGGATAATGATATAGCAATTTTTATAAATTACCAAGGATAATGGAAATTTTTTTCCCTTACCCCCCCCCCCCCAGTCGACGATCGTGCTGGAGGGGGAGAGGGGAATACAATGTCGAGCAAGCTCCTTGCTGGATCTTGCTCACACTTGAAGCCATGCCAGTTGACACATAGGAGAGGGAGGATCCCCCTCCCCTCCCCTATTTAAACAAAGGGGGGCTGCTGCCGTGAAGGGACGGAAGGAAGGAGTGAGGGCTGCCACAACGTCGTGCTGTGCAGTTGACGTGCGAGGAAGAGAGCTTGAGGGAGGGATAAGTCAAGGGCGTTGCCACTCTGCACGGACGTGGGCTGCCGAGCCGCGAGCCGCCTGTACGCCGCCACGTAAGCTTGTGGAAGCTTAGAAGCTTCCAAAGGGGGGCCTTCTTAGCTCCCTTTCCTTTGGGCCTGAAACCCCCTTTCTTCCCGTGTTTTAAAATTTTCTTTTAGCCCCATTCCCTTGTGGCATTTTGGAACCCCCCAGTGTCTAAACCCTTAAGCCCCTTTCCCTTGGCTTTGGGATCACCCCCGTGTTTTAAACCTTAAGCCCTTTCTCTTGGGCTTTGGAATCACCCCCTTGTTTGAACCCTTAAGCCCCTTTCCCTTGGGCTTTGGAACCACCCCCCCTCCCCCCCTCCCCCCCTCCCCCCCCCCCCCCCCCCCATGTTTAAACCCTCTTAAGCCCCCCTTTCCTTTGGGCTTGAAACCCCCTCCCCGTGTCTTTAAATTCCCTTATTCCCCTTCCCTTGTGGCATATTGAAACCCCCTTAAAACTCCCCTTTAAGGCTTCCTTAGGGTTTTTTTTCCCCCCCTCAAAAAGCTTTACCTTAAGGGTCCTTTGCCTCCCCGCGATTATAAATGCCCCTAAGGACCCCCTTAGCCCTTTTCTTTCCCCATGCAAAATACTCTTGGAGCTTTGTTTCTTTCCCCACTTGTAAAAGAAAAGAGAGTGTTGAGGGTCTTTTAACACCTCCCTTTCCCACTCAAAAACCCTCATAAGGGATTCCACACCTTTTCATTCCTCGTTTGTGCGAATCATTAGAAGGCCATTAAGCCCCTCCCATGCCTTTAATGGGTCTTACCCGTGAAAGATTCTGAAACATCCCTTTCGAATTCCCGACTCCAAGGAGGAAGCCTTCTAAAACTGCTTCCGACAGATGGTGCAAGTTATTGCAAAAAGGGAGCCACGGTGGAATTTCAAAAAGGAGTTGTAAAGCTGCTTCCACATCCGAAAGACTGCAATTGCGATGCCTCCTAAGAAAGTCCAAGGCGTAGCCATGGGAGGGTCGCCTCCCAGCATCCACGTGGACATCTCACCCCAAGCCCAGGTTTTCCTTCCTAATTTTTATTTGGTATTGTTGTAATTCAATAATGCAAGGTTAATTGTTGGAAATAGGATATGTTTTTGTCCTAAATGCTCACAACAGAGGAACTTAGTTATTAATACTTTCAATAGAACATGAAAAATAAAGGAAGCATAAATGCATTTCTAGGAAATAGCTTTATGCATTGAAATGAATTAAAAATTAGATTAATGTCCATTAAAATAGTATACTTCATTTAAGCCTAGATGTATAAACTACATTTCGCACTATTAACCCATATCCTCTTCGCAATGAATCATCATGGAAAGTGCAAAGCATGAAATGATTCTTACGATGCATAACTCTAGGAAATTATCGTTTGTCAACTGCATAAATCATCAAGTAAAAGGTTGCTTGTTTAGCATGAATTTTGTTTGCAAAGTCTAGAAAGAATAGTTGGAATTAACCTAACCTATGCCTGACCTCAAATCGATAAGTTAGGGTTGAAAAATCAATTTACACATAGACAACGAGTCATGTGGAAATGATCTTAAAATTATCTTCTAGAGTTAAAAAAATCGGCATAAATCTAAAACACCTAAACCACGGAATACTCGTTTAGAACGAGTTAAATTCCAAGAAATTCACTAGGAAATTCATACGTGACCTAATCGTACGTATTGCTAAAACTGAAACTCCTATACCTTAAATACTTGTCCACTTTCGCCAAAATGTAGGGATAGTGCAACATATTTGGAAGGTAAACTAGGGTTTGTCCCTAAGAATCTTACAAGATGAAACTTGGAAACCCTAGGTCTAACAACACTAGCCTAACGTAACCTGATATAGATTGTTTCGTAACTCCATAGTCTCATAGTTTGATGCGACACTTCCGCAACAAATGCGGAGTCATATGATCTTGTGATTGGATCACAAGGGAATGGCCAAGTTCTCGCAATGAAGTTGGTAGGTCCTTACACAAGTTATCTTGCAAGAGGATGAATAATCATCCTAATTTAGTATCTTTCTTGAGTAAAGAAGATTGATTGGAAACTGAAGACCAGCCGATAAACTGAAATAACTCATAAACTTAAGGTTTGACCAAGTCCGATTAATAGGGTATGCTCTAACCCAAGATATAGGGGATCTTGCCAAGTAGCAAGTCATCCCGGATCGAGTGCTGGATACATTCGAAAGGAAGGATTCATTACTTAGTAGTTTGCCAACAAAAACGATCATTGGAAATGTTTGTGCTTGCTACATATTTTAGAGCACTGTTTGGCTTTGTTTGATCAATGAATTAAAAGATAAATGGATATCTATACTTTAGGTTGAAGGCATGAATGGAGAGGCAGCTTCAGTAACCCCCGATTGCCTGCCTAATCCTAACCAAGGGGGTTGTTGACCGCGCCGGAAAAGTGGACCGAACCCGTCGGGAGAGGTCTCTTCGTTGAGTGCTACTTGGAGCAGGAGGACGCTTGGGTGTCCGGGGGGCTCTGTGTTGAGATATCGAGCTCCACTCGTGATATGCCAGGGTGACCGTTGTGCATTTATGTCACCGACGTGTCAGTTGCAGATGCGGTTGGTACACCACCCATGAATAATAGCTAGATGACAGCTATCCTTATCTACTCTAGTTCGTGGCTCAATTAGTATGCCACCTTAGTTATTTGAGTTTGGTTTGAGACCCATATATAGGGTTCTTCTATTTCTTTGTATGAGACTTCTTTTTGGCTTACACAACTAAGAAGAGGAAAACTGTTTTCAGCCTCCACCTCTGTGTGTATTCCCCCATTGTGCAAGCAAGAAAGCTACAAGTGAGACTCCTTCCTTCTCTTCCACAATCTTGACATGGTATCAGAGCCTTGTTCGTGGTAAGGAGCTCAAGAAAGCAAGCCAAGCTCACGGTGTTCTGGTAAGAGGAGCAGTGTTGCTTTCATTTTCTGTTTTGGGAGCAGATATCTACAGGTAGCACAGCCGAAAATTGCAAGAGTGCATTGTCTCAAGTTGAGACGCCCTTCGCGGTGAAGCAAGAGGGCAGTATATGCTGCGGGTAAGGGCTTTAGCCCTTGGTGACCTTGTTTTTTTTATTTGAGGCCATTTCGGGGCCTATTTTGGAGGCGGAAGTTTTCTGCACGCACTCAGGAAAAGGCCCTATTTTATGCTGTATGACCACTGTTCTACAGGTCGATGAAAAGTTACTGTAGAAATTGCATCGTATCTTGTGCGCAGAGACATTGGGAGTTTCAGAATCATCCTTGGTTCGTGTTTATGCAAAATCGTCACTAGGAAGTGATTGTGTGGTCAAATACCACTTTTCCAGTTTTGTAGATTTGCCCTTGTGAGGGTGAAGCTGTGTTTTTTGCAGTGACAGAATTTTTTGCAGTGTTTTGTAATGGCGTCTGACTCTCTTTCACAGATTGTAACTGAAAAGCTTGACAAGAACGACTTCCAGGCATGGAAGTTTAAAATGACGAATTTCCTTATGAGAAAAGGATATTGGAAATTTGTTGCAGGAAATGAAGAAGAACCAGTTCTTCCTGATGTTCCCAATCAACAGCAAATGCAGGCATTTAAAGCATGGCATGAGAGAGCCAGGAAAGTTATGTACTGGCTATCTATCAGTATTTCAGACTCTATGATTGTGCATATTCAGGATGCAAGTACGCCAAAGGAGACATGGGATACTTTGTCAAAAGTGTATAGTACAAATACTCAAGCCAGGAAAATGCAACTCAAGCAAGAGTTGCATAATGTGCAAAGAGAAAATATGAGCATCAATGACTACCACATGAAGGTGAAGAAGATTGCAGATGCACTTGCTTCCATTGGGTCGCCAGTGGAAGATGATGATTTAGTTTCTGTGACCTTGAATGGTCTAGGAAAGGATTATGCACAGTTTCGAACATCCATTTCCGTCCGTGAAAGATTTCCTGATTTTGAGGAGTTGATTGCTCTTCTAATTTCTGAGGAGTAGAGAAATGGTGGTGCATCTTCTTTAGGAGGAACTTCAAAAGAAGCTGTCTTCTACTCAAATGCTAAAAGAGGTAGAGGTAGAGGTAGAGGAGGCCGATCTGGAGGCCGTGGTAGAAATCAGAATATGCAGCAAACTCAAGAAAACCAGTCCTATGGAGGAGGACGTGGTAACTCTAGAGGCAGGGGAAGCCAAAGAGGTCGTGGTGGATGGCAAAGAGGCCAAAATGCAAACAACAATGTTGAATGCTACTACTGTGGTAAAATGGGTCATATGGCTAAATATTGCTATAAAAAGCAGAATGACATCATGAATGGAAAACTGCAACAAGGAAATTATGCATCTTCTAGTAGACAGGGTGATGACAGAAATGAGCATTTGTTTATGGTGCAGCACATGAACAATTCTGTGACAAGTGCAGAAGAAAGCAACGATGTATGGTATGTTGACTTAGGTGCATCAAACCACATGACAGGTCATGCAGAACGGATGGAGGATGCAAGGAAAATGGAAAAACCAGGATTTGTGGAGACTGGTGATGATACTGCACATCCTATTGTGCAGATTGGAAAAATTCCCTTGTCTATGCAGGATGGGAAAAAGAAATACCTGTCCGATGTATTTCATGTCCCGAATATCACCAAGAATCTGGTTTCTGTTGGTCAAATGGTTGAGCAGGGCTTGCAGGTCAGATTTAATCCTCATGGATGCTTTGTTGAGGATATGAAAAATAAAGGTCGCTTGATAACAAAAGGAAAGAAGAAGGGCAGAATGTCTACGTTGGATGCAGACATGTCTGAATTGAGTACAGCAATGTTTGCACATGGGACCGATGTAGTTGCAGATATTGATATTTGGCATAAACGCATTGGTCATGTTAATGTACAACGACTTAAATCAATGCAGGCCCAAAATATTGTTGCACGATTGCCTAAATTCAAGGTTGCAGAAATGCATAAGGTATGTGAAGCCTGTCAATTTGGAAAACAAGCAAGGAAACCATTTCCTAGACATGTTCAAGAGAGTGAGAAGCCATTGGAATTAATCCACTCTGATGTATGGACTACTAAAGTTGCATCTCTTGGAGGCTGTCATTATTTTGTCACTTTTATTGATGACTATAGCAGAAAAGTTTGGGTGTATTTTATGAAAAAGAAAAGTGAAGTTTTTGGGCATTTCAAAACTTTTAAAGCTATGGTTGAAAAAGAAACAGGCCTGCAAATAAAATGCCCAAGGTCAGATGGAGGGGGAGAGTACCTCTCAAATGAGTTTGCAAGGTTCCTACAGGAGCATGGCATAAAGCAACAATATTCATGCAGTCATATCCCACAACAAAATGGAATTGCAGAAAGGAAAAACAGGCATATTGGAGAGGTATCTTGTGCCATGCTCAACGAAAAAGACTTGCCAGATTTTTACTGGGCTGAAGCAGTTGCTACAGCAGTCTATATAATGAACAGGACTCCCACTGCAGCAATACATGGGATGACTCCAGAGGAGAGGTATACTAGTAGGAAACCAGATATCTCTCATTTGAAAAATTTTGGTTGCATTTCCTATGTACATGTGCCAGATGAGTTGAGATCCAAGTTGGATCCAAAAGCTGAGAAGTACATCTTTATTGGTTACTCTCTGCAGCAAAAATGGTATAGACGCTATAACCCTTCTACCCGTAAGTTTACAGTGAGCAGAGATGTTGTTTTTTATGAGATGAGTAGCTGGTATAAACCAGTAAATGTGATTGATGATGTAGATGCACAAAATGGTAATACTGCACAGAATTCATAGCAGCAGTCACAAAATATTAGTGGACCTGGAGCGTCTTCTAGCAGTGGTTCACATTCTTCGCCATGGACATGTAGATTGAGATCAGGAGAATCTTCTCAAAGCAATGCAGATAGTGGTATGCAGGTATCACGAAAAGGAAAAGAGAAGGTTGATCAGCCCATGTTTGATGTGAATGCAGGTCACTCGTATGTGGATGGTGAATCTAGTGGCTCAGAACAGAGCATTGATGATGAGTTGGGTATTCCTTCTATTGTTACTCCTGGAGTAAGGAAGACCAGGGATGTTTTGAGAGCACCTGGGAGTGAACCTATTTTGCGCAGGTCTACCAGAGCTAGGTATCCTGTGGATAGGTTGAAGTATGATGGATTTACAGCCATTCACTATGCATATATGGTCAAAGTGATACAGGAACCAAAACCCACTTCTTTTGAGCAAGCCATGGGAAAAGAAAAATGGGAGAAAGCCATGGATGAAGAAATGGATGCCTTGGAAGCAAATGCTAGCTACATGGGAATTGGTACCTTTGCCTAAAGGTAAGAATGCAATTGGTTGTAAGTGGGTTTATAAGGTGAAGCACAATGCAGATGGTTCTGTGAACAGATACAAGGCAAGATTAGTAGTCAAGGGATATGCACAAACATATGGCATTGACTATGAAAAAACATTCAGTCCGGTTGCAAGAATGGCAACCGTAAGAGCAGTCATTGCTATGGCTGCATCAAAGGGATGGTCTTTACATCAGATGGATGTAAATAATGCCTTCTTGTATGGTGATTTGCAAGAAGAGGTATATATGAAGCAGCCACCAGGTTATGTACATGCTATTCATCCTGAGTTTGTTTGCAGGTTGAAGAAAGCCTTGTATGGCTTGAAGCAAGCACCTAGAGCATGGTCTGACAAGATAGGACAGTATCTTGTCACTATTGGCTTTCAGATTTCCAAGGCAGATTTCTCACTTTATGTGATAAAAACAGAGAAAGGTATTATGCTACTTGTCACTTATGTTGATGATTTGATTATGACAAGTGACAGTGATGAAGATATCCTTCATGTGAAAATGCTATTGAAGCAAAAGTTTGAGATGAAGGATTTGGGAGAGCTGCGTTATTTCTTGGGCATTGAGGTGATTAGATCACTAAGTGGGATACAGCTCTTGCAGAGGCAGTATGGATTGGACATGCTATCCAAATATGGGATGACAGGCTGTAAGCCTATTTAAGTTCCTTTGGAGCAGAATGTGAAGCTGAGCGCAGATGCAGGTGAGCTTTTGGAAGACCCTACTATGTACAGACGCATAGTAGGAAGTTTGATTTATATGACTATTACCAGGCCAGATTTGAGCTATGCTATTGCATTGGTAAGTCAGTTTATGCAGGCTCCAAGGAAACCACATTTGGATGCGGCTAGATGCATACTCAGATATGTAAAGTCCACATTGCAGTATGGACTATTTTATGAGACTGGGGTTCAGATACAGTTGCATGGATACACTGATGCTGATTGGGCTGGTAGCATTTCTGATAGACGATCTACCAGTGGATATGTGTTCTCTTTTGGGAGTGCTGCAGTCACTTGGAGCAACAAGAAACAACGTACAGTTGCCTTGTCGAGCACAGAGGCTGAGTACAGGGGTGCAGCAATGGCTGCATGTGAGGTAGCTTGGTTGCATAAGCTACTTTATGATATGCATCAGCCTACAGATGAGCCAGTTGTCATTTATTATGACAACATGAGTAGTATACACTTGGCAAATAACCCAGTCTATCATGCTAGAATAAAGCACATTGAGGTGCATTATCACTATATGCGGGAGAGGGTTTTACTAGGTCTTATTGATCTAGTTTATGTCAGCACAGAGGATCAGGTAGCTGACATATTCACGAAGGCATTGGGCGCAGAGAAGCTGCACAAGTTCAGAGACCTGCTTGGTGTGCAGGAATTGGGATTGAGCTCGAGGGGGAGTGTTGAGATATCGAGCTCCACTCCTGATATGCTAGGGTGACCGTTGTGCATTTATATCACCGACGTGTCAGTTGCAGATGCGGTTGGTACACCGCCCATTAATAATAGCTAGATGATAGCTATCCTTATCTACTCTAGTTCGTGGCTTAGTTAATATGCCACCTTAGTTATTTGAGTTTGGTTTGAGACCCATATATAGGGTTCTTCTATTTCTTTGTATGAGACTTCTTTTTGGCTTACACAACTAAGAAGAGGAAAACTGTTTTCAGCCTCCATCTCTGTGTGTATTCCCCCATTGTGCAAGCAAGAAAGCTACAAGTGAGACTCATTCCTTCTCTTCCACAATCTTGACACTCTGGCCATAAATCCCTCGCCTTCCGGGCCCTGCACAAGAGGCTAACGTGACTCGAGATTAGATCTCGAGGCCCGTATAGTAGTCTACAGGCAAAAACTGGGATTAGTGATCCCTGTGGATTGCTGGATAGCCTTCGGGTGGATTGTGGATTGCCTATGGGCTGGATTCTTTGTATTTCAAAGATAAATATGATAACCTGTTAATAAGGAACTTGTCTGATATTATTTTTCTATGTCAAGTGATAAGATTATGTGAAAAAAACCAGTGCCTAACAGGTTAATTAAAGAAGCTGATTGTTACATGTCCGACTAATATGTTAGGTAATTAAATAACTAAAACAACCCGAGGAAAGTGCGGAGGATGGGCTATAGGTCCGTCCTATGGATGGGTGGTCCCGGTTGGCCCGAAATTTTGTCAAATCACGATGGACAACAGGAAGATTGTCAAAGAACAGGAACAACAAAAGCGTTGACCTAGAGTTATGATTGAACCTGATTTATGCTGTTTTAGAGGAACGTAATGGGACTATGTCTTATGGCAGAGAGGTTGAGATTTGCATCCCTCTCGTTTCCCATCCTCCTTGAACAAAGTGCAGCGTGAATCCGCTTGAGACCTGGCGTTTGTGCGTAAAGTAGATCGCTTGGGTCCGACGCTAGTTGCCATTAGGAAATGACCAATAAGAAAAACCCTAATTTAGGTCGATCCTAAGTGGGAACGGCCAGAATACTTCCGCTACATGGCAGATGCAGAAAGCCCTAGATCGTAAACCCTGTAACATTCCATGAGAGTGCCAGGCGGAGCTTTCTAGACATCCTTTCTGATGGACTGCTAAGACGTGTCCTGAAGATACAAGTAGACATGTTACAGTTGGTATCAGAGCCGACCAACAACGGAATTGTTTTCATGAAATCTTAATAAGTTGAAGTAAATAAAATGTTGTTGTCCAAACATTTCCTTACCTTCAATGCTGTCTTACAGAATTACGAAGCGTGGAACAAGTTCTTAGTATTTCGAGTCATGTTTATGACCACAATGCATTCTCCACATTATCGAAAAAGGGTTGAGATGATGAACATCCTGGAGCAAATCTATAATCCATCACCTTTGTACATGGAACGAAGATGGACATGTGCTTCAGGAATCTACTATATAGCCGCCCACCAGTTTGCTTACCTATAAAACAACCTAAAAAGGATCATGGTTGGAAGACTTGAAAGTCGTGGAGCTGTTCATTTTTGTGGAAGCTCATGTAAACTCAACTTTACATATTCGAGGTCGAAGGGTTGAGATGAACTCATATGTATATGAGGAAGTAACCCGTGTAATTCTCGCCGACAGGATTAAAGTGTTGGGGCGCCATGAAAAGAATGGGTTCCAAAGAAAAGGATACCCTAAACTTCCAATGACTTATTGGTTCCTGAAGATCCATGACCCGAAATCATACTATTATACAGTTCTTGTAGATAAATATAATACAGCATTGTTCTCCCCAAACTAAACAGTTGGCTTATCATCGCAAGAAATGTTGTATTCCAAAAGGGCTATGCCCATATAAATACAAATAAGACTTCCTTTTATCAATGTCTGATTGTGCATAAGAATTGATAAAAAGTTAAGTAGTTACATTGCTTGCATGATAGTAGAAATGGAGATGTAATATAAATCAATAACAATTATCGTGTAATAACATTAAGAAACCTTTATCCAGGCATAACCCTAGGTACAAGTTTCCAATTCGCCTCCTACATCAAGTACTGTTGTAATCCAGGAGAAGAAGTTTCTTCTCAAGCAGATTAAGCCGCCCGAGTTTGGCGGGAGAGGCAGGTCTGTCCAAGCAGATGTTGAAATTTGGATTGAATCCATGGAGGATTACTTCGAAGCAGCCGGTACTGCACCCGCCATTCAGGCTATGCTTGCCAAGCTAAAGCTCACTGGCAAAGCCAGGCTTTGGTGGAAGCAATGGTGCAGGGACCAAGGGATCACAGAGGCATCTGTTATCTAGGAGAAGCTGAAGAAAGCCGTACAAGGAAGATACCTACCACCTGCATATCGCACGCAGAAAATGAATGAGTTCTACGAGCTAAAACAGCCGGGGCTCACTCTTGACACATACTACTCTAAATTTGTCTCACTTCTTAAGTATGCACCACAAATGGACATGGCACAACAGGTGTCTAAATTTTGGACAGGTTTAAATCCACCAGCAAATACCCGTCTCGAATCTATGCGTTCATCAAATCTTCAGGACGCACTCATTCGAGCGGCGCCTATAATTCAGGAGGTGCAGTCTAGACCAAGGGGTAACAAAACTTGGTCTTATAATGACCCAAACAGAGGAGCATTTAGACATCAGATGAAGAGAGTTCAAGGTCATAATCATGGACAAAGAAACAAAGCAAGGACTAATAATGTCAACAACTTTGTTCCTACTCGAAGTAATGGCCGAAACCTCCGTTGTTTCCACTGCAATGAGCCCAATCATTTCAAGAGGCAATGTCCCAAGCTTGGTGGAGGACATCGCCAAGCACCTTTCCAAGGAACAGGCCGTGGTTAAGGAGCCGCTACCCGAGGCAGAGGAAGAACCGCTTGCGTTGCCAATAGGCAAATGTGTGAAGAAGAAGAAGAAGAAGAAGATCGGCGGACCATGGAAACAGAATTTGAAAGGGCGACAGTTCATGCCTCTCTACACAAGAAAGGGCCGAATTGCTAGTTCTCGGTGATTTAGACACCGTCGGACTATCAAGGTAAAAGTTTCAAGACCTTGATTGATTGTGGCAGTACACATTCCTTTATCTCACCAACTTGTGCAAAAAGATTAGGAATAGCCACAGTAGAAGCACCTACCTTGCTTGTGGAATTGGTAAATGGTCGTGAGGCTACTTGTACCAGGCAAACTGCTAAGGTGGAATTCTTTCAGGGAGGAAATAAGACTTCGGTTAAATTAAGAGTCATGAATCTAGGTATCCATGAGTGTCTACTCGGAATGGATTGGCTTAGGCCTAAGGACGCCCACATTCATTGTGGAAAGGGTCAAGTTTCCTTTCGAAACTTTGAAAGGGAATTAGTCACAACCCAAGGTAAGGCTGGAGTGCCAAGAATCCAATTGGCCAAAGTATCTTGGATCATAAAAGGAGTCAGAAAAGGATTACCTGTCTACTTAATTAAGCTTAACAAGTTAGATCAGAAGCAAGAGTCTAGTGAAGGACCTTCTTGGCTAAAGGAATACACGGACGTATTCCCTGAAGAGTTGACAAAGCTCCCACCTCAAAGAGAAGTGGATCATGAGATTAAGTTAGTATCAAGAGCTGTGCCAATTGCAAAGAGACCTTATAGAATATCCATACCAGAAGCAATTGAGCTGAAGGAACAACTCAAAAAACTGCTTGATCAGGGCTACATCCATCCTAGTAGTTCACCATGGGGAGCTCCAGTACTATTCTAGAAAAAGAAAGATGGGACACTTCGACTATGTATTGATTACCGAGGATTGAATCAATCAATGGTCAAGAACAAGTACCCTATTCCTAGAATAGATGAGCTTCTTGATCGTCTTCAAGGTGCAAAGATCTTCTCCAAGATTGATCTCAGGCTAGGTTACTATCAGATAAGGATCAAGGAAGAAGATATCCCCAAGACGGTCTTCAATACAAGATATGGGCACTTTGAGTTCCTAGTTATGTCATTCGGACTTACGAACGCACCTGCCACCTTCAACAGGTTAATGCAGGATATCTTTAGGCCATATCTTGATGATTTCGTACTTGTCTTCTTCGACGACACTTTAGTCTATTCCAAATGGGAACAGGATCATGAACCCCAATTTTGGATTGTCCTTGAGACAATGAGGTCACATAAGTTGTATGCTAAGATGAAGAAGTGTGCATTCTTCAAACGCCAGATTGAATATATGGGATTCATAGTATCAGCAGAAGGAATCTCAGTGGACCCAGCCAAGGTCAGAGATGTGCTAGAATGGCCAATACCAACATCTATCAAAGAAATATGCAGCTTTCTTGGATTGACAGGATGGTATAGGGTCTTCATAAAAAACTATGCTTTGATTGCAGCACCTCTGACGGACTTACTAAAGAAACAAACTTCCATTGCATGGTCAACTCCCGAACAAAATAGCTTCGAAAGATTGAAGAAAAGTTTGGTATCAGCACCTATTCTAAAACTTCCAGACCTCAATAAAGAGTTCGAGGTAGTAACTGATGCTAGCATACTTGCATTGGGATGTGTGCTCATGTAGGAAGGTCATCCTGTAGCATACTCTTCAAGGAAATTGAAGAATCATGAGAAGAATTATGCTACGCATGATCTGGAATTGCTAGCTGTCATCCATGCTCTAAAGCTTGGAGACACTACCTATTGGGTAACAAGTTTACTCTAGTAACTGACTATAAGAGTCTCAAATGGATCTTTACCCAGAATGAGCTCAACATGAGGCAACGTCGGTGGATTGAAGTACTAGAGGAATATGACTTTGAAATCAAATACCGACCAAGGAAAGAGAATGTAGTTGCCGATGCACTTAGTTGCAAGGCATTCCTTAATTCCCTAATCTTGTAGAATCCATCAACAGCTAGATTTCTAGCTACAAAAGTATCTATGCCAAACAACCCTATACTTGAGTAAGCTAAAGAGGATGCATGCCATGACCCGGCCTACCAAACAATGCTTAAGGAGATCTCTATCAAGGATCAGAACCAAAAGTTGCAGGCTAAGTATCATGAATTTTCTATCAATAGTGGACTTGTCTACTATAGAACAAGGCTATGTATACCAGCAAGACAGTCACTTAAGCAGAAGATTTTGTGGGAAGCTCATGATTCCCCTTTTTCAGACATCCTGGCTATGCCAAGACTCTCAATGAAATTAGGAAGAGCTACCATTGGGAAATGCTCAAAGGTGGCATTCTCAAATATGTCATCAAGTGTTTGTCTTGTCAATGTATCAAAGCTGAACGTGTCAAGATGCCAGGAAAGCTACAACTACTTGACATCCCCCAAATGAAATGGGAATTCATCAGTATGGATTTTGTTGTAGGCCTACCCCAAGTCCAGGGAGGATACAACTCCATCATAGTTGTGGTTGACATGCTTACTAAGGTTGCACACCTTATTCCAGTAAAGACAAACTATAAAGCCTGAGACATTGCAAGATTGTTTATCAAGGAAATATTCAAGCTACATGGTTTACCTAGAAGAATCATTAGTGATTGTGATTCTCTCTTCACGTCACACTTCTGGAGAGCTATCTTTGAAGCTATTGGGACTTTAGCACCCCTTACCATCCCCAAACGGATGGCCAAACTGAGCAAGAAAATCAAGTCATCGAGGATATGCTTAGGGCATACTGCTGTCGTGAGCCAAAGAGGTGGATTCAATACTTGCCCTTGGTTGAATTTGCCTACAATGCTTCTTACCAACAAAGCATTAAGATGACCCCTTTCCAAGCATTGTATGGTCATGACTATCGAAGTCCCCTAAACTTCTCAGATCCAACCTTAAGGGTTGCAGCTTCAAGGCAGATGTTGGAAGAGATGGATGACCAAATAAAGTCAATAAGACAAGACATCCAAGCAGCCAAGGATAGACAGAAGGCATATGCGGATTTGAAGCGTCAAGATAGAATCTTCAAAGAAGGAGACATGGTCTTCGTTTGCGTACACCCAAAGAAGAGTTCCCTATCCTTAGGAGATTGTAAGAAGCTAAGTCCAAGGTATTGTGGACCGTACAAGATCCTAAAATGCCTAGGACCTAATGCTTATAGATTGCAACTCCCTGAGAACCTAAAGGTTCACAATGTATTCCATATCAGCTTATTGAAAAAGTATGTACCTAATCCTAACCATGTACTTGATGACCAACAAGTTGTAATGCTTAGTCAAGGAGTCCTTGAACTAAGGCCTGACAGGATCTTAGATGTTAGGGAGAGACAATTAAGATCTAGAACCTTGAGAGAATGCCTTGTCCAGTGGAAAGATTATCCTGAAGAGGATGCCACTTGGATAGATGAAGGCACTCTCAACCATCAATATCCCCAATTTATCTCGAGATGAGGACATCTTGATTCCTCTAAGGGGGAGAGAATATAATGTTGTAATTCTATTTTTTCGCGTGAACTACTTCTAAAAGGACATGGGGATAATGATATAGCAATTTTTATAAATTACTAAGGATAATGGAAATTTTTTTCCCTTATCCCCCCCCAGCGGACGGTCGTGCTAGAGGGGGAGAGGGGAATACAATGTCAAGCAAGCTCCTTGCTGGAGCTTGCTCACACTTGAAGCCATGCCAGTCGACACATAGGAGAGTGAGGATCCCCCTCCCCTCCCCTATTTAAACAAAGGGGGGCTGTTGCCGTGAAGGGACGGAAGGAAGGAGTGAGGGCCGCCACAACGCCGTGCTGTGCAGTTGACGTGAGAGGGAGAGAGCTTGAGGGAGGGATAAGCCAAGGGCATTGCCACTCTGCACGGACGAGGGTTGACAAGCCGCCAGTCGCCTGTATGTCACCGCCAACAAACGGCCTCCAAATCTTCACCCCCCTCCCCCCACGTAAGCTTCTAGAAGCTTAGAAGCTTCCAAAGGGGGCCTTCTTAGCCCCCTTTCCTTTGGGCCTGAAACCCCCTTTCTGCCCGTGTTTTAAAAATTTCTTTTAGCCCCCTTCCCTTGTGGCATTTTGGAACCCCCCCATGTCTAAACCCTTGAGCCCCTTTCCCTTGGCTTTGGAATCACCCCCGTGTTTTAACCCTTAAGCCCCTTTCCCTTGGGCTTTGGAATCACCCCCGTTTTTTAACCCTTAAGCCCCTTTCCCTTGGGCTTGGGAAACCCCCCAACCCCCCCCGGTGTTTAAACCCTCTTAAGCCCCCCTTTCCTTTGGGCTTGAAACCCCCTCCCCCATGTGTTTAAATTCCCTTATCCCCCTTCCCTTATGGCATATTGAAACCCCCTTAAAACTCCCCTTTAAGGCTTCCTTAGGGTTTCCCCCCCCAAAAAAGCTTGACCTTAGGGATCTTTTGCATCCCCGCAATTATAAATCCCCCTAAGGACCCCCTTATCCCTTTTCTTTCCCCACGCAAAATACCCTTGGAGCTTTGTTTTTTTCCCCACTCGTAAAATAAAAAAGAGTGTTGAGGGTCTTTTAACACCTCCATTTCCCACTCAAAAACCCTCATAAGGGATTCCATACCTTTTCATTCCTCATTTGTGCGAGTCATTACAAGGTCATTAAGCCCCTCCCATGGCTTTAATGGGTCTTATCCGTGAAAGATTCTGAAACACCCCTTTTGAATTCCCGACTGCAAAAGGAGGAAGCCTTCTAAAACTGCTTCTGACAGATGGTGCAAGTTATTGCAAAAAGAGAGCCACGGTGGAATTTCAAAAAGGAGTTGTAAAGCTACTTCCATGTCAGGAAGACTACAATTGCGATGCCTCCTAAGAAAGTCCAAGGCGCAGCCGCGGGAGGGTCACCTCCCAGCATCCACGTAGACATCTCACCCCAAGCCCAGGTTTTCCTTCCTAATTTTTATTTGGTATTATTGTAATTCGTGAGTTTGGAAATCTCCCAGGTCCCATTGTTTGAATACTAAAAAGGTGGCACATGGATAACATACCCATAAGTTTCTCAAAACCATATGATTTGACCTATCATTGGAAAGTGCTTGAAAAATGGAATTTATTGAGCTATAGAGCACTGGATTTGGAGTTATAGTATTCAAGTTATGAAAAATCCAAAGATTTGACCAAGTGTCCCAAACTTATGGGAAATTCCCATATTCCCCAATATGCTGTTTATGGATATTGCGCAGCAAGTATCCAAATTTTGCATGGCCTAAACACTCCTCTGAACCACCATCTTGAGGCAATGCATCCAACAGACTTGCAAGATGCATTACTTCGAGCAAAGCAAGCAAAGCCAATCATCCAAGAACTTAAATCGGAAAATTGTGACAAAGATGATTCCAAGATCAGGACAAGAGATGCCACACGTCCGGAGAGAAACCCTAGAAATTTTGTTGATATGTAATACAACTTGTATTGGGATAAACCTTACTCTTATAACTACAATCAACCCGAGTAATATGAGTTGCATCAATTTTGAGTCTAGAACTTACAAGAGATAAGAGATACTTTAGCAAGAAATGACAACTATAACTTACAATGAATTTCTCTTAAGTTGTTTCTTGTCAACTAATATATATTGGGTCATACTAGAATGTCAAAGCTTGGGAGTATTCTTTAGTATTACAAGCAAAGCCGATTGTCCATGGATCTCAGTCCAAATCTAAAAAGAGGATGATTTGGAAACAAAGTTTATGAGATAAAAGACCACTTTGGTATGCTAAAAGGATCCTAGGGCAATTTGGTTTAAAGAAGAAAATCCTGCCAAAGACAACCAAGAATCTTGTGACCCGAAGTGATAGAGTTCCGCGTTGTCTCTATTGCAAGGAGTAAGGTCATTTCAAAAGGGAATATCAAAACCACTCTAAACATCAATGCTCCTAGTTCCACAACATTCGACATATCCATGTCAATTGTCCCAATAGGACTCAAAGAGAACTTGAACTTACAAGAAATGAAGTTGTACAAGCTTCAGTATTCCAGACCTACCAGGAACTTATCAAATACTTGGGAAAAAAAAACCTAGAAGATATTCATGAGATGTAACTACAATAATTTTTTTAAAAATCTAGACTTGGATATATCAAGTACAATAAGATGGTGTTTTAAAAGACCACATGCTTACGAGTGGTCAAGTGTTGCAACAAATACGTGATGGGTCCTACCCCATATGTTCCACAATGAAACCCCTAGTTCCTTTCGAGATGAGAACATCTTGAGTTCTCTAAAGGGGAGAGGATGTAATGTCTCCAATACTAAATATTAATTGTCACCCCCGCTACGATTCTGTATGTCTTTACTAGTTTGCAATTGGAATCAAACATAAATGAAGGTATAATATCCATGCACTTAAGATCAAATTTGTCGTCATCTTCCCCACGTACGCACCCCAAAATCAAGAGGAAAGTACTCTTTTGATCTTCCTATGCATGAACCCACTCTATAGACCATTTAACATTTTATGTTAAGGTGGGGATAAAAAAATATGTTAATAAGTTTAATTTTTTTTTAAAGAAGGCAATTTTTTTTAATCTCCTCCCCCCTGTCAACGCCAAAGAGGTGGCGGGGGGTAAAGAAGGGGAGAAGTGAAGGGAAGTGGAGATAACAAAGATGATGAAGATGAGAGGGGGGAGGCCACATGACCTACCACCCCCCTGACCATCTCAACCACACCACTGCCCACCTAGGGGGCTGAGGACTTCTCCATTGCCACGCACACGCTGACACGTGGTGGATGGGGTGAGACACCACAACCACCACTCCATACCACCTTTCCCCCACCTCCCCCATTATAAAATCTCTTCCCCCTCCAATTAAGAGGACGACATGCTATCTCTCTGATGAGAGAGAGAGAGAGAGAGAGAAAGAGAAAGAGAGAGAGAGAGAGTTTTGGAAGGTTCTAGAAGGTCCCTTCCATAAGACGGGTTCATATACACAAGCCCACATTGCATATTGCGCATACAGTCCCACCCTCCATCACTTGCTCTTGTTTGAGAGGCCTCAATTACAAAATCCCTGCTCCCACTTCGTGGAATTTCTCTACAAGGATAGGAAGTCCAGCAAGGTCCTCTACCAATGATGCACACAACTAGGTTGTTTTTCCAGGATGTCTCGATTTATCGATCAAGTCCTTGGTCGGAGATAATACAAAGGCTTCATCTTTAGTTGAGAGATTTCTAAGCTGAAAATAGGGCTCCAAAATGAAGAGTGGCACACACCAATGGAAATCCCGCATCCAACAATAGAGCCATCGGCCAAGACATTGCAGCTAATATAAATACAACGTTGGGTATGGATAATTCGTCTCTGAATTCCCATGTACTAATTGCCATCTCCTCTAATCATTGAGTCATATATTATATCGCCCTAGCATGTGCATGAATTCATTTAAATGAGTAGCTTGAATTTATTTTTCAATGGATTATGAGCTTATAGGAAATTGTATGATAATTTTTTTTACATTAGGTCCACCATAACCATAAATGACCTCGCATAGAGTTATGCATATGATACATTGAAATTTGCACGAATCCTTGTACCAGATAAAATCATTGAAAGGGATAAACTTCATCTCAAATATTGGCAAGACTTGGTTTTCAAAATGCATGTATGAAGAGGAGTTAATTGCTTCTAGATGCTATGCAATAAATTCATGCATAGCATGAACATCACAAAAGGTTCCAAAGTATTGTCAACTCCCCTTTCTTGCAAATAGTAGATATGTTTTTCACCACATTGAAGGTATATGTTGTAGATTGCACACCTGATGGATTGCATGGTAAGCAACCTAGTCTAAAAGAAATTCATTTTTGAAGCTCTAGATCTTTGCCCAAGCTCTTGCTAATATCATGAACTGATAGCTCAAGTTTGATAATTTGGGATCTTGATGATGTGCGTAGTTAGTACAAGCAATGATCATAAGGATTAAAACTAAGATACCTTGAGATCCATCTGATAACTACTATTTTCATCAAGCCAATTCGGGGTTAGGTTAGATACAAACAACAACTCCATACCTCAAAGGCAAGTGGAGGGCTCAAGGATTAGGAAACCCTAAGTTAAAGGAAAGACTTTTATACTTGTTTGGGAATAAGGTTGGGTTGTCCATCAATGTAAGTGATCAATAGAACTTACAATCTTGTACATTGTATGAGACCTTATCATATGCGTTAGCCAAAGGAGAAGAGTGTTAAGTAAAAGGTTGCATAGCATTGCTCACGCATCCTAAGGGGGGGAGAGAACATAAGGGAAAGGTGATATTGTACTTGTTCATGCTCCTTTGAAGAAATGCAATTGGTCTTGATGGTTGATCAAACATCTGCCATAATAGTTGTGCTTCCAAATTAATTATTGGTTGCATATTTGGACAATCATCCAAGTGCTTGATTAGTTATATAATTTCATGGCAAGGTCTGTGATGACAAATTTTCCATGGGAAATAAAAGGATGCTTTTTTAAAAGATGATAGTAGCGTTGAATGCCTGGATTGTGTTTGATTCTTAATTGGATTAGTTAAGGAAGAATATTTTGGACGGGTGGATCACCTCCATGATCGCACCATGGAGCAACCTGAAAAGGTCACTACTTGATTCATGGGCCGAAGGTCGAGTAGTGAAAATGTTTTACTCCTAGGCAGCTTGTGGGTCAAGGAGCTTTGGACACCCCTTGCTAAGTCCAAAACAGAGTTGAAGTCCTCCCTGGCCCCAACGTCTGTGACGTTGGAAGATCCTATCCTAGATAGAGGATAGAATTTGTGGTGCCATGTGATTTGGACCAATTACTTCTACAGGCACACAGAAGGGATATATAATTTCTCTTGTAGGGGTAGGAGAGACAATTATTAACTTGAAGATAAGTTAAGGAACTTGTTTGAACTTGTTTGTCAAAAGGACTGCTTGCTCTATATTCGTGTCTGTGCTATAAATTACAGGAATGAACCCTATTTCCTAAAAGGCTTAATTAAAGAAGCTGATATTAAATGTCACACATAATTGTGATAGGACCTAATTAAATAAGTAAAGAACACCTATTGAGGGAAGCGGGTGGGTGAAACTCCTGAAGAGTTTGCCTTATGGTAGGGTGGTCCCAGAGAAGTGGGAGGCTTCTCACAAGGTTTTAGAAATTGTTAGATTAGAAGCACAATTCATGTAGTTTTAGGGGACCGGAATGGGACTATGCCCCACGGGTAGAGAGGTTAAGTGACCCATCCGTCTTATTTCCCATTATCTTTGAACCAAGTGCGGCATGGATCTACTTCAGCTTGGGTATCTCTGCGTACAGTAGAACATCCAAGTCTCAACGCTAGAATGCTATCAAGAGACCTTGACCAATAGGGACCCAAATTTTAGGTCGATCTTAGTGGGTTTGGTCACAAACGTTCCATTGTGAGGTAGACTCGAGAAACCCCAAGAGACAAACCCCGTAACATTCCATGGGAGTGCCGGCAGGTAGTGTCACTTAGATTTGTCTCTCGATGAACCATTAAAAATGTGCCTGGTGGACAGTCGATAGGTACGCACGTTACATGAGTCAAGACTTGAGGTCGATGCCCTATTCTCCTTCGCTCACAATGCTCAGCTCCCTCCTTTTTACACACTCAAGTATCAAGTCTTGAAGTATAAAAGTAACGAGTCAAAAGTACTTGAAAATAAAATATCAGGCTATAGGAGTCCTCGTCTTAGTAGGAGTTCTTGGTCCAGTTGTCTTAGGATAGCTAGGTAGTTCAAACCACCACTCAGGATAACTCCTTTGATAGTTATTTTCAACATGTCTATGTTGGAGCAATTGGTTAGCAACTAGCTTTGGATCTCTATCATGTTATACTTAGCCTATCCCTTCTGGATCTTCATGCCTTGATTTGGTCACAGGTAGGGTAAGAGCTATGTTCTTGTTTTGTTGTTTATTCTTCTTTGAAGCAGCTTAGTGCTCTTTCTAGTTTCTTTATGTGAAATTCAATTCATGGATTTGGTCACAGGTAGGGTAAGAGCTATGTTCTTATTTTGTTGTTTATTCTTCTTTGAAGCAGCTTAATGCTCTTTATAGTTTCTTTATGTGAAATTAAATTCATGGATTCAATGGGCTGAGTCGCCCTATCCCATGGTTACCAATGAGAGTGAAATTTAATAGCGTATTGATGCTCATGACAACAAATAATGCATGAAGGAGATATGTTGGTCTTCAGCTGCTGTTTGATGTTATCTATTATGTAGAGAGAATATTATTTTTTTAGAGGAAGAGGTTCAATTGATTCTAGGATGGGAAGCAAGTATTAATCAAGCATTGTTCATGGTGGAGAGCTTTGAGGCTTGCATGACACAAAGAGAGAGAGAGAGCTAGTCCTAAGTTCAAAGACAAAGAAGGGCTCAAGAATGGTAGAATAGCACTGATCCTATGAGAAGAACAAAGTTATTGTGATGAGTAGAATAAGAGAGACCTCTCCAATCAATGATATTGTGAGGCTCTAGATGCTCTATTGATAACGGAGGAGAGCATACTCAAGGAGAAGTAATGGCTATAGTCAGCTTGTGCATCATTTTTATTGGTAGCATTCTTACATCAAATTGCAAAGGGCTACCACCTTTCTTACAGGAATCAAGACAAGGTAGTGCGACATGCTACATGACAAGGCTTCTTGATTGGCTAGTGCTTCCTTCTACATGCATTCATGGTGGCATCAATTCCCTCGATCATTGCTGCATTCCCCTAAAGATAAGTCACTAGCATACTACAATCTTAGACTAGCTTCATGCCTTAGGCATCTAAAAAGTTTGAAAGAAAGCTTCATTATTCTCATATTACAGCATTCCATTAGCAATATGCAAATTTTTATCTTCTAGAAAAAGCTTCTAGAACGGTGTGAAGGTAGCTAAAGATTCCAATGGTGTAGAAACATAATAGAAGAAAGAAAAGGAGTCCAATACTATAGATGATGGCTCAAAAGCAAAGTTTAAATCAGCATGTGCAATATTGATACATATAAAGGAGAACCAATTGAAAGATATTGATAGGAAGATCACTAAAGTTAAACTCAAGACCAAGAGTATTGCACGGTGTTGACTACATTAACTAGATCATCTAATTATTGTAAAGTGCCATTGAAGAAACTGGTTTGTACTATAACATGAACCTTTGGATCACCTTGAAGATGGAAAGAATTAGATGAGGAAATTGACCATGGACATTACTCCAATGAATATGTCAATGCAGTAATCAAATACCAAGCCATCACTTCTAGCTCTGACTCATGATGTGGCCTCATAAAATATCACTTGTAGATGAGAAGAAGAGCTTGCGCCTTCATATTCTTCTTGTAATCTAAACATACCTTTGTGAAGTTACAATCCACATGACTCTAGCCAAGCCAAATGTTACAATTCCAAACCTTCCTTAGATAATATGAACTTTGTGTTTTGAGCTTAAGAAATTGTCAGAGGAGTGGAAGGAAAATTTCCCTATACATGAACTTGTTTTGTAGTGTGACTCACTATGATATGAGAAGAAAACTATGCTACTTCTCAGGTTTTATTTCATCGTCAAAAGATCAGGTTGATCATTTGATGTGAGTTTGAGTAGAGTTGATTTGAGAGATTGCTAGAAGTTTCATATGAGTTTTGTGTTTTTGAGTGCACATGAGCTAGCAACAAATGTAATCTAGAGATTTCCCAAATTCTCTTCTTGAGTTTCATCATAATTTCTTCTCTCTCTCTGCTCTTTCCTGACTTGTTGTGCCTTTTAGAGATTCCCTATCTTTGCAGTGTTGTGATGTTGTGCATCCACTCGTGGAGAACCCCATAAGAAAATTAGGCAATGTGATTGTAGTGTATGCTAAGTAGCATCGCTTCTATGTGTTCTTTAGCATTTGTGAACCTCTAGATTAACAGTTACCCTTCCCGCACAATGTGATTGAGTCATTTTCTATCCTTATTTAGTTTCCTATCATTCTTTGTGTGTGTTTTATTATTTTCCTCCCTTGTACAAAGCTTTCCGAGAGGGCATGTGTTATTTTGTGTGAATATCCATGTATGTGTGTGCAAGAAAATTATAAAATTGATGCCAAAGAGCTTCTATGTATGCTAACTAGACCTGAAAGACCTTGGTTTGTTAGTAGGAAAACATATTGACCAAGACTGAGAAGTCTTGCATGAAAACAAGTCAAAATCCCGAGTGTAATGACCTAAAAAGTGTGAATAGCCTCTAACCCAAATTGGTTCACTGCAATAGAGTGTGAAAACCTTCAAATGTGAGCTAGTTCCCTAGATTATCTAGTTCCAATGTGAGAGGGCCACAGTGGCTAGCTTTTCAATCATCAACAAATGATTGGGATGCAATAAGGAGCTTATGTAAGCATCTTTGAAGCTCTTTAAGGAATAGAAAAATGATGTGCAAATCCCTCTTATTTTTGTGAAATCCATAAAGTTGTTATGTGCTTGATGTTGCTTAATTCATGGCACTTCTTCCAAGATGTGCAAAAGCAAGGCAACAACATTGCAGCTACATTTTCCTTTGTGAAGTTTGAGTTCCCTCCTACTATGAGCTTTTCATAAGTGTCTACTCCAAAAGAGAAAGCTTAAATATTTTTTAATCTTAGCTATTCTAAATCTATATGCTATATGTGTAAATGAAAAGGATATGCATTGCAATTTTGTGTTTCAAGTGGGGAACGAATTTGGTGAGGAAATCAATAGCATTATCATAGGATGGTACATATTGAAGGATGATATGGGAATTTTCAACTAATTCATGTACAAATGATATCTCATATCAATATGGCAGAGTTTGAGACTTTAGGGCCTTGAACCATAAAGATACATGCTTTGTTGTCAGTGAAGATGGGAATTTACTGAGGATGATATCCAAAGTTGATATCCTCCAGAAGTTTCTTAAGGTAAATAACTTCTTGGGTGGCCATGCTACATGCCACATATTTGGCGTAGTAGAAAGTGCCACTAAGTGTTGATTTTTGGTGTTCCATGAGATAGGACCACTTACTAGAGTAATATTAAAACCTATGAGAGATCTTTGGGTAGCAAGGTCGCCACCCCAATATGTATCTGAATGTACATGTAAAAGAAAGTCATTGTTGTCTTTGGTAAAACATAGTCCCACATGAGACATGGCCTTGAGGTATCTTAAGACATGTTTCAACTATTTTTGATGTTTATAAGTTGGTTGATGCATGGCTTTGGAAAGAATATGCCTTGCATACGACAAATCTAGACGAGTACATGTAATTAGATACCCTGAGATATCTAAGTGCTTCTATATAAGGAATAGTTTCCATTTCATGGGCCTACCCATTTGAAAGAGAGTGATTTAGTTAGAGATTTTGGGCAAGAGGAGGGACCATGGGGTTACATTGGAGCATGGAATAATGTCAGAGAATAGACATAATGTAGGTGTGTTGATGAATTTTTATAGATGTGGGTGTTTGTTCAATTTCAATGCAAATACAATAATGCACAGGGCCATAATCTATTATAGCAAATTGGGAGATATAATGGATTTGGCCTTGTACATGGCATGATGAGAGTTATGAGAATTGGATGTCATTAACATGGAGACCTAGGATAATGACAGTGTTTCCTTGAAGAAGAATATAAATGTTATGATCAATATCTAGCCTTCTAAAGCCATGGTGTATTAAGTGAGAATGAATGCAAATGTGCCATTGCCTTGGTGCTTGTTTCAATCCATAGAGGGTTTTATGGGGCTTTATGCAATAAACAAACATGAGTAGGATATTTAGGATCAATAAAGTTTGGAGGCTGGGACATATAGATTTGCTCATCAAAGTGACCATGCAAGAAGGTAGTTTTGACATCAACATGATGTAGAATAAATTTGAAATGAGTAGCCATGGAAACTAATACATGTAAGGAAGTCATAGATAGCATAGGAGAGAATATACTTCCATAGTGGAGGCCTTAAATTTCTTCGAAACAATGAGCTACAAGTCTAGTTTTGTACTTGTCAATAGTGTGATTTGATTTGAGCTTTTTACAAAGTACCCATTTGCAAGCTAATTGTTGATTCTCTAGAACAAAGCAGGACCAATGTCTAGGTATGGCTTTGAAGAAGGGCCTTGTATTCTTCGAACATTGCAGCTTGCCATTGAGATTCTTCATGACTTTTAAGTTCTTGATTGATGGAAGGGAAATTGGGTGGCTTGAGAATGGTTTTTGGAGGTGGATATCGAGCTTCTTTAAGGGCATCATTGGCTTGGATATGAAGTCATGTAGGCTTTTGTAAAATGGAGTTGGTAGGGAGATGAAATGATCATTGTTGGAGTCAGAAGAGTTGAAGAGAGAAATGGGCATGTAAGGGGATATTGGAGATGGAGGTTTAAGGGTGGTTAAAATAAGAATAGTAGGAGAGGAGTTGCTAAACATGGAGGACATTTCAGCTATTTAGGGTGATCTTTGAAGAGTGGGAAGGGATTTTGATTATGCTTTTTTTGTGGGAATTTTTGTGGAGAGTTGATCAAGGAGAGGAAGGGAGAAGATTTCTAAAGAGAAGAGGTAACTGTGAGTGGACTAAAATGTGCTAGTTTTATTGTAGTAGTCTGGGATTTTGAAGATGCAATGATGGTAGCATGGGGCTATTGAGATTTATATAACTATGAAGAGGAAGTTGGAGAGCTTGTATTTGGGGATTCAGATGGATGAGAAGCTTCAATGGTTGCTGTAACAAGAGTTCGATAAGGAGTGATACTGCTAGTTACCTGCATGGACAATTGACATGACTGAGTTGGCGCCATATAATGTGTGCAAGAATCTATTGTGGGCTATTGTGAGAGCGTCAAATGCCATGCTATAATCACAATTGTGTCATAGGTTGGAGTAGGCATGATTGTCATTGACTTTTGCACAAGGAATGACACCAAATGGCCATCATTTTGATGGAGTCATGAGCTAGAGGGTACCTAGAAAGATTGAGCTAAGGTAGACCAATTAGTTTTTGCTAGATTTAGGGCCCACATGTGGCAAGTGGTGAGGGAGCTTTATGATGGGATAAGGGAGAGGTGCATACTCGAGCACGTCCATAGGAACGAAGAGGAAGAGACGATTGTGTGGTGGTGGATATAGTGCGCATGTGAGGAGAATTGCCAGATGATGAATGCAAAGATGTAGTTGCAAATGGGGCAACTAGATAAAGGGTTAAGGATTGATTTTGTGTGATGGTGGAACATGCAGAGAAGAGATTAACTTCATTAAATGTGGCACTCCTACAATAAAGGAAGATCTTGTTATGTGGATGATAAAACCAGTAAGCTTTATGACCATAGGGCTCACCATATTCTATAAAGATTATTTGTGTGGCTCAAGGAGAATCATTTGGACTTGTGATCTGTATTGACAAGGAAGGCAATGCATCCAAATACCTTTAAATATGATAGATCAAGAGGGTGACCAAATCATAGTTCATAGGGAGTATTATTGTGTACATGTTGAGAAGTGACAAATGATGTATGCTCTAGGAAGAGATGTCCTGAATCCCATATGCACAATGAGGAGAGTGGAACAACCCAACTTCTATAAAACATTGTACTTGACTATCACTTTCATATTATGAAGACAATATCATGATGCTTTTCTCTTTCAGTTAATAGTATCATTATCATTGTTGATCCAATACACAAGATTGTCTTTATGAGTCCAAGCTTCCATCTTGGAACCTAATTCACTTGTGTAACAGTTGTCTACTCATTGTCCATGTCAACATGAATTCAGTCTTCATCTTCCAACCTCCATAGCTCCTGTCATGCTCTAGATCCGACATTTTTACATGGTATCAAAGCTTAGCTAAGCATGGCATAACTACTTCTCTGCTCTCGTAGTCCCTCTTAATCTCGGGTTATCAGCTCAAGTCCAGCTCATGGTTCCATTTCTCACTTCCATCTCCACTTGACCTTGTGTCTGCCATAGCCAAAACATCACCTACTTGACTTTGAGATTCTGGATCTCTAAAACCAGAGCATATATCAACTTGCTTCCTTCTAGGGATTTGCTCCCTGGCTCAGGGCACTACTCTATATCACATAAGAGCTTGACATTGGCCACTCCAAAGCTCAACATGGTCATAATTCAAACTTGTTGTTCAGAACTACATCGTTTATTGTCCGTACGATGATTTGCTCTCCACGCTGTGTGATCTGTCTTGCAACCATAGAACTTTCAAAGAGCCATATCTAAGCTCTCTCCAACTCATAGGGTTTCCCAAATGGCTATCTCTATAAGTTGCAGTAAGTAAAAAACTAGGCCCCTATCCTAAAACCCTAAAAGACCAACCATAGCCAAGTTCCCTCAAGGTCATAAAACCTTTCATTTTCTTACTCCTCTCAATCCACTGAAGACTCTATCACTGTAGTCGTACTAGGCACTTAAGTTCTAGCAAAGCATCACACTAAATCTTAGCAAGCAAGAAGAAGATCAAGCATCAACATCGGACATTGAGCACTCACTACTTAATGGAGAAAGCAAAGTTAAAAGCAAGGATGCAAAGGAATACACCACCAAAAATAGTCTTGTACACCAAGGGCACTTATGGAGCAAAAGGCCATGATTGAGGACTCAACACCAACAATAACAAGGATTGGATTATATATCATTATTGTGGCAAGACTAGCCATACAACGAGTGAATGTTTCCACAAGAAAAGAGCACAGGGTATACAAAATGATCACCACCAGAACTCATTCATGAATGAACCAGTTCATGAATGAAGAAGAAGAAGAAGAAGAAGAAGATCCTTCCGCTACCATCAACAACTCTGATAGATTGTTCTAAAGAATTTTCATTGTATCTTTCATATGTTTTTCCCATAGTGGATCTCTATTTTTCCCTAGTGGATTTTCTTTGTAAAAACCCTTGCCAAAGATATAAAGTTTTAAGCTTTAACTTGACTAGGCTGCCTATGAGCTAGTCTCGTAGACCATGTCATCATGTAGGGGGCACAAGCTAGCAAGTGTAGGAACTCATCTGTAGAGGCCAGCTCAAGCTCAACCGCAAAGACCCATCGACCACTTATTGTTCAAGCATTCCAAGCTGAGCACTAATGGCTACCTCTCACATAGCCAACACATTACCCATCTCTACGAGTGTAGTGAGCTTACCTCCATGCCCGATCGAGTTTCCTCCTCTCCGGAGCACTCTGGTACGATCCAAGTGTATTGTTTAAGCATTCCAAGCTGAGCACTAATGGCTACCTCTCACATAGCCGACACATTACCCATCTCTACGAGTGTCATGAGCTTACCTCCATGCCCGATCAAGTTGTCTTCTCTCCCAAGCACTCCGGTACCATCCAAGTGTAGGCTTCAAGGAAGCTCCATCCTCAAGCTCCACACTCCAAGCTCCATTTCCGTAAGCAAGAGAAGAGAAGAGAAGAGAAGAAGAGATCAGGAGAACATGGAGAGCTTCTCCACCACGGTCCCTCACACTCGCACACTCTCCCTCACACTCTCACACTCCCTCTCTCAAGCACAAGCTCAAGAAAGCAAGAAGAAGAAGAAAAAGAAGAAGAGGAGGAGGAGGAGGAGGAGAGCTACTTTTGGCCACACACAAGAATGAGCTTCTCATTCACTTTTCAACTTTATATAAAAAAATCCTAAATCCCTTTTGGGTGGTCATCCCCTTATCCCCTTTTTTACATGGCTAGCCATGGCCTAGGGCCTTTTTTTCATTGTCCTCCTAGCTTCCTAGCTTCCTTCCTACCACCCATCTACCTTTACAATTTTCACGGGTGAGAGCTGATGCTCTTAAAATAAATCATGGTGCGCCTTGCACTCTTTTACAAAAGTATTGACTTGCACTTTTTCTTGTGCACCTTTCTCCTTGATTTAGGAATTTTTTACACTTCTCGTGTTTCCATATTTTTCTTGGCGCGCCTTCGTCTTCCATTTCACTTTTTCCTTGGTGTTGTTTTCTGCTTTAGATTTTCCACCTTGTTCATCCTCTGTTTATGTAAGGGTTAACATTACCACCCTCCAAGACAAGTGCCAGTTCCATGGCACTCACCATCGTAGGTAGCAGGCTTTTGCATGCACCAAAGGTGTGGGTGGTAGAGATATATGTGGTTTTCCGTGGAGGAGTTTTGGTGGTGGTGCGGATGAAGGTCATTGGGGCACGTTGTTGGCTTGAGTGGCTACACTTGAGGACCCAAACTGTGTATAGATTGTGGTGCAGATATTATATGAGTACACGTGCCTATTTAGATATTACGTAGTTAGAAGACTGCTCGTCTGGTTCATCGTAGCAATGTATGGATGAAGCAAGGGTTCAATGGGTTGGAAAAAAATTTCAATGTTGAGGAGAAGTACACATGAAGGCTTCTTGAGACATCATTTGTGATTTTGACAACATGATGTAGCATAATTGAGCTCATTGATGCCTTAGCTTTTGGTAGCTGGTGGTTACTTGTATTGTTCGAAGAGTACGGTGTACTTTCCATGGTATTTCGTGCCTTGCTTACCACTATTGATTGCAATGGTACTAAGATGGAGTGCGAAAAAAGAATCGTGGAAATGGGTCAAGGTGACAGGTCTAACCATAGGCGAGACAAGCTCCCTAGGTATGTCCTGCCCTTGATGTGCCATTTTGGGGGATGTGTAAAGGGCTAGGGGACTAGGGACGGAGCCAGCTGACCAAGGTCACTGGACAAACCTAATTTGAGGGGCCCTAGGTGTTGTGATGTGATCGTGAGTGCTTTTTCTTTTCTTTTCTTTTTGTTTTCTCTTTTTTCTTTTTTTCCCTCTTTATTTTTGGATAAAATGAATACAACCAATGCAATATATTGAGACTATCAACCTTTTATTTGGATTGAGAAACGTCGAGATCCAAAGGCTTTAAAAAATGGATATTACAAAGATGATTGTGTTACTAGCCTCGATGCTAGAAGAACAATTGTTGAGTGAGCGAGATACACTTGAGACTTTGCAAACCCCTTTGTAACATGTGAGACATCGGTATAATTGAGGTAGCATTGGACTGAGTTGTGCCATGGACAAGGAATAGAGCATCTGGTGAATTGAATCCTGGTTTATGAAGAAACATTTGTCATTGCTGAGAGTGTGGCTCCTTTCTCGATGTAGAGTTTGGCCAAGAAAGAGAGAGTAGCCGATAACTATGCTTTGGGCCATGCTCAAATGCAAGGTGTGCTTTCTGTAAGGGTGATTTTCTCTTCCCGTGGGGATTCCATCATGGCTATTTGTTCTTGCTATTTCTATCACTTTCTCCATAATGGTTCTTTGTGGGGTTGGTGGTCTTGTGGTGACTTGGACATTGAACGCTTTCATACAAAGACATGTGTCATCCTTCATTCACTTGGCAACTCATCAGACTATATGCAAGTCATATGCTTCAACCATAATGAACATGTGTAGCTCAAAGAGGCATCACTTATCTGAATCCCATGGTGTAAACTTCGATGCATATCACCTGCCCTTGATTATCATTGCTTGTGTGTGTGTGTTGGCTTTTCTTTTTTTTGGTATTATCTATACACAGTCACAAAACACATTGTTTATTTATATACACATTTATAAATCCATGTCACATCATGAGGATAAAAACCAATTGTAGAACTCAAGATTGTACCCGAGTGTGACACACGCGTCTAGTACTTGTGGTAGCCTACTCAATAACAATAAATATTTTGCAACATTGAGTATCATGGTACCTTGTCCGAGTTTACTTGCAACATGTAGCTCCTCCTCAGTGATAATTTTATCAATCAGAGAGTTCTCTTGGCTAGCTCCGGCTAAGTCCATACCCCTAGCGGTAGTAAGTACTCAAAAGGAAGTTGGCCCCACATAGGTTGGGTCTCTTTGAGACCACCATTTGGCCAATCGCTCCTCTGAGACTATCACAATCTAAGCTCCAAGTTTAGCCATTGTAGTGCGGTTTTCAAAACAATGTTTTTCAAATTGACTTTGACCCTCTAATTGTTGTTTTAGTTACTCTATCTCTAAGAGATTTGGTTCGCAAAGTGCAATGTTGAATGTCACAGTTAAGCATAGTTCGTCAGCCTCCTCATCAAAGATGAGTTGCATGCGTTCATGTAGGAGCTTGTCATAGTGCTCGTTAAGATATCCTTGCTCTTCCTAGGATAGCAGATATGGCAAGTATTCCTCAAGCTGCTCCGTAGGGAATGTGCCCATGTCTATAAGGACATAGACACATGCGAATAATTTGAGTTTAACATCCAACTCAATCAAGCACTCTGTGACACTTCTATGTTCAATGAGGGCTTGCTCGGTTGCTATCTCATGCAAGGTTCTGGGAGTTTCCCTAGGCTTTAGCATAGCTCAGGGTTCATACCTAGATGAGCAAGATTGGTCAATGCTAGGATTGCTTATGTCCTCGGGGTTTTCATGTTTCTCCTGAGGCTTTGTTGATCGTGTGTCATGGTTCTCCTCAAATGTGATTAGTATAGTTTTGTCAACCGATTTTGATAGTGTTGATCGTGTGTCATGGTTCTCCTCAAATGTGATTAGTATAGTTGGAAACTGCGAGGAAGACGAGAGACGAAAGGAAGAGAGAAGAGAAGAGAGATATGAGACACCGGAAGTGGAACCCCAGAAGTGTGTCAACTGAGCACACATGATAGGAATATATAGAGGGGACCTGGGCGCTATATATAGAGCGCTATATATAGACAGACTATATATAACGCCCAGGTCTATATATAGTGCCATCTCTCAATTGACACACTTCTGGGGTTCCTCGCAGTTTCCAACATCAACTACATCGAGATGAGCTCTCGAATGGCAACCAATTGTAGTGTATCTTGTAGACCAATGGAGTTTGGCTATTTGGAGCTCTGCACTACATAGAGATGAGCTCTCGAACGGCAACCAATTGTAGCATATCTCTTAGACTGTTGGAGTTTGGCTACTTGGAGCTCTATCTTATCTCTTCCACTATGTATGGCCTTATGTTATGGTCAACGCCTTTTTTTTTTATTGTGCCATCATTACTTATGATGATGATGATTATTATTATATTCATTATATATTGCTTCCATTGAGTGAGCTTTATAGTCTATATGGCTTATTATGGTTCTACTCTATTCATATTATAATTATATGTTTTGTGAAATTCAATTGATAACTATTTGTTTTTGTTCCTATGTTTACAATATGTCAAATAATGTACACTTTTTAAACTTAATGGTAGTACTAGTTCTCAATCCAATATGCCATGATGTGGTTCTAGATCCAATTTGGCTACAAGATTTATAGGGCTTTGTAGCCCTACTACTACTATAAATGTTGTTATTTTGATTGCTACTACCATCACTATGTAGGTAATAGTGATTAAAAATGATGGTTACAGCATCACTATTAGCACCAGTATATTTAAAAGACAGACCTAAAGATATTAGGCATTATGAAAAGTGAAAGAAAAAGAAAACCTTGTAGAAAAAACATAAAGTAAAAACACACACACACACACAAAGGTGGTTCAAGATTTCTCAAAACATCCAAGATTGGCTTTGGTTTTTATGTCTATAGAATTTACGTTTTGTTTATGATTGTTTTGGTCATTCGTAGCTTGTTGATTATTTTTAAACAACTTAGATCATAGCTTAGTCTATTGTTTAGGGTTTTTACTTTTTATTATTGTATGCTTATATAGGTTGCGCTATTTATGGTAAAAGTTGTAAATGCCATGTTCAATGTATTAATAAATGCTATAGTTAATGTGTGAAGAAATGACGCTATCCATGTGCTTGCAAATGCCATAAGTGCTCTTTGATATTTAGGGTTTTTAGTTTGTTTTCTTGTGTTTTTAAATGCTCTATTAAATGTGTTTTATAACAATTAGGTTAACAAGTGAGTAAACAAAAATTTTCATGTGCCTCCTAAAGCACTACTTGCTATCTCATGAGGATTTTTTACTTTTTATTATGTTAATCATAATAAATGCTTATTAAATGGAATGTCTTTTTTAATAGTGCTATAAACAAATTTGTTAATGGTATTGTTATTAATGAGCATTTTCATACGGATATAAACATGGAAGTAAGAAGATCTTATTAATCTGTGCTATTTAGGGTTGTTGTATGCTAAGCATGTACTACTACCAATGTTGAGCATCTTTAGGGATATTGTATCATAAGCATGTACTACTATCACAAAACAAAGAGATCATGTTGAAATCTAGACAATGTAACCATAATTTAAATATCTATATTGTATGAAGAGTCAAGAGTGTATACATGACTGTCATTTTTTGAAGATGCTGCGGGTATGATTTTGTTGTTTAGGACCATTGCATGTTGAGCATGTTAAGGCTATTATATATTGAGAAATTGTATGATGTTGTCTTGTAGCATAATTCATATGTACTTAACTATCTTTGTTTTTATCTTATCAATATAGAAATAATTCATGTTGAAGCATGTTACATGTGTTTGTTTTCAGATACATACACAAAATGATAAGGCAAAAGAGGAGAATATACCCAAAATAACAAGAGAAGTAGGGAGAAGACACAGGGTCTTAATAAATGAATAATGATGCTAAAATAAACTTTTGATAGAGATTTCAAGAAGGAACTTCTAGAGAAGACCAACACAAGACTCTTATAGTCTCCTTGTTTGTATCTCCATGAAATGTGATAACTAGAAACTTCTTCCTTATTGAAGGCTTACAAAGATTTGGAAACCGTGGAAATTAAAGTCTCTTTTTGAGATATGTGAGGTGTAACGGGTACTCAAGCAATGTAACAAACACTCAAAGGACATCTCTTGGTTCATATGCAAGGTGGGATAGCCCTTGGTTCCATTAGATTCTAGAACATAATAGAAAATTTGAGAAAAGTACTACATGATTCTAAGAATATTCTAGATTATTCTTTGGAAAGTTCTAGAAGAGGCTTGCATCAACACTTACATCAACATTGCTTATGACATCCATTATGTCAATTATGCTTATGTCATCAATGAAGCTTTCCCTTAACCCCCTCAATTATAGTATAAATAGGGGACTTGGGACAAGACCTTCAAACTTGCTAACACTAGTTGTGAGGCTCCAACAAGTCCTCTTCCAGTTCTTGTCTTGTTCTAGTCTTATCTTGTAATCAAGCCACTATGTAAGTTCAATTTCTCTTTCCAATTCTTCTCTTGTAAGTTCTGAGAACAATTTCCTCGCTGGCAAAGAGCACTTGCCATGCTCACAACAATTTGGCAAGACTCTTCTATACTAAGATCTTGCCTAGTTGTGATGGAGTACATTAATGAAGGTGAAGAGTATGATCTTGATAATAACTAGTTGCCCTAATTTGGGACTCTTACACCTTAAATACCCCAGTCAGTGTGATGGGGTGTCTAAACCCTAGTCAGTGTGTATCCCACTTGTTTCAATCCATCCCCACTAGGAAGGTTTTTGCCCTAAAAAACAAAGAGTAATAAAGGGAAGTGATGGGTGGGCTAAGGGAGGGTTGCAAAGTACTACTCAGAGCCCTTTGACAATGAAAATTAGGTGTGGATTTTGGTGGTAGGGGGGAGTTCTAAGCGGTAGCCCAAGCCACCAACTCTCTTCAGGATCCGGTATGGGCCATAGAAGTGGTGGGCAAGCTTGTTATTGTTGCCCTCTTTCAGAATTGAGTAGCGGGACTTAGGCACTTTCAAAAGGATCAATTCCCCTTCTTGGAATTCCAAATGCCTTCGGTTTTCATCAGCATAGAGTTTCATGTGTGTTTGCGATCCAATTTAGCCTAACTCTAAGGATTGGTCTTATCATTAAATAAGACTGTGGGGAGGGGAACCTTATACCCATATAAGGCCTCAAAAGGGAAAACTCCAATGCTAGAGTGCGTGGAGTTATTATATGTAAACTCAACCAAGTGAAGCCATGTATCCCAACTCTACTGAACATCATGGAAAAAGTGCCTCAAATATGTCTCAAGCCATTTGTTCACTCTTTCAGTTTGGTCATTAGTCTGAGGGTGGTATGCAGTGGATGGAGCAAGCTTGGTCCCCATGGAGGTAAAAACTATCAGCCAAAAGTTACTCATAAACTTTGCATCCTAATCATGTACTATGACCTGTGGCAAGCCATGCAACTTGAAGACATTTTCCATAAACTGAGTGGCCACGTGGGAGGCAGTGTATTGGATATTAGTGAGGATAAAGTGGGAGGCTTCAATGAGGCGATCAATGATATTGTTTCACCCTTTCTTAGTCGTAGGAAGGTGAGTGATAAAGTCCATTGTGATGTGAGTCCGTTTCCCTTGAGGATAGGGAGGGGCTGCAAGAGGCCAGGGGGCCTGAGTGTACTATCCTTGTTCTGTTGGCATGGAACACATTTGGTCACAAAGTCCTTGACATCCTTCCACAAGCCTTTCCAATGAAAGCTTTTAGAAATCCTGTCATATGTTTTGAAAACACCCAAGTAACCAGCAGTGGGGCAAGAATGCATCTCTTCCATGATCTTCTATGTGAAGCTTCTATGTGAAGGGGGAAGTATGGGGGATGCCAATCTTTCCATGGGACTAAATAAGACCATGCTTAAGCTGATATTGGGAGTTTTCAGCCATGACCCCATGCTGTAATTTTTGAAATATGTGGCTAAAGTGATCATCTAACAAGTAAGCCTCTTGAAGCTCTTCAACCCAATCACTGTGCAATTCTGAGATAGAGGACACTTTGCATGTCCATATTCAAGAGAGTGAATCAGCCACAATATTATCCTTGCCCCGAGTGTGTGAAATATCAAAGTCAGTTCTGTAAGGTTGCCACCCATCATCGTTGCTTAGGAGTCAAAGTAGACAGAGTCAAGAAGTACTGGAGGACTTGGTGGTCACTTTTTACTTGGAAGCGGCTGTCATACAAATAGTGGTGCCATTTCTTGATGGCATGGAGAATGGCCACCATCTCCTAGTCATATACATTCATTTGCATTTCTTTCTCATCGAGCTTGCATCTCTCAAATGCAATCACACCATGCTTCTTGCAACAACACTGCACCAATACCCTGGCCAGCGGCATCACAATGAATGGAAAATAGCTTAGAGAAGTCAAGGCAAACAAGGATGGGGGCTAAAGTAAGCGTGTGTCTTGTAACTGTTTGAAGCTATGATCCGGTAGTGGCATCCCAAAAGAATGACTCATTTTTCAAGTGATCAGTCAAAGGTGTTGCAATGGTGGCATAGTGCTTAATGAAGCATCTGTAGAATGAAGAGTGACCAAGAAAGCGATGCAAAGAAGTGGTAGTGGAGGGAGTGGGCTAGTCTCTAACACATTGCACCTTCTTCGGGTCAGTCTGTATACCATTTTTTCTCACAATGTGTCCCAAGTACTCCACAGATGTCTGCATGAATATGCATTTTCTCTCCTTAGCAAAGATTTGATGCCCTCTCAATATGTCAAACACCCTCCAAACGTGTGTCAAGTGCTCCGTGGATGACTTGCTGTAAATTAGGATGTCATCAAAGAAAACAAGCACAAAATTTAATAGAAAGGGCTGTAGGATTTTGTTCATCAGGATTTGAAAGGTGGCAGGGGTATTAGTTAACCGAAAAGGCATCACTAGAAAATGATAGAGTCCATGATCAGTCATGAAGGCCGTTTTGACCTCATCTCCTGCCCGCATATAGATTTGATGGTAGCCAGAGCGCAAGTCAATCTTAATGAAAAAGCATGCCCCTTTCAACTCATCTAGCAAATCATCAATCCGTGGGATGGGATAGTGGTTCTTCATTGTAATTTTGTTCAAATCTTTGTAGTCAATGCACATGCGAAAGAAGCCATCTTTCTTTTTGACTAAGAGGATGGGGGATGCATAGGGGGAAGAACTCGGCTCAATGAAACCCATCTCTAACAACTCCTTGATTTGCTTTGCAACCTCTTCACGCTCACACTTGGAGATTCTATAGGGGGGTTTATTCACTAGCTTGGAATGGGGCTCTAGGTCAAGTGGGTGGTCCACTTGTCTCTTGGGAGGGAGGGATGTAGGCATCTAAAATAGGTCATTGTATTCCTCAACTAAGGCCTCCAAGGTTGAGTCATGAGATAATGCAAAGGGCTGATCAGAATTGTCTTGATTTAATTGCAAAACAAAGATTTGTGAGCATTTATTAAACTCCTGTTTGAGTTGCTTTGCTGTAATGAGCTGAAAATCAGCATGATCTTGAACTCCCTCTAGGTGGATAAGCTCTCCATGCATCATAAAATCCATGTAAAGCTGAGAGAAGTCCATCGCAATCTTCCCCAATTTTTTCATCCAATCACAGCCCAAGACAATGATCCTCCTGTATATCACCATGGCAATCTTTTGCCAAGCTTGGTTCCTCATTAATGGAGGTCCGGGAGTCTCTGATCTCCCTCTAGAGTTCCTCTTGGGCCTTGCTTTTGCCTTTCTGGCCAGCCATCTGGATGTAGTCCACAAGACCTGCTGTCAGTAAAAGGGGCATAAGTCTTTGTAGAAAACTATGATTGATGAGGTTTTGGGCTCAAGTCGGAGGGACAACGTCCTCTTCGAGATGAGCTATTAACCTTTGTGATAGAAAATTATTAGATTTTTTTGTAATAGGTTTACTGTGCCGGTCTGCATCCTGTCCACAGTGACCCTAGTGCACAAAAATGGGCATAACTTTCAAACCATAGCTCCAATTGGGGAGGTTTTTGATTCAAATCGGAGGGAAAAAGCCCTCTTCAAGGTAAGATATATGGTTCACTCCCAGATGCAGAACTAAATTTTTTGCAATGGGATCTTTGTGATAGTCCTGCAGGACTGTGATAAAAAACATTACATGTCCCTTAGTACCAAGGTCTTACATGGATAGAGCATAGTTCAAGGGGCCTGATCAGCCACATCAATAGCATATTGAGCATACTGAGCATAATCCCAAACATCAATGCATACCCATAAGCTCTACCATTAATGCATAAGTACATTCACTACCATACATCTTCTTTGACTTCATGTACTTCAAGTGTCATACATGGGTGCCATTAGCATTGTGGGTATCCAAGAGGGATCATTGGGATAGGGGAGTGGAGCTCATGGAAGTACATGCACCTGCATACAAATATCAGGCTCCGAATCACCGAGAGGTGGGCAAAGTTTCCCTCGGGCTGGGTTGTGCATCCCTTCAGGGTCTTAAGTGGTAAGGGAGGGTCATCTCTCTTTTGTCTTACCACCTCGTCTGGCATTGGCCTTTTTCCTCAGCTAAAGTATACATGGCAAACATTTTTATGAGGCAATTAGCATGAAATGCATTGTAAAGAAGACATTTGGCCTTTTCATGAGATGCAAAGAATGACAAAGGTTGGGGTAGGGGTTACCTTGGCAGTCTAGTGACTGAGTGGCTGCTACTTACCCAATTTACAATGGCTATGATTCATTTTGGGCTCATCCAAGATCACAAGACCAAATGGGGGTTGATATCATCCATTACAATAAATTTCAGGAAGAGATATGATGCATGCACACAAAGAGGATTGAACTATTAAACCTATGCAATCTCGAATCTCTCCAACAATGGATTAAGCTCAGCAAGTGGCTAAATTGAGAGATCAAGATCAGATTGTCATACCTCTTTAATGCTTGGGAAGACCGTTGAACCATAAGTCATCATGGTGCCCCATTGCTCCATTGATCAAGTTTGGTTGTTGGTTGGGGCATCCGTGGAAGAAGATTTCAGCATTCAAATGCTCCTACTGATGAGGAAGGCTCCTGTGCTTGTCCTCGAGCTTGAGCTTCAAAGATGGGAAGCTTCAAGTGAAGCTTTCATGGCTGCCCACGAAGCTCTCCTACATGCCGAACTCAATATCTTCATCTGGGCAAGAGAAAACATTCACGGGTTGAAGGGCTTGTGGGATTTGAGCTCTCAGGGTCAAGGATGGCTTGAGCTTGAAGAATCCATGGCTGCCCCAATACTGTTCCCACTGTTCCAGTTGTTGTCCACCAGGGGAGTTGATTCCCAGGGTCAAAATGCCAAGGGGGAAGAGAGGAGTGTGCTGAGTTAGTGCTCAAAAGTGGTGGGAAGTGGCAAGGCAACAAGGAGGAGGAGGTCAGAAGTGCTGGAGGAGGCAGGTAGCTCAGCGCAAAATGCGCCGCATTTTGCGGGCTGCTACTTGTTGTCCCAGATTGGCTAAAGATGGTCACCAAGGTGTTTGCCAGGTAGGGAATGATCCTTGGAAGCTTGTGGGGTGGTTGAGTGTTGGGGTTGAGAGCTTTTTGTAGCAGGGAGAAGAGATTTGGGGGTAGTCCACCATGGGAGCTTGAGGGAAAAGCTTGATGGGGAAGAGAGAGAAGTCTGGAATAAAAAGTAACTGTGGTTTTCCCCTCCTCTAAGATGCTGAACCTCCAACTTGCCCTAGGACCCCTAACATATGCATGAAAAGAAGTGACCACCTGCTATTTTAATCGTTTTACATCCAGATATGTCTAAATCTCCAGCCATAGCTCCTGCTTGCTCCAAAAAGTTGAAGCTAACTACAGTCCTTCTTGCTATACCTATACATGTAAGCTGAGTAACTAGGGTTTTTGGGATTTGAAAAGGAAGAAAGGGGAAAGGAGAAAATGACCAAAGCCTGAAGCTCTAATACTACTTGTAATGAAAGAAGCTGAGAGGAGGGAGAAGAAGAGCTGAGGAGAGAGAAAGAGAGCAAGAAGAAGAAGGAAGAAGACTAGAAGAAGAGAGAGAAAGAGAGGAAAAAGGAGAGAAGGAAGGAGAAAGCCATGGAAGCAAGAGATGAAGGTGAAGAGTATGATCTTGATAATAACTGGTTGCCCTAATCTGGGGCTCTTACACCTTAAATACCCCAGTCAATGTGACAGGGTGTCTAAACCCTAGTCAGTGTGTATCTCACTTGTTACAAAAATGGGTCAAAATCTAGTGATATCTGCAGAGATAGTGACCACTACATGGAGCATGATTCCATGGAATAAGGTTTGACTAGAGAATAACTCTTAGCTCTTAGGATTTGACAACTAGAGAGGAGACCAAAAGATATTGAAGTTGTAGTGTAGAGACTGAAAGTGGCAAGATTGAAGAAAAAAGAGAGATTTGATAGGTGATAGAGCTTGATGCCCAGGGCTATTGAAGAGGGACATTGGATATTGGTATATGAGTCTTAGTGATTTTTTTGAAAGACCTCTCTTGAGAATTGATCATTATTTGGCGACAAGGTCCTCAACTTGAAAGGTACCTTATCAAATGTTGCTATATACTTTTGTATGGATATCTGTGGATATCTATATTTTTCCTCTACAAAAATAGTCATTTTTGTCCTCAAAACTCAATTATTATGCCGAAATTTTCAATATTAGACAATCATTATGATTTTGTGGGCTAAAAAATACCCTATTTTTTATCTAATTTGTTAGGGAACCTATACTTTTAGCCTAGAAAGAAAATATTGGCCTAAAATAGAAACATTATATATGCCAGTATTTTAGATAATTAGCATAGTGCACTCAAGAAGGTATTTAAGAGGTGGTTTGGACCATACAATGTGATGTAGATTTTTAACAATGCTACATATGCCTTATGTGAACTAGATGTGATAGAGATTAGGATTCGAGCAAGTAAAAGAATCAAGATATTGAAGAGAAGAGGATCAAAGGAATATGAAGACCCACAACTTGAAGATTTAGAGGCAAAGTAGGATATTGAAAAGGAAGATGACTCAAAGCTTCAAACTTGTAAAAGGATAAGTGACACATGTCAAAGGATATGCAAGTTTGGAGGGGATGGATGTGCGAGACGTTTTGTGTATGAAGTGGTTTTAAAAAAGGTTTTTCAATATTAGAGGATTTCAATGTGCCTATGGAATGAGTTATGTAGTGATTTCTGTGACCTATCAAGAGTAAGTCAGTGAATGACACAATGTAAAGTATGAGTTCATATGCCATTTAACTAGGGTTAAGTATTAGAGACCATTCCCATTGTTCTAGGAATTATTTTGAGTGGTACAAGTCTTCCAAGCCAAAAAATTTCAAAAAGTGGCATGTTTACAAAAAGCTATGTTTTTGGCTATTTTAAGAGAATTTTCGCAATTCTACCCACGTTAACTTGTCAATTAGATTTGTTCACTTTGATTTTAGTACTTAATCAATCTATTCTCAATTTTTAGGTGAAAGTTATGGTCAAAACAAGTTGCAACCATGCATTGAAAAATGAATAGATGAAAAGCAAATAACAAGAGTTTGGAAGGAAAAATGCATAAAAGCAACAATGAAAAGTAGGCAAATTGCTGTAAATGGTTACAAATAGAGATATGAGCCATTGTCACAAGCCTTGATAAATAAACAAGTGATTTATTACTATGATTAATAGGGCTAAAGTAAAAGACAATTGATTCTACCTCTTTATGGGTGCCTCTAGCCCACAAAGGTATACTCAAAAGAGGTTATTTTTGGGACAAATATGAGGATATCTTTACCTAATTCTATATCTAAGGACTAAAAGTATTTGTGTGGCTATAATTGAAGATATCTCACAAGGTTTTACCAAAGAAAGAGGGCTAAAGTAGTTTCGGGTTGTTTAATGCATATCCGAGCTATTTTGGTAGGATATCCTATACTTGAGGGGTGCATCTATAAGAAATCAGCTATATAATGTGTGTTCAAAGGTTATTAAGAAATACAATTTCTTTACATGTTATAAGGTAGTAAATCAACCATTTTTCCTTTACTAAACTTATATATTTTCTTCAAAATTGTAATTAAAAAAACCCTTTTGTAAATATAATTGTGTAAACTTAACAAAATAAAATACCATTTCTTTTGAACTCATGTGGTATCTTATATGTTCTATAAGGTGCACCCCCTAGGATCTATAGTATTTCCAAGTGTTTCCTTTGTACTTTCTATGGTTAATTCTTATGGGTGAAAGAGTTGTACTAAGCTATCATTTGAGACAAAGTTTGCTAAGCTATCATCTTAGGTGCAATGTGTTACAACCATATATATCATCTCTCACTTGACTTGGGTCTCACTTATATATACTAACTCTACATCAATATGAATCATTATTTGGGAGCATGTCTTGTATATCTCTCTCGTACTCTCTCTCTCTCTCTCAACATGGTATCAGAGCTATGGATGCGTAGCAACAACAAGGAAGATAAGTTGTTTCATTGTTTATACTTGATTGAATTCTTTGCACAAGTGATGATTTAATACATGAACTTGTTCAAATTAGAAGTATTAGTTAATTTTGTCACAAGTGATGATTTCAAATTAGATAATTTGATACAAGGTCTCGGTGCATAGCTCTCGTCGTGCTCTCGAATCCTGTCAAAACCGCTTGTAAATCGGAGTTCTCGATCAAAAGTTATTACAGTTGAGGATTCAAGACAACAATTCTGCTCGAATCTGCGATTCTTTATTTAAAATTATAATTCTTGAATACAATGATACATGCCTCAGTCACCCAGCGAGACAAGAACTTGGAACAATACCAAGTGCATGTCTTAATGAACTAAAGTGAGCTTCACTAAGAGCTTTTGTGAAGATGTCTGCAACCATTTGATCATTGGGACAATGCTCCACCATACTGGAACCTTTCTTGACTTCATGTCGAACATAATGATAATAAATAGCAATATGCGTTGATTTACTGTGTTGTATATAGTCTTTGGTAAGACTAATAGCACTTTGGTTATTGCATCGAAGAGGTGTACTAGATGATGAAGGATGTCCCAAATCTGCAAGTAGTTGTCGAAGCCAAACTAGCTCGCGAGTTGCTAATGATGCAGCAACATATTCGGCCTCAGGTAGAAACTGCAATACATCGTTGTTTCTTGCTGGACCAAGAAACCAAACATCCATTTACAAAGAAACAATTCCAACTTGTAGATCGCATGGATAAATGTGAACTTGCCCAATCAGCATCTGTATATCCAATAAGGTCAAGAGAAGTTGAAGAAGATAAAGAAGAATCCTCTCGATGACGATAAATAAGACCAAACTCCTTAGTATCCTTGAGGTACTTAAGAATACGTTTTGCAGCACTCCAATGAATAGTGGAAGGGGAAGAAAGATACTATCCCAAAAAGTTAGCTGCAAATAAAATATTTGGTCTTGTTTTTAAACCAATAAATTGAAGACAACCAACAAGATTAGCAAAAGGTTGATGAATGGCTGATTCTTCATTGCATGTTGTAGATGTACCCTTGGTAGTTGAACAGTGTGCGAGGGAGACGAGGAATGGAGGAAGAGAGAGGAGAAGAGAGACACGAGACACCGAAAGTGGAACCCCAAAAGTGTGTCAACTGAGCACACATGATAGTGTTGAACAGCGCGCGAGGGAGACGAGGAACGGAGGAAGAGAGAGGAGAAGAGAGACACGAGACACCAAAAGTGGAACCCCAGAAGTGTGTCAAACTGAGTACACATGATAGGAATAGATAGAGGGGACTTGGGACGCTATGTATAGACATACTATATATAGCTAACAGCCAACCCAGTCCTATTTAAACTTGGTAGCTTACGAGAGTCACTTAGCAGATAAGCTTCCTCTCTCTCTCTCTCTCTCTCTCTACATTTTAACATCAACATTACTTTTGGATGTTGATATTGCCATGCTTCATGATGATCGTGCTCGTTCGTTATTTCATTGATGAGTGTCTATATTCTAGCTGATGATACATTGTTTCGTTTATATTCTTTCCAGCTGATGACAAATTGTTTTATTTATATTCTGTTCATGGGGCCCCACATGTGTTATGTTGTCTATAGAGCGGCGTCGCGAACCGTCTCTATAGACATTGTGTTGTTCTAATGTCATTGTAACATTTTTCTTTAAGTTTTGATGTGATAGATATACTGCTTACATCCCAAGTTCATTTGAAGGAATTTCTTGGAGATTTTATGTAGCTCCGTTGTAACTCACGAGTGATGTAGCTCCTTTGATGCCTATGAATAGGCTCTTGTAAGTTCAACTTTGTAATTTTATATTTTGAATATTAATATAACGGTAGGCCTATATAGAGCTGTGGGTTTTTCCCTTGAGCCCCCAAGGGTCTTTTTCATCCATAGTAAGGGACCTTTATTTGAGCGGGGGTGTTAGCTATATATATAGATAGTTAGGGACCTTTATTTGAGTGGGGGTATTAGCTATATATAGTTTGTCTATATATAGCATCCCTGGTCCCCTCTATATATTCCAACTATGTGTGCTCACTTGATGCACTTCTGGGGTTCCACTTTCGGTGTCTCGTGTCTCTCTTCTCCTCTCTCTTCCTCCGTTCCTCGTCTCCCTCGCGCGCTATTCAACACAAGTTGAATATGCTAAAATGCCTCTCTCTAGCCTCTAAATACGTTTTTCAATCTTGCAATACCAAAGCTGATGGCTCGTTTGATAAGTTCAAAGCACGACTTTTTGCAAAAGGTTACTCGCAGATTGCAAGAGTAGATTACAAGAAACATTTTCTCCCGTTGTGTGTTCCACAACTGTTCGTATGCTTTTGGCTTTTGCAACACTATTTGATCTAGAAATTCACCAAATGGATGTTAAAACGACTTTTCTCAATGGAGATTTTGAAGAAGAAATCTATATGGAGCAACCTGAAGGTTTTATGATTGCAACAAAGGAGCATCTTGTATGCCAGATTCATTGTGCATTATATGGATTGAAGCAAGCCTCTCGTACTTGGTATATTAAGACTGATCAGTTCCTCACATCTAAAGGTTTTGTTGCATGTTTTGGTGACCCAAATCTTTACATCAAAAGGGAGAACAAATGTTGAATTATTCTTGCTCTATATGTTGATGATACTATTCTTGTGTCAAATAATATTGCTTTCTTGGATGCTATGAAGAAGCTTTTATCGACTGCATTTGAAATGGTGGATCTTGGTGAGATACATTCTTGTTTGGGTATTCAAGTTCAACGACACCGACAACAAGGCATTCTTCTTCTTCGCCAGACAAAGTTTATTAATGATATTGTTAAGAAGTTTGGATTGACAAATGCGCACTCTGCCAACACTCCCATTCTTTCGAGCTCTACCAAGGGTACATCTACAACAGGTAATGAAGAATCAGCCATTCATCAACCTTTTGCTAATCTTGTTGGTTGTCTTCAATTTCTTGGTTTAAACACAAGACCAGATATTTTATTTGCAGCTAACTTTTTGGGATAGTATCTTTCTTCCCCTTCCACTATTCATTCGAGTGCTGCAAAACGTATTCTTAAGTACCTCAAGGGTACTAAGGAGTTTGGTCTTATTTATCGTCGCCAAGAGGATTCTTCTTTATCTTCTTCAACTTCTCTTCACCTTATTGGATATACAGATGTGCTGATTGGGCAAGTTCACATTTATCCATGCGATCTACAAGTGGGAATTGTTTCTTTGTAAATGGATGTTTGGTTTCTTGGTCCAGCAAGAAGCAATGATGTGTTGCGATTTCTACAACTGAGGCCGAATATGTTGCTGCATCATTAGTAGCTCGCGAGCTAGTTTGGCTTCGACAACTACTTGCAAATTTGGGACATCCTTCATCATCTAGTACACCTCTTCGATGCGACAAACAAAGTGCTATTAGTCTTACCAAAGACTATATACAACATAGTAAATCAAAGCATATTGCTATTCATTATCATTATGTTCGACATGAAGTCAAGGAAGGTTCCATTATGGTGGAGCATTGTCCCAGTGATCAAATGGTTGCAGACATCTTCACAAAAGCTCTTAGTGTAGCTCGCTTTAGTTCATTAAGACATGCACTTGGTATTGTTCCAAGTTCTTGTCTCACTGATTGAGGCATGTATCATTGTATTCAAGAAAACTTTATAGTAAATCATTTTTATATCGTAGGTATATGTAGGGGCTCGGGTTTTTCCCTTGTTCTCCCCAAGGGTTTTTTCACTCGCAACAAGAGACCTTTGTTTGAGTGGGGATGTTACAACTATATATATCATCTCTCACTTGACTTGGGTCTCACCTATATATACTAACTCTACATCAATATGAATCATTCTTTGGGAGCATGTCTTGTGTATCTCTCTCGTACTCTCTCTCTCTCTCAACACAATGTATTCAACTTGAAGGGATTTATTGTAGTTGTACATAAGAATAATATAGTTTCTTGTTGGGTTTATCTATTTCTTGTATTCTATAGTATCCAAGAGTTCTTGTTCTAGTTTTTTTTTTCTTTCATCTATCTTTTCTTTTCCTTGATCCCTAGGGGATTTAGGCTTAGATATTTCCAACCCTCGACAACACCTCCTTCCTTCACCACAACCCCATTCTTCTATGCCATTTTCACCTTTCTCTTACCTCATCTTATGGCAATGGATATTTGTTACAAAACAAAAAGTAACATTATTAAGATATAACAATAACACAAATATTAAAGATATACCATTAAAAGGTATGTTTCCATTCTTTCTCTTTCTCTTACAAAACTTTAATGAGAACTTCATTTGAATGCATTGGGTTATCTTTGGAGCTACATGGGATTTTTCTTTCTTCCTTTATTTTTTGAGAGGAGTTGTGTTCATGATGTCATGATGAAGATTAAATTATATTCTTTGAAGACTATTCAGCCTTTTCCATATGAGAGTGTGATCGAGGTATGAGTTTCTTTTCTCAAGTGATCATGGCACAAGTGTCCATATACCCTACCATGGCTAGGCTTCATCATTGGTGTTGGCCTAGTAACACTTTTACTAGTTTATTGTGTTTGACAATAGTTCTTCTTTGATATGGTTTACCAGAATGCTTTATTTTTCAATGTGTCAATATAATCACACCTCCAATATGTGCAAAACTCAAACACACAAATGTGATGTACATTGAAAATATTTTTAATCCATCCACATAATTTGTTAAACAATGTCTAAAGTTATATTTTACTAGACAAACATTATGCCACACCCGTTAAAGCCAATGGTATGCATAGAACTATACCTTTGTATTTTTATGGAAAAGTGATAAAGAATTAAGATATGAAGGCAAAAATCCTTAAAATTTTCCAAATGTATTGAACATTTAAATAAATAATAAAAATATGAAGGTATGTATGTTAAAAAAAAGAGAGTGAAGTGCATGAGTGGTTATGTGCCTCTTCCTCTCCCTTCTCCCCCACTCACACATTTTTCTTTGCATGGTACAAAGATCTGTGTGTGTGTGTGTGTGTTCTTCTCATTTTCCTTTGTGCAATGGAGGTAATAAATCTTTATTATGAAGAATATAATCTTATTCATGGATATCATATAGATAGAGGAATATTTGAGGTTTTTTTTCAAGTTTGTGAGATAAGTAGGCTCAGCCTATGTATATACTATATGTGTGTTTCCCTTGTTTTGTTTCTTCTTTATCATGGGATGGTTTCTTTGAGTAAGCACAAATGTTACAAAGGGAAATCTTTAACATGTCTTGCCAATAATATTGATAGACATTCCTACACGGAGTTGTTCGATTCAAGATATAGTGACATATAATATCTGATGCAATATGCTCATAAAAAGGAGGCCAAGTGTTGAGGACCCTCACCACAGAACAATGAATTATTAGACAAAATTGAAAGAAACAAAAATTGCAAGAGAATTTTAGAAAGCATGCATGGCACAGGATTGGGTACAATCTCCCTCTATGCATGGGTGAGCACCTCCCCCATGCATGTATTTATAATATTAGAATAGGATTTTGTGCTCAAAGTACATTGAAAGAATTCTTTTTGTGTTTCTTTCTTTTTCTGCTTTTGTGCAAATAAATCAAAACATACTCTATTTGAATAGCCTTACAAAAAAAATATTTTTTCTTCTCTAACTAATATTACAAGATATATCTATTGTGCATGTACATATGTAAAGTCCTTGTGTTAATAGGCCCATACAAAATATAGTGCACTTCCGATACTATTTTTCCATGCTAGAGAGCACATAAATTTGATGTATTAAAATGCACGCTCTAAAATAAAAACTCTACTTAACTCTGTCTAATTATTTTCTTATCACAACACAACACACATTAGTATCCTTTCATTAATCTCCCAAGCATAATGTGACGTGTATCACATGTGTGTACTTGTGCAAGAAGCCATTGATCATGCAGAAAATAAACAAAATCCACAATAAATAAATATAATTCTATAACACCAATCACCAAGGAGATGAGGTTAAGCCATCTCATTCTCCAGAGCTAAATAAACGTGAAGATAATGACCTCCACCATTACTAGTGAGATCATAGAGAAGGATTTATTGGAAAACATGGTTAGAGACCTATATTGCCATGAGCACAATGATAGTGCTCCATATTGCCATGGCAAAATGGAGCACTATGATATTCTCATTTCATCAACTCCATTATTTAAGAGTGCATATACTCATTTTTATGTGCTAATTTTCTTGCGTTGCTAAACCTACAAATAATCTTTGAATTTAAAAAATCAAGTTTGGATGTGCTGCTTGATTGATTTATAGTCTCTGTGTTATTGGATGGAATAATCATATATACTATGTACAAAGAGCTAGCATAATTGCTTGAATAAACCACAAAGTAACTTTATCTATTAGGTAGTTAGCATGTAAAGGTGTATACCTTTTACCACATGTACATACGTGCACACATGTTTGTGGTGAAAATATGTACTTCAACTCTGTAATGTAAATCTCAAGATATTTAAACCTTAGATTAGTATACAAGTTGTTAGATCTAGAGTTAGTAATGTGAAGTTATAGTTTAGCATTTTGAGACCCTTAAAAGTAGTAAAAATGTCATGGGTTCTTTATGGAAGCCCAACGTTAGGCATTAAACTCCCAGCTTGGATATACAACAATGATCAGTTCCCAAGTTTTATATTAAGAAATGTATGTACAGATATCTCATGTGGCTAGCTTTTATTCTCAATGTTTGAGTTGTGATCTTGTTCAAGGTTGGATTCTAAACGATTATCTTTGTTTGAGTAATTTAGGGTGAGCATGTGGATATTCCATTTTTTGGCAACATAGCACATGCATTCTTAGTAGCTTAGATGAAACAGTTGCTAGAGAAACCTTTGGCATCCAACCATTGACTCCACTTCAAAGTAGCATTAGAGCAAGGTGTCATTTTTATTGAGGTTTTGGTGGGTTCAAATGGAGATTTGGCTTTTAAAGGAGATATTACCATGTGTGATGTAATCCATGGTGATGGCTACTTCTTGCTCAAATAAGGTTTTTCATATTTGTAGCTACTTCATGTTTTTATAAAAAATTTCATCTTTCTATCTTGTAAGTTTCATATGTGAGTCTAGAAGCTAAGGATATGAGGAGAGCATGTTTGATTACATGACTTTAGTTCAAGTGTGGAACCACACCATGTTCTTTAAAGCATGAGGGCACTCCTTATAGAGGAGGTCAAATTTTGAGTGGATGAGAAGGAGAACTTATTTTTTTGGCTCGAGTAAGTTACTCATGAATATATGTGTGCATCACATGAGTTTAAAAAAAATGTATATATAAAATACCATTTTTATACAGTTTTTACATACAGAAGGGTGTAATATAAAAGTGTGATTTATAGATTGAATAGAAAAGGATTATGTTTTATTTAAAAAAAATCATAGATAAGGATATTTATAAATAGACCTTGAACGCACGTGATGTAGTCTAGAATATACATATAGTAACTTCCCCGAGTTTTTTGGCAGTAGTAGCAAGTCAATGTAGTGGTGGAGATGAAGGAGTTTGGGATAAAAGGCAAAGATGAGGCACCAATGATGAATTGGTCACTAGTGAGGAACATGGCAAAGTTTGAACAATGGTGGTGGCATATCTAGCGTATGGAGAGAGTTAGTGTAGTAGAGTAGTTGAAGGCAAGCTTTGGTGGTGGAAAAGCAAGGAGACTAAGAAGGTAGTGAATTTGAATTGTATGAGGAAGAGAGAGAAAGAGTTAGATAGACTATGATTTAGGCTATGATTGCTCATCTCAAAGGCTTGACAAACTTTTGGGAGTGTTCATGGAGATATGGAGATAACTCAAAGATTATGGTGATTTTTGTGGAATCTAAGGTTAAGTGTGTGATCTATTTGGATGAGAACTATGCATATGCATGAGCTATCACTTGAATAAAGAGAGTTTATTTGTGTGTATGATACCTATGAGCTATCACTCGAATACAAACAGTTGATTTGTATGTAGAATACCTAAGGTGATGCCTTTACCAAAGAGTTTTCCTCTTGGAGCTACTTACACCCGATTCATGTCCAAATGAGTTGTATTATCAGCATGCCCTTATATTGCATGCCTGATTGTAAACTAGGGAATGCTATGTTGTGTCCTACTTTGAGATATATTGAGGTTGTACCTTCTATTGTGTAGCAACGTCAAACTTTTTGAGTTGCTAACTAGGCTATATTGTGGTGTGTTCTCTTTGGCATTGAAGTTGTTTGTAGTTGATAGTTTCTTTGGATTGTCATTTAGTTACTATTCCTTTTATGCATCACACATGTAGATATATGCAATCCATAAAGATCCATGTATCGAGAAATGCTGAGATCACTTTCTAGTTTAGTAATTTTATGAAAACAAAGAAAGAGAGAAGCAAGTATTAAAAACTTTATAACTCAAAGAGACACACACACACACACACACAATGTGTGTGTGTGTGTGAGCTGGCTAATTTGTATGCAATATGCATGTGTGTCTACATGTGTGTGTGCATGTGCACTTGTGTACATGTAAGAGAAAAGGGAAAAGAACATAGACAAGAGAGTATTTTGAAGCCTTAGTGAGTTGCAAGTTTTTTGTTCCTTTAAAGCTTTTGTAGAAAGGAATAGTTGTCCTTTATTGTGTTTTAAAGATATAGGAATATGTAGAGAAACACCATCAAGATAAATGCTGGAGAGAGTAATGGAAATCAGATACATATATCCTTTCCTCTTTTCAAGGGAAAATATTCGAATGTGTCGGGAGCATTGGGGGATTATCCAATGTGAGATATTCCTCCATGCACGGTAGTCTTTTTCCTTGTTCTCCACAGCATCAAGTATTAAAAGCAAACGTCTATCTCCTCGTCCCAATGTCGAGTCTCTAAAGATGAACTTGAAGCAGATCTTTCGTAAGTGCTTTGGTGAAGATATTCACTACATTCTTCTCTATTAGACAGTAGACCAATTCCACTATCCCATCCTCGATCAAATCACACACATAGTAATACTGGATCTCTATATGTTTGAGGAATACTGGAAGTCTTAAAAGAAACATGTTTAGCCCACTTGCTTAAACACCATTTACGAGAACCCTCTCATGATTTGGAGCAATGTTGAGTGGAAAATTGTATTTCGCTTGAAAAGAGAGATGATTGCATAAAGCCTTTGCCAACATGGATTAGCAAGACAACAACTTTGTAGTCTACCAAATTTGTTCATTTCGTGGATCAAAATAGTTAATAAGGTCTTGAGGATCCCAGCTTATTACACATTTGATGTGATGCAATGTACATTAATTTGAGCTTACTAGACATTTGATGTGATGCCCTGTAAAGATCTGATGAACAAGTTACCAACTCAAGACGGTTCCAAGGCCCCCGCCATTAATGCACGGTTGAATGGATAGGTCAGTGCAAGATTTCAACAGATCATTGGTCCAGTGGCCGGGACGGAGGTACCTCCGGGGTTCGGGCCTGAGACAGGGGTACGTGACAGGCGCCGCCTAATACCTACTATGGTGTTCAGCCTTTGTAGTGATAATGATGGCGATAATGTCGATGAGGTCTTGATTGTACTTGTGCGCGATGATGATGGTGATGACGATGACGAATGCTTAATTATCATATCCGCCGGTGCAGTGGCCGTGGATATAATTGATGATGGGGGAGAGCTGGTCGATAACGAGGATATTGTAGCCGGTCTGATGAGTCCAGCAGTGCAGGCGAACGTGCAGATCATGGACGGAGAACGATCCTTCTGACGAAGATGGTGATGATAATGATGAGTACTCTTGAAGGGTAGCTTGCGAGAATCTGCTGGCAGGATGTTGTTGCAGAGGATGAACAGGATAGTAATTATGGTGATGACATTGATCACTGATCACTCGTCGACGATCAGACGATTTACGTTTGCAGATGAGGAGAAAGAAGAAGCAGCCCGATCTGCCATGCGACGGTAACGGTAAGAATGCTGCGACGACGATGGACAGCGACGATGATCTGTGATGTTGTTGAGGGGGGCACAAATTAGAGAGAGAGAGAGAGAGGGTGGGAGGGGGAGGGGGAGGGGGAGGGGGAGGGCGACTGTGCGTGTGCGTGTGCGTGTTTGTTTGCTAGTGAGCTACAGTCAATAATATGTGAGTGGTCAACATTCGTGTGATTCCGATCTCGTGCATGACGAGCCACCCACGATATTAGTCAAGGCGATCGATAGTCAAATCCAAAGAACACTTGCTTCGTCAAACCCAAGCATTCCTTTCCTCGCACGATTTCTTCTTGCCACACTATTTTTGTCTCCACGATTAGTAGCGTTTTCAGACCTTCACGTTTTCATGTTGAAAATGTCTTTCCACCATAACATGTCTCCATCATTTCCCAACCTAAGCCCAACATCACAAAGAAAAAGGCAATAGGGTATAAGGGCCAATTGTTGTACAACTACCAACAGGAAGTGTTTTATTGCTTGATGTAGTGGGTATCAAATATGATACAATTCCAAAGCATTTACATAATATTGTGAGTGGTGCAGTGGTTATGAAGAGACAATATGGCTACTCTAAATGCATGCATATGGGGGTTTAAAACCCCGATTTATCACTAGTCCCTTTCAACATTTTGGCAAGGGGAAAAGTGAATTCAATTACATACCCAAAATTTTAAGTCACTTTTTTTTGCAACTAGTTCTAGTTCCAACAACGGAAATTTCTTTTGCAAATGCCCTTTGCCATCATGATTGATTCTATGAGCTCATGTCTCAAAATTTTATTTGTATGCATCAGGGTGAAAGCATGGTAAGGTGGTACCAAACTAGGTTGTCTGGGACAACTAAAAATACGTAATATTAGTTGCAAACAAGTTTATTGTTACAAGGAATAAAGCTTTGCCATCCACATTTTTCATGCATTTTTTTGAAAATTTGTTATAGAGCATGTATTAAATATTTATCCTAAGCGTTAGTAGTGGCCCAGTAATGACTTGGAACTGCTCTCTCTCTCTCTCTCTCTCTCTCTCTCTCTCTCCTTCTTGCAATCCCTCTCACTTTTGTTTAAGCTAATAGGAAGGATCCTTCTCTCTTTGTAATCTCAGTAGTAGTGCACACTAATCGATACAAAGAGAGAGTTCTCCTTGAGGCTTGTCAAAAGTGCATCACCTTAGCATTGACTTGAGGAGGCCACTCATGAATTTATGTGTGCATCACGTGGGTTCAAAACAACGTTATTTTAAAATACCATTTTTATATAAAGGGGTTATTTACAGATTAAATAGAAAAGGATTATGTTTTGTTTGGGAAAAATTCATAGATAAAGATATTTATAAATAGACCTTGAATGCACGTGATGTAGAGGATATACATATAGTGAACCCTCGAGAGCATAGATCAAATGAATTCAAGGCGCAGTATTGGCATAGATGCATCTATTGATGCTCATAAAGAGGCAATACTCACAATAGAGTAGGGCTATGAGAACTACCAAGTGTCAAAGCACGCTTATATAAGACAACATCAAGCAAAGAGAAAAAGAGAATACCACCAAAAGGTATAAAGAAAAAACTCCAGTAGGTTACAAGTGAGGTTATGAGGAGAAGAGAAGAAGGGTGGCTAGAAATGTAGCCAGGTACTTTGCCAAAGGGACTTTTGGTATGAATGAAGCAGTAGTTAAGAATATTTTTAGTTGTTTTTTCTTTCTTCTAGCAGTCAAAAAGTTCACAAATTGGATTCATGGATCAAAGGCCAAAGCAAATGAGATGCTTGTTTCGAGAATGTGGTGGACCTTGAACTCAATAAAGCAACACAGGTTTACAAGTGAACTATTTGTCAAAAGGTCTAGCATGCTAATGCTACTGAATGCACCCTCAAATGATATCACAAGTCGTCCTCTAAGCATTTCACTAGTATCTTGAGCTTTAAAGATGCCAACGTCAAAGGATGCTTGGTTGAGCATACAGACTAGGTATCACCTATCATTGTGGTACTTAGGAAGAATGGTAAAACTTGAGTATGGATTAACTACAAGATTCTAAATTATACAACTAAAAGAGACCATTATTATCTTAAATAGACCACATGATTAAACATGTTGTAAGAAAAGAATCTTACAGCTTCTTGGATGGCTTCTCAGGCTATAATCAAGCACTAGTGCACCTAAATGATTGAGGCAAGACTACCTTCACCACCGACTGGGGGGTATTTACCTACATTAACATGCCTTTTGGGTTTGACAAAATATATCAGCTATCTAATTTTAAAGACTCAGATGTACTATTTTGAAGAATATGCTAAGATAGTGGCTCAAATTATTCATGGATGGTCTCTACATCCACTCCATTGGGGAGGAACATCTCAAAAACTAAACTTTGAGTGCTATTGGTAGTACCATCTATCTTTGAATCCATTAGAGTGTAAATACTAGGTTAAACATGGTATTATTTTGGGCTATGTGGTATCTAGGAATGGCATTGCAATGGATACAACCAAGATCAAGGTGATAATGGATCTTGCACCATCCACTACCCAAGAAAGGCATCCAATGTTTTCTTGAATATACTAGCTATTATTGTCATTTTATGCTTGACTACAAATCCATAGCAGTGCCTCTTTACAAGTTGCTAATTATCTAGGAATTGACAAAATAATGCCATGCTTCATATGAAGCTTTGAAAAAAGATCACATGATTGCACCCATTTTACAATTCCTAGATTGGGCAATCACCTTCTACATGCATATTAATGTATCCAAAATCACAATTGGACTATGTTATGCCAACACGATGAATGTAATATAGATTCTCCCATGATCTTTGCTAGCAAACAATCCACCAAAATCAAAATAAATTACTCCACAATCAAAAAGAAAGAATTAGGAATTGTATATATCATCAAGAAGTTTTGATACTACATATTGGCTACCCCATTCACATTATTTGTGCACCATTAGGCACTTTATTTAGTGAACAAGCCCTATGCTATATGCCAAATTACTAGATGGCTTCTAATTTTGCTAGAATTTGATTTTCCCATGGTCGTATGCAAGCGAAAGCACTAGTTTATTGTTGAGCATTAGTCTTATGTCACCAGTGGAGAGGAGGTAGTTGATAATCTCATTCATGTCCATTTGTTCCATATTTGGCAAAAATCTCAACTCTTTAAGGTAGATCTTACACATCATTGGGCTAATGACATTTACTCCAAAGAGGAAAAGCTACCGTAGAAGAGCTACCCAATGGTAGTGGTGTTAGTCTTATTGAAGCTGTGCATGTTAACGTCATTGAGGCTTCCAATTTGTGAGCCATTATAAGAGAACAAAAGGTTAAAGAAGGTGACAGGGATAATGTAAAACCTATTGAGATAAACCCTAAACAAGATGATAAGGGGATGCAAGTCCTTAACCCCGATGTGGAAGCCAATCCTCTAAAAGCTACAATATTATGTGTTCAGAATTGATGGAAATATTGTGATTGGAAATCCAAAAGGATGCCTCCACAATTCTCCAAATGGCTGATGATAGTTTAAGGCAACCTGATGGTTGCATTACCGAAGTCCATGTGATGGTTGCTAATGTGGAATGCATTGTGGACATTCGGGTTATCAAGTTTGCAGGGCGGCCAAGCTATCAAGTATTGTTAGGAAGGCCATGGATCTTGCAATCCAACTATCAAGTTGATATACCCGCAGATCATATGAATTTTGGCAAAGGTGCCCGACGTTGTCGAAGGGTTTTCGAAAGCAAAAGTCGCGATCATAGAGGACCTTGATGAATTTCAAGATAGAAGATCAATCAAGAGAATGAGAAAGATGAGAAAATGATATCAAATCTTTGTTTTTTATTTTTGCCAATAATTGAAGATGAATAGAAATAAGAATGATGATCAATGTAGCCCTACACAGCTTCAATGCATGACAACAGAGTTGTCAGCGCCGCTGGAGCATTCATAGTTGTTGCCTTCTCATCTGTGATAATTTTTACCCTCCCTGTTTTGGTTTGAATGGGTTTGGTTGAATTTTATCCACAGTCTCACGTAGCTTCTGAGAATTCTAAACCCAATCTGGGACAACAATTCTGTATGTCTCAGCCCTCAGAATAGCTGCAGCAGCTATAATATCATTATCTGTAATTGCAACAGCCACAGACTCGTGTAACTCTCCAGAGTTTCCAATGCAAGTGGTACACCCATAACCTACAAGAGTGAAACCTTGCAAATCCAAGTATTTGTCCAGCCCACTGTTTGACTAAACCCAATCCTTGAATTAAAAGCAGTATATAAACAAGCAGTTTATAGAAGAGATCCTCTCTGATTCAGAGACTCACAGTTCCAGCCATTCAAACTGAGAAACAACACTGCTAAAAGTTTAGAAAATCTACTTTCACATCCGATGAAAAGTTTGATACCACTTTCTCATATCCTGCTTTCTGCAGCTGGAAATTCATCCAGCGTAACAGAACCTTCTCTGGTGGTAGGTGCATTAGCTCTTGCACTTCCTGCTTATCCTCCACAATTTCAGCAAGTTGTGGCATTTTCTTCAAATTGAGGTCTGCTAAGAGTTGAATCTTGATAATTTGGGAAATTAGTCCAAGGACAAGGTGAGACCTGCCTTTTGCTAGATGTTCAGTGCCAATGTTTACAACAGAGCATCCAATAGCTTTTAACAACTCACATAGACCAGCCTCTGAATTTTAGGAGCCTTGTTGCGCTTCTTACCAGTGGAAGAGGTAAATGTACGGCGGTAAGTGCTGCCGTATTTCCTGGCATCATTTGCTTAGAAAGATTAAACAGCTTGTGAATCTTGCTAGCTCTTTTAGGACCTCTCATTCTAGGCTTCTCAGTATCAGCCAGTCCAGGTAAATCTTGTTCACCTTGCTTCACAATTACAAGGTTTAGTACAAAGAGATCTGGGCTGTTAATGCACCCTCTGACCGACTTGTGTCTCCAGTCACCCTTACGCCTTCCATATCTCCTGAAGCAGGAAGTACCTCTGTGCATCAATAAACTTGCACGGCCCTTCATCAAGATGCCTTGCTTCATAGGAAATCCGTTTCTTTTGTGTTACAGAGCAGCAACTGTTGTGATTGCTATAACTCAAATCTTGCCAGGAAGCTGATGATGGCAATTTGGATACAATTACTCTGTAACCTGCATGTCGAGAAACACCAGAGCGGCCACTCCAGAAGGATAGTCCTTTCATATACAGTATTGCACTGTTCCAGGGTATTCAGTGCTGAGCTAAAAGTTTGAAGGCTATAAGTTTCACAACCTTCCCAAATTGTATAAGATCAATCACAGATTGCTACATGGCATCTATAGTCTGTCCTCAATCACTCAGCAAGCCGTTGTTTTGTTTTTGCCACATCCAAAGATGTACCTTTTTGTGAAAACTTCTGTACATGTGTGTATCCATGATGTTCCAAGTTTGAGTCAATTTTGTGTGTAGCAATTTGAAGATCTGTACACCTTGGATTTGCAGCGGCCTTTTGTACACCAGTATCTGGAAAAGTATTCTCTTCACACAGTTGTACAAAGAAGGTCCGATGTTTCACACTGCAAATAGAAGGTCCGATGTTTTTGTCGGTTCCTTCTAAATCAGTAAAAGGGTCCAATTTACCACCAAAAATGCTATCATCCAGATCTTTTCCTCCAAATGAAACATCAACAGTTGAAAATGGCTCCCAAAGACCCTCATCAAGATCCTCTTCCCTTACCCTTCTCTTCTGTATTCCAAGGACTCGTTTGTACTTTTCCAGCTCATCCTCCAAAACTGCCTTCTCTGAATCATGTTTTATTATTATTTCCTTAAGTAAAGAAATGGTCTCTTGATCATGAAACAATTTTACTTCCACAAGCTCTATATGTATTAAGTGGTGATCCACTTAATCCTCCATAACAAGAATATCACTTTATGTTTTCAGGATCTCTGTTCTATTTTCAGCTACAGCATTTTTACATTCGGTAAATGGGTGAGAACTCTCTCTCTTTTCTTGAGCAGCTCTTTGGTTCATCATCAACACTTTCCTCATGCTTGCCTACAATAGTATTCAAGCTCTGTGTGGCATCTGTGTTTCTTTCACCAGTTATAGAGTGGCAAAGCACAAAACCTTCAAGGCTATCACTCCCATTAGCTTCTCTGTCAATCATGTCCATTATATCCTCTTCAACCTACTCCCCCTGATGGTATCCACTAACCCTATTATTTCCTGCGCCACCTCCGTGATCAGCAACAAACACATTTTCATGGTTGTATAAGTTCCTATACTCACTGTTTTGTATTCCATTGATGACCCCGGTCTTCTTGAACTCCCTTGTCGATACCATTTGTATCTTCAGCATAAGGAAACAACTTGAAAAGCTCAGGAAAACCATACTCATTGCAGATCTAGAGCCCATTCTCCTTCTAAATTGTTTGTAACAAATACCAGATTCACTCGCAAAGAGCACTTGTCACTTCTGTGAAATTGAACATGAACCAACTGAAGGCAAAACATTTAGGCAGAGCAAAGCACAACGTCTAAGTATGTACAAAGTACCAAATGTCACACACACAAACTTTTCGGTGGATTCCACACTTTGGATGCGCAGCAGCATAACATCCACCCCCTTTAGTCTTTTTAGCTGCATTTGGATTCTCTTCATCTCTCTTACACTTCTCCTCAACAAGTACATCTGCTCCCTAAGACTTAGCCAAGTAGGCATAAATAGTGTACCTGTCAAACAGGTGAATCCCAACTTGTCTCAAATCTGATGCTAGAACCCATCGTCTCTAAAGCATAGTCCATAATGCTAACTGACTCTTTGAACCTTTCTCAATCTAGACTCCATATGCAAAAGCATCTCCTCTAGCTGCCACACAAGAAGTATGCGCAGCCATGTCATCTACTAACTTCTTCATTCCGCCTTTCCCATAATTGGTAGCAAGTGGAGCTCCTGTTTCAGTCAACCAGATCTTGCCATCTTGTCCCCAAAATACCAAATTCTTCCTCCTTGCATCTTGAAAAGATTCGCAATCCCTGCAATGCTGATGGTCCGTACTATCACACCAAATACATCTTCGATCTCTCCCTAGGTGCACTAGGAGCACTTCTAGGTGCAGTAGGAGTACTAGAACAAATAGTAGGCGCAGTCGAAGTAAACTGCTCTTTCAAATTTTCCACCAATTCTTCTTTAACTAACTCCACTGTCAAATCCGTTATGCCTTTGATTATGTTATCAAGAGAGAAAGGAACCGATGGAGCGGATGATTTTGGAGCAGAAGGAGCCGGCATCGGTCTTGGAACAGGAGGAACAGGAGGATTAGAAAAAGTAGGCAGTGGCATAGGCCAAGTAACTGGTTGAGGAAGAGAAGAAATGACAGGGGTAGAAGCAGACATAGGAGCAGAAGATGGCATCGATATCATAGATCCATTATGTAGGCGGGTCTTCCATATCCGCCTCTTGGTCAAAGTTGAGACCACATCCTGGGCATCTTGCCAATCTGTTTTAAGACCCATAGGCTTCGTGCGATCCTCAACGCGTGATCCTCAAGAAGCTCTCCTAATTCTTCCTGAAGCGCAGGATCTGCAGCTTGCAAGAAAAGCTCAACTTTCTCAATATTCAACGCTTTTGTTTCAATAGCATCAAGCTGACTATACCTCTCTTCAAATTCTCGTATCAATTCTGAAGCAACTAGACCTTTGTTTGGCATGTAGACCCACTCTCGGAATGACCGCCGTGTAGCCATCCCAAAGTCCTCAAGAAAATACTCATCTTTTAGGGCCTTCTTAAAATCTTTCCAATGCAAATTTTGAAGGAAAATATCTGTCACTTTTACCCTCAAGGTGGGTGTGACAAGGTGAAGAAAATATTTACTCATAAGTCCTCTCGCTACACCAAAAAATCCCATCTTAATCTCATACGCCTTCAAATAAGTCGATACATTACATCCATCAAATAGCTTCTTTTCATTTTCAACTGCTTCAATCGCCTTACTCGCATTGATTGCATTCTCTTGCTCCGAATATAGTTGCCTTTGCTGAGACAGCTGTTGTTGATGTAACTGCTGCTGCTACTGCATATACAATTGTTTCTGTTGATTTTGAAGTTGCATATACATAGACATATTCTGCAAAATCAGCTTTAAAGTTGAAGTACTTGAAGCAGAAGTCAATGATGGAGTCGAAGTAGAGGACAAAGCAGGAATCGTAGAAGAGGCTGAGATTGATACTAAAGTATCTCCCATCCTGAATTTTTTTTTTTAATGCGACACTTTCATGTCGGGTTCACCAAAGATGTCGAAGGGTTCACATTCAAGATAGAAGATCAATCAAGTGAGATCAAGCTATGCAGTAGTAAACTCCAGACTCTTCATATTGAATGCAAAGATTGTTGATTTAACATGCATCTGAGAGATTTCCCAAAAGAAGAAGACCAATTCTAGTCTACGCAGTGCAGCTTAGTCTCAATTAAAGCTTCAAACAATGAGTTCTGCTAAGAAGATGCTTAGGTGTGTCCAAAACCATGCATATACATAATGTCAAAGTGATGTAATGAACAAGAAACAAAAGCATGTTCAATAAACGTGTTCACAGTGTGAAGAGCTGTTGGATCCAAGTCTGTAGCATCACTGGTTCCAGTAAATCAAAGGCGAGTTTATGATCCACAGTTATTCTACCTTGCATGAGTATAACATACACTATGGTAATGCTTTATTGCTGGGTTCTATGACTCTGTAGAAGAATGATACCCACTCTCCAGTAACTGCTCTGCAACAGGTCTAAAGATAGATAATACATTGTCTGAGACTTCAAGAACTTTCTCTTGAGCAGATGCACAACATGATCATTTCCATTGGTGAGCTTTCTGCCTCTTTTGGCTTTTCTTCTACTCCTTCTCTAGCTCGTATTTGAGCACGAAGTTCTTTCTCATTCTTAGCAGCAAGCTATTTCTGCTATGCCAATGACATCTCGTTGTTGAAGACCAATCGGTATAGCAGCCATTTGGATTGGAGATGGTTTATTGTACCCTACCTTGTAAACTGCTTTAAGTAGCTCTGAACTCAGGTTGCCTTCTTCCCAATTACTCCAGATGTAATGGCATTACCATTACTTAGATTATGTGGCACTCCATTGGACTTGAGTCTCTGATCAGAAAACCTAGATGTCAATGCTGCAGAACCACCAACCTTTGAAAGAATAGCGCCAGCACGAGCTTCTGCAGAGTATGCATCTATCTGGTCCAGCCTGTTGTAGATTTCTCCAAGCCTAGATGAGACAAAATCTTTATCACGTCCAAGCTGATCTTTCTCTACCACCCCTGGAATCCAAAGCAGGTCGCAACCTTAGTGAATTTGTCAATCACTGCATGTACTCTCCCTTCAATCTCTGCTTTGTTATGAGCTAGATCAAGTAACTGCTCTAGTGCACACTTGCTAGCTCTAAACCATTGTTCACCAGCATCAATGTCTATCACAGATATTCTCCCCTGACCCGTAAGGCTCTGCCACCTATAATTGCCGAAGCTTTTTCTTTCTGCGCTGTTTTTCCTGCTTTTTCAAAAATAGCTGGCTAATTTTCTCCTTCCCTCTACATTCCGTAACACAAAAGCACTCTCTACCAAAAATAAGATAAATGCAAACCAGCCCTGAATGAACCAAGACTTGCAGTGGTGTATGTGGCCTGCCTCAATAACCCTGCGGACAACCCCGACAACAGTTGGACCTTCTAAAAAATGCTGAAGTTCTCTCATTAATATCCAACCCTGTGTCATCCACATCTCTGCAACCAATCAGAATCATCATAATCAAGATGCTCTTCAGTTTCAGGTTCATCAGGCCCCTGATCCCAACCTTCAGCTTTGGCCTTAGAAAAATTGGCCTGCTTTGCTGAGTTTTCCTTAGACACATAATGCCTCTGATCCTCATAAGAATGTCCGTAGTCCAAATGCTCATCAGCTTCAGGCTCCTCTGGCAACTGATCACAAATCGTCAATTGATCGTCTATTCCATGAGATGATATTAGCATCTGAATCGTGTGCATTGGTTGAGATGACTACATTATCCCAGCATCGAGCATCCCAAATGTAGATGGTCTTATCTACAGAGCATGAAGCAAAAATGTCTGCTTCAGTTGGGCTCCATTGCAGGTCTTCAATACTCGCTATGTGCCCTTGATATGCAGCTTTATTAACCATCCATTTACCCTCACTTGTAGGCTCCCATAGATCAATAGCGCTTTTGTAGTCACATGTAACAAGTCTCCCCAAAGTCACTGAACTCCAATCTAGAGCAAAACCCTCATCCTTGTGGCCTGTGAAGATGTACACAGGAGCTTGCCTAATAACATTGTTGATTCATGTGCTCACAGATGGATCTATAGTTGATAGGTAACGCAAATGTGCACTCATGTCCCACACATGCACGTAGCTCTGTAAGTGTATCCCATGCTTCCATATCTGTATTTAATTCCCAATGCAATCAATCATCGCGGTTGCAGGTGTGGGGCTCATCAGCCTTGGCAGGCCTGACCATAGCATCCTTGCTTAAAGAACACAGTGTACTCAGCTCACTGGGCCTTCTAGCAGAACCACTTACCAGCTCTGCTACCATGTCAGAATCTTCTGCAGCAAGGGAATCCTTTCCAGCTATGTGTACAGGTTCATCTTCACCTTTCAAACTTATGAGAGGAGGTGCCAATGACTGGCACATAACAGTAGTCTGCGTCTTACCTTGACCAAGCTCTCCATTTTCGTCATGAAGCTGTTAATCAGCTACTCCATTCTCTCGTTCTGCTGGTCTCCTGTTCATCATTATACTACCCACCTCCATGGGGTCTTTAGGTGTGCTTTTGGGTGAACATCAAATCATCTACTAAACAGTAAGGTTTGATCTCTAGCCCATGCAAAACAAAATGCAAACACAATGACTAAGTATGTACAAAGTAACAAATGTCACACACACAACTTTTTGGTGGATTCCACACCTCGGATGCGCAGCAGCACGACAATGTGTGATAATGGACGCAGATCGTGAATCTCCTGAAATTCAAAGATTACATTTATCTTCATTAGAATTAGATGCATTAGAGGGTCCATCTCGTAATTGACTTCATCACATGACAAATCAAAATAGGGGTCCACTATAGAGGATAACTACCAGGTGACTCTAAATGAGCCAATAGAAGCTCAAGATAGAATAAGAGACGCGGATTTGATTTTGTTGGACCTCAGTACATTGGATGATCCATGACCAATTAAATTAGGGTCTATGCTCATTCTAGAAGAAAGGAAGGACTACGTGTCCTTGATCCAATAATTTCGTTATATTTTTTCTTCGAGCTATGATGAGCTGATGGTATCTCTTCAAGATTGGTTGTGCATACCATTCCCTTGAGGGGAGGTAGCCGGCCAGTGCAACAAAAAGTGAGGTGTATGCCTTTTGAGCTAAGGGACAGACTATTTGAGGAGTTGTAAAAATTGCGTAAGGCTAGATTGATATTTCTTGTACAACACATGGAGTGGTGTTCACCGGTAGTTATCAGGAAAAATAAGAATAATAAAATCCTGCTAGATTTTAGGAAGCTCAATAAATAGAGGATCAAAGATTACTATCTGCTACAATTTATTAACCTGATTCACAATCAGTTTTAGTGGTGGGTAGAGATATCTATTCATTTATGGATTGCTTTGCTAGAAATAACCAAATGGCTATTATAGAGAAATATAAGTTGAAAATGACATTTATCACTATATTTAGTACCTTTGAAATACACCAGACTCTTGTCAATGTACAATTGATAAGACTTTTGGTAATATTTCCCCAGAGCAATTGAAAATCTTTATTGATGCTTTGGGGGAAGCCACAACAAGGCAGAGCCAGCTGATTATTTTAAGAAAATATTTTAAGCATTGCATGTAGTTCTACATTGCTCTTAATCCAAGAAAGTGTGTCTTTGGAGTACCCTATGGATTGCTATTGGGCCATGTGGTTAGCTCGGCTGGTATTGCGACCTATCCTAAAAAGATAAAGGCTATTGTTGCTATGAGTCTGCCACGTACTTCTAAAGAAGTACGTAGCTTTCTATCATCAATGGAATACTATTGAAGATTTATCAATGCACTGGCAAAGAGGACATTGCCATTGACAAATCTACTATCATTTAATTGTCGATTTGTTTGGAGCGACCTATGTCAAGTATCCTTTGAGGATGTAAAGTAAGAACTAGTAAAACCGCTAGTCCTGAAAGCACCCAAAAGGGGTGAGGTCTTCTATATATTTTCAATAGCCACAATGCATAGCATCAGCTCTGCTATTACTCCAGATTTGGGAGAAGTGGTACTGTCCAATTACATTTACTAGTCGTAAATTGGGGATATTCAAGATTAATTATACCTACATAAAAAAGCTATGACTTGAGATGGTATTTTCCAAAAAGAAATTTAGGCATTATATCATTTATGAAAAGGTGGTATTTTATACAAAGGCAGAGGGGTTGAGTCTATTGATGAATAAGCTGTAGACACCTAACCATCTAGCAAAATGGTTGGTCACCTTGTAGGAGTTTGACTATGAAATTAGGAGTAAGATGCTGAAGCTGGAGGGCATTGTTGAATGTCTTATGGATTTTGGGGAGTTGAAGGAAGTCTTGGCTAAAGGTAGTGACCTTGAGGGTCTATTCAAAATTGATACAGCCTCCATCCTATCCTGGTATGATGCCATGATACACTATCTATTACAGGAGAGGCTGGAGCTACTTTATCAAAATCTGAAAAGATGAAAATTAGGCAAGAAGCCTTGAAATTTGCCTTCATTGCAGAAACACTATATCAACAAGGTGTAGATGATGTTTATCACCGATGTGTCCTACCTGATGAGGTCCCATTTATCTTGGAGAAGTGCAATGACTCTACTTATGGAGGGCACTTTGTTGGACAATTGACTGCACAGAAATCTTTGAGAGCCGGATATTGGTGGCCATCCATTTTCCACGATGCTTTTGTGTATGTCAAGAGAGATGTGATACATATCAAAGACATGAAAGTAGAGAGAACATGAAGTGCCTGCTAACTCCTATCATGGCTATACTACCATTGGAGAAGTGGGGCATCAATTTTGTTGGACCTATACATCCTTCGTCACCTACGCGAAAGCATTATATCATTGTGGTGATAGATTAATTTACAAAGTGGTCTGAATCTCGAGTCATGAGATGAAGGACAATGCCAAGGAGATAGCTAGTTATATCATGGAACAAATTGTCTAGTGTTTTGGTCCATTGAAAGAGTTAGTGTTTGATCGTGGAACACACTTTTTGAACAAGGTCATAGAAGGCTTGACAGAAGCACTGAAAATTAAACACAATAAAACTACCCCATATAATCCCCAAGCAAATGGACAAGTAGAGAGTACTAACAAATAGCTTGTGGGGATTTTATCCAAGACAATATCTGAGGGTAAGCGTGATTGGGATAAGAAACTTCATGTGGCTATCTGGGCCTATAACACGAAATTCAAGAGAGCAACAAGCCACACCCCATTCAAGTTGGTATATGGGGAGGAATATGTATTACCATTGGCAATTGAGTTGCCCACTATGAGGCTTGCTCTAAATCATTCACTGGGTGAGGTAGAAGCTTTGCAAGAAATGTTCACTTCTCTTGTGCATCTTGATGGAATCTGATTGTAGACTTTATTACATCAAGAAGTAGGGAAGAAGAGGATGAAAGCACTCCATGACCTTTTGAGCTAAAATACATAAATTTTCGAAGGGTCAGTTTGTACTATATTATGTTGCTCATCGAGAGTTATTCCTTGGCAAGCTAGAATCCAAATGGGATGGTCTATATAAGATTGTTTGTATAGGAAAGAATAGCTCTATATCCCTTTTAGTGGATTTGCAAGGGGTAGAATTTAAAAATAAATTGAACTTTAACAAGTTGAAGCCTTACTATGTGCAAGGGTTGACGTCAAACTTAGTGCCTTTACAGGTCCTTCAGGATTCATCTAAAACATGTAGTGGATACCAAGACAATCAGATAAGTAGAATCATTCCTTATCTTGAACATCCGTATTTAGAGCACTATTACCACTCAATGTCATATTTTTCAAATACCTCTTGTCATTTATACAAGGGGGTTGGCCAATAATTTGATACACTTAGGATAGGGCCTGAGCAGCCCATATCCTTGGTCCAGTTTCATGCTTCGATAGAGTTATGTGGGGACCAAGGGTTGTTTTTAGCAGTAAGTTGATGAATGGTGCAAATTTTTGTTTATTTCATTAGGCTAAGAGGGCCATTTTGGTTGAATTTAATGCTTGATTCTCATTAGGCCAAGAGAGCTATGTATTTTTTTGGTGCAAGTGTGTGACTAAAGTTTTCTTGTTTTAATGATGCACTAAATAGATTTTACGGAGCCTAGAAAGAGCCTCTTGCTACGCCGACGCTTCTTGTAACCAAGTCTAGGTGATATCCTTTCTTTATTAGTTTTTTCCTTTATGATGAATGGTTATGTTTGTGGGGTTTTTTATTTTGTTGGAAACTGGCATTCAAGGCATGAAGTCCCAAAGTGTAGGTTATGTGTGTTTGGGGAGGTCCAAGCAGTCGTTTACCTCCTGTGAAAGACATTGTCCAGCATTCTAAGAACTATTTTAGAAGGTAGTCCAAGTGACCCTATTCTACTGGTGTACTAGGCAATTGGTTCTAGGAGTTCCTGCTAGTTGTGAGGTAGTTAGAGAAGCATGCCAAATAAAAGAAAGAGAAGAAACATTGCATATATTTGAAGACTGTAGTATACAGAGGTGTGTAAAAACGGGTTAGAACCCCTCAACAAAAGAAAAATAAATGAAACAAAAGAAATATCAAAGAGTAGATAAACATCGCCTTATGAAGGCTTGGTAGGTTTCTTGGGATGAGTCAGCAGACCTAGAGACGATACCTTATCTTCCTAGGGGTGATGTCTAACTGGATAAAATAAATATGGTTGGAGTGAAAATAAAAGTGAGTGGAAGAAAAAAGGATTTAGTGTCGCCTTGCGAGGGCTTGGTAGGTTCTTTGGTAGCCAGTTGTAATGAATCAAACATTAAATATTAATTGTCACCCCCGCTATGGTTTTGTAAGTCTTTACTAGTTTGCGATTGGACTCAAACAAACATGAAGGTATAATATCCCTGCACTTAAGATCAATTGTGTCTTCATCTTCCCCGCGTACACATGCCAAAATCATGTGGAAAGTAAACTTTTGATCTTCCTATGCATGAACCCACTCTATAGGCCATTTAACATTTTATGTGAAGATGGGGATAAAAAATTATGTTAATAAGTTCAATGTTTTTTGTAAAGAAGGCAAATTTTTTTATCTCTTGTTAACGTCAAACAGTTGGCAGGGCGTCCGAGGGGGGGGGTGAGGGAGAAGGCGAGAAGTGAAGGGAAGTGAAGATAACGAAGACGATGAAAATGAGGGGGGGAGGCCATGTGGCCTACCAACCCCTGGCCATCTCGACCGTACCGCCAACCACTTGGGGGGGCTGAGGACTTCCTCACCGCTATGCACACGCTGACACATGGTGGGTGGGGTGACACACCACCACCACCCCATATCACTTTTCCCCCACCTCTCCCATTATAAAATCTCTTCCCCCCTCCAATCAAGAGGACGGCACGATGTCTCTCAAACGAGAGAGAGAGAGAGAGAGAGAGAGAGAGAGAGAGAGAGAGAGAGAGAGAGAGAGAGAGAGAGACCAATTAATACAAATACAACATTGGGTATGGATAATTTGTCTCCAAATAACCAGGTACTAATTGCCATCTCCTCTAATAATTGAGTCATAGATTATATAGCCCTAACATGCGCATGAATTCATTTAAATTAGTAGCTTGAATTTATTTTTCAATGGTTCATAGAAAATCGTATGATAAATTTTTCTGCATTTGGTCCACCATAACCATAAATGACCTCGCATAGATTTATGCATATGATGCATTGAAATTCGCACAAATCCTTATACCAGATAAAATCATTGAAAGGGATAAATCTCATCTCAAATATTCGCAAGACTGGGTTTTCAAAATGCATGTATGAAGAGGAGTTAATTGCTTCTAGATGCTATGCGATAAATTCATGCATAGCATGAACATCACAAAAGGTTCCAAAGTATTGTCAACTCCCCTTTCTTGCAAATAGTAGATATGTTTTTCACCGCATTGAAGGTATATGTTGTAGATTGCACACCTGATGGATTGCATGATAAGCAACCTAATCTAAAAGAAATTCATTTTTGAAACTCTAGATCTTTGCCCAAGCTCTAGCTAATAGCATGATTTGATAGCTCAAGTTTGATAATTTGGGATCTTGGTGATGTGCAGAGTTAGTACAAGCAATGATCATAAGGATTAAAATTAAGATTCCTTGAGATCTATCTGATAACTACTATTTTCATCAAGCCAATTTGGGGTTAGGTTAGATATAAACAACAACTCTAGACCTCAAAGGCAAGTGGAGGGCTCAAGGATTAGGAAACCCTAAGTTAAAGGAAAGACCGTTACTTTTATACTTGTTTGGGAAGAAGGTTGGGTTGTCGATCAATGTAAGTGATCAATAGAACGTACAATCTTGTACAATGTATGAGACATTATCATACGCCTTAGCCAAAGGAAGGGAGTGTTAAGTAAAATTTTGCATAGCATTGCTCTCACATCCCAAAGGAGAGACAGAACATGAGTGAAAGGTGTATTGTACTTGTTCACGCACCTTTGAAGAAATGCAATTGGTTTTGATGGTTGATCAAACATCTGCCATAATAGTTGTGCTTTCAAAGTAATTATTGGTTGCGGTTTTGGACAATCGTCCAAGTGCTTGACTAGTTATATAATTTCGTGATAGGGTCTGTGATAACAAATTTGCCACGACGAATAAAAGGTTGCTTTTCTGAAAGATGATAGTAGGGCTGAAAACCTTGATTGTGCTTGATTCTTAAATGGATTAATTAAGGAAGGATATTTTGCACGGGTGGATCACCCCCATTCATGGGCCGAAGATCGAGTGGATAAAAGGCCAACCACGGGAATCATGTTTTACTCCTAGGCAGCTTGCAGGTCAGGGAGCTCTAGACACCCCTTGCCAAGTCCGAAATGGAGTTGAAAACCTCCATGGCCCCAACATCTGTGACGTTGGAAGGTCCTATTTTAGATAAAGGATGGAATTTGTGGTGCCATGTGATTTGGACAAGTTACTTCTGCAGGCAGAAGGGACATATAATTTCTCTTGTATGGATAGGAGACAATGATTAACTTGAAGATAAGTTAAAAAAATTATTTGAACTTGTTTGTCAAAAGGATTGCTTGCTCTGTATTCATGTCTTTGCTATAAATTACGCGAAGGAACCATGTTCCCTAAAAGGATTAATTAAGAAAGATGACGTTAAATGTCACACATAATGGTGGTAGGACCTAATTAAATAACTAAATAACGCCTATTGAGGGAAATGGATGGGCGAAACCCCCAACAGTCCCGCCTTACCGCAGGGTGGTCCCAAAGAACTGGGAGGCTTCTCACAAGGTTTTACCGACGATCGAACTTAGAAATTGTTAGGCTAGAACCACGATTCATGTAGTTTTAGCGGACCGGAATGGGACTATGCCACCCCACTGGTAGAGAGATTGAGCAACGCATCCCTCTGGCTTTCCATTCTCTTTGAACCAAGTGCAGCATGGATCTTCTTCAGCTTGGATATCTCTACGTAAAGTAGAATATCCAAGTCCCGAGGCTAGAATGTTATTAGGAGACCTTGACCACAAGGGACCCAAATTTCAAGTTGATCTTAGTGGGTTCATCGGCCATGAACGTTCTCTTGCAAGGCAGACTTGAGAAACCTTAGGCGACAAACCCCATAACATTCCATGGGAGTGCCAAGTAGCATCGCTTAGATTCGTCTCTCGATGGACCGCTAAAAACGTGCGTGGACAGTCGATAGGCAGGCATGTTACAATTGGTATCATAGTGAAACTTCGTAATGACATGTGATTGATTAATGTGTGGCTCATAGATATATCCTAAACAGAATAACCTTGGATTTGCAGCGGCCTTTTCTACACCAGTATCTGGAAAAGTATTCTCTTCACACAATTGTACAGGTTTCACACTGCAAATAGAAGGTCCGATGTTTTTATCGGTTCCTTCTAAATCAGTAAAAGGGTCCAATTTACCACCAAAAATGCTATCATCCAGATCTTTTTCTCCAAATGAAACATCAATAGTTGACAATGGCTCCCAAATATCCTCATCAAGATCCTCTTCCCTTATCCTTCTCTTCTGTATTCCAAGGACTCGTTTGTACTTGTCCAGCTCATCCTCCAAAGCTGCCTTCTCTACATCCTGTTTTATTATTATTTCCTTAAGTAAAGAAATGGTCTCCTGATCATGAAACAATTTTACTTCTACAAGCTTTGTATGTATTAAGTGGTGATCCACTTAATCCTCCATAACAAGAATATCACTTAATGTTTTCAGGATCTCTGTTCTATTTTCAGCTATAGCATTCTTACATTTAGTAAATGGGTGAGAACTCTCTCTCTCTTTTCTTGAAAAGCTCTTTGGTTCATCATCAACACTTTCCTCATGCTTGCCTACAATAGTCTTCAAGCTCTGTGTGGCATCTGTGTTTCTTTCACTAGTTATAGAGTGGAAAAGCACAAAACCTTCAAGGCTATCACTCCCATTACCTTCTCTGTCAATCATGTCCATTATATCCTCTTTAATGTGCTCCCCCTGACGGTATCCACTAGCCCAATTATTTCCTGCGCCACCTTCGTGATCAGCAACAAACACATTTTCATGGTTGTATAAGTTCCTATACTCACTCTTTTGTATTCCATTGATTACCCTGGTCTTCTTGAACTCCCTTGTCGATACCATTTGTATCTTCAGCATAAGCAAACAACTTGAAAAGCTCGGGAAAACCATACTCATTGCAGATCTAGAGCCCATTCTCCTTCTAAATTATTTGTAACAAATACCAGATTCACTCCCAAATAGCACTTGTCTCTTCTATGAAATTGAACATGAACCAACTGAAGGCCAAACGTTCAAGTAGAGCAAAGCACAATGTCTAAGTATGTACAAAGTTACAAATGTCACACACACAAACTTTTTGGTGGATTCCACACCTCGGATGCGCAGCATCACGACATCCACCCCCTCTAGTCTTTTTAGCTGCATTTGGATTCTCTTCATCTCTCTTATGCTTCTCCTCAACAAGTACATCTGCTCCCTAAGACTTAGCCAAGTAGGCATAAACAGTGTACCTGTCAATAGGCGAATCCCAACCTGTCTCAGATCTGATGCTAGAACCTGCACTAGTCAAAACAGTCTGTTGAATTTTTCCCTTGTTTGCCATCTCTAAAGCATAGGTCCATAATGCTGACTGACTCTCTGAACCTTTCTCAATCTGGACTTCATATGCAGAAGCATCTCCTCTAGTTGCCACATAAGAAGTACGCACAGCCATGTCATCTATTAAATTCTTCATTCCGCCTTTTCCAAAATTGTTAGCAAGCAGAGCTGCTATTTCAGTCAACCAGATCTTGCCATCTTGTCCCCAAAATACCAAATTCTTCCTCCTTGCATCTTGAAAAGATTCGCAATCCCTGCAATGCTGATGGTCCATACTATCACACCAAATACATCTTCGATCTCTCCTAGGTGCATTAGGAGCACTTCTAGGTGTAGTAGGAGTACTAGAACAAATAGTAGACGCGGTCGAAGAAAACTACTCTTTCAAAATTTCCACCAAATTTTCTTTAACTGACTCCACAATCAAATCCGTTATGCCTTTGATTATGTCATCAATAGAGGAAGGAACCGATGGAGCGGATGATTTTGGAGCAGAAGGAGCCGGCATCGGTCTTGGAATAGGAGGAACATGAGGATTAGAAATAGTAGGCAGTGGCATAGGCCAAGCAACTGGTTGAGGAAGAGAAGAAATGACAGGGGTAGAAGCAGACATAGGAGCAGAAGATGGCATCGGTATCATAGATCCATTCTGTAGGCGGGTCTTCCATATCCGCCTCTTGGTCAAAGTTGAGACCGCATCCTGGGCATCTTGCCAATCTGTTTTAAGACCCATAGGCTTCATGTGATCCTCAAGAAGCTCTCCTAATTCTTCCTGAAGAGCAGTATCTGGAGCTTGCAAGAAAAGCTCAACTTTCTCAATATCCAAAGCTCTTTGTCCAATAGCATCAAGCTGACTAAACCTCTCTTCAAATTCTCGTATCAATTATGAAGCAACTAGACCTTTGTTTGGCATGTAGACCCACTCTTGGATTGACCGCCGTGTAGCCATCCCAAAGTCCTCAAGAAAATACTCCTCTTTAAGGGCCTTCTTAAAATCTTGCCAATGCAAATTTTGAAGGAAAAGATCAGTCACTTTTACCCTCAAGGCGGGTGTGACAAGGCGAAGAAAATATTTACTCATACGTCCTGTTGGTACTCCAAAAAATCCCATCTTAATCTCATACATCTTCAAATAAGCCGATACATTATGGCCATCAAATAGCTTCTTTTCATTTTCAACTGCTTCAATCACCTTAGTCGCGCTGATTGCATTCTCTTGCTCCGAATATAGTTGCCTTTGCTGAGACAACTGTTGTTGATGTAACTGTTGCTGCTGCATATACAATTGTGTCTACTGATTTTAAAGTTGCATATACATAGACATATTCTGCAAAATCTGCTTTAAATCATCCATAGAAGTACTTGAAGCAGAAGTCAATGATGGAGTCGAAGTAGAGGACAAAGAAGAATCGTAGAAGAGGCTAAAATTGATACTGAAGTATCTCCCATCCTAATTTATTTATTTTTTAATGCGACGCTTTCACGTTGGGTTCACCAAAGATGTCGAAGGGTTTTCGAAAGCAAAGTCGCGACCATAGAGGTTCTTGAGGAATTCCAAGATAGAAGATCAATCAAGTGAGATCAAGCTATGCAGCAGTAAACTCCAGACTCTTCATATTGAATGCAAAGATTGTTGATTTAACATGCATCTAAGAGATTTCCCAAAAGAAGAAGACCAATTCTAGTCTTCCAGTGCAGCTTAGTCTCAATTAAAGCTTCGAACAATGAGTTCTTCTAAGAAGATGCTTAGGTGTGTCCAAAACCATGCATATACATAATGTCAAAGTGATGTAATGAACAAGAAACAGAAGCCTGTTCAATAAACTTGCTCACAGTGTGAAGAGCTATTGGATCCAAGTCTGTAGCATCACTGGCTCCAGTAAATCAAAGGCCAGTTTATGATCAATAGTTATTCAACCCTGCATGAGTATAACATACACTATGGCAATGCTTTATTGCTGGGTTCTATGACTCTGTAGAAGAATGATACCCACTCTCCAGTAACTGCTCTGCAAGAGCTCTAAAGATAGATAATACATTGTCTGAGACTTCAAGAACTTTCTCCTGAGCAGATGCACAACATGATCATTTCCATTGGTGAGCTTTCTGCATCTTTTGGCTTTTCTTCTACTCCTTCTCTAGCCCGTATTTGAGCACGAAGTTATTTCTCATTCTTAACAGCAAGCTGTTTCTGCTATGCCAATGACGTCTCGTTGTTGAAGACCAATCGGTATAGTAGCCATCTGGATTGGAGATGGTTTCTTGTACCCCGCCTTGTAAACTGCTTTAAGTAGCTCTGAACTCAGGTTTTCCTTCTTCCCAATTACTCCAGATGTAATGGCATTACCATTACTTAGATTATGTGGCACTCCATTGGACTTGAGTCTCTGATAAAAAAACCTAAATGTCGACGTTGCAGAACCACCAACCCTTGCAAGAATAGCGCCAGCACGAGCTTCTGTAGAGTATGCATCTATCTTTTCCAGCCTCTTGTAGATTTCTCCAAGCCTAGATGAGACAAAATCTTTATCACGTCCAAGCTGATCTTTCTCTACCACCCCTGGAATCCAAAGCAGGTCGCAACCTCAGCAAATTTGTCAATCATTGCATGTACTCTCTCTTCAAGCTCTGTTTTGTTATGAGCTAGATCAAATAACTGCTCTGGTGCACCCTTGCTAGCTCTGAACCATTATTGACCAGCATCAATGTCTGTCAGAGTTGTTCTCCCCTGACCCGTAAAGCTCTACTGCCTGTAATTGCCGAAGCTTTTTCTTTCTGCGCCATTTTTCTTGCTTTTTCAAAAATAGTCGACTAATTTTCTCCTTCCTTTTACATTCCGTAACAGAAAAGCACGCTCTACCAAAAATAAGATAAATGCAAACCAGCCCTAAATGACCTAAGATGTGCAGTGGTGTATGTGGCCTGCCTCAATAACCTTGCGGACAACCCCGTTGGACCTTCTAAAAAATGCTGAAGTTCTCTCATTAACATCCAACCCTGTGTCATCCACATCTCTCCAATCAGAATCACCATAATCAAGATGCTCTTCAGCTTCAGGTTCATCAGGCCCCTGATCCCAACCTTCATCTTTGGCCTTAGAAAAATTGGCCTGCTTTGCTGAGTTTCCCTCAGACACATAATGCCCCTGAGCCTCGTAAGAATGTTCATAGTCCAAATGCTCATCAGCTTCAGGCTCCTTTGGAAACTGATCACAAATCGTCAATTGATCGTCTATTCCATGAGATGACATTGACATCTGAATCGTGTGCATTGGTTGACATGACTACATTAGCCGGCCAGTGCAACAAAAAGTGAGGTGTATGCCCTTTTGAGTATTTGAGGAGTTGTAAAAATTGCGTAAGGCTAGATTGATATTTCTTGTACAACACATGGAGTGGTGTTCGTCGATAGTTATCAGAAAAAATAAAAATAATAAAATCCAGATAGATTTTAGGAAACTTAATAAATAGAGGGTCAAAGATTACTATCTACTACAATTTATTAACTTGATTCACAATCAGTTAGTGGTGGGTAGAGATATCTATTCATTTATGGATTGCTTTGCTAGAAATAACCAAATGGCTATTATAGAGAAATATAAGTTGAAAATGACATTTATCACTATATTTAGTACCTTTGAAATGCACCAAACTCTTGTCAATGTACAACTGATAAGACTTTTGGTAATATTTCCCCAGAGGAGTTGAAAATATTTATTGATGCTTTGGGGGAAGCCACAACAAGGCAGAGCCAGCTGATTATTTTAAGAAAATATTTTAAGCATTACATGTAATTCTACATTGCTCTTAATCCAAGAAAGTGTGTCTTTGGAGTACCCTATGGATTGCTATTGGGCCATATGGTTAACTCAGCTGGTATTGCGACCTATCCTAAAAAGATAAAGGCTATTGTTACTATGAGTCCGCCATGTACTTCTAAAGAAGTACATAGCTTTCTATCATCAATGGAATACTATTTAAGATTTATCAATTCACTGGCAAAGAGGACATTGCCATTGACAAATCTACTATCATTTAATTGTCGATTTGTTTGGAGCAACCTATGTCAAGTATCCTTTGAAGATGTAAAGTAAGAACTAGTAAAACCGCTAGTCCTGAAAGCACCCAAAAGGGGTGAGGTCTTCTATATATTTTCAACAGCCACAATGCATAGCATCAGCTCTGCTATTAGTCCAGATTTGGGAGAAGTGGTACTGTCCAATTACATTTACTAGTCATAAATTGGGAATATTCGAGATTAATTATACCTACATAAAAAATCTATGACTTGAGATGGTATTTTCCAAAAAGAAATTTAGGCATTATATCATTTACGAAAAGGTGGTATTTTATACAAAGGTAGAGGGGTTGAGTCTATTGATGAATAAGCTGTAGACACCTAACCATCTAGCAAAATGGTTGGTCACCTTGTAGGAGTTTGACTATGAAATTAGGAGTAAGATGCTGAAGTTGGAGGGCATTGTTGAATGTCTTATGGATTTTGGGGAGTCGAAGGAAGTCTTGGCTAAAGGTAGTGACCTTGAGGGTCTATTCAAAATTGATACGGCCTCCATCCTATCCTCGTATGATGCCATGATACACTATCTATTACAGGAGAGGCTGGAGCTACTCTATCAAAGCCTGAAAAGATGAAAATTAGGCAACAAGCCTTGAAATTTGCCTTCATTGTAGAAACACTATATCAACAAGGTGTAGATGATGTTTATCACCGATGTGTCCTACCTGATGAGGTCCCATTTATCTTGGAGAAGTGCAATGACTCTACTTATGGAGGGCACTTTGTTGGACAGTTGACTACATAGAAATCTTTGAGAGCCGGATATTGGTGGCCATCCATTTTCCATGATGCTTTTGTGTATGTCAAGAGAGATGTGATACATATCAAAGACATGAAAGTAGAGAGAACAGGAAGTGCCTGCTAACTCCTATCATGGCTATACTACCATTCGAGAAGTGGGGCATTGATTTTGTTGGACCTATACATCCTTCCTCACCTACACGAAAGCATTATATCATTGTGGTGATACATCAATTTACAAAGTGGTCTGAATCTCCAGTCATGAGATGAAGGACAATGCCAACGAGATAGCTAGTTATATAATGGAACAAATTGTCTAGTGTTTTGGTCCATTGAAAGAGTTAGTGTTTGATTGTGGAACACACTTTTTGAACAAGGTCACTTGACGGAGGCACTAAAAATTAAACACAATAAAACTACCCCATATAATCTCCAAGCAAATGGACAAGTAGAGAGTACTAACAAATAGCTTGTGGGGATTTTATCCAAGACAATATCCGAGGGTAAGCGTGATTGGGATAAGAAACTTCATGTGGCTATCTGGGCTTATAACACGACATTCAAGAGAGCAACAAGCCACACCCCATTCAAGTTGGTATATGGGGAGGAATATGTATTACCATTGGAAATTGAGTTGCCCACTATGAGGCTTGCTCTAAATCATTCACTGGGTGAGGTAGAAGCTTTGCAAGAAAGGTTCACTTCTCTCGTGCATCTTGATCGAATCTGATTGTAGACTTTATTACATTAAGAAGTAGGGAAGAAGAGGATGAAAGCACTCCATGACCTTTTGAGCTAAAATACATAAATTTTCGAAGGGTGAGTTTTGGTACTATATTATGTTGCTCATCGAGAGTTATTCCTTGGCAAGCTAGAATCCAAATGGGATGGTCCATATAAGATTGTTTGTATAGGAAAGAATAGCTCTATAGCCCTTTTAGTGGATTTGCAAGGGGTAGAATTTAAAAATAAATTGAACTTTAACAAGTTGAAGCCTTACTATGTGTAAGGGTTGACGTCAAACTTAGTGCCTTTACAGGTCCTTCAGAATTCATCTTAAACATGTAGTGGGTACCAAGACAATCAGATAAGTAGAATCATTCCTTATATTGAACATCCGTATTTAGAGTACTATTACCACTCAAAGTCATATTTGCCAAATACCTCTTGTCATTTATACAAGGGGGTTGGCCAATAATTTGATACACTTAGGATAGGGCCTGAGCAGCCCATATCTTTGGTCTAGTTTCATGCTTCAGTAGAGTTATGTGGGGACCAAGGGTTGTTTTTAGCAGTAAGTTGATGAATGGTGCAGATTTTTGTTTATTTCATTAGGCTAAGAGGGCCATTTTGGTTGAATTTAATGCTTGATTCTCATTAGGCCAAGAGAGCAATGTATTTTTTTGGTGCAAGTGTGTGACTAAAGTTTTCTTGTTTTAATGATGCACTAAATAGATTTTACGGAGCCTAGAGAGAGCCTCTTGCTATGCCAACGCTTCTTGTAACCAAGTCTAGGTGATATCCTTTCTTTATTAGTTTTTTCCTTTATGATGAGTGGTTATGTTTGTGGGGATTTTTATTTTGTTGGAAACTGGCATTCAAGGCATGAAGTCCCAAAGTGTAGGTTATGTGTGTTTGGGAAGTCCAAGCAATCGTTTACCTCCTGTGAAAGACATTGTCCAGCATTCTAAGAACTATTTTAGAAGGTAGTCCAAGTGACCCTATTCTACTGGCCTACTAGGCAATTGGTTCTAGGAGTTCCTGCTAGTTGTGAGGTAGTTAGAGAAGCCTGCCAAATAAAAGAAAGAGAAGAAACAGTGCATATATTTGAAGACTATAGTATACAGAGGTGTGTAAAAACGGGTTAGAACCCCTCAACAAAAGAAAAATAAATGAAACAAAAGAAAAATCAAAGAGTAGATAAACATTGCCTTATGAAGGCTTGGTAGGTTTCTTGGGATGAGTCAGCAGACCTGGAGACGATACCTTATCTTCCTAGGGGTGATGTCTAGCTGGGAAAATTAAATAAGGATGATTGGAGTGAAAATAAAAGTGAGTGGAAGAAAAAAGGATTTAGTGTCGCCTTGCGAGCGCTTCGTAGGTTCTGTGGTAGCCAGTTGTAATGAATCAAACATTAAATATTAATTGTCACCCCCGCTATGGTTTTGTAAGTCTTTACTATTTTGCGATTGGACTTAAACAAACATGAAGGTATAATATCCCTCCACTTAAGATCAATTGTGTCTTCATCTTCCAGGCGTACACATGCCAAAATCATGAGGAAAGTAAACTTTTGATCTTCCTATGCACGAACCCACTCTATAGGCCATTTAACATTTTATGTTAAGATGGGGATAAAAATTTATGTTAATAAGTTCAATGTTTTTTGTAAAGAAGGAAATTTTTTTTATCTCCCCCCTTGTCAACGCCGAACAGTTGGCGGGGCGGCCGGGGGGGGGGGATGAGGGAGAAGGCGAGAAGTGAAGGGAAATGAAGATAACGAAGACGATGAAAATGAGGGGAGGAGACCATGTGGCCTACCAACCCCTGGCCATCTCGACCATACCGCCAACCACGTGGGGGGGCTGAGGACTTCCTCACCTCTACGCACACGCTGACACGTGGTGGGTGGGGTGACACACCACCACCACCCCATACCACCTTTCCCCCACCTCCCCCATTATAAAATCTCTTCCCCCCTCCAATCAAGAGGATGGCACGATGTCTCTCAGACGAGAGAGAGAGAGAGAGAGAGAGAGAGAGAGAGAAAGAGAGAGAGAGAGACAGAGAGACCAATTAATACAAATACAACATTGGGTATGGATAATTTGTCTCCAAATAACCAGGTACTAATTGCTATCTCCTCTAATCATTGAGTCATAGATTATATCGCCCTAACATGCGCATGAATTCATTTAAATTAGTAGCTTGAATTTATTTTTCAATGGTTTATGAGCTCATAGAAAATCGTATGATAAATTTTTCTGCATTAGGTCCACCATAACCATAAATGACCTCACATAGATTTATGCATATGATGCATTGAAATTCGCACAAATCCTTATACCAGATAAAATCATTGAAAGGGATAAATCTCATCTCAAATATTCGCAAGACTGGGTTTTCAAAATGCATGTATGAAGAGGAGTTAATTGCTTCTAGATGCTATGCGATAAATTCATGCATAGCATGAACATCACAAAAGGTTCCAAAGTATTGTCAACTCCCCTTTCTTGCAAATAGTAGATATGTTTTTCACCGCATTGAAGGTATATGTTGTAGATTGCACACCTGATGGATTGCATGATAAGCAACCTAGTCTAAAAGAAATTCATTTTTGAAACTCTAGATCTTTGCCCAGGCTCTAGCTAATAGCATGATTTGATAGCTCAAGTTTGATAATTTGGGATCTTGGTGATGTGCAGAGTTAGTACAAGCAATGATCATAAGGATTAAAATTAAGATGCCTTGAGATCCGTCTGATAACTACTATTTTCATCAAGCCAATTCGGGGTTAGGTTAGATATAAACAACAACTCTAGACCTCAAAGGCAAGTGGAGGGCTCAAGGATTAGGAAACCCTAAGTTAAAGGAAAGACCGATACTTTTATACTTGTTTGGGAAGAAGGTTGGGTTGTCGATCAATGTAAGTGATCAATAGAACTTACAATCTTGTACAATGTATGAGACATTATCATACGCCTTAGCGAAAGGAAGGGTGTGTTAAGTAAAATTTTGCATAGCATTGCTCTCGCATCCCAAAGGAGAGACAAAACATGAGCGAAAGGTGATATTGTACTTGTTCACGCACCTTTGAAGAAATGCAATTGGTTTTGATGGTTGATCAAACATCTACCATAATAGTTGTGCTTTCAAAGTAATTATTGGTTGCGGTTTTGGACAATCGTCCAAGTGCTTGACTAGTTATATAATTTCGTGGTAGGGTCAGTGATGACAAATTTGCCACGGGAAATAAAAGGTTGCTTTTCTGAAAGATGATAGTAGGGCTGAATGCATTGATTGTGCTTGATTCTTAAATGGATTAATTAAGGAAGGATATTTTTCACGGGTGGATCACCCCCATTCATGGGCCGAAGATCGAGTGGATAAAAGGCCAACCACGGGAATCATGTTTTACTCCTAGGTAGCTTGCAGGTCAGGGAGCTCTAGACACCCCTTGCCAAGTCCGAAATGGAGTTGAAAACCTCCGTGGCCCCAACATCTGTGAGGTTGGAAGATCCTATTTTAGATAAAGGATGGAATTTGTGGTGCCATGTGATTTGGACAAGTTACTTCTGCAGGCAGAAGGGACATATAATTTCTCTTGTATGGATAGGAGACAATGATTAACTTGAAGATAAGTTAAAGAACTTATTTGAACTTGTTTGTCAAAAGGATTGCTTGCTCTGTATTCATGTCTTTGCTATAAATTACGCGAAGGAACCATGTTCCCTAAAAGGATTAATTAAGAAAGATGACGTTAAATGTCACACATAATTGTGGTAGGACCTAATTAAATAACTAAATAACGCCTATTGAGGAAAAAGGATGGGCGAAACCCCCAACAGGCCTGCCTTACCACAGGGTGGTCCCAAAGAACTGGGAGGCTTCTCACAAGGTTTTACCGATGATCGAACTTAGAAATTGTTAGCCTAGAACCACGATTCATGTAGTTTTAGCAGACCGGAATGGGACTATGCCACCCCACTGGTAGAGAGATTGAGCAACGTATCCCTCTGGCTTTCCATTCTCTTTGAACCAACTGTAGCATGGATCTTCTTTAGCTTGGATATCTCAATGTAAAGTAGAATATCCAAGTCTCGAGGCTAGAATGTTGTTAGAAGACCTTGACCACAAGGGACCCAAATTTCAAGTTGATCTTAGTGGGTTCATCGGCCGTGAATGTTCTCTTGCAAGGCAGACTTGAGAAACCTTAGGCGACAAACCCCATAACATTCCATGGGAGTGCCAAGTAGCATCGCTTAGATTCGTCTCTCGATGGACCACTAAAAACGTGCGTGGACAGTCGATAGGCAGGCATGTTACAATTGGTATCATAGTGAAACTTCGTAATGACATGTGATTGATTAATGTGTGGCTCATAGATATATCCTAAACAGAATAACCTAAGTGGTATGGCTTGATTGTCGAGCACCTTTTGCACCCATGAATGTTGACATGCAAGAGAAGAAATTCCTTTTCAAGCAGATTAATGTACCCAGGTTTGGTGGAAAAGGAATAGACATCGCAGGGAGGCAAAAATATGGATTGAGTTGATGAATGATTATTTCTCTGCTACAAGAACTACTTCTGCCAATAATCAAGCAATGATAGCCAAAACTTAAGTTAGTTGGCAAGGAAGCAATGGTGTAAAGATCAAGGTGTTTCTGAAGTCGTCACTTGGGTTCAATTGAAAGATGCCGTACACGAACAATACCTTCCGTCAACCTACCACAGTTTGAACATGAATGAATTCTTCAAGTTAAAGCAGTTGGAATTAACCTTCGATGCTGACTGTTAGAAGATGATGGTCTAGAGCATGACAAAAGCTATGGTGGGTGGAAGATAAGGACCAAACTCATGATGACATAGACAAGTAGATTCAATCTGTTACACAAGTGAATTAGGTTCCAAGATGGCAGCTTGGACTCATAAAAACAATCTTGTGTAGGATTGACAAAGTTAAGACACTTAACTGAAAGTACAAAGCATCATGACATTGTATTTATTCCATATGAAAGGGATAGTCAAGTACAATGCTTTATAGAAGTTTGGTTGTTCCACTCTCCTCACTGTGCATATGGGATTTAGTATAGCTCTTCTTGGAGCATACATCATTTGTCTATTTCTTAACACCCCCCTCAAATGATGAATCTCTACCCTTACTGGCTTTTTCTCCCCCTACATGAAGACATGGCCTAGAAGACTAGCTCATTGGTAGCCTAATCAAGTTAAGGCTTGAAACTTTATATTTTTTGTAGGGTTTTTACAACATCCACTATGGGAAACAAGATCCACTATGGGAGATCTACTATGGGAACAAATTTCTTAGAACAATCTGTTAGAGTTGTTGATGGTAGCGGAAGTATCTTTTTCTTCTTCTTCATTCATGAATTGACTTTGGTGGTGGTCATTCTACATCTACTGTGCTCTTTTCTTGTGGAAGCATTCACTTGAAATACGGCTAGTTTTACCGCACTAATGACACGTCATCCGACTTTTGTTTTTGGTGTTGAATCCTCAACCTCTTCCTTTGGGTCCAGTAGCTCCTTTGGTATATAGGACATTTTCCCTTGAGTTGGTCGCTTTTACATCTTTGCGTTTAAATTTTCTTTCTCCATCAAGCAGTGAGTGCTTAATGTCTTTGAGTGAGAGACTCGGAACATTACTTAGTGTTGAAACAAGGTTCTCATATGGTTCATGATTAACACCGGCAAGTAGCACTGCTATTTCCTCATCTTCACCAATGTTTTTTTTAAGAGTTGCTAGTTGAGTTTTAAGGCTCTTGAATTTATTGATGTGTACAGTCATAGATTAACTATCTTTTACATCCAACTTATAAAACTGCATAAGTAATTTTTCCTTCGAGTTCTTTGCTTGGGTACCAAACATCTTGTCAAGTTCCTCCCAAGCAGTTCTAGCATCTCTAATGCCAGAGATATGATGTAGCACACCATCACTTAGCCCCCAGGCAATGATGCCTAGTGCCTTTTTATTCATCTTCTGTAACGTTCTAATTCTATTTTTTTGCGTGAACTACTTCTAAAAGGAAATGGGGTAATGATATAGCAATTTTTATAAATTACTAAGGATAATGGAAAATTTTTTCCCTTATCCCCCCCTAGCCGACGGTCGTGCTGGAGGGGGAGAGGGGAATAGAATGTCGACAAGCAAGCTCCTTGCTGGATCTTGCTCACACTTGAAGCCATGCCAGTCAACACGTAGGAGAGGGAGGATCCCCTTCCCCTCCCCTATTTAAACCAAGGGGGGTTTCCGTGAAGGGACAGAAGGAAGGAGTGAGGGCGGCCACAACGCCGTGCTGTGCAGTCGATGTGAGAGGGAGAGAGATTGAGGGAGGGATAAGCCAAGGGCGTTGCCATTCTGCACGGACGAGGGCTGCCGAGCCGCCAAACGCCTGTATGTTGCCGCCAACAGACGGCCTCCAAATCTTCACCCCCCCACGTAAGCTTCTGGAAGCTTAGAACCTTCCAAAGGGGGGCCTTCTTAGCCCCCTTTCCTTTGGGCCTCAAAAACCCCTTTTCCCCCCGTGTTTTAAATTTTTCTTTTAGCCCCCTTCTCTTGTGGCATTTTGGAACCCCCCATGTCTAAACCCTTAAGCCCCTTTCCCTTGGCTTTGGAATCACCCCCATGTTTTAACCCTTAAGCCCCTTTCCCTTGGGCTTTGGAATCACCCCCATGTTTTAACCCTTAAGCCCCTTTCCCTTGGGCTTTGGAACCCCCCCCCTCCCCCCCCTGTGTTTAAACCCTCTTAAGCCCCCCTTTCCTTTGGGCTTGAAACCCCCTCCCCCGTGTGTTTAAATTCCCTTATCCCCCTTCCCTTGTGGCATATTGAAACCCCCTTAAAACTCCCCTTTAAGGCTTTCTTGGGGTTTTTTTTTTGTTTCCCCCTCAAAAAGCTTGACCTTAAGGGTCCTTTGCCTCCCTGCGATTATAAATCCCCCTAAGGACCCCCTTAGCCCTTTTCTTTCCCCACGCAAAAATACCGTTGGAGCTTTGTTGTTTTCCCCACTCGTAAAAGAAAAGAGAGTGTTAAGGGTCTTTTAACACCTCCCTTTCCCACTCAAAAACCCTCATAAGGGATTCCACACCTTTTCATTCCTCGTTTGTGCGAGTCATTACAATGCCATTAAGCCCCTCCCATGGCTTTAATGGGTCTTACTTGTGAAAGATTCTGAAACATCCCTTTCGAATTCCCAACTCCAAGAAGGAAGCCTTCTAAAACTGCTTCCGACGGATGGTGCAAGTTATTTCAAAACGGGGGCCACGTGGGAATTTCAAAAAGGAGTTGTAAAGCTGCTTCCACGTCTGAAAGACTACAATTGCGATGCCTGCTAAGAAAGCCCAAGGTGTAGCTGCGGGAGGGTCGCCTCCCAGCATCCACGTGGACATCTCACCCCAAGCCTAGGCTTTCCTTCCTAATTTTTATTTGGTATTGTTGTAATGCAATCATGCAAGGTTAATTGTTGGAAATAGGATATGTTTTTGTCCTAAATGCTCACAACGGAGGAACTTAGTAATTAATACTTTCAATAGAACATGAAAAATAAAGGAAGCATAAATGCATTTCTAGCAAATAGATTTATGCATTGAAATGAATTAAAAATTAGATTAATGTCTGTTAAAATAGTATACTTCATTTAAGCCTAAATGTATAAACTAAGTTTCGCACTATTAACCCATATCCTCTTCGCAATAAATCATCATGGAAAGTGCAAAGCATGAAATGATTCTTACGATGCATAACTCTAGGAAATTATCATTTGTCAACTGCATAAATCATCAATTAAAAGGTTGCTTGTTTAGCATGAATTTTGTTTGCAAAGTATAGAAAGAATAGTTGGAATTAACCTAACCTATGCCTGACCTCAAATCGATAAGTTAGGGTTGAAAAATCAATTTGTGCATAGACAACGAGTCATGTGGAAATGATCTCGAAATTATCTTCTAGAGTTAAACAAATTGGCATAAATCTAAAACACCTAAACCACGGAATACTCGTTTAGAACGAGTTAAATTCCAAGAAATTCACTAGGCAATTAATACGTGATGTAATCGTACATATTGCTAAAACTGAAACTCCTATACCTTAAATACTTGCCCACTTTTGCCGAAATGTAAGGATAGTGCAACATATTTGGAAGGTAAACTAGGGTTTATCCCTAAGAATCTGACAAGATGAAACTTGGAAACCCTAGGTCTAACAACGTCAGCCTAACGTAACCTGAAACAGATTATTTCATAACTCCATAGTCTCATAGTTCGATGCGACACTTGCGCAACGTGCGGAGTCATATGATCTTGTGATTGGATCACAAGGGAATGGCCAAGTTCTCGCAATGAAGTTGGCAGGTCCTTACGCAAGTTATCTTGCAAGAGGATGAATAATCATCCTAATTTAGTATCTTTCTTGAGTAAATAAGATTGATTGGAAACTAAAAACTAGTCGATAAACTGAAATAACTGATAAACTTAAGGTTTGACCAAGTCGGATTAATAGGGTACGCCCTAACCCAGGATATAGGGGATCTTGCCAAGTAGCAAGTCATCCCGGATCAAGTGTTGGATGCATTCGAAAGGAATGATTCATTACTTAGCAGTTTGCCAACAAAAACAATCATTGGAAATGTTTGTGCTTGCTATAGATGTTAGAGCACTATTTGGCTTTGTTTGATCAATGAATTAAAAGATAAATGGATATCTATAGTTCAAGTTGAAGGCCTGAAGGGAGAGGCAGCTTCAGTTACCCCCGACTACCTGCCTAATCCTAACCAAGGGGGTTGTTGACCGCGTCCGGAAAGTGGACCGAACCCACCGCGAGAGGTCTCTCCGTTGAGTGCTACTTGGAGCAGGAGGACACTTGGGTGCCAGGGGGGTCTGGCCATAAACCCCTCGCCTTTCGGGCACTGCACAAGAGGCTAACGTGACTCGAGATTGGATCTCAAGGCCCGTATACTAGTCTACAGGCGGAAACTTGGATTAGTGATCCCTGTGGATTGCTGGATAGCCTTCGGGTGGATTGTGGATAAGCCTACGGGCTGGACTCTTTATATTTCAAAGATAATTATGATAACCTATTAATAAGGAACTTGTCTGATATTGTTTTTCTATGTCAAGTGATAAGATTATGTGACAAAAACCAGTGCCTAACGGGTTAATTAAAGAAGCTAATTGTTATATGTCCAATTAATGTGTTAGGTAATTAAATAACTAAAGCAACCCGAGGAAAGTGCAGAGAATGGGCCATAGGTCCGTCCTACGGATGGGTGGTCCCGGTTGGCCAGGAGCTTTCCTCAAATCACGATGGACAACAGGAAGATCGTCAAAGAACAAGAACAACAAAAGCGTTGGCCTAGAGTTATGATTGAACCTAATTTACGCTGTTTTAGGGGAACGGAATGGGACTATGACTTATGAAAGAGAGGTTGAGATCTGCATCCCTCTCATTTCCCATTCTCCTTAGCCCTTTTCTTTCCCCATGCCAAATACCCTTGGAGCTTTGTTTTTTTCCCCACTCGTAAAAGAAAAGAGAGTATTGAGGGTCTTTTAACACCTCCCTTTCCCACTCAAAAACCCTCGTAAGGGATTCCACACCTTTTCATTCCTCGTTTGTGCGAGTCATTACAAGGCCATTAAGCACCTCCCATGGCTTTAATGGGTCTTATCCGTGAAAGATTCTGAAACACCCCTTTCGAATTCTCGACTCCAAGGAGGAAGCCTTCTAAAACTGCTTCCGATGGACGGTGCAAGTTATTACAAAAAGGGAGCCAAGCTGCTTCCACGTCCGAAAGACTACAATTGTAATGCCTCCTAAGAAAGTCCAAGGCACAGCCGCGGGAGGGTCGCCTCCCAGCATCCACATGGACATCTCACCCCAAGCCTAGGTTTTCCTTCCTAATTTTTATTTGGTATTGTTGTAATTCAATCATGCAAGGTTAATTGTTGGAAATAGGATATGTTTTTCTCCTAAATGCTCACAACGAAGGAACTTAGTCATTAATACTTTCAATAGAACATGAAAAATAAAGGAAGCGTAAATGCATTTCTAGCAAATAGCTTTATGCATTGAAATGAATTAAAAATTAGATTAATGTCCATTAAAATAGTATACTTTATTTAAGCCTAGATGTATAAACTACATTTCGCACTATTAACCCATATTCTCTTCGTAATGAATCATCATGGAAAGTGCAAAGCATGAAATGATTCTTACGATGCATAACTCTAGGAAATTATCGTTTGTCAACTGCATAAATCATCAAGTAAAAGGTTGCTTATTTAGCATGAATTTTATTCGCAAAGTATAGAAAGAATAGTTGGAATTAACTTAACCTATGCCTGAACTCAAATCGATAAGTTAGGGTTGAAAAATCAATTTACGCATAGACAACGAGTCATGTGGAAATGATCTCGAAATTATCTTCTAGCGTTAAACAAATTGGCATAAATCTAAAACACCTAAACCACGGAATACTCGTTTAGAACAAGTTAAATTCCAAGAAATTCACTAGGAAATTAATACGTGACCTAATCGTACGTATTGCTAAAACTGAAACTCCTATACCTTAAATACTTGCCCACGTTCGCCGAAATGTAGGGATAGTGCAACATATTTGGAAGGTAAACTAGGGTTTGTCCCTAAGAATCTTACAAGATGAAACTTGAAAACCCTAGGTCTAACAACATCAGCCTAATGTAACCTGAAACAGATTGTTTCGTGACTCCATAGTCTTATAGTTCGATGTGACACTTGCGCAACAAGTGCGGAGTCATATGATCTTGTGATTGGATCACAAGGGAATGGCCAAGTTCTCGCAATGAAGTTGACAGGTCCTTACGCAAGTTATCTTGCAAGAGGATGAATAATCATCCTAATTTAGTATCTTTCTTGAGTAAATAAGATTGATTGGAAACTAAAAACTAGTCGATAAACTGAAATAACTGATAAACTTAAGGTTTGATCAAGTCGGATTAATAGGGTACGCCCTAACCCATGATATAGGGGATCTTGCCAAGTAGCAAGTCATCCCGGATCGAGTGTTGGATGCATTCGAAAGGAATGATTCATTACTTAGCAGTTTGCCAACAAAAACAATCATTGGAAATGTTTGTGCTTGCTATAGATGTTAGAGCACTGTTTGGCTTTGTTTGATCAATGAATTAAAAGATAAATGGATATCTATAGTTCAGGTTGAAGGCCTGAAGGGAGAGGCAGCTTCAGTTACCCCCGACTACCTGCCTAACCCTAACCAAGGGGGTTGTTGACCGCGTCGGGAAAGTGGACCGAACCCACCGCAAGAGGTCTCTCCGTTGAGTGCTACTTGGAGCAGGAGGACACTTGGGTGCCAGGGGGGTCTGGCCATAAACCTCTCGCCTTCCGGGCGCTGCACAAGAGGCTAACGTGACTCGAGATTGGATCTCGAGACTCGCTCACACACCTTTAGTTTTTAGTCGCCTGATCTATGTAGATATTTTCTATGTATTAGTGATATCCGTTCATGATTGTACCAATCGCATTTTATGAGATCATGTATTTATTTCATGTATCAGTTTTATGATTTCAGTATACATTCTTTTTGTTTGCAAGCGCTTTGTATGTAGTAGTGCAGAAACTATTTTGTATGGCTCTCATACAGCACACAGTGCTATATGTGGCAGCCCTATCACAATTTTTTTTCCCCCTGTTATCGTTGCTATTTGCGCCGCAAATTTACTGCTCACGTCGCTATTAGCCTCGCTATGCGCGTCGCAAATTCACTGGTTGCGTCGCTATATGCGTCGCTATATAGTGACGCCAATAGCGACGTTTCTATGGCATCGTCAATAACGACGCTTTTTGCGACGACGGGGGACAAATTTTGTTGTTTGTATTTTCGTCGCTTTAAACGTCGGTATAAGGTCTATATCTTGTAGTGTTAAAGGCAACAAACTAACGAAGGCCAGGTCAATGGATACACTTAGCTTCTTCTAGAAGGAGTGAGTAGTCATGGATTGGTAGTTGGATATGCTGAACCACTATCGGTGGGAGGGAGGGAGATGCCATTCAGACTACACTTAATAATACCCACACACACAAAAACTAGGAAAAAGAGAGAGTTCCTACAAAACACACACAATCCACTACTGAGATGAATATCAAGAAGAAAACCAATAAGAAAAACAAACAATGGCTAACAAAAATGTATAAGGAAAACAAAACAAAAATGATGGGGATGGATGGGAAAACAAAACTTTATCCTTGCCTCATACTCCTTAATAAGAGTTTTCTTGTTTGACCATAGTCATATATGCCATCTTTGTCTAATGCATTGCTCTTTACTATTGAACCAATGTTTGGCATATCCAATTAGATTTTTTGCTTCATTTTGGTTTGTGTGTGTGTGTATGTGTGTGTGTGTGTGTGAGAGAGAGAGAGAGAGAGAGAGGAGAAACTATAAGAAGCTGGGAATACATGTGTTAGTGAGAAAGAGTTATTAATAATAGCTTGTCACATTAACATAGGTATAAAAGGTGTGAAACATGAAAATTTAAGCATTTTTTAATCGATGTACAATTACTTCTCTCATCTCACCTGCTTGCACTTGGCTTTTATGGATTCTCTCTCTTCTTTTCTATCTTTTTAGTCTTTTTTATCCTATTTTCTATCTCTTTTGTTCTTGTTTCTCTCACCTCTCAGCCCACTCCTTGACAAGTGGTATCAGAGCATTGGTCTTTGATCCATTTGGTACAATCCTTTCTTGGATTTCTTTCATAGTTTGGTTGCTTCCTGGTTACTCAAGGACAAGGTATTAGTTTGTGGAAAAATGGACAAGTTTAGTGACTAAGGAGACTAAGGACACATAAATGCTATTCCAACCCTTTTTGGTAACATGTAGACCAGTAATAAAATTTGTCATAATATGTGTCAATTTGCCTTCTTGAATAGGCAACAGCTACACCAAACCATCTGGCTTATGGATACTATCATTATTCTACTAGCAAGGCATACACTTCATGATATAGTCCTTAATATATTTCCAAAATTCTTTCTAGTGAAAGCTCTTGCTGATTTTATCATAGATCTCAAACACTCCAAAGTGTCCAAGTATGGGCAAATAATGTAACTCCTCACTTAGTACAATTATGCTTACTAAATCAACAATCATAATAAAACTTTGAATATATCATGCATATAAAATACCCAATAATAACATTAAAGAGAAAAATATTATCTATATCATGCTCTATATATTATTTATCACAAATATGCCTTATTATCACAAACACATCTTAAAAGTTCTATATCATGCCCTATACATTCTTCATCACAAACACAACTTCAAGTTCGTACTTTTATCCACAGTTATTTTTAGTGAGAAGATTAACCCTCATGGAAAGAAAGAATTGGAAAGAATGTAGGTCCTTCTTCATCAATGTAAGATGAATATTAGAAAAGATCAAGATCAAATAAAGGTGTATGCTCATGAGAATAGATGACCCTTGGAGTTCTAGGAGGGAGAGTTAGTTCTCTTGAAAGTACCCAAGTTGATATTCTACTCTACAGGATGGCTCTAGTAACAAACTTGCTCATAGGTTTTTATAGGACCTATTGGATCTTGAAGCATATTGGAGACTTGGCATATCGATTGGAACTTCCCTCTTCCACTTAGATTCATAATCTATTTCATGTTACTCATTTCAAACCCTTATAGAGAGAGAGAGAGAGAGAGAGAGAGATGTGAGGAGGATCTTGGTAGCAAGGCCCTGTTGTATGGAGTATGAAAATGTAATGATAATCGAAAATATATCTTTTTGGTTGTGTTGGTCACCATACTTGATTTAAATAGTAGTATGAGCGATCATTCATAAATGAGAAGTTGGTGTTATGGGCATGGAAAGTTCTTTTTGAGCGGGAGTTTAAGTAAAAAATATGTTGAATGACAATATAAAAAAAGAATTATAAGAGATAAAAAATGAGCCAAATGTTTACAAATGTAAGTACTTGAATTGTATATTCTTAATAATACAAATTGTTTGAAGCCATATGATACTTTATTTATTGAAAATTTGTTAAAAAGTAAATGGAAATATCATTGAAAAATGCATATAAATTGCCATATACATTTAACTTGTATATAATTAAAGAATCACATATATGTAATGGCTTAGGGCAATTGTATCTCCAATATATCTAGATCAGCAATGTTTGCATGTATGGAATCTTGTAGTACTTAGGGCAAAAATATTGTTGCAACTCCTTGGGTTGAACTTACAACATTTTTATACATCTCCCTAATCTCTCCACTTACTCCTCTTGCTTTTTGCTAAAAATGTAAGCTTCCATCTTGTATTATGCCCATCAAGTAACATTCTCAATTTGTTAGGTGCATATCAATGGGTAATGAAGCATGAAGCCTGATGTTAATAAAACTTCAATTTTGTGATGCATTAATATATATGAGATAATCTCAGAATATGATTTCCATATAACCAAAAAAATTATAGATTATAAGGTAATGATGCAAAACCAATCAAATATACTTCAAGACAAAACCAACAAGATATCTATACACTCATAGAGCTCACAACAACTAGTGTAATTTTTGAAAAAAGTTTAATTAAGTTTGAATAATTATTAACATAAAGCTCTAAAGAAAAACACTAAACAATAAAACACACTAAGTACATGAATTATATGTAAGTCTTGATGTTATGGACATAGCAAGTGCTCTTTGAGGGTGAGGAGATTGCTCTCACAAATTACAAGAGAATAACTTGAAAGAGATATTGAAGTAGAACTTGGTTGTGAGATAAATTGATTACAAGATAATGCTCACAAGAGTGTGGCTTGATTACAAGATAAGATTCAATACAAGACAAGACTAGAACAAGACAAGATCTAAAAGAGAACTTACCTCATGAGCCTCACAACTACTGTTGGAAAGATTGAAGAGCTTGTAGCCCAAGACCCCTATTTATGGTAGAATTGAGGAGGTTAAGGGGAAGCTTCTAGATGATGACGTCCTTGATAACATAATCGTCATTGGCATAATTGATGACATCCAAAGAATTATCTATAATCTTATTAGAAAAGTCTAGTACTTTCTTGAACATTCCAAAATATTTTAGAACATTCTAGAATCTTTTAGAAACTTCATGGAACCAAGGACTATACCAACTTGCATATGAATCAATGGCTGTCCTTACTTGAGCATCTCTTACATTGCTTGAGCATATGTTACATGCCCCCCTCTCCCCCCCTTTTAGCACTAAGTTCCATGAGGGGTGGTGGTGTGCTTTTGGATAGGCCTTCCCATGGTTGGGTGTTGTAGATGAAATTCACCAACCTTAACAAGGGCTCTTTGAAGATGTGAAGCCAATTTCCATGTTTGTTCACTTGCATCATAGCCCTTCCAATGGACAAGATACTATAATCTGTCTCTTGAAATTCTCAAGTCTAGGATTTTGTCTACTTCATATTCTTGATGACCTTGAATTATAATTGGAGGCAATGACTTTGATATTTCAAGTATATGGGATGTATGACATGGATCCATGATTGAAACATGGAATATAGGATGTATTTTCATGTATGGGGAAAGCTGGACACAATATATGACTAGATTTACTTGGCGAAGAATCTTGAAGGGCCCAAGTAATTCCTTTATAATAGAGTAGGCCATTAATATTTTGGAAATCTATTTGAGTTTGTTCTTGGCCTTGATGTAATTACCTCCTCATGAAATGAGTTTTTTGTAATTTCCTTCTTGACCTTTGATACAAATCAAAGTCTTTTAATAGGGCTTTCCTAATAACTACTCTTAACTTCATTTTCTTAGGTATTAAGATTACCGAATTTTGTTTGTCATGGGCTTCATTGCCCTTTTTTGGTACCAAGTAGGACCTTCAAGATAAAGAATCTAGCTTCCCTTGTTGATAGCTAAGCCTATAGGTACTCAACACGAAGCCAAATCTAGATAGGAAACCACTCCATCTTGCTTAGTGATGATTCAAGACATGGGAAGTCATAAAAGATTTTAGATTCTTGTGATCCAATAAGATAGTGATCTTATGAGGGATGCCTTCAAGTAGGTATCACTAAGTTTCCAAGGAGTAGTTATTTATCAAGAATTTCATAGTTGATTTCTACATTAGAGAATTTTCTTGAGTGGAAAGCTACTCGATGAACTCAACTGTCATTACTGATGTGGAATAGAATAGATCCAAGTGCAAAATTTGAGGCATTCGTCTCCATGATAAAGGGCTTGAATGGATTTGCATGGATAAGAATGGGTGTTGAGGTGAAGGCTTGCTTTAATAATTAAAAATCTTGTTTAACCTTTTGATTCCATACAAACTTGTCATTTCCAATTAGGTTGGTTAGAGGGGTAGAAATATTAGAGTAATCCTTATAAAAGATTCGATTAAAAATTGTAAATCCAAAAAGCATTGAACATCTCACGTAAATGGAAGAGTCTCCCTTTCTAGGATAGTTTGTACCTTCTTAGGGTCCATACAAAATCACTTCTAAAAAATGACATACCCCAAAAACTCAACTTCAGTTAGATTGAAAGAACACTTTTGTAGCTTTGCATACAAGCCTACTTCCCAAAATTTGTTTAATACTATTTTGACATGATGCTCATGCTCCTCTTGGTTCTTGAAAAACATCAAGATGTCATCCAAATAGATCACAATAAAGTCATCCAATGATTCTTGAAAGATATCATTCATCATATGTTGGTGGAGCATTTATGAGGACAAATGGTATGACAACATATTTATGTGAAAAGCTATCTTCCATTCATCACCTTCCTTTATCTGGGCAAGATTGTAAGTGCCACACGAAGATCTATCTTGGTGAAGACTTTGGCTTTCCCAAGTTGTTCAAGGAGTTCTAGAATCAAGGGAAGAGGGTAGTAATTCTTGATAGTAATCGTATTATGCCTTCTATAATCCACACACACATGGAGGGATCCATATTTTTTCTTGATAAGTAGAATTGGAGCACTTGCTAGAGATTTTGAATATGTTGTTAGAGGATATTTTATCTATATAGTGAAAGAGTGTGATATGTTGTATATTGAATTCTTCTATGTTATGCGTGCTGAATACTAAAAGGCTAGATTTTCCAATTATTTCCTCATTGTTGAGACTTGCAAGTGCATGAAAAGATAGGTGTTGAGCATGCCAAGGTAGAGATTAATTGGAATGTCAGAGTCAAGTCACCTAAATTGAGAGGAGGAAGGTAGTAGCCCAAGTTATGGAAAGGAGGGGACTTACGTTTACCTTATTATGCCTTAATAGTAGGAGAGCGGATGTGGGGCTGATTTAGAGGAAAAAAAGGCAGAAAATAGGAAGAGAAGAGGGTGCATGTTTGTTGGGGATTAAACCAAAGAATAGAGAACATAAATTTCTCGATAATTTACGGCTAAAACATTGAAGGAATTAAAGTTGGTGGAGAGGCATTTCTCATGCTTGCTGAAAGGGAATGTTTCATGTAAATGTTGGCTAAACATGGGAAAACATTTGCATTTCAACCGACTAAAGTAGGCTATGTGGACCCAAGTATTGTGTCTCCAATGGTGATTTTCACAGTGCCACATGTGCCATGCAATCTAACACCCATTCAGTACCCAGAGCTTATTTACCTAAGTTGATGGAACTCTTGAATGAGAATATACATAGCATGAAGATATTGGAACCATATTCAACTCCATATCCTAATGGATGGTTTATTGTATCCAAGAAAAATGAATCATTAAGATTCATTCAAGATATACAACTTGCTAATAAAGTGACAATAAGAAATGTGGGTGGTATAGGTCCTATAGTACATGAATTTGCAGACCCTTTCTTTACATGCTATAAGGCCTTAAAATGATCCCTTTTACTTTACTAAACTCAAGGATTTTTTTCAAATTGTGATTAAAAAACCCATTTTGTAAATATAAACCTGTAAATTTTACTTACCCTTTATTTTGAATTCACATGGTATCTTACATGTTCTATAGGGTGGACTCCCCGGGAGCAATTTATTCTTTGGGTGACTGATAATCTTGCTATGATCGGTTTCAACTAGCTATTGAAAGTAGGGACATCACAAAAATTTAAGACACCCTTAGAACTAGTATGGATGTGTACTCTTCCACAAGGTGAAATGAACTTAGTTGCACACATGATGAACAAGGTGCCTAGGGATTTTATTTTGTAGCTTACTATGTCCTTCTTGGATGATATTCCAATAAAGGCATGTTTAATGGATGAAAGGAATGATGAGAGGAATCGTAAAAAGATCTTGGCTCATTTGGAAGAGGTACACTTGACTCTTTTAGACCAAAAATTAGTTTTTGGAGTTGAGGTCTTAATTGTAGGCCATATGTGTGGGCCTTATGGGGGAGAAAGCCATTGCAAGCTAGAATAGATGGGATTGATAGAATGTAGGATGTGTGCATTAGTGTATCAAAAGTTCAAAGGCTCTTGAGAGCATGTGTATTCTACCTAATATGGATTCCTCATTTTGCACATGTAGCCGATGCTCTTTATCTATTGTTGAGGAAAGGTCAAAGGTTCTATTGGGAGAGAAAACACACAAAGCCTATGAAGAAATTAAAGAGGCTCTTGAAATATGCACCAACTTTAAGAAAATTTGATTAGTTAAAAGGGAAACCAATAATCATCACAATGGATACAAGCCCAATAATGGGAAATTGGGTAGGATGATGATAATAGATAGAGATATGCTATTAGGTTTGGTGTTAAAGTGATGGATGAGTATGATATCCTCAAGTGAAAAGAGAGCCTTTGGGAATTTTTATAGTCCTTAAATGCGATAAGGATTATTTTATGGGTGTTCATGTGATCATTGAAATCGATTGCTTGGTAGTATTGGGTATGATTTCTAGTTGTGCTACACTAGACATTGACATGTCATGGTGGATTGCATACATAAAACCATTGAATCCTGAAATTCAGCATATTGTAGAGAGAAATAATCTAGTGCTAGACATGTTGTCAGGAACATGATATGAAGATGAAAATGGCATGAAGGATGAGGAAGGGGAAGATAAGTTTCTTACTGAAAACAATTGAAGAGGGATTCAAGAGGATAAAGAGAAAGGAACACGGTTTTCTTTTGAAAGATGATTATTTATAGAAACATGCTAAGAAGAAGCAAGGATCTCCATTGTGGGTTTTAGGAGTTTCATGAAAGCTTATGGGCTAGTCATATGGGTGTGTGGGAAACATGCTAAGAAGAAGCAAGGATCTCCATTGTGGGATTTAGGAGTTTCATGAAAGCTTATGGGCTAGTCATAGGGGTGTGTGGGATACCTTTGAAAAGATCAAAGAGAGATATTGGTCGCAGGGGATGTATAAAGACATTGCTCACTTTTTGTGAAATCTTGTGCCACATGTTAGATGTATTTAGTTGTGAGGCATCAAGATGGACTGCAACTAATGTACCCATCATCTCTTCACTTGAAATGGGTAGTAGACTTAGTTACTATGCCCATTAGTCTTTAAGTAGATGAGGCACCTTGTGCTAGCATAAGAAGATTTGATGAATCAAGTAGAAGGAAGAGCTTTATGGAAGAATAGGTAACCGATGGATTTGGATACCAAAAACCCCTGCTAAACCACCTCTGTCAGCTGGAGACTAGGTCGTATCAAAAGTGAAGAAGTGCAAGAGGAAATATAAATGAAAATCCAAGTCTCTAGTCAACAACATTCAAGTGACTGAGCCCCTCATGGTGGATATCAGATGTAATCGTCAAGTAGGCACAAAGGCCACTAGTGCCCAAGGATCCTTTGACTTCCCAAGAGGATAATGAGCACCACAGGCGTAATGTTGCTCATTATAAGGCTGATTGCTTAACAAAGCAAATGGCAGAATCGTCTAATAGCAACAACGAGCAAATCTTCCAGCCAGTGCCAAGTCCACCTAGGAGTCCCAAATCTCATACACCCTCTTTCCCTAAACAGAGACAAGAAGCACAACAGTCGTCAATTGCAACTACTCAATCCCAATCTCTATCTCCATCTGAGCTTCCAGATGTCCAAGATGCGGGACATGACACCACCCTTAGCTCTCAGCCTAAGGATATGCCTGTGCAATCCACTGTGACTAGCTCAAGTGATGCTTAATTTGCACAAGTGAATGCGCAAAGAGCTACAAAAGACACAACCACTTCCGATCTACTTAAGGACTTGACACCGTAGTCTACCAATAGTGGCTAGTCCACTAAATTGATGCTTAATTTGCACAACTGAATGCGCAATTGATGCTTAATTTGCACAAGTGAATGCGCAAAGGGCAACAAAAGACAGAACCACTTCCGATCTACTTAAGGACTTGACATTGTAGTCTACCAATAGTGGCTAGTCCACTAAACTAGTCGCTACTACTTCCAATCAGGAATCACAGCAGTCATAGCCTTTGACTGTGATGACGCTCCTTGCAGAACGCATCCTTAGCAATTCACTTGTGGAAGAGGTTTCGCAACCAACATCCTTGACACCTCCAGCACTTCCAAAGCACCTAAAGCCTAGGCTTGAGAAGAAATCTCTCAAAGATTTGGCCAAGGAGATGGCACATCTGACCGATGAACTAGAGATGAAGTGCTTGATGAAGCTTGATCACAACTTCATCACAACCATCACGCGTGTATATGTCCATGTGGACATTAGAAGGCCAACATCAAAGCACACAAAGCTCATAGCTAAACCCATGACTTGGGACAAAGTGAAAGCAACAACATGTTTGCTCCTGCTATGCAGTTGTTGGGCTGAGGAAGTCATAAAGGATATCCCAAAGGCCACATCTAGAGAATTTTTCTTGATACCCTCACTCTATACTGCTCAATGTGAGACAAAAAAAGGAAAAGCTAGAAACAATCAAACAAAAAGGAAAAGGACAAGGCAACTTTGTGTAGAAATAGTACTTCAACCAGAGTTTGGCAGCCAAAATTGGCTACTGACTGACACTCACTGAGAAAAGGAAAGCCCTCTAGACATCAATACATAATCCCATGTATGTTGCCTCGACCTCATTAAGAGTGTTGGCAATGGTTCATGAGGTCCAACTTTCTCCCACTATCCAAAAACATCCCTTGTATGATAAAGTGCTTCTAGAAGAAGATCTATACATGGCTAGCATGCTAGGAGTAGGAAGCATGGTACTTGATGTTAGCACATATGTCCTTTGCCTCATTCAAGAATCTGCAATCCTAGATCTCTATGCTTCCCATCAATACGACCCTGGCTTCTTCACCTGGTTTCATCCAAGCCTATATGAAAAGAATCCTAAACCATCTCCTGGTTCTATAATAGAGTCACTCAAACCTCCTGAGCAAGAGAAAAACAGCTCTAAACACAACACTCCCTCTGATAAGAAGCAATGGAGGCATGTTCCAATGGATAAGGACAAGAGTCTAGAGCAAACTCTCTCCGACTAGGAGCAATTGCCAATGCAATTGGATGAGGTGCTAGATGGAGGGGAATTAGTTGAAGAGCTAGACTCTCTAAAAAGAGAGGTAGTTGTACCATCACAACCTAGCAAGGCTATTCAGTAGGCCACATCTATGTCCCATGATGACACATTAGAGAAAGAGAATGCTGAGGCCCCAACCAAGCATGCTAACGACTGACCTAATTCAGAGACTTGAGTCATTAAAGGATGCACCTCAATTGCCCAAGAAAAAGAGGATAAAACAACGAAAACAATAGCAATTGCAAGTGGCTGTAGACACTAAGAAGATTGAGACCAAGAGTGCTGAGGAGTTGAGGAATAAAGCATTGAGTCCACCCACGAATGAACCCATTTCCATCTCTCCTAATAGTGGTCAAACCTTAGACACATCTGTGTGTTCTGATAAGTCAAAGAAACCATTACCATGAATGGTTACTTGCAACACTCAATCAACTGACAACAAAACTTACATTGATCAATCAATAGTGGATACAACACTATCAAAATAGGTTGACAAAACTATACTAATCACATTTCAGGAGAACCATGACACACGATTGGCAAAGCCTCAGGAGAAACATGAAAACCCCGAGGACATAAGCAATCCTAGCATTGACCAATCTTGCTCATCTAGATATGAACCCTGAGCTATGCTAAAGCCTAGGGAAACTCCCAGAACCTTGCATGAGATAGCAACCGAGCAAGCCCTCATTGAACATAGAAGTGTCACAGAGTGCTTGATTGAGTTGGATGCTAAACTCAAATTATTCGCACGTTCTATGTCCTTATAGACATGGGCACATTCCCTACGGAGTAGCTTGAGGAATACTTGCCATATCCGCTATCCTGGAAAGAGCAAGGATATCTTAACGAGCACTATGACAAGCTCCTACATGAATGCATGCAACTCATCTTTGATGAGGAGGCCGACGAACTATGCTTAACTTTGACATACAATGATACACTCTGCCAACCAAATCTCTTAGAGATAGAGCAACTAAAGCAACAATTAGAGGGTCAAAGTCAATTTGAAAAACATTATTTTGAAAACTGCACTACAATGGCTAAACTTGGAGCTTAGATTATGACAGTCTTAGAGGAGCGATTGGCCAAATGGTGGTCTCAAAGAGACCCAACCTATGTGGGGCCAACTTCCTTTTGAGTACTTACTATCGTTAGGGGTATGGACTTAGCCGGAGCTAGCCAAGAGAACTCTCTGATTGATAAAATTATCACTGAGGAGGAGCTACATATTGCAAGTAAACTCGGACAAGGTACCATGATACTCAATTTTGCAAAATATTTGTTGTTATTGAGTAGGCTACCACGAGTACTAGACGCACGTGTCACACTCGGGTACAATCTTGAGTTCTACAATTGATTTTTATCCTCATGATGTGATATGGATTTATAAATGTGTATATAAATAAACAATGTGTTTTGTGACTGTGTATAGATTTTTAAAAAAAGAAGAAAAGCCAGCACAGACACACAAGCAATGATAATCAAGGGCAGGTGATATGCATCGAAGTCTACACCATGGGATTCAGATAAGTGATGGCTCTTTGAGCTGCACCTGTTCATTATGGTTGGAGCATATGACTTGCATATAGTCTGATGAGTTGCCAAGTGAATGAAGGATGACACATGTCTTTGTACGAAATCGTTCAATGTCCAAGTCACCACAAGGCCACCAACCCGACAAAGAACCATTATGAGAAAGTGATAGAAATAGCAAGAACAAATAGCCATGATGGAATCCCCACGGGAAGAGAAAATCACCCTTACAGAAAGCACACATTGCATTTGAGCATGGCCCAAAGCATAGTTATCGACTACTCTCTCTTTCTTGGCCAAATTCTACATCGGGAAAGGAGCCATGCTCTCAGCAATGACAAATGTTTCTTCATAAACTAGGATTCAATTCACCAGATGCTCTATTCCTTGTCCATGGCACAACTCACTCCAATGCTACCTCAATTATACCAATGTCTCACATGTTACAAAGTGGTTTGCAAAGTCTCAAGTGTATCTCTCTCACTCAATAATTGTTCTTCTAGCATCAAGGCTAGTAACACAATCATCTTTGTAATATCCATTTTTCAAAGCCTTTAGATCTCAACATTTCTCAATCCAAATAAAAGGTTGATAGTCTCAATATATTGCATTGGTTGTATTCATTTTATCCCAAAATAAAGAGGGAAAAAAAGAAAACAAAAAGAAAAGAAAAGAAAAGAAAAAGCACTCACGATCACATCACAACACCTAGGGGCCCTCAAATTAGGTATGTCCAATGACCTTGATCAGCTGGCTCCGTCCCTAGTCCCCTAGCCCTTTACACATCCCCCAAAATGGCACATCAAGGGCAGGGCATACCTAGGGAGCTTGTCTCACCTATGGTTAGACCTATCACCTTGACCCATTTCCACGATTCTTTTTTCGCACTCCATCTTAGTACCATTGCAATCAATAGTGGTAAGCAAGGCACGAAAGACCATGGAAAGTACACCGTACTCTTCGAACAATACAAGTAGCCACCAGCTACCAAAAGCTAAGGCATCAATGAGCTCAATTATGCTACATCGTGTTGTCAAAATAAAAAATGATGTCTCAAGAAGCCTTCATGTGTACTTCTCCTCAACATTGACAATTTTTTCCACCCCATTGAACCCTTGCTTCATCCATACATTGCTACGATGAACCAAACGAGCAGTCTTCTAACTACGTAATATCTAAGTAGGCACGTGTACTCACATAATATCTGCACCACAATCTATACACATTTTGGGTCCTCAAGTGTAGCCACTCAAGCCAACAATGTGCCCCCAATGACCTTCATCTGCAGCACCACCAAAACTCCTCCACGGCAAACTACATATATCTCTACCACCCACACCTTTGGTGCATGCAAAAGCCTGCTACCTACGACAGTGAGTGCCATGGAACTGGCACTTGTCTTGGAGGGGGGTAATGTTAACCCTTAGATGAACAGAGGATGAACAAGGTGGAAAATCTAGAAAATCTAAAGCAAAAAACAAGACCAAGGCAAAAGTGAAACGGAAGACGAAGGCGCACCACGAAAAATATGGAAACACGAGAAGTGTAAAAAATTCCTAAATCAAGGAGAAAGGTGCACAAGAGAAAGTGCAAGTCAATACTTGTGTAAAAGAGTGCAAGGTGCACCATGATTTATTTTAAGAGTGTCGGCTCTCACCCGTGAAAATTGTAAAGGTAGATGGGTGGTAGGAAGGAAGCTAGAAAGCTAGGAGGACAATTGAAAAAAGGGCCTAGGCCATGGCTAGCCATGTAAAAAAGGGGATAAGGGAATGACCACCCAAAAGGAATTTAGGATTTTGTATATAAAGTTGAAAAGTGAATGAGAAGCTCATTCTTGTGTGTGGCCAAAAGTAGCTCTCCTCCTCCTCCTCGTCTTCTTCTTCTTCTTGCTTTCTTGAGCTTGTGCTTGAGAGAGGGAGTGTGAGAGTGTGAGGGAGAGTGTGTGAGGGTGAGGGACCGTGGTGGAGAAGCTCTCTATCTTCTCCTCTCTTCTTGTATTCTCTTATCTTCTCTTGCTTATGGCAATGGAGCTTGGAGTGTGGAGCTTGAGGATGGAGCTTCCTTGAAGCCTACACTTGGATGGTACCGGAGTGCTCAGGAGAGGAGGCAACTCAATCAGGCATGGAGGTAAGCTCATGACACTCGTAGAGATGGGTAATGTGTCGGCTATGTGAGAGGTAGCCATTAGTTCTCAGCTTGGAATGCTTGAACAATACACTTGGATCATACCAGAGTGCTCAGGAGAGGAGGAAACTCGATCGGGCATGGAGATAAGATCACTACACTCATAGAGATGGGTAATGTGTCAGCTATGTGAGAGGTAGCCATTAGTGCTCAGCTTGGAATGCTTGAACAATAAGTGGTCCATGGATCTTGGCGGTTGAGCTTGAGCTGGCCTCTATAGATGAGCTCCTACACTTGCTGGCTTCTGCCCCCCTACATGATGACATGGCCTAGGAGACTAGCTCATAGGCAGCCTAGTCAAGTTAAAGCTTAAAACTTTACATCTTTGGCAAGGGTTTTTACAAAGAAAATCCACTAAGGGAAAAATAGAGATCCACTAAGGAAAAAATATATGAAAGATATAATGAAAATTCTTTAGAACAATCTATCAGAGTTGTTGATGGTAGCCGAAGCATCTTCTTCTTCTTCTTCTTCTTCATTCATGAACTGGTTCATTCATGAACGAGTTCTGTTGGTGATCATTTTGTATCCCCTGTGCTCTTTTCTTGTGGAAACATTCACTCGCTGTATGGTTAGTCTTGCCACAATAATGATATATAATCCGATCCTTGTTGTTGTTTGTGTTGAGTCCTCAACCATGGCCTTTTGCTCCATAAGTGCCCTTGGTGTACAAGACTATTTTTGGTGGTGTATTCCTTTGCATCCCTGCTTTTAACTTTGCTTTCTCCATTAAGTAGTGAGTGCTCAATGTCAGATGTTGATGCTTGATCTTCTTCTTGCTTGCTGAGATTTAGTGTGATCCTTTGCTAGAACTTAAGTGCCTAGTAAGACTAGAGTGATAGAGTCTTCAGTGGATTGAGAGGAGTAAGAAAATGAAAGGTTTTATGACCTTGAGGGAACTTGGCTATGGTTGGTCTTTTAGGGTTTCAGGATAGGGGCCTAGTTTTTTACTCACTGCAACTTATAGAGATAGCCATTTGGGAAACCCTATGAGTTGGAGAGAGCTTAGGTATGGATCTTTGAAACTTCTATGATTGCAAGACATATCGCACAGCGTGGAGAGCAAATCATCATATGGACAATAAATGATGTAGTTCTGAACAACAAGTTTGAATTCTGACCAGGTTGAGCTCTCGAGTGGCCAATGTCAAGCTCTTATGTGATATAGAGTAGTGCTCTGAGCTAGGGAGCAAATCCCTAGAAGGAAACAAGTTGAGATATGCTCTGGTTTTAGAGATCCAGAAGCTCAAAGTCAAGTAGGTGCTGTTTTGGCTATGGCAGACACAAGGTCAAGTGGAGATGGAAGTGAGAAATGGAACCATGAGCTGGACTTGAGCTGATAACCCGAGGTTAAGAGGGACTAAGAGAGCAGAGAAGGAGTTATGCCATGCTTAGATAAGCTTTGATACCATGTAAAAATGTCGGATCTAGAGCATGACAGGAGCTATGGAGGTTGGAAGATGAAGACTGAATTCATGTTGACATGGACAATGAGTAGACAATTGTTACACAAGTGAATTAGGTTCCAAGATGGAAGCTTGGACTCATAAAGACAATCTTGTGTATTGGACCAACAATGATTTCTCAACATCTACACAATAACACTCCCTACGAAATATGGTTTGTTCACCCTCTTGATCTATCATATTTAAAGGTATTTGGATGCATTGCCTTCCTTGTCAATACGGATCACAAGTCCAAATGATTCTCCCTAAGCCACACAAATTATCTTTATAGGATATGGCGAGCCCTATGGTCATAAAGCTTACCGGTTTTATGATCCACATAACAAGATCTTCCTTTACGGTAGGAGTGCCATATTTAATGAAGTTAATCTCTTCTCTGCATATTCCACCATCACACAAAATCAATCCTTAACCCTTTATCTAGTTGCCACATTTGCAACCACATCTTTGCATTCATCATCTAGCAATTCTCCTCACATGCGCATTATATCTACCACCACACAATCATCTCTTCCTCTTCGTTCCTATGGATGTGCTCGAGTATGCACCTCTCCCTTATCCCATCATAAATCTCCCTCAACACTTGCCACATGTGGGCCCTAAATCTAGCAAAAATTAATTGGTCTACCTTAGCTCAATCTTTCTAGGTACCTTGTAGCTCATGACTCCATCAAAACGATGGCCATTTGGTGTCATTCCTTGTGCAAAAGTCAATGACAATCATGCCTATTCCAACCTATGACAGAATTGTGATTATAGCATGGCATTGGACGCTCTCACAATAGCCCACAATAGATTCTTGCACACATTATACGGTGCCAACTCAGTCATGTCAGTTGTCCAGGCAGGTAACTAGCAGTATCACTCCTTATCAAACTCTTGTTACAGCAACCATTGAAGCTTCTCATCCATCTAAATCCCCAAATACAAGCTCTCCAACTACCTCTTCATAGTTATATAAATCTCAATAGCCCCATGCTACCATCATTGCATCTTCAAAAGCCTAGACTACTACAGTAAAACTAGCACATTTTAGTCCACTCACAGTTACCTCTTCTCTTTAGAAATCTTCTCCCTTCCTCTCCTTGATCAACTCTCCACAAAAATTCCCACAAAAAAAGAATAATGAAACTCCCTTCCCACTCTTCTAAGATTAGCCTAAATAGCTGCAATGTCCTCCATGTTTAGCAACTCCTCCCCTACTATTCTTATTTTAACCACCCTTAAACCTCCATCTCCGATATCCCCTTCCATGCCCATTTCTCTCTTCAACTCTTCTGACTCCAACAATGATCATTTCATCTCCCTACCAACTCCATTTTACAAAAGCCTACATGACCTTCATATCCAAGCCAATGATGCCCTTGGACAAGCTCGATATCCACCTCCAAAAACCATTCTCAAGCCACCCATTTTCCCTTCCATCAATGAAGAACTTAAAACTCATGAAGAATCTCAATGGCAAGCTGCAATGTTCAAAGAATACAAGGCCCTTCTTCAAAGCCATACCTAGACATTGGTCCCGCTTTGTTCTAGAGAATCAACAATTAGCTTGCAAATGGGTACTTTGTAAAAAGCTCAAATCAAATGACACTATTGACAAGTACAAAACTCGACTTGTAGCTCATTGTTTCGAAGAAATTTAAGGCCTTCACTACGGAAGTACATTCTCTCCTATACTATCTATGACTTCCTTACGGGTATTAGTTTCCATGGCTACTCATTTCAAATTTATTCTACATCATGTTGATGTCAAAACTACCTTCTTGCATGGTCACTTTGATGAGCAAATCTATATGTCCCAACCTCCAAACTTTATTGATCCTAAATATCCTACTCATGTTTGTTGATTGCATAAAGCACCATAAAGCCCTCTATGGATTGAAACAAGCACCAAGGCAATGGCACATTTGCATTCATTCTCACTTAATACACTATGGCTTTAGAAGGCTAGATATTGATCATAACATTTATATTCTTCTTCAAGGAAACACTATCATTATCCCAGGTCTCTATGTTAATGACATATAATTCTCACTAACTCTCATCATGCCATGTACAAGGCCAAATCCATTATATCTCCCAATTTGCTCTAATAGATTATGGCCCTATGCATTATTGCATTTGCATTGAAATTGAACAAACACCCACATCTTTAAAAATTCATCAGCACACCTACATTATGTCTATTCTCTGACATTATTCCATGCTCCAATGTAACCCCATGGTCACTCCTCTTGCCCAAAATCTCTAACTAAATCACTCTCTTTCAAATGGGTAGGCCCGTGAAATGGAAACTATTCCTTATATAGAAGCACTTAGATATCTCAGGGTATCTAATTATGTGTACTCGTCTAGATTTGTCGTATGCAAGGTATATTCTTTCCAAAGCCATGCATCAACCAACTTATAAACATCAGAAGTAGTTGAAACATGTCTTAAGATACCTCAAAGCCATGTCTCATGTGGGACTATGTTTTACCAAAGACAACAATGACTTTCTTTTTCAGGTACATTCAAATACATATTGGGGTGGTGACCTTGCTACCCAAAGATCTCTCATAGGTTTTAATATTACTCTAGTAAGTGGTCCTATCTCATGGAACACCAAAAATCAACACTTAGTGGCACTTTCTACTATGCCAAATATGTGGCATGTAGCATGGCCACCCAAGAAGTTATTTAACTTAAGAAACTTTTGGAGGATATCAACTTTGGATATCATCCTCAGTAAATTCCCATCTTCACTGACAACAAAGTATGTATCTTTATGGTTCAAGGCCCTAAAGTCTCAAACTCTGCCATATTGATATGAAATATCATTTTTGTACATGAATTAGTTGAAAATTCCCATATCATCCTTCAATATGTACCATCCTGTGATAATGCTATTGATTTCCTCACCAAATTAGTTCCCCACTTGAAACACAAAATTGCAATGCATATCCTTTTCATTTACACATATAGCATATAGATTTAGAATAGCTAAGATTAAATAATATTTAAGCTTTCTCTTTTGGAGTAGACACTTATGAAAAGCTCATAATAGGAGGGAACTCAAACTTCACAAAGGAAAATGTAGCTGTAATGTTGTTGCCTTGCTTTTACACATCTTGGAAGAAGTGCCATGAATTAAGCAACATCAAGCACATAACAACTTTATGGATTTCACAAAAATAATAGGGATTTGCACATCATCTTTCTATTCCTTAAAGAGCTTCAAAGATGCTTACATAAGCTCCTTATTGCATCCCAATCATTTGTTGATGATTGAAAAGCTAGCCACTGTGGCCCTCTCACATTGGAACTAGATAATCTAGGGAACTAGCTCACATTTGAAGGTTTTCACACTCTATTGCAGTGAACCAATTTGGGTTAGAGGCTATTCACACTTTTTAGGTCATTACACTCGGGATTTTGACTTGTTTTCATGCAAGACTTCTCAGTCTTGGTCAAGATGTTTTCCTACTAACAAACCAAGGTCTTTCAGGTCTAGTTAGCATACATAGAAGCTCTTTGGCATCAATTTTATATTTTTCTTGCACACACATACACAGATATTCACACAAAATAACACATGCCCTCTCGAAAAGCTTTGTACAAGGGAGGAAAATAATAAAACACACACAAGGAATGATAGGACACTAAATAAGGACAGAAAATGACTCAATCACATTGTGCGGGAAGGGTAACTGTTAATCTAGAGGTTCACACATGCTAAAGAACACATAGAAGCAATGCTACTTAGCATACACTACAATCACACTGACTGATGTTCTTATGGGGTTCTCCACGAGTGGATGCACAACATCACAACACTGCAAAGACAAGGGATCTCTAAAAGGCACAACAAGTCAGGAAAGAGCAGAGAGAGAGAAGAAATTATGATGAAACTCAAGAAGAGAATTTGGGAAATCTCTAGATTACATTTGTTGCTAGCTCATGTGCACTCAAAAACACAAAAATCATATGAAATTTCTAGCAATCTCTCAAATCAACTCTACTCAAACTCACATCAAATGATCAACCTGATCTTTTGACAATGAAATAAAACCTGAGAAGTAGCATAGTTTTCTTCTCATATCACAGTGAGTCACACTACAAAAAAATTTCATGTCTAGGGAAAATTTCCTTCCACTCTGACAATTTCTTAAGCTCAAAACACAAAGTTCATATTATCTAAGGAAGGTTTGGAATTGTAACATTAGGCTTGGCTAGAGTCGTGTGGATTGTAACTTCACAAAGGTATGTTTAGATTACAAGAAGAGTATGAAGGTGCAAGCTCTTCTTCTCATCTACAAGTGATATTTTATGTGGCCAAATCATGAGTCAGTCATCTATAGTATTGGACTCCTTTTCTTTCTTCTATTGTGTTTCTACACCATTGGACTCTTTAGCTACCTTCATACCGTTCTAGAAGCTTTTTCTAGAAGATAAAAAATTGCATATTTCTAATGGAATGCTGTAATCTGAGAATAATGAAGCTTTCTTTCAAACTTTTTAGATGCCTAAGGCATGAAGCTAGTCTATGATTGTAGTATGCTAGTGACTTATCTTTAGGGGAATGCAGCAATGATCGAGGGAATTGATGCTACCATGAATAAATGTAGAAGGAAGCACTAGCCAATCAAGAAGCCTTGTCATGTAGCATGTCGCACTACCTTGTCTTGATTCCTATAAGAAAGGTGGTAGCCCTTTGCAATTTGATGTAAGAATGCTACCAATAAAAATGATGCACAAGCTGACTATAGCCATTACTTCTCCTTGAGTATGCTCTCCTCCGTTATCAATAGAGCATCTAGAGCCTCACAATATCATTGATTGGAGAGGTCTCTCTTCTTTTACTCATCACAATAACTTTGTTCTTCTTATAGGATCAGTGCTATTTTGCCATGCTTGAGCCCTTCTTTGTCTTTGAACTTAGGACTAGCTCTCTCTCTCTCTCTCTCTCTCTCTCTCTCTCTCTCTCTCTCTGTGTCATGCAAGCCTCAAAGCTCTCCACCATGAACAATGCTTGAATAATACTTGCTTCCCATTCTAGAATCAATTGAACCTCTTCCTCTAAAACAATAATCTTCTCTCTACATAATAGATAACATCTAACAGCAGCTGAAGACTAACATATCTCCTTCATGCATTATTTGTTGTCATGAGCATCAATACGCTCTTAAATTTCACTCTCATTAGCAACCATGGGATAGGGCGACTCAGCCCATTGAATCCATGAATTGAATTTCACATAAAGAAACTATAAAGAGCATTAAGCTGCTTCAAAGAAGAATAAACAAAAAAAAAAGAACATAAAGAAACTATAAAGAGCATTAAGTTGCTTCAAAGAAGAATAAACAACAAAATAAGAACATAGCTCTTACCCTACCTATGACCAAATCCATGAATTGAATTTCACATAAAGAAACTATAAAGAGCATTAAGCTGCTTCAAAGAAGAATAAACAAAAAAATAAGAACATAAAGAAACTATAAAGAGCATTAAGCTGCTTCAAAGAAGAATAAACAACAAAATAAGAACATAGCTCTTACCCTACCTGTGACCAAATCCATGAATTGAATTTCACATAAAGAAAATATAAAGAGCATTAAGCTGCTTCAAAGAAGAGTAAACAAAAAAATAAGAACATAGCTCTTACCCTACCTGTGACCAAATCAAGGCATGAAGATCCAAAAGGGATAGGCTAAGTATAACATGATAGAGATCCAAAGCTAGTTGCTAACCAATTGCTACAACATAGACATGTTGAAAATAACTATCAAAGGAGTTATCCTGAGTGGTGGTTTGAACTATCTAGCTATCCTAGGACAACTGGACCAAGAACTCCTACTAAGACGAGGACTCCTATAGCCTGATATTTTATTTTCAAGTACTTTTGACTTGTTACTTTTATACTTCAAGACTTGATACTTGGGTGTGTAAAAAGGAGGGAGCTGAGTATTGTGAGTGAAGGAGAATAGGGCATCGACCTCAAGTCTTGACTCATGTAACGTGCATACCTATCGACTGTCCACCAGGCACATTTTTAGTGGTTCATCGAGAGACAAATCTAAGTGACACTACCTGTCGGCACTCCCATGGAATGTTACGGGGTTTGTCTCTTGGGGTTTCTCGAGTCCGCCTCGCAATGGAATGTTTGCGACCAAACCCACTAAGATTGACCTAAAATTTGGGTCCCTAGTGGTCAAGGTCTCTTGATAGCATTCTAGAGTCAGGACTTGGATATTCTACTGTACGCAGAGATACCCAAGTTGAAGTAGATCCATGCCACACTTGGTTCAAAGATAATGGGAAACAAAACGGATGGGTCACTTAACCTCTCTACCCGTGGGGCATAGTCCCATTCCGGTCCCCTAAAATTACATGAATCATGGTTCTAATTTAACAATTTCTAAAACCTTGTGAGAAGCCTCCCACTTCTCTGGGACCACCCTGCCGTAAGACGGACTCTTCGGGAGTTTCACCCACCCTCTTCCCTCAATAGGTGTTCTTTACTTATTTAATTAGGTCCTATCACAATTATGTGTGACATTTAATATCAACTTCTTTAATTAAGCCTTTTAGGGAACATGGTTCATTCCTGTAATTTATAGCATAGACATGAATATAGAGCAAGCAGTCCTTTTGACAAACAAGTTCAAACAAGTTCCTTAACTTATCTTCAAGTTAATCATTGTCTCTCCTACCCCTACAAGAGAAATTATATGTCCCTTCTGCGTGCCTGTAGAAGTAATTGGTCCAAATCACATGGCACCACAAATTCCATCCTCTATCTAGGATAGGATCTTCCAACGTCACAGATGTTGGGGCCAGGGAGGTCTTCAACTCCGTTTTGGACTTAGCAAGGGGTGCCCAAAGCTCCTTGACCCACAAGCTGCCTAGGAGTAAAACATTTTCACTACTCGACCTTCGGCCCATGAATCAAGTAGTGCCCTTTTCAGGTTGCTCCATGGTGCGATCATGGAGGTGATCCACCCGTCCAAAATATTCTTCCTTAACTAATCCAATTAAGAATCAAACACAATCCAGGCATTCAACCCTACTATCATCTTTAAAAAAAGCATCCTTTTATTTCCCATGGAAAATTTGTCATCATAGACCTTGCCATGAAATTATATAACTAATCAAGCACTTGGATGATTGCCCAAATATGCAACCAATAATTAATTTGGAAGCATAACTATTATGGAAGATGTTTGATCAACCATCAAGACCAATTGCATTTCTTCAAAGGTGCATGAACAAGTACAATATCACCTTTCCCTCATGCTCTCTCCCCCCCTTAGGATGCGTGAGCAATGCTATGCAACCTTTTACTTAACACTCTTTTCCTTTCGCTAACGCATATGATAAGGTCTCATACAATGTACAAGATTGTAAGTTCTATTGATCACTTACATTGATGGACAACCCAACCTTATTCCCAAACAAGTATAAAAGTCTTTCCTTTAACTTAGGGTTTCGTAATCCTTGAGCCCTCCACTTGCCTTTGAGGTCTGAAGTTGTTGTTTGTATCTAACCTAACCCCGAATTGGCTTGATGAAAATAGTAGTTATCAGATGGATCTCAAGGCATCTTAGTTTTAATCCTTATGGTCATTGCTTGTACTAACTACGCACATCATCAAGATCCCAAATTATCAAACTTGAGCTATCAGTTCATGATATTAGCAAGAGCTTGGGCAAAGATCTAGAGCTTGAAAAATGAATTTCGTTTAGACTAGGTTGCTTACCATGCAATCCATCATGTGTGCAATCCACAACATATACCTTCAATGTGGTGAAAAACATATCTACTATTTGCAAGAAAGGGGAGTTGACAATATTTTGGAACCTTATGTGATGTTCATGCTATGCATGAATTTATCACATAGCATCTAGAAGCAATTAACTCCTCTTGATACATGCATTTTGAAAAACAAGTCTTGCCAATATTTGAGATGAAGTATATCCCTTTCAATGATTTTATCTGGTACAAGGATTCGTGTAAATTTCAATGCATCATATGGATAAATCTATGCGAGGTCATTTATAGTTATGGTGGACCTAATGCAAAAAAATTTATCATACAATTTCCTATAAGTTCATAATCCATTGAGAAATAAATTCAAGCTACTCATTTAAATGAATTCATGCACATGTTAGGGCGATATAATATATGACTCAATGATTAGAGGAGATGGCAATTAGTACCTAGGTATTCAGAGACGAATTATCCATACCCAACATTGTATTTGTATTAGCTGCAATGTCCTTGTTGGCCGATGGATCTATTGTTGGATGCGGGATTTCCATTGATGTGTGTCACTCTTCGTTTTGGAGCCCTATTTTTAGCTTAGGAATCTCTCGACTAAAGATGAAGCCTTTGTATTATCTCTGACCAATGACTTGATCGATAAATCAAGACATCCTAGAAAAACAGCCTAGTTATGTGCATCATTGGTAGAGGACCTTGCTGGACTTCCTATCCTTGTAGAGAAATTCCACGAAGTGGGAGCAGGGATTTTGTAATTGAGGCCTCTCAAACAAGAGCAAGTGATGGAGGGTGGGACTGTATGCGCAATATGCAATGTGGGCTTGTGTATATGAACCCGTCTTATGGAAGGGACCTTCTAGAACCTTCCAAAACTCTCTCTCTCTCTCTCTCTCTCTCTCTCTCTCTCTCTCTCTCGTCAGAGAGATAGCATGCCGTCCTCTAAATTGGAGGGGGAAGAGATTTGATAATGGGGGAGGTGGGGGAAAGGTGGTATGGGGTGGTGGTTGTGGTGTCTCACCCCATCCACCACGTGTCAACGTGTGCGTGGCAATGGGGAAGTCCTCAGCCCCCTAGGTGGGCAATGGTCTGGTTGAGATGGTCAGGGGGTGGTAGGCCATGTGGCCTCCCCCCTCTCATCTTCATCATCTTTGTTATCTTCACTTCCCTTCACTTCTCCCCTTCTTTCCCCCCCGCCACCTCTTTGGCATTGATAGGGAGGGAGGAGATAAAAAAAATTGCCTTCTTTAAAAAAATAATTAAAATTATTAACATAAATTTTTATCCCTACCTTAACATAAAATGTTAAATGGTCTATAGAGTGGGTTCATGCATAGGAAGATCAAAAGAGTACTTTCCTCTTGATTTTGGGGTGCGTACGCGGGGAAGATGACGACAAAATTGATCTTAAGTCCATGGATATTATACCTTCATTTATGTTTGATTCCAATTGCAAACTAGTAAAGACATACAGAATCGTAGCGGGGGTGAAAATTAATATTTAATACTGGAGACATTACATCCTCTCCCCTTTAAGAACTCGAGATGTTCTCATCTCGAAAGGAACTAGGGGTTTCATTGTGGAACTTATGGGGTAGGACCCATCACGTATTTGTTGCAACACTTGACCACTCATAAGCATGCGTGTCTGGATTAAAAAAAGTTTATTGTAGTTACATATCATGAATATCTTCTAGGTTTTTTTTCCCAAGTATTTGATAAGTTCTTGGTAGGTTCTGGAATACTGAAGCTTGTACAACTTCATTTCTTGTAAGTTCAAGTTCTCTTTGAGTCCTGTTGGGACAATTGACATGGATATGTCGAATGTTGTGGAACTAGGAGCATTGATGTTTAGAGTGGTTTTGATATTCCCTTTTGAAATGACCTTACTCCTTGCAATAGAAACAACGCGGAACTCTATCACTTGGGGTCACAAGATTCTTGGTTGTCTTTGGCAGGATTTTCTTCTTTAGACCAAATTGCCCTAGGATCCTTTTAGCATACCAAAGTGGTCTTTTATCTCATAAACTTTGTTTCCAAATCATCCTCTTTTTAGATTTGGACTGAGATCCATGGACAATCGGCTTTGCTTGTAATACTAAAGAATACTCCTAAGCTTTGACATTCTAGTATTACACAATATATATTAGTTGAGAAGAAACAACTTAAGAGAAATTCATTGTAAGTTATAGCTGTCATTTCTTGCTAAAGTATCTCTTATCTCTTGTAAGTTCTAGACTCAAAATTGATGCAACTCATATTACTCGGATTGATTGCAGTTACAAGAGTAAGGTTTATCCCAATACAAGTTGTATTACATGTCAACAAAATTTCTAGGGTTTCTAGTCATCCTAAAGACGTGTAGTGGGTTGTAGGTCTTCGTCTTCATCTGATTTCTCTATATATCCAAAGGCTACACTTGTGTAGCCTCATTTTCTTAGAGGCTCAATATCTTCTGGACTTAAGTCAGGGCTGTCTACTTGGACATACCCTAGCTCATTACAATGGAAGGATCGACGGTAGGGATATCTCTTACAGATGTGCCCTATCTCTCTGGACGTGTGGCATCTCTTGTCTTGATCTTGGAATCATCTTTGTCACAATTTTCCGATTTAAGTTCTTAGATGATTGGCTTTGCTCGAAGTAATGCATCTTGCAAATCTGTTGGATGCATTGCCTCAAGATGGTGGTTCAGAGGAGTGTTTAGGCCATGCAAAATTTGGATACTTGTTGCGCAATATCCATAAACACCATATTGGGGAATATGGGAATTTCCCATAAGTTTGGGACACCTGGTCAAATCTTTGGATTTTTCATAACTTGAATACTATAACTCCAAATCGAGTGCTCTATAGCTCAATAAATTCCATTTTTCAAGCACTTTCCAATGATAGGTCAAATCATATGGTTTTGAGAAACTTATGGGTATGTTATCCATGTGCCACCTTTTTAGTATTCAAACAATGGGAATTGGGAGATATTTCCAAACTCACTAATATTGTGTTCATAGGTGGTGCATATTCTAGTAGGGTTACAAACTTTGAGTAGTAAGTGTTGAGAAATAAACAAATGATGTATGCTCCAAGAAGAGCTGTACTGAATCCCATATGCACAGTGAGGAGAGTGGAACAACCAAACTTCTATAAAGCATTGTACTTGATATCACTTTCATATGGAATGAATACAACTTCATGATGCTTTGTACTTTCAGTTAAGTGTCTTAACTTTGTCAGTCCTATACAAGATTGTGTTTATGAGTCCAAGCTGCCATCTTGGAACGTAATTCACTTGTGTAACAGATTGTCTCTACTTGTCTATGTCATCATGAGTTTGGTCCTCATCTTCAACCCACCATATCTCTTGTCATGTTCTTTTGAAAATGATCCACTGTAGCTCCTAAAATCAGTAAAAAAACTAGGCCTGGGTCAAAACATAATCCAGGAAGCCATAGCCAAAGCTTCAAATTTGGACATTTTTCACTGTTTCTTCTCATTGAAGTTATCAACAGTGATTTTAATCACTGAGAAATACTCTTTGAAGTTCATTACAATTTCCTAAGGAAGCTCAAAAGTCTTCTACAAAGTTCATGAGAGAGCAAATTAAGTACCAATTAGTATCCATTAATACTCAACTAGTGTCAATTTGACACTAATTCTCTTGTGTCTCTTGACACATTAAAATACAATATTTTTTCTTGTTAATTGAATCTTTTCAACATGGCAGAGCTTGAGCAAATAGTTAATTCAATGGTGAAGGTTTTCATGCTTGGAAGGAGAAGATCATGTATTACTTGATGCGAAAGGACTTGTGGAACCTATTTGAAGATGATGTAGATAGCAAGAAGGAAGATGATGAAGATGGGCTTGTTGAAGAAGACCGGCTCAAGGATCCAAGGGCGAGCTATAAATCCTCGTCCCCCGAAAGCTCATCCCGCCGCAAAGGAGCATGGAACGGATTCTACAGAAAAAGAAACAACATATCAATCCACCATACAATAATGCATTCAAATATCTCATGGTAACTATGGACAAGAAAGATGAGTGACTTACAGGGCCGCCGCATCTATACAATCGGTCGATCAATGCATTGAGACCGTGCCTCTCTGCATATCGAGTCTCAAGGCCTTGCGAATCGCGATTTGTAATGGAGTGCTGCAAAGAAAACAAAATGCTAACTGTTAGAAACATGATTGTCAGTACAAAAAATATTTCAAAAAAATAAATAAGCAAAACAAAAGAGAAACTTACAAAGTCCTCCAAATATGTCCTGTGGCCACCACTCCCAAGATGATGGACCACTCCGGCCTCGAGTCGTGCCCTCGCCGCCTCCCGTGCTGACTCCAACGTCCTGGCGAATCTGTAGCCTTCTTCCTTAGTCGGCGCCAGTCGTCTGCATCTAATCACTCGGGCTTTGCAGCCCCACTCTTGATTGCCTTGCATGTGTCGGATCATCTATGTGACATATATGCACGCATGCAATCCATCATCCAGCCCGTAGAGAATCTATCTACTGCGGGGCTGGCACCGAAAACTCCTCGTGCAAGGATGCTACTATGTAGTCCTTGCTCCCCTCCGGTATGTTCTTCCAATGATCCAGGACGTTGTGCCGAAAAACTTGTTGGCACAACTCTCTCATGCGAGCCATCACTCTCCTCCCCTCATCATTCATGATGATGGCTCCTGACCTACTATCAACCAGGTATCCATAACCCCTAGGAGTCTGCCTAAGATGGGTCCTCTCCCATCTCCGTCCACACTCCTGGGCATATCCAGGAGACCCCTCTACATCCGGTGTACCGACGGGGGTAACCTCTCTCAGAGTGGCACTCAAAGGGGTGCCAGCAAAGGGGGTGCCACCAAAAGGGGTGCCACCTGCTGACGGCTGCGCAAAAGCCAGAGTAACTAGAGTAGATGTCCCCATAGGTGTGACAAATCCTGGAGGTGATGCAGCTCCAGCTGAACGACGAGACGGAGACACCACATCCGTGTCTCCATAGCAGCACCCCCTGATCCCGATGCAGTCCCTCCCTCTGGCCCAAGTCGTGAGCGTCGAGATCGTCTGCTCGAAGCTGAAGCATCTGATTGCGCTGAAGCAGATCTAGCAGAGCGCCCTGACGAAGAACGAGACAGCTCCTGATCTGCCATCTCTCTGAATCTCGCGAGCTGGTATGGAGACATGCGTGCCATCATGTCTTAAAACTCCTCATCGCTCATCCCTCGACTCATCCTGAAAAAGTCACCTGCACAGATAAAAAATGGTGTTAGAATAATCAATTTAAACTATACAAAGCACAGTAATATAAATCATTTTTGAAAAATCCATCTTAAAATGCATATCTTATGTACCTTTATGGAAGATCTAAACAACGAATTGAGTAATACAATTCTCGAAGAATGAAGTATTCTATGGTCCCATGTTAATCTCGTGACACAACTCTGCATACACTGGAAGGTTGATAAACATGTCACCACAAAAGAACGAGTCTGCCTCGTTCTCAAAAAATTCTTGGACTACTGTATTTCCATCATTGTTAGCCGATGCGGGCTCCAAGCTTGCGCTGGCCTCCACCCCTTGTAATATTGACCCCTCTATTTACATATTTTCTTCATCTATGCCCAGAACATCGCTTTGATCATATACTCTCATACTTCGAGGAGTTGAAGGTATAACATACCACCATCGAGGTTGTTGGGGGTTTGGATAGAAGATTACCTGTTCACAAACACGTACAAATCGAGTTCAAACCATTGTGACATAAACCATGTCGTATTACAATTAGCAAGCAAATGACTATTTGTACCTGTTCACAATGGGCCGGCAACACAAAGGTGTCGTGCAAATCCATCCATTTTTTTTCGGAATCTATTTCAAGAAATCCAGATGGACCTCGTCGAACTGTTGCTCCAGCTCCTCCAAGTATCACTTTGAACCACTGCACATCGAATAGTATCATGGAGAAGCTACGGTAATCCACCGTAATAATACTTTGCAAGCTCCCAAAATACTCCATCTCATCCACAACCGTGTTCGGATCCATTGCTCGTCGCCAGCTCTCTTGCTCAAACCTTGCCATGACACCACAGTCCATTGTGGAGCGCATTTTGTCAATATGCTCCACGCGAAAATGCCGTCCGCGTGACCATGCAGCACTATATATTTTGTACTGTACATTGAAACACTCAAATTAGATGTCGCATATAAAATTTAGATACGACACATTCTAAACCCCTCATCACCTTTGGACTACATCCCCTCGAGAACTCCCACTCCTCCATTGAGACCTCTGTCCCTTCGTTGGATGCTGCGGTCAAGGCTCCATGCAACCATCGTGTTGATATAAATCGCGGCATCTCCTCCATACCTTCGGGATATCGAATCGGTCGATGATGCGTACTGCGTCGGAATTCAGCTCACACTTCCTCTCGATCTTGCCTTACAATCTGGTACTTGGCGAGCCACGTCTCCATGGAGGCATGGTGCAACATACAAAAGCGATTCACCTTCTCTTCCATTGAGGCATCCATTCTTTTTTCTATCCCATTTCCAACCACCACATCTCCAGTCAATCTATCATCGTCCTTTAGTGTCCATAGCATTTCATGGTCTGGTTCCACCGTTGGTAGCCATTGTGAGATATGCACTAACGCCTCTGACACCAACCAACGTTCCACCATGCTACCTTCTGGACGAGCTCGTTGTCGCACAAAGCCTTTCAGGGTTTTCATGAAGTGCTCCAGGAAGAACATCCATCGCGTATGGACAGGTCCAACAATCTCCACTTCGTCCACAAGATGCACAAGAAGGTGAACTTGTATCGTGAGAATGCTAGTGGGCAGGTATTTCTCAAAGAGACAGACCATCTCCACTACTCCCCGCCTTGCGGATTCAATAGAGGACGTCTTAATCTCTTTCTGTGAGATCCATTGCATCAAAGTTGACAACTTGTAAATGGCCCCGTGAATTTCTGGAGTAAGACATCCTGCGATCGCGATCGGTAGGACAAACTGCCACAAATGGGAAAGCATTATGAATAATGGCTACTTTTCAAATTGCAAAATGCCCACGCTAATTACAATCCATTCTGTTCACAAACCTGACATATCTTATGCCAATCATGGGATTTTAGCCCCGACAATTGGTCATCTTTAGAAAATGCGGACCTGAGAGAATGCATCATACCCGTCGGAGTGCGGATAGACTTGATTACTTGCTTCACAATGCGCTCTTCTTTGGTGGACAAAACCCAAGGAGCGTGAGGAAGCTGCACTCCCCCTTCAGCACTCGACTGCGGCCAAAGCGCCACCATCTACCTACCTCCTTCAAATCCATTCGTGACCCCATAGTGTCTCTCTTTCCTGTGATGTGGTTCCATAGCAAGCTGCCCACATTCTTGAAAATATGCATGGGATCCAACAAGTGGTTGACCTGTAAGTGGGTCCAATATGGCAACTCGTAGAAAACTGAGAACCATCGCATTCCATTTGGATGTGATTCCGGGTTTACCATTTTCAACTCGTACCAGCTTGCAGTGTTCATATGTGTTGGAGGTCGTACAAAGAAAACCTTCCCTGAGTTCATGATCCTCTAGCAAGAAAGCGGCGTGTCCTTGATATACCATCTTCTTCATGGTTCGTGACCTTCGGGAGTCTAACTATGGCCCACACAATGGACATGCATGATAACGTGAGGTAACCAGACCTGTAAGACGAGCCATGACCTAGTGAATACTTGATTGAATGAAATAAAATACAGATATTACCAGCGAGAATGGAGGTATGCTCACCTGAGCACTCTCCCAATCCCGGAAAGTCATGCATCGTCCACATGAGAATGGCTCGAATGTTGGCTGACCGCCGACCATCGCGCCTGCTCATATCTTGCACAGTGACCCCCTCCTCCCACAAAATCTTAAGCTCATCGACTAATGGACGAAGATACACGTCCATATTTTTTACTTTGTAGCGGCCCGAGACGAGCAAGCTAAGGATGAGATGTCCTTTCTTCGTAGAAAGCCATGGAGGGATGTTGTAGTTGACAAGCACTATAGGCCACCTGGGAAGGTAGAGTCAATGTGGCTCCATGCGCGCGGATCCGTTGATATTCGTTGAACTCCATCCGTGGACCTATTTTGCACATGCCACGTTGTCAAGCTTGCCATGCCAGACGTGCGAAACATGTGGTTTATGTGGGGGATGAGCGGAAAGTGTCTGAGAACTTTTTGAGGGATGGTTTTCCCTTGCAAGTCCTGTCGATACCTGTGAGCACCACACTTTGGACATGTCTCCATAGTCTCGTATTCATCTCGAAACAGTATGCAGTCGTTGATACATGCATGGATGTTATTGTAGTCCATGCCAAGCTTCCGTAAAACATGTCGTGCATCATCACAAGACTCAGGCATGGTATTTGTAAGTGGTAATATATGATATTTCAATAACCTGAAAAAAATCATAAAACACCTTGAAAAAGCACAAATGTTTGCAATAATATTGTAAAAAAAAATAATCAATGAAGCCTATGTGCAAGGTACCTGAATAACTCAGTCACACTCGTATTGCTCCAATCGTATTTTGCTTGCACACTTAAGAGTGCAAGCAATGTCTTCAACCAAGATACTCGGCACCCATCATATAATGGTATGGATGATTCCTCTCTAAGTAGGTCAGATGTCTCAACATCCATGGGAATCAATGCATCGATCATTGCCTCCATCTCAGGCTCCAAGATTGTAGGTAGGTCGGGAAGGTTGTCTGTCTCCTCTGGCATTGACGGTATAGATGGGCCTTGCGAGTGGTGGATTGGCTCCTGCAATCCATCCATCGCATGCCCACGAACTCTTCTAATTGGCCGCAAAGGGTGCACTCCCCCTTAGGTCGAGACATCACCCCCTGGATAGAAAATTTGCCAACAAGACCCAATCTTATTGTGTATGGTTTTCAATTAGCTTGCGAGTACAATGCATGATTAATATTAACTTCAAATTACCATTTGCTGAAAATCTGCAATCGATTGATCAATGATCTCAGATTGAAACTCACCAAATCGTCGTACGTGTTCTATAGACAATCGGCGTTTTCACCTAATTGCCAACTTGCATTGAGAGCAAGGACATGGGACATGCTCATTAAGATACGTCTCACGGTCTTGAACAATAAGACCTTCTTCCTTTTCCATCTTATCTACATTACAGCAAACGAGGCTTAAATGGATAGCTTTATGGAGATGTATGTCAAGTTGTAAGTTGACCATAAATCTTGCATTGTACATAATAGTTCAGAGATTTTTTGATGTTATATCTCGGCCTTGTATCATGCTCAAGGATTTGTTTGTCCCGGTAGATAATTATTCGTTATTGTAAAAAACTGCACTAGAGGGCTTTGAGTATAAGTAATCCATTTATGAGCATCATTGAGGATCTCTTGGTCTAATAATAAATTAGTCTCAACAAAAAGCATCTTAGAAATGTGGTTTTTTTGTCCTAGGATCGCGTATTAAAATTAATGCCATCTATGAAATTTATCAACTATAGTAATAAAATTTATTTCAATCAATTCTACTCATAGTCATAAGACCTGAGAGAAAATATCCTATACTCAATTTAAGGGATTCTTCTTCTATAACAATACTTTTGGGTTCATTTTGATGAAGTACCGTAATGACCATTAGCTAGGGTATCATTTTCTTTTAGTCCTTCCGTTGACTAGTTGGCATGATTTCTAATTTGTTATGCCTATAAAGTTAATACAAAAACAATGAATTATGCATATCACAATTAGATCCCCTACTTGGACATTATGAAGGACATGACCAATTTTAAGCCATCTTAAAGAGTCACCAATGTACGTGGCCCATGGCAAAGCACATTGCATACCATTATTGATAAGTCGATTATCTTAAATTTCCTTCCCCTCCCTCTCCCTCTCTTTCTCTCCCTCTCTCTCCCTCTCCCTCTCTTTCTCTCTTTCTCTCTCATTTCCTGTCCTAAACAAGCAAAAAAGAAAGTGATTCAAACATTAAACAAGCAAGAGGGAGAGTGAGAGAGAGAATGCACTCTCCCTCCCTCTCCCTCTCCCTCTCCCTCTCTTTCTCTTTCTCTCCCTCTCTCATTTCCTTCCCCTCCCTCTCCCTCTCCCTCTCTTTCTCTCTTTCTCTCTAATTTTCTAAACAAGCAAAAAATAAAGTGATTTAAATATTAAACAAGCAAAAGGGAGAGGGAGAGAGACAATGCACTCTTCCTCTCTTTCTCTTTCTCTCCCTCTCTCATTTCCTTCCCCTCCCTCTCCCTCTCCCTCTCTTTCTCTCCCTCTCTTTCTCTCTCATTTCCTCTCCTAAACAAGCAAAAAATAAAGTGATTTAAACATTAAACAAGCAAAAGGGAGAGGGAGAGAGAGAATGCACTCTCCCTCCCTCTCCCTCTCCCTCTCTTTCTCTCTTACTCTCTCGTTTTCTCTCCTAAACAAGCAAAAAAGAAAGTGATTTAAACATTAAACAAGCAAAAGGGAGAGGGAGAGAGAGAATGCACTCTCCCTCTCCCTCTCCCTCCCCCTCCCTCTCCCTCTCCCTCCCTCTCCCTCTCTTTCTCTTTCTCTCCCTCTCTCATTTCCTCCCCCTCCCTCTCCCTCTCCCTCTCCCTCTCCCTCTTCCTCTCCCTCTCCCTCTCCCTCTCTTTCTCTTTCTCTCCCTCCCTCTCCCTCTCCCTCTCTTTCTCTCTCATTTCCTCTCCTAAACAAGAAAAAGAGAGTGATTTAAACCTTAAACAAGCAAAAGAAAGAGAGAGGGAGACTCACCGATGAGATATGGCGAGCATGGGGCGACTCCTCTTTGCGATGAAGGCTCATCCTCTCCTTCGCGAACAACGGTGGCGGCGGCGGCAAGTCTTCTTCCTCTCCTTCTCTCACGACGGTCACTCTCTCCCTCGCTCTCGCTCTCAAAACTCACAATGGAGCAAACGCGAAATGAAAACCGCGCTCGGTTTCGGCCGCTTTTTTTCCCTGTGGAGCGTCGCTATTTGCGTTGCAAATGCGACGCACATAGCGACGCTATTAGCGACGCCAATAGCGACGACAATAGCGACGCCGCTATCCGCTGTCGCTAATTGGCGTCGCTACTAGCTCAAATCCTTGTAGTGCAAGTTTCTACCGATGGATGTAAAACTTTGTTATTACTTCTTTGAATCTTACAAGAAATATTATGGCTTCATTATTTATTATTATCTTCTGCTAACATCATCAAGGCATTGTTCTTACCCCTTTCCACTTCCTTTGTACCTAATGGTAACCAATTACTGATAGTAGAGGAGATTGTTTTCCTTTTACAGAATAAAACTTCAACCTCCTTGGTACTTAATAAAGTTATTAACAATTCAAGAGTGCCAATGGCCCATATCTCTTCTCCTATATGAAAGCAGTTTTGTCAATTCCTATAGGATCACTTCATGTCATGCAAGCTTGTGTCCAAGTGCCTATTCAAAGAATTATTTACTACATCTGTCAAGATACTTGACAGTGTCAAGTTTAATTGGGTAGCCTTTAAGAAAGCTGCCTTGAGTGACATCCATAAACAGATGACTGTAACTCTACAGCTTCAATGGATTCACACAAAAAGCCAGCATTAAAGAGCTAGAAATCAAGATCACTTCTTTAGAGGAGAAGATTGTGTTAGTACATAAAGAGAAAAATTATGCCCTCGAGGAGATGGTAGCATTAGCTAGTAAGCTTGATACATGTGAGGGTTAGTTTACAGCACTCTCAAGAAACTGTAGAGTCATAAAAGAAGCTTATTTTCAAAACTCCACAGTAAAGTAGCTACCCTTTCTGTTCCTCCTCTAGCTCCTTGGTATCTTCTGTGCTACCTTCTAAAGAGAAACTTTACCAGATACATTTCGCTTCAAAGGAACAGGCTTCCACACTTGGCAGACAAGGATCAAGTTGATCTTGATGTAGAAGGGCCTCTGGTCAATAATTAGTGGCCAAGAGATTAAACTAAAGATGTTTCTCTTATATTATTATGGCAAAAGAATGATGACAAAGCCCAAACAATCATCAAGCTTGAGCTTGATGACAATTATATCCACCTTGGAGACACATGATACTTCTCATGCCACTTGGAAACAGTTGGACACACTGTTTGGTGCCCAATCTAAATCTTCAAAATATGGACTGTTGATTGAGTTTTTCAGCTTGGATATGAAGGCTAATACATCCCTTGCAACTCGCCTTAACTATATGAAAGTTTTCTAACTCAACTTGTAAGGATTAACTTAAAAATGGAAGAAGACATATACATTTGAGACTTGCTCAAGAGTCTTCCTCCAGAATTTGGTAATGTATACACTACACTAATTAATATTGGTGCACAGATCGATTGCCGTATACGCGCGTAGTGAGTGTTAGAAGGTCCCCAAGAACAAAAGAACTCTACTTTTTACACAAAAACCAATGAAGAAAGCTTGCTCGACATGAACAAGAGACCAATTGGGTGCAATCTCCCCCCATGCCTTGTGTGAGCGCTCCACAAAGCATGCATTTAATATATTATTCATCTTCAAGCTCAAATAATAGCCCAAATTACAAAATAGCATGCTTTAGCTTTTGAGTTTTCTTTTGTGCCAATAAGGAATTAAAGCTAATGGGCGCCCAAGAAGTCAGGTAGTACCCAAATACAATGTCCAATACAAGTATTTAAATCGTGCGCCCATGCGCATACAAAAATAATAAATAAATATCAAGCGCTTTAATAAATAAGCGTGACAAAATATAGGCACCATGCCTAAGATACGCGCCCATCAAAAATATTGACGATAACTTGAATACACACTATCCTCCAATGCTTCCCACTGCCACCGCTGCTTGCTCTACACATCAACTAAAACATTCACAATTGTTAGAAAAATAATACAATTAAACTGACAAAAGTGAATACCTAGCAGTCTTCAGCTACAAAAATAAATTGGTTAGAAATCAATCCTAATCTTAATTTATTATGAGTGTGCACTCTAAACTCATAAATGTTTATTAATTTAAATATGTATTTTGCAGAATCACCCGCTATGGAATCACCCATGTACACATAAAATTAACAAAACGTCCGAAATAAATTGGTTAGAAATCAATCCTAACCTTAATTTATTACGAGTGCGCACTCTAAACTCATAAATATTTATTAATTTAAATATGTATTTTGCGGAATCACCCGCTATAGAATCACCCATGTACATATAAAATTAACAAAATGTCCGAAAGGATAGGCGTCCCCATCGACTTCTCGCATAAAGAATCCACTTTGTGTATGAGCCCCAATAACGACAAAATTTTACGAAATCCACCACAAAAACTCACGGGATCCACCGTGGAATATGCCTCCTGGCATCATACCCCCGGGGTGGGATAGCAATTGTCCTCAATTGCTATTAGCTCAATGTGGAGCTAACAGAGTGGGAAAAGCATTTAGGTCTCTAGCGTGTATCCATTGGCCTCTTTAACAGGATGGTTTTTAAACTTGACCAAATATCTAGAATATCTACGGCCAGTTCTAATAGTCATAAAGTCAGTATTTATAATAGTTTCAGGCTCAAGGATTTCAGTTTCATCATCTAGTAAAGGAGGGTTTTCATAGACAGGGTGTACAGGTAATTGGCCTCTAAAAGGTCGTAATAAACTGATATGGAATGTGTTGAGAATTTTCCAATGTTGTGGTAGCTCTAGTTTAAATGCATTGTCATTGATTTTGTGTATGATCTTGAATGGTCCATAAAATCTAGGTGCTAATTTCACAACTGGGTGTTTATCTACACTTTGTAATCTACGTTTTTCTATTTGTAACCAAACATAATCATCAACTTTAAAATTCATAGCCTGTCTTTTCTTATTTGCTTGTTTTGTATATGATTGTTGGGCTTTGGCAATCATATCTTTAACTTCATAAAAAATAGTAGCATGCATGTTAGCAATATCATCAACAGTTTGAATTTTATTTGATAATGATGCAACAGGTGTAGACAATCGATATCCATAAATAACTTCAAATGGTGCTTTCTTTGTAGCTGCATGTGGTGTATTATTATATGCAAACTGAAGTAAATGTAGATGTGTATCCCATGTGTGTGGTTTTGAAATAGTGTAAGCACGTAAAAGATCTAAAACAGTACTTTTAGTAGCTTCTGTTTGACCATTTGTTTCAGGATGAAATGCAGATGAAAAATCAATCTTTGTTCCTAAGTTAGCAAACAAAGTAATCCAAAAATTATTACAAAATCTAGAATCACGATAAAAAATAATAACTTTTGGTAAACCATGGTTAGTGAAAACAGTTTTCAAAAACATTTAAGCAGCTTGAGATGCAGTTAAAGTTTTCTTGCATGGAATAAAATATGCTTGTTTGCTAAACCTATCTACAACAGTCCAAATCATATCATGGTTAGCTTTAGTGTTAGGTAAACCAGTGATAAAATCCATTGAAATATGTTCCCATGTCGTGATGGAATAGATAATGGCATTAATAAACCATATTGTTTACCATGATGTCTTTTAACTCGTTGACAAATTAAATGTTCAGATATAAAGTTAGATACATCAATGTCCATATGTGTCTAATAAAAATCTTCAGTCAATGTACGCAAAGTAGATATAATTCCTCTATGACCTTGATATGGAGGACAATGAATTTCATGCAAAACAACTGATCGAAATGGAACAGTCACACATTATCTTTTTTCATAAAACATGAATCCATTATTATAAGACAGTGAATCAATAGGAATCCAATTATTTACAACTAGTTTATTCCAATCAACTTGAAAAGTAGGATCCTGATGATAAGTATCTTTCATAGGGATAAGGGAATCAAATGATATCACACAAACATTATGAATTGTCAGTCTTCTACTCAAAGCATCAGCTACAACATTCTCTTTTCCAAGTTGATATTGTATAAAGGGATGAAAACTTTGAATAAAAGTGGCCCATTTAATGTGTCGGTCAGATATTTGTGGTTGACTAAGGAGATGTCGAATCCTTTGTTGGTCAGTTTTGATCATAAATTCAGATCCCATTAAGTAATGTTTGCATTGACGTAAGGCTTGTACTACAACTAGCAATTTTTTGTCACAGGTAGAATATTTAAGTTCAGATAGTTTGAGTTTACAGCTAGAGTAGGCTATGGGATGGGAATCTTGCATAAGGATGGCTCCTATTCCAGATCCACTAGTATTAGTAACTACTAAAAAGAATGGTCTATTGAAGTCAGGTAGTTGTAATACAGGAGCATGAGTTAAAGCATGTTTCAATAAATCAAAGGATTTTTATTGATTGTCAGACCAGTTATACACAATACCCTTCTTTAAAAGTTTTGTCAAAGGTAATGCAAGTAATGAGAAATTCCTCACAAACTTTCTGTAAAAACTAGCAAGACCTAGAAAAGAATGTAATTCATGCACATTTTTGGGTATGGGCCAATTTAAAATTGCTTCTATCTTTTTAGGGTTGACTTTAATACCTTCTGATGAAATAATATGCCCTAGATATCAATTTCTGTTTCGAAGAATTCACTCTTTTCTAGATTAGCATATAATTGATTGTCTTTTAACAACTTAAAAACTAAAGATAAATGTTCATAATGCTCATTCTCATTTTTACTGAATACTAATATATCATCAAAGAAAACTATGACACAATACTAATGTTTCAAAAATATGCGATTCATCATACGACTAAATGTGGCTGGTGCCTTAGTTAAACCGAAAGGCATAACTAGAAATTCATAGTGTCCAAATTGTGTTCTAAATGTAGTTTTAATATATTAGATTTATCCAATCTTACTTGATGATAGCCAGATTTAAGATCTATCTTACTGAATATGGCAGATCCTTATAGCTTATCCATAAGATCATCTACCCTAGGAATCAGATATCTATTCTTAACAGTAATTTTATTTAGGGTACGATAATCAATGCACATGCGATAAGTATTAGTTTTCTTCTTCACTAATAAAACAGTTGCACCAAAAGGAAAACTACTAGGTCTAATTAATCCTATGTTAAGTAATTCTTCTATTTGATTTTGAATTTCTTTCTATTCAATTTGGTTATGTCTATATGGTGCTTTACATGGTGGTTGTATTCTAGGAATTAAATCTATTTTATGATCTTCAGGTCGTGAAGGTGGTAATCCAGGTGGTAAAACAACAAGCAAAACAATCTTGAAATTGGGCAAGAAATTGTGTATGCCTAGAATGCATCTGTTTTTCTTTAGCTTGAAGTTAATTCACCCATATTAAATAAGATTTGGTACTTTTATGTAATGCACGTTTAGCTTGAGTATGAGTAAGCAGTGGAAAATTATTGGAAGCGTGCATACCATGCAATGTGATTTGTTTTCCTTGAAAATAAATTTTAATTGAATGCATAGAATAATCTATCACTACAAGATATAGACCTTATAGCGACGTTTAAAGCGACGAAAATACAAACAACAAAATTTTCCCCCGTCGTCGCAAAAAGCGTCGTTATTGACGACGCAATAGAATCGTCGCTATTTGTGTCGCTATATGCGTTGCTATATGTGTTGCAAATGCGACGCATATAGCGACAGTTGTAGACAATTTGCGACGCTCATAGCGACGCGAGCAGTAAATTTACGACGCAAATAGCAACGGTAACAGAGAAAAAAAATTTGTGGTAGGGCAGCTTGTTTCTGCATTGCTGCATACAAAGTGTTTGCAAACAAAAAGAATGTATACTGAAATCATAAAACTGATACATGAAATAAATACATGATCTCATAAAATGCGATTGGTACAATCATGAAACAATATTACTAATACATAGAAAATCTCTACATAGATCAGGCGACTAAAAACTAAAGGTGTGTGAGCTCTAAGGATCCAAGGGCGAGCTACAAATCCTCATCCCCCGAAAGCTCGTCCCGCTGCAAAGGAGCATCAAACGGATTCTGCAGAAAAAGAAACAACATATCAATCCACCATACAATAAAGCATTCAAATATCTCATTGTAACTACAGAGAAGAAAGATGAGTGACTTACAGGACCGCCGCGTCTATACAATCGGTCGATCAATGCCCTGAGACCGTGCCTCTCTGCATATCGAGTCTCAAGCCCTTGTGGATCGCGATTTGTAATAGAGTGCTGCAAAGAAAACAAAATGCTAACTGTTAGAAACATGATTGTCAGTACAAAGAATATCTCAAAAAAACAAATAAGCAAAACAAAAGGGAAACTTACAAAGTCCTCCAAATATGTCCTGTGGCCGCCACTCCCAAGATGATGCACTGATCCGGCCTCGATTCATGGCCTCGCCGCCTCCGGCTGCTGACTCCAACATCCTAGCAAATCTGTAGCCTCCTCCCTTAGTCGGCGCCAGTCATCTGCATCTAACCACTCGGGCTTTGGAGCCCCACTCTTGATTGCCTTGTGTGCGTCGGATCGTCTATGTGACATGTATGCATGCATGCAATCCATCATCCAGCCCGTAGAGAATCTATCTACTGCGGCTGGCACCGGGAACTCCTCGTACAAGGATGCTACTATGTAGTCCTTGTTCCCCTCCGGTATGTTCCTCCAATGATCCAGGATGTTGTGCCGAAAAACTTGTTGGCACAACTCCCTCATGCGAGCCATCACCCTCCTCCCCTCATCATTCATGATGATGGCTCCTGACCTACTATCCACTAGGTATCCATAGCCCCTAGGAGTCTGCCTGAGATGGGCCCTCTCCCATCTCCGTCCACGCTCTTGGGCATATCCAGGAGACCCCTGTACATCCGGTGTACCAACGGGGGTACCCTCTACCGGAGTGCCACTCAAAGGGGTGCCACCAAAGGGGGTGCCACCAAAAGGAGTGCCACCAAAAGGCATGCCATCTGCCGACGGCTGCGCAAAAGCCGGAGTAACTGGAGTGGACGTCCCCACAGGTGTGACAAATCCTGGAGGTGACGCAGCTCCAGCTGAACGACGAGACGGAGACACCATGTCTGTGTCTCCACAGTAGTACCCCCTTGATCCTCCTGCAGTCGCAGTCCCTCCCTCTGGCCCAAGTCGCGAGCGTCGAGATCGTCTGCTCGAAGCTGAAGCATCTGATCACGCTGAAGCTGATCTAGCAGAGCGCCTGACGAAGAACGAGACAGCTCCTGATCTGCCATCTCTCTGAATCTCGCGAGCTGATCTGGAGACATGCGTGCCATCATGTCCTGAAACTCCTCATCGCTCATCCCTCGACTCATCCTGAAAATGTCAATACCTGCACAGATAAAAAATAATGTTAGAATAATCAATTTAAACTATACAAAGCACATTAATATAAATCATTTTTGAAAAATCCCTCTTAAAATGCATATCTTATCTACCTTTATGGAGGATCTAAACAACGAATTGAGTGATACAATTCTCCAAGAATGAAGTATTCTATGATCCCACGTTAATCTCCTGACACAACTCTGCATACACTGGAAGGTCGATAGACATGTCACCACAAAAGAACGAGTCTGCCTCGTTCTCAAAAAATTCTACGACTTCTGTATTTCCATCATTGTTAGCCGATGCGGGCTCCAAGCTTGCGGTGGCCTCCAGCCCTTGTAATATCGATCCCTCTATTTGCATATTTTCTTCATCTATGCCTAGAACATCGCTTTGATCATATACTCTCGCACCTCGAGGAGTTGAAGGTATAACATACCACCATCGAGGTTGTCGGGGGTTTGGATAGAAGATTACCTGTTCACAAACACTTACAAAGCGAGTTCAAACCATTGTGACACAAACCATGTCGTATTACAATTAGCAAGCAAATGACTATTTGTACCTGTTCACAATGGGCCGGCAACACAAAGGTGTCGCGCAAATCTGTCCATTTTTTTTTGGAATCTATTTCAAGAAATCCATATGGACCTCGTCGAACTGTTGCTCTAGCTCCTCCAAGTACCACTTTGAACCACTGCACATCGAATAGTATCATGAAGAAGCTACGGTAATCCACCGTAATAATACTTTGCAAGTTCCCAAAATACTCCATCTCATCCACAACCGTATTCGGATCCGTTGCTCGTCGCCGGCTCTCTTGCTCAAACCTTGCCATGACACCACACTCCATTGTGGAGCACATTTTGTCAATACACTCCACCCGAAAATGTCGTCCGCGCGACCACGCTGCACTATATATTTTGTACTGCACATTGAAACACTCAAATTAGATGTAGCAAGCAAATTTAGATACGACACATTCTAAACCCCTCATTACCTTTGGACTACATCCCCTTGAGAACTCCCACTCCTCCATTGAGACCTCTGTCCCTTTGCTGGATGCTGCGGTCAAGGCTCCATGCAACCATAGTGTTGACATAAACCGTGGCATCTCCTCCATCGTGTTGACATAAACCGTGACGCATACAAATGAGAAAGCATTATGAATAATGGTCACTTTTCAAATTTCAAAATGTCCACGCCAATTAAAATCCATTCTGTTCACAAACCTGACATATCTTATGCCAATCATGGGATTTTAGCCCAGACATTTGGTCATCTTTAGAAAATGCGGACCTGAGAGAACGCATCATACCCGTCGAAGTGCGGATAGACTTGATTACTTGCTTCACAATGTGCTCTTCTTTGGTAGACAAAACCCAGGGAGTGCGAGGAAGTTGCACTTCCCCTTCAGCACTCGACTGTGGCCAAAGTGCCTCCATCTTACCTACCTCCTTTAAATCCATTCGTGACCCTATAGTGTCTCTCCTTCCTGTGATGTGGTCCCATAGCAAGCTACCCACATTTTTGAAAATATGCATGGGATCCAACAAGTGGTTGAGCTGTAAGTGGGTACAATATGGCAACTCGTAGAAAACTGAGAACCGTCGCATTTCATTTGGATGTGATTCCGGGTTTACCATTTTCAGCTCATACCAGCTTGCATCATTCATACGTGCTGGAGGTCATCCAAGAAAACCTTCCCTGAGTTCATGATCCTCCAGCAAGAAAGCGGCGTGTCCTTGATATACCATCTTCTTCATGGTTCGTGACCTTCGGGAGTCTAATTGTGGCCCACACAATGGACATGCATGATAACCTGAGGTAACCAGACCTGTAAGGCGATCCATGACCTAGTGAATACTTGATTGAATGAAATAAAATGTAGATATTACCAGCGAGAACAAAGGTCTGCTCACCTGAGCACTCTCCCAATCTCAGAAAGTCATGCATCGTCCACATGAGAATGGCTCGAATGTTGGCTGATTGTCGACCATCGCGCCTGCTCATATCTTGCACCGTGACCCCCTCCTCCCACAAAATCTTAAGCTCATCGACTAATGGACGAAGATACATGTCCATATTTTTTACTTTGTAGCGGCCCGGGTCGAGCAAGCTAAGGATGAGATGTCCTTTCTTTGTAGAAAGCCATGGAGGGATGTTGTAGTTGACAAGCACTATAGGCCACACACTGTAAGAAGTCGAGCGCAGACCGGATGGGTTCACACCATCCATGGCGAGACTGAGCCGAAGATTCCTTGGCTCTCGCGCAAAGCTTGGGAAGGTAGAGTCAATGTGGCTCCATGCGCGCGAATCCGTTGATATTCGTTGAACTCCATCCGTGGACCTATTCTGCACATGCCACGTTGTCAAGCTTGCCATGGCAGACGTGCAAAACATGTGGTTTATGTGGGGGATGAGCGGAATGTGTCTGAGAACTTTTTGAGGGATAGTTTACCCTTGCAAGTCCTGTCAATACCTGTGAGCACCACACTTTGGACATGTCTCCATAGTCTCGTATTCATCTTGAAACAATATGCAGTCGTTGATACATGCATGGATGTTATTTTCGTCCATGCCAAGCTTCCGTAAAACATGTCGTGCATCATCACGAGACTCAGGCATGGTATTTGCAGGTGGCAATATATGATATTTCAATAACCTGAAAAAAATCATAAAACACCTTGAAAAAACACAAATGCTTGCAATAATACTGTTTTTAAAAAAAATCAATGAAGCTTGTGTGCAAGGTACCTGAATAACTCAGTCACACTCGTATCACTCCAATCGTATTTTGCTTGCACACTTAAGAGTGCAAGCAATGTCTTCAACCGAGATACTCAGCACACATCATATAATGGTATGGATGCTTTCTCTCTAAGCGGGTCAAATGTCTCAACATCCATGGGAATCAATGCATCGATCATTGCCTCCATCTCAGGCTCCAAGATTGTAGGCAGGTCGGGAAGGTTGTCTGTCTCCTCTGGCATTGACGGTATAGATGGGCCTTGCGAGTGGTCGATTGGCTCCTGCAATCCATCCATCGCATGTCCACGAACTCTTCTAATTGGCCTCAAAGGGTGCACTCCCCCTTGGATCGAGACATCACCCCCCTGGATAGAAAATTTACCAACAAGACCCAATCTTATTGTGTATGGTTTACAATTAGCTTGAGAGTACAATGAATGATTAATATTAACTTCAAATTACCGTTTGCTGAAAATCCGCAATCGCCTGATCAATAATCTCAGATTGAAACTCGCCAAATCGTCGTACGTATTCTATAGACAATCGGCGTTTTCGTCTATTTGCCAACTTGCATTGAGAGCAAGGACATGGGACATGCTGATTAAGATACGTCTTGCGGTCTTGAACAATAAGACCTTCTTCGTTTTCCATCTTATCTACATTACAGCAAACGAGGCTTAAATGGATAGCTTTATGGAGATGTATGTCAAGTTGCAAGTTGACCATAAATCTTGCATTGTATATAGTAGTTGAGAGATTTTTCGATATTATATCTCGGCCTTGTATCATGCTCAAGGATTTGTTTGTCCCGGTAGATAATTATTTGTTATATCTCATCTTTGAGTATAAGTAATCCATTTTAAAATTAATGCGCGCCATCTATGAAATTTAATAACTATAGTAATAAAATTTATTTCAATCAATTCTACTCATAGTCATAAGACCTGAGAGAAATTATCCTATACTCAATTTAAGGGTTTCTTCTTCTATAACAATACTTTTGGGTTCATTTTGATGAAGTACCTTAATGACCATTAGCTAGGGTATCATTTTCTTTTAGTCCTTCCGTTGACTAGTTGGCATGATTTCAAAACCTCACGGAATCCACCATGGAATATTTCTCCTGGCATCAAATATGCCAAATCCAAAGTTGTTAGACATCAAAGTATTACTCCTAGAAGAAGAGAAAAAGCTCAAAGGTAAAAGAAGAAGCAAGCACTTCAAAGGAGGAAGAACATGTTCTCTATGTCAATAACAAGTACAAAGGGAAGAAAGACATTGTCTGTGACTTCTGCGAAAGAATCAGACGCATTGAAAAAAACATTCATACTAGAAAAATATCACAAAAGGCATATTTAGCCCTTGCCATAAAAGAAGAAGACCATGAAGAAGAAGACACTCAAGAGTAGAAGGATAAGTCTCATCATCCCTTCTATTCCCACTATTTAGACGTAATTTTTCAAGCATTGTATGTACTTGCATTAATGCTCCAATCATAAGATTTGTAAACCTCATGTAACCTATGCACTACAATCTCTGCACATTTAGTGAGACTTCATGATATACTCTAGCTTTATATGGTTTTTCGATGTCTACATTTAGCAAGGTTCTACTCATGACAACCTCTATATACTCAATGCTTTTGATGGTTGTGATTAAGGAGGGTGTTTGAGATTTGTGCAATCACACTTCTAAGACAACCTCTTTTTATGGAGCAGTAGGGCAAGAGACATGCAATAGCTTAGGAGAAGTTGCCTTTATCCCATAGGCACAATGGAGGAAAATGGTACCATCCTACAACTATAAAAGAGAGTACTTGACAATCATTTGAACATGAATGCTATTGTACTTTATACTTTTAGTCTTGTCCATGTCTACTCAAGATTGTGTTTATGAGTCCAAGCTAATATAACCTAATTCACTTGAGTAAGATTCTTGTCCATGTCTACTCAAGTTTGTGTTTATGAGTTCAAGCTAATCTATCTTGGAACCTAATTCACTTGAGTAAGAGTCATGTCCTATCATTTGTTATAATGCGTCTCCTTGTCATCACTAAATTCCAACCTCCATAGATAACCTTGCTTAAGATCTGTGTTTCTCAACATAGATGTTTATCTCAAAAATCTTAGGATGTTATTTCATATCCCCTATTTTTATTGTATTCCAATGCCCTATCCTTCTTGAATCTGCACTTCGCCCAACTTTAGCAAAAACCTTTGAAATACCACCACATTCTTGTACAATAAATTTATATATATGGACCATTGCAAGTTGCACTCTTCTAAGATCCCAAATATTATTAAATGTGTTGTATCCAAAAATAGCTTTTGTTTAATGTTTTCCTAGGATATAGATCCTTCAATATGAATATGCTCCCCAAAAACATCTGAAATCGTACTATTCATGGCTATCCTTGCAACTAAAACTTTAAGGAATTGAGGCAAACTAAATGTACTTATCCTATCACATCTAAGATTTTTAAACCACAGTTTAGAGAGAGCACAATAACCTCTATGATTAATATCTATAGTGTCACATGTCTTGACTACTTCATTTGATTTTACAATCCCTTTCAAGTCTTTCACTAACTCTTTCAGAGTTTGACCTCTGAAATCTACATTTTTTTTGTGATTGGAGGATCTTTAAAGTATCCATTTTGTTCATAGCTTCCTTTAAAAGCTTGATTTTCTCCTTGTTCTTTCCAATATCAATGCTTGATATACTAGAGACAAATCTCTTTTCAAGATTCAATCTTATTTTTTAAACCCATTTACACAAGTCTTAGAAACCTTTTTCTCTCTCTAAATCCTATCAGAGTTTCCTTTAATCATAGTATTTTTTCTTGCAACGACTCATTAATATTTTCCAAAATGTCAACCTTATTCATTAGCCCAGAACTAGTTGTTTATGTAGTTATTAATGCTTCTCTAATTTCAAGCATCAATCACATGCTTACAAAAGATGCAGAACATAACTACATGCAATATCTAAGCATTCCATCACAACAACCTCCAACATATCTTATCAAGTCGTGAACATTGGAAAAGGGAGGAGGCTTACATTTTGAAGGGAATATATTTTGGATAAATATTTCCATCCACCCACAAATCTATATTCTTTTTTCCTTCTAGTTATAATGTGTTAGCCTCATTCTTGTCCAACAATGCTCGATGATATATACTTCTCCAATATGAATAAACAAGATCTATTTGAATAGCAAGTTTATATTTGTATGCACTTGTAGTTGTGTTACTTGAAGACATATTATTAGAAATTTTAGCATAATAGAATAACTCAAGAGATAATATAATAGAGAAGAAGAAAAGCAAGCGTAGGAAAGAGAATTATGAAAGTAATAAACCTGGAAGAACAAAAGTGTTTTGGTGCAAAAATCTTAGCTACGTAAAATTTTGCAAGTTTCGATAGAAAAACGACTAAAGAGGTGTCCCTTGACATGGATTAAACAAAGAAGGCATTTAATGATGATCGACCTCTTTAATGAACCATATATTCCCTTGTTAATCACATCTAAATAACCAAATTTGGAGGGTTTACTACTCCAACACCTCTTCTAATGAGCAACTTAATCATTTTCTTACATATGGTATTTTTTAAACATTTTTTCCCCTAATATCATCAATATCATAATTTGTCACTATTCTTATAATCCATTGCATGTGGACTTAATCCTCAAGAGCATTGGTAGAAAGGCTATCTCCCAAACTCAAGATGGATCCTACTATTTTCCTAACCAACAATGTGATACTACTAAAAAATAGTTGGTTGCCCCTTGGCCGGGCCATAGGGGTGATAGATGCTCTAGGTGGTACTTTCAATGCATCTATCAGCCATGCTGAGAGCTGTGACTTTGTACACTGGTAGAAATAGGCCACTTGTGCCAGGGGCCACTCGATCACATCCCTTAGAGCTCTCCACTGTGGAGGGGCTCGAAAGATAATGCTTAAGTGTGGGACCTCGGCACCAGCCCACCAGTTAATGTCCATCATGCAACCAGGCCACTGCTGTGCAAATAGTGCTAGTCCTTCTTCTCCCATCCACTGGGAGATGTGGTCTGCCACCTGACTCTTCAACTCTTCCTCTATTTGTGTAGTTGTCCACTCCCCTAAGTGAGAGGACTGAAGTGAAAGTTTTGTATATTAGTCTTGCCTTTCTTCAGCTTAAGGGGGGATTTTGAATGGTAGTTCAAGTACAATAAGGACAACCCTTGCTAGCTTCACTTACCTTTTTGAATTTTTAGTCCCTTACCACATGTAATTACTCATACTTACCACCCACTTATTATGAATCTTATCTACCACTCTATTTTACTTGTATATGTATCACTTGTGGTAACTCCTCAAATAATAGTAATACAATACACTTCCACTTTTACTTTTGAAATCTAGTCGTCTCATTCTCATCCTCTTTCATTATTTTTTTCACATATTAAATGTGAATGTGATATAAAACACTCTATTAGACATGGTTTTAGATATAGTACTAAACATTGCATTGAACTTTGTCATCCCACTATTATAGGTGATTACAAAGGATTAGCTTAGTGTAAATCTAAGACTATTTTATATCTACTTTAAAAATAAAGCTAATTTTAGAGTCTAGTTTATGTCGATATTTTAATTTTCAAATTTAGTTTTTTTTTAAAAATGTACAAGTGGAGCAACATATGGTTGTCTATATTGTAATAGTCATAATTCTCATTTACATGTATGTTTGCTAAGGTGCTATAAGCATGGATGGAGGGCAACATATAAGCATGCAACATTGATTGGATGAGGTTAATACCCTTATCCCACATATGATGTGTACCTCGTCATGACAAGATCCTCATGCTTCTTTTTGTGATACGTGTTTCCTGCAGAGTGAGTCCCACGTGTATTAATTGGGTATTTCATTCTATGATCATGATTCTTTATGGTCAAGGATGATTTGGTGCAATGACTATCTTTTTTAGGTGCCTATCTATCCAAGAAATTGGACATTTTGACTAGAATTTTGAACAAAGCACTTAAAAATAAAGGTTTTTAGTAATATTCTACCCTATTTTATATACTCTTAGCCTCTCACTAACAAAATATTCTCCCATGTATTGATATCATTTTGGTATTTTAACATATTACAATATATTGAAAACCATCATGAACATACATGTTGGAATAACTCTTTGAATTTTGGATGTATATATCATTACAACACATTAGGCCTATAGTGATGTTTTTAATGACACAAGTAAAAAATCACTTATCATTTCTATAGTGTTAATTTAAGTGTCCATTACAAAGAATTTGGCCCATAGATAGCCTAATTGATGTATTATTTGAAAAAAAAATTTAAAAAACTTACGAGTATATCTACAGTTCTAATAACTTTCACATTAGCAAACCCACATATATTTTTGTGAGTAGTTTAGAAAAGACAAAACACAAACTCTTACGACTATTTAAATGCATTCAATCTATAAATTTCACTTTAGTTTCAACTATACATGTGCTTTATTTGTAATTTCATGCATTTTTTTAAAGACTATAACTGGCTCTCAAATGGCTCTAGGTAACAAGGAAAACCAAGGTGATGTTGGTTGCACAACAATTTTGTAACCAATAGGTTCCTATTCCCCCCCCCCCCCCCCCCCTCTTACTGCATGATTGTTAGGCTTTACTCTTACAACATCTCTTGTAACCAATAGGTTCCTATTCCCCCCCTCCCCCTCCCCCTTACTGCATGATTGTCAGGCTTTACTCTTACAACATCTCTTGTTTTCCTTGAAAGTGTTGGATCTTTTCTTAAGTAAACTTGACTCCTACAAGAACTCATTTTTGAGAGGAATGCCTCACATTTTTCAATACACTCATCTGATAAATGCAAGGGCTTGATTGAGTATGCATAGTCAAGATACAACGTGAAAAGTTTGTTAATTATTCTAATATCTGCATACAAAGTACAAATATGAACATTTCTAAGAGGAATTGAAAGAATGAGATCCCATATCTCTTCTATTTTTTAAATTTACTCAAATCTATAGAGTCTCTAGTTGGGGCTCTTCTTTTCCTCGGCAGAAGCTACTCTAGATCCAACACTTTCCATGTAATAAACACACGGATATTTTGCATTTTCCCCTTTGCAGATTACAAGATACATTTGATAGCTTTTAAGTCAGTGCTCATATGCCATTCCACATTAAAATTACCAGACCCATCAACCACCAACATTTCTCCTTCACTTTGAGACTTAATAATGTTTGAAATACTTGTATAAGTAAACAACCATTTCAATATTTAATGATTCTCAATTGGTACATGAGTTGCACCAACTCACCGAGTCTCCATCTCTCAGACTGGAACTTATGCACTTGTGCTTGACCCCCACCATTGTTGTAGTCCAATATCCCATTCATGATGCAAATGTTGACTCTTTCCATCTTTTGTCCTTTTTGAATGTGTGCTTCATCTAACTTTAAGGAAAATTTCAAAACATCGTGGCATTCCTCTATAATAAGTTTATACATGTGAGCCATTGACCTTTTCAACTACTACCCATAGTATCACATGTCTTTACCATTTCATTTGGTTTTATTGTGTCCTTTAAGTCTTTTATGAATTCTTTGAGAGTTGGGCCTCTCAAATTCACATTTTGAGGTGATTTAAGGATCCTCAAAATATATTTCTTATTCATGGTCTCTTTTAAAAGATTGGTTCTCTCCTCACTCTCTCGGATATTAATGCCCAATATGTTAGAGACATATTTCTCTACAAGATTTAGTCTCCTTTTATTTACTCTCTCACACAAGTTGGTTATATTTTTTAATGGTCTCTTTCTCTCTCTAAATCCTATTAGAGTTTTCTTTAAGCGTTTTAGCTAGTCATGTAATGATTAGCATTTTCCAAAATGTCAATCTTATCTGTTAGCTAGAAAATACTTGGTTGTGCAATGATAATACTGTTATCATTTTGTACATTTGAGCCATGTATGTGTAAGATGTAGAGCATAAGCTTGTACAATAACCAAGCATCATGTCGTAACCTTCTCCAACATATCTTATGTTGTCATCAATATTGAAAAAAGGATGAGGTTTACCTGTAGAAGGGTCCTTGGGATAAATATTTCTATCCATCCTCAAATCTACATGCTTTTTTTCTTATATTCACAATCTGTTAGCCTCCATATTCTCATTTGTCAATACTCGACTTGACATGTTCCCTCCTATTGTCTGTTATGGGATTCCCCTTGGTCTACTAACTATTGCTACCACTGGGTTTGCATTCAGGGGGTTCTTAATCTTTGTTCGGGATGGTCCTTTAGATTCTGATTTTGAAATTTTTCGAGAATATCTTCCAAATTTTAACTTCTCTATTTGATAGCATGAGCTTTTAGAGGCTTTTCTCTTTGACTGTTGTTGGGACTATTGCAAGAGTTCTTTACTCCACTGGGTTGTGGGTTTTCTCTTGCCACTTTGTTTTTCTCATGGGGTGGGTCTAATGTTTTAAAGGCTAAAACCAAAACTTCAGAGACTATGAATGTATGCTGAAGTTGGAACTACCATGGCTTCCTACTAAGTGGGATTGCTTGGCTACTACTTCGAGTTGCCCATCTGATTTTGGAGTTTAACCTCCGGATTGAAGTGCGAAGCGAACATTTTTGTTACCACCCGCTAGCTCACTTACAATCCATCCAGCCACCTGCTGGAGGACTTTCTCCTTCTTGGCCCATGAGGTGCCAGTGGGGAAAACGTAACCTCCTTGTAGGTCTTGCTAGATGGGGTAATCACTTGCACTTCTGATTCTAAAAATTCCTTGATCTCCAGGCATGCGCCATGCCTTGTCCTTGCCTTTTTCTTGGTCATCATGGCATTTAGCTCACCAATGCCATTCTTGCATATAAAAGAAGCAATGTTTAGAAAAGGACCAAGCAGTATCTTCCACCTTGACCACACCCATCATGGCCATGGCTGAGTTGTTGGTAATCCTAATTGGTATACACCATAGCAGTGTAGGAATTGAATTAGTTTGGAGGTTTGTCCATTGGTTAGATTAGATTGCTCCAGTCCCTTACCAACCTTTGAGATGGGCCATCTCAAACCTTCCATTGTACTTACAACACTCAATGTTGTGAGTGGCCTACTAGGATCATGTACCATGGGGGATGATAGGTGAAGTGGAGATTACCAACTAGGTTTAGTGGTCAGGATGGCCATCGTGTACTACGAATTTGGCTAGTCAGATTCAAAGGTGTAATAGGAAAAAAGATATAATGTTTCAATTCAATCCTAGTCAGAGGGTAGAATGATGGGACCTGAAATGGGCCGGCACTAGCTATGGCACTAGCCAGACCTCATGCTCATGACACACAAACACCCTCACGGCCTCACGGACCAAGAGCATCAATCTAATGCAAAAGGACAAACTTCCCTAAAGCTTAATTCATGCGTTTATAGTTTATAGTCCAACGGTTCCCTTAAGCTCCTCAGAGAGAGAACCCTTACACATTGGCAATGCCACGATCACACAAATGGAGGAAAACTTCTCGATAGAAACACCGTGGCCCCACTGCAGCTCTCCTACATCGCAGGGATTGGCCCTTTGATGCGCTGCTAAACATATAACACAAACGAACACAAACTCCTCTCTTTTATATTTCTCGTATTTCCAGGAGATATACCATGCTGCCGGTTGTAGCCATGGCACAACCTATCGCAATTCTAGCAGGTACACCGGATTTACCGGCATTAGGAGCACCGTTGCCCATTTTCCATGGGTTAGCAAAAGAAGATGGAGAACTCCACATTAAGGAGTTTCAAACGCTCATGTTCAACTATGGAATCCAAGACGAAGGACACCTAACGATGTTCTTCAACATGACGTTAAAAGGAAGAGCAGCAGTGTGGTATCACGGTCTAGAAGCCGGAATCATAACTAGTAGTGACCCAATTCTTTATGGCTTTCCGTAGGGAGTTTGCCCCTGAGAAGGGTGGACAATATTCCATACATTCCATACTACCAACATTGAGCCTTCTTCAAGCTTGGAGCTTCATCTTGGTATGGATATGGAGTCTGAAGACATTGTTTCTTGATAGTTTGGGGTAGCATGAAGAAATTTCAAATTTCTTTATTCAAATCAAAGGGGTTTTGAAGATTAATTAGTCCTGGAGCTTCCCTATACCAACATTGTATCGACATTGAAGACATATGGACCTATTCTCATCAATGGAGGTTATGGACAGCATAGGGTTCAATTTCCATTGAAGACGTTGAGTTTTCTTTTCAAATCTTGGACTTCTTCTTGTTAGCTGAAGGCTCGGCCTTGATCTATTTGAAGAATCTTATGCCACTTGACTCCTCTTCATCAACCTATTGCCTATGGAAGACTGAGGGAGCATTCTCAAGGGTATGATACTGTAAGTAAATGCCTACTCGTGGAATTAGCATTTGGAAGGATTATTTTACTTCTTTTCAAGCTGAGATTAAAGTTCTTTAAGCTTCAATAGTCTACAAGAAGTCTCTTATAGTTACCTACTTCTTCTTCAATCATTAAGCTTTCTTGGTCAATTGGGATACAATCTTGTAATGCCATATTCATGGAATATTATACTTATCTTGGCAAGGCATTTTATACTTGAAGAGCATTAGTTCTTGCTTTGTTATTTGTCATTCCAACATGTATTTGGGTCTTTTGTGATTCAATCTATTGAGATTACCCATGAAATTTGTAAAAGGTGAGCATAGTAAATTAGTGAGTCACTGATTACTATAGGTAAACCTTTCTCATTCTCATTTACTTACATTTTACCTTCCAATTCCTGCATATCTTGGAAATATCAAAGTATTGATTCAACCATGAAAATTGTACCTTTATTGTTAGAACACTAGCTTTGCCATGTATATTCTGGCCGAAGAAAAAGGTCGAAGCCGAACAAGATAGCAAGACAATAGAAAGGCGACCCTCCCTTGCTATTTACGACTCTGTAGGGGCGCACAACCTGGCCCGGAAGGAACTTTGCACACCTTCTAGAGTTTTAGAGCCCATTTAGGTGCCCATCATACTGTTTTATCCCTCACCACAGGTGGTGGACCATGGAAGACCACTTGGGAAAGAGTGGATGAAGATTGGAAGACTCATGGTACCAAATAGAGCAAAACATGGCAGTCAGTGACATTTTGATCAAATATATAGGTATACAAGTACTTTGAAGTTGACTCCAGATGAATGATTGAGCTTCTAGGTCATACTTCAGTTCCCATAGGTGGTTATTGATGATCCATGACAAAAGGGTTTGAAACAAGGTCCAAACAGTGAATTTACAGGCTATTACAGGTTGTTGTCTAGTCATAAAGAATCAATTACAAAAAGGGGATATTTCACTATGAAATATTGGTTCTTATATTGAATGAGTAGAGGACAAAGTTAGCTTCAATCCTAGCTATAGAAAACTTCATTTGGACCAATGGATCAAAAGTTTTGGCCATTTTAGTGACAAGTGGTCACTATAGATAGCACTAGGACTGGTTGACAGGGTACATTGTTTTGATCCAAAGCTACCACATACCTCTCCCAAAGTTGTTATTTCAGTAAATCTGGTATAAATTTGTGTTATTAGCTTTGTGTGGAGCTATCAAGCACTTAGATTAGAGGAGAATAGCTTTGGATATTGACCATTCTTTATTAGGCAGTCCTAAATTGTCACAGTTTGCATAATGGCAAGAAACAAGAAGAAAGATCAGGTATTGGAGCCCATTAGTGAAGGATAAGAAGATTACCATGCTGAAGCTAATATTACCATTGGAACCACATATCAGGGACAAGAATTTATGGACAATAGTACAACAAATGAAGAGGCCCATTGGCCAAGGGTTCCTTATGACAACGAGCACAGAACTCAAGCAAATGTTACCCATGATTCCAATGACTTCCAATAGCTATCAAAGAAAATTGGTAATATGAATGAAGGTCTAATCCAACTCACACATTCAATGGATGACAAATTGGGTAAGATGATCACTCATATGGAGCAACAAAACCATAGAATGGATGCCAAATTTGAACAATTAGTCACAATATTCAACAACTTGGGTAACAAATTACAAAGCAATCCACCTTTCCATGCTAAAGATATACCTATTGTTCATGGCAATGTGAGGTTCACAACAACCCAACAGAATATACCATCCACTTTTGAACATGGAGGACCTTCTAAGGTGAATGAAATAGTTCAGCCTCATACCAATTCATGAAATAGGAACAAGCCCAACTTTACTAGTTCAAGAGATAAAGGATAGCAAGATTATTCCCTGCATGATGAGAGAAATGAGTTTATACATGGATTTCATCCCTTTACAAAGAGTTTGATTCTCAACATACTCAAGCTCATTATGCAAGAGATGATCAAGGGCAGTATGCACAAGATAAAGCAAGGAAAGGAGACAGTTTCCAGCATGCTGAAGATCAAGAAGATAGGTTGCCACATGGGATATCCAATCAACCAAAATTCGCATGGAAACTCATTGTTTGGTTCGTCAATCTTTTGGAAATAATGAAAATGGACAGCATTCATCTACACATAATCATGGACAACAAGCAATGAGTGATCATTTTAATAGACAACAATCTTTTGGATATACCAACCATAATGGGCAGCACTATCATTATGACAAGGAATACAAGGATAAGATCAATATATCCAATTTTAAAGGAGATAACCCTTCATCAACCAAACTTGAAGAATGGCTCAACAAATTGGAAATGTATTTCACTCTCTACCCATGTAATGATCAAGCAAAGATTTGTTATGCAGCCCTACACCTAGAGGGTTATGTGCATACATGGTGGAGATATATAAGCAAGATTGGAGAGAATTTTCAATCTTGGGAGGACTTCAAATCAGCCATGACTCAAGTAATTGTGTCACCAATGGAGAAGGAAAGGCTTGAAAGGAAATGGTATGATCTTAGGCAAAAGGGATTGTACCGTGAGGGAGTATTCTAGTCAATTTTTAAACCTCTCTATGTATGTGGAAGGCATTTCCAATATAACCAAATTGAACAAATACAATTTTGGTCCTGATCCAAACCTTTCAGCTGAATTAGAGGCAGCCAAGCCTACAAATGTTCATGCAGCCATTCAATATGTTGAGAGGTACATCCAAAAGTATAGAAGAGATTTGACTTCATTCAGCCCAAAATAGGAATGAATTATCAATCCAATCAGCATATGAGATTTGGATAGCAGTTCAACCAACAACGAGAAGGATTTAGAGCTAAAAACAGGTTTCAAAATAATTCCAGCAAGGTGCCAATCTATCCTACAGCATATGCTTCAAAACAGGGTAATATTTTCAGATATAATGCTGATTCAAAAGGAGATTTCAAAAGGACTAAAGGTGCAAATAGGCAATATCCCAATAATAACAGTAACAAGGTACTTCCTAATGATAAATCCAAGGGTTTATGTTACAAATGTGAGGAGAAATGGTCTCTTAAGCACAAGCAGAAGTGCAAGGGATATATAGCAAAGTCTAATATGTTGAATATTGAAGACTTTGATGAAGAGGGGACACAAGAAGGACATCTTTTGCAAGTAGAGGCAGTTCCTACTTGTGATGAGATGCATGAGCATGATGATTAGGACACATAGGAGGAATTAGATTCGGTTAGTAATTTTCCTTATGATCCAGGTGGTCCATTTGATCCTGGTGGATCAAAGATTGATGATCCTTCTATGGTTACTTGTCAGCCCATCATAAAAGTTTTTGTTCTGCGTGGGCAGTATAGTGGAGAGGGGGTTGAAGCAAGAGGAACCATTGATTTCTTACAGCTTGAAGCAAGCAGGGCTCTCTCCCTATGTATGTTGACTAGTACCCATCATACCAGCTTCTCTCAATTCGAGAGTTGGCGATACACAACAGCAGCAGAGACATGTGAATGACAGCGCCGCTCCCTTCAATCATTAAAGCTTCCACATTTCTGTCCACCCATCATGATGAACAATCCCAGATTCATCAAGTGTGTGACTGTGGGAGATGGGGTAGTAGGCAAGACCTGCCTTCTTGTTTCATATACTAGCAATGCCTTCCCTACTGATTATATTCCTACTGTGTTTGACAATTTCAGTGACAATGTTATTGCCGATGGATTTACCGTCAACCTTGGACTCTGGGATATAGCAGGCCAAGAAGATTATAACAAGTTGTGTCCTCTGAGCTATAGAGGAGCAGATGTATTTCTTCTATCTTTTTCTCTGATTAGCAAGGCAAGCTATGAGAACATTATAAAAAAAATGGATTCTTGAATTGACATATTATGCACCTGGAGTTCCTGTTATTCTTGTTGGAACCAAACTTGATCTAAGAGATGACAAAAAATTCTTTATGGACCATCCTAGTGCTGTCCCTATTAGCACTGCTCTTGGAGAGGAACTCCAAAAGCAGATAGGAGTTGCTGCCTATATTGAATGCAGTTCAAAAACACAACAGAATGTGAAGGCTGTTTTTGATGCTGCAATCAGGGTTGTGCTACAACCCCCAAGGCAAAGGAAGATGAAAAAATTTGCATCAAAAAAATTGTGTGGTTATGTAATAAGTATGCTCATATGGGCATTTGGAAACATCAGAGTTTCTCTAAACATATGTCATGGAAGTCAAGTCATACTGCATTTTGGTATAATGCTTCTCCCAAGCTGAAATAGTCTTCTACTGTATGATGCTGACACTCAATTGGTGTTGAGATATCGAGCTCCACTCGTGATATGCCAGGGTGACTGTTGTGCATTTATGTCACCGACTTGTCAGTTGCAAATGCGGTTGGTACACCGCTCATGAATAATAGCTAGATGGCAGCTATCCTTATCTACTCTAGTTCGTGGCTCAGTTAGTATGCCACCTTAGTTAGTTGAGTTTGGCTTGAGACCCATATATAGGGTTCTTCTATTTCTTTTGTACTAGAGTTCTTTTTGGCTTACACAACTAAGAAGAGAAAAACTGTTTTCAGCTTCCACCTTTGTGTGTATTCCCCCATTGTGCAAGCAAGAAAGCTACAAGTGAGACTCCTTCCTTCTCTCCTACAATCTTGACATGGTATCATAGCCTTGTTCATGGTAAGGAGCTCAAGAAAGCAACCCAAGTTCGCGGTGTTCTGGTAAGAGGACCAGTGTTGCTTTCATTCTTCTGTTTTGGGAGCAAGTCTCCACAGGTAGCACAGCCGGAAAGTGCAAGAGTGCATTGTCTCAGGTTGAGATGCCCTTCGCGGTGACCATGTTTTTTTGATTTGAGGCCATTTCGGGGCCTGTTTTGGAGGCCGAAGTTTTCTGCACGCACTCAAGAAAAGGCCGAGTTTTATGCTGTGCAACCACTTTTCTATAGGTCGGTGAAAAGTTACTGTAGAAATTGCATTGTATGCCTGTGCGCAGAGGCATTGGGAGTTACAGAATCATCCTTATTGCTTGTTTATGCAAAATTGTCACTAGGAAGTGACTGTGTGGTCAAATACTACTTTCGTCAGTTTTGCAGATTTGCCCTTGTGAGGCTGAAGCTGTGTTCTTTACAGTGACAGAACTTTTTGCAGTGTTCTGTAACGGCGTCTGATTCTCTTTCACAGATTGTCACTGAAAAGCTTGACAAGAACAACTTCCAAGCATGGAAGTTTAGAATGACGAATTTCCTTATGGGAAAAGGATATTGGGAATTTGTTGCAGGAAATGAAGAAGAAGCAGTTCTTCCTGATATTCCCAATCCACAACAAATGCAGGCATTTAAAGCATGGCATGAGAGAGCCAGAAAAGTTATGTACTGGTTGTCTATCAGTATTTCAGACTCTATGATTGTGCATATTCTGGATGCAAGTATGCCAAAGGAGGCATGGGATACTTTGTCAAAAATGTATAGCACAAATACGCAAGCCAGGAAAATGCAGCTCAAGCAAGAGTTGCACAATGTGCAAAGAGAAAGTATGAGCATCAATAACTACCACATGAAGGTGAAGAAGATCGCATATGCACTTGCTTCCATTGGGTCGCCAGTGGAAGATGATGATTTAGTTTCCATGACCTTGAATGGTCTAGGAAAGGATTATGCACAGTTTCGAACATCCATTTCCGTCCGTGAAAGATTTCCTGATTTTGAGGAGTTGATTGCTCTTCTAATTTCTGAGGAGCAGAGAAATGGTGGTGCATCTTCTTCAGGAGGAACTTCAAAAGAACCTATCTTCTACTCAAATGCTGGAAGAGGTAGAGGCAGAGGTAGAGGAAGCCGTGGTAGAAATCAGAATATGCAGCAAACTCAAGAAAACCAGTCCTATAGAGGAGGACGTGGTAACTCTAGAGGCAAGGGGAGCCAAAGAGGTCGTGGTGGATGGCAAAGAGGAAAAAATGCAAACAGCAATGTTGAATGCTACTACTGTGGTATAATGGGTCATATGGCTAAAGACTGCTATAAAAAGCAGAATGACATCATGAATGGAAAACTGCAACAAGGGAATTATACATCTTCTAGTAGACAGGGTGATGGGAGAAATGAGCATTTGTTTATGGTGCAGCACATGACCAATTCTGTGACAAGTGCAGAAGAAAGTAACGATGTGTGGTATGTTGACTCAGGTGCATCAAACCACATGACAGGTCATGCAGAATTGATGCAGGATGCAAGGAAAATGGAAAAACCAGGATTTATGGAGACTGGTGATAATACTGCACATCCTATAGTGCAGATTGGGAATATTCCTTTGTCTATGTAGGATGGGAAAAATAAATACCTGTCGGATGTATTTCATTTTCCGAATATCACCAAGAACTTGGTTTTTGTTGGTCAAATGGTTGAGCAGGGCTTGTAGGTTAGATTTAATTGCCATGGATGCTTTGTTGAGGATATGGAAAATAAAGGTCGCTTGATAGCAAAAGGAAAGAAAAAGAGCAGAATGTTTACATTGGATGCAGACATGCCTGAATTGAGTGCAGCAATGTTTGCACGTGGGACGGGTGTAGTTGCAGATATTGTTATCTAGCATAAATGCATTGGTCATGTTAATGTACAGTGACTTAAATCAATGCAGGCCCAAAATATTGTTGTAGAATTGCCAAAATTCAAGGTTGCAGAAATGCATAAGGTATGTGAAGCCTGTCAATTTGGAAAATAGACAAGGAAACCATTTCCTAGACATGTTCAAGAGAGTAAGAAGCCATTGGAATTAATCCACTCTGATGTTTGGACTACTAAAGCTGCATCTCTTGGAGGCTCTAATTATTTTGTCACTTTTATTGATGACTATAGCAGAAAAGTTTGGGTGTATTTTATGAAAAAGAAAAGTGAATTTTTTGGGCATTTCAAAACTCTTAAAGCTGTGGTTGAAAAAGAAACAGGCCTACAAATAAAATGCCTAAGGTCAGATGGAGGGGGAGAGTACTTCTCAAATGAGTTTGCAAGGTTCTTGCAGGAGTATGGCATAAAGCAGTAATATTCATGCAGTCATACCCCACAACAAAATGGAATTGCAGAAAGAAAAAACAGGCATATTGGAGAGGTATCTCGTGCCATGTTCAATGAAAAAGACCTACCAGACTTTTACTGTGGGCTGAGGCAGTTGCTACAGCAGTCTACATAATGAACAAGACTCCCAGTGCAGCAATACATGGCATGACTCCAGAGGAGAGGTATACTGGTAGGAAACCAGATATTTCTCATTTGAAAATTTTTGGTTGCATTGCCTATGTTCATGTGCCAGATGAGTTGAGATCCAAGTTGGATCCAAAAGCTGAAAAGTGCATCTTTATTTGTTATTCTCTGCAACAAAAAGGGTATAGATGCTATAACCCTTCTACTCGTAAGTTTATGGTGAGTAGAGATGTTGTTTTTGATGAGATGAGTATCTGGTATAAACCAATAAATGTGATTGATAATGTAGATGCACAAAATGGTAATGCTGCATAGAATTCACAGTAGCAGTCACAAGATATTAGTGGACCTGGAGTGTCCTCTAGCAGTGGTTCACATTCTTCGCCATGGACATGCAGATTGAGATCAGGAGAATCTTCTCAAAGCAATGGAGATAGTGGTATACAGGTATCACGAAAAGGAAAAGAGAAGGTAGATCAGCCCATGTTTGATGTGAATGCAGGTCACTCGTATGTGGATGGTGAATCTAGTGGCTCAGAACAGAGCATTGATGATGAGTTGGGTATTCCTTCTATTGTTACACCTGGAGTAAGGAAGACCAGGGATGTTTTAAGAGCACCTGGGAGTGAACCTACTTTGCGCAGGTCTACCAGAGCTAGGTATCCTGTGGATAGGCTGAAATATGATGGATTTACAGCCATTCACTATGCATATATTGTCAAAGTGATACAAGAACCAGAACCCACTTCTTTTGAGCAAGCCATGGGAAAGGAAAAATGGGAGAAAGCCATGGATGAAGAAATGGATGCCTTGGAAGCAAATGCTACATGGGAATTGGTACCGTTGCCTGAAGATAAGAATGCAATTGGTTGCAAGTGGGTTTATAAGGTGAAGCACAATGCAGATGGTTCTGTGAACAGATACAAGGCAAGATTAGTAGTCAAGGGGTATGCACAAACATATGGCATTGATTATGAAGAAACATCCAGTCCGGTTGCAAGGATAGCAACCGTAAGAGTAGTCATTGCTATGGCTGCATCAAAGGGATGGTCTTTACATCAGATGGATGTAAAGAATGCTTTCTTGCATGGTGATTTGCAAGAAGAGGTCTATATGGAGCAGCCACCAGGTTATGTGCATGCTGTTCATCCTGAGTTTGTTTGCAGGTTGAAGAAAGCCTTATATGGCTTGAAGCAAGCACCTAGAGCATGGTCTGACAAGATAGGACAGTATCTTGTCACTATTGACTTTCAGATTTCCAAGGCAGATTTCTCACTTTATATGAGAAAAACAGAGAAAGGTATTATGCTATTTGTCATTTATGTTGATGATTTGATTATGACAGGTGACAGTGATGAAGATATCCTTCATGTGAAAATGCTATTGAAGCAGAAGTTTGAGATGAAGGATTTGGGAGAGCTGCGTTATTTCTTAGGCATTGAGGTGATTAGATCACCAAGTGGGATATGGCTCTTACAGAGGCAGTATGGATTGGACATGCTGTCCAAATATGGGATGACAAGCTGTAAGCCTATTTCAGTTCCTTTGGAGCAGAATGTGAAGTTGAGCACAGATGCAGGTGAGCTTCTCGAAGACCCTACTATGTACAGACGCATAGTAGGAAGTTTGATTTATATGACTATTATCAGGCCAGATTTGAGCTATGTTGTTGGATTGGTAAGTCAGTTTATGCAAGCTCCAAGGAAATCGCATTTGGATGCGGCTAGATGCATACTCAGGTATGTGAAGTCCACATTGCAGTATGGACTATTTTATGAGACTGCGGTTCAGATACAGTTGCATGGATACACTATGCTGATTGGGCTGGTAGTATTTCTAATAGACGATCTACCAGTGGATATGTGTTCTCTTTTGGGAGTGCTGCAGTCACTTGGAGCAGCAAGAAACAGCCTACAGTTGCCTTGTCGAGCACAGAGGCTGAGTACAGGGGTGCAGCAATGGCTGCATGTGAGGTAGCTTGGTTGCATAAGCTACTTTATGATATGCATCAGCCTACAGATGGGCCAGTTGTCATTTATTGCGACAACATGAGCAATATACACTTGGCAAATAACCCAGTCTATCATGCTAGAACAAAGCACATTGAGGTGCATTATCACTATGTGCGGGAGAGGGTTTTACTAGGTCTTATTGATCTAGTTTATGTCAGCATAGAGGATCAAGTAGCTGACATATTTACGAAGGCATTGGGCGCAGAGAAGTTGCACAAGTTCAGAGACCTGCTTGGTGTGCAGGAATTGGGATTGAGCTCGAGAGGGAGTGTTGAGATATCGAGCTCCACTCATGAAATGCTAGGGTGACCATTGTGCATTTATGTCACCGACTTGTCAGTTTTGCAGATGCGGTTGGTACACCGCTCATGAATAATAGCTAGATGATAGCTATCTTTATCTACTCTAGTTCGTGGCTCAGTTAGTATGCCACCTTAGTTAGTTGAGTTTGGTTTGAGACCCATATATAGGATTCTTCTATTTCTTTTGTACTAGAGTTCTTTTTGGCTTACACAACTAAGAAGAGGAAAATTATTTTCAGCCTCCACCTTTGTGTGTATTCCCCCATTGTGCAAGCAAGAAAGCTACAAGTGAGACTCCTTCCTTCTCTCCCACAATCTTGACATTGGTGACCTTAAGTTATATGTACACCGTTCGCACGGTTCACTATGGAAGTTGTCTGAAGAGTTGTGAGCAGCACTGCTTTTCAGATAACCGATGGCTTTGAACTTCTAACTGAAGATTAGGCTAATGCAAAAGGAAAGTGAGTGCAAGCTGTCGGATGTATGTATTGATTTTATAAGCGTACTCATTACTTGCAGATAGCGAATCATGTGTGGTTGTAGCTGCAACTGTGGACCTCGATGTTATTAGAGTGCTCAATTGGGAGAAGGCTGCTTTTCTGGAAAAAGGGGGCCGCTTTTCTGGGGCATGTGGTAGGCGATTGGGAAGAAAAGCAATAGGGAAAAAGCTCAGATGGAGATGACAGTTCGAGGGGGTAGCTCAGATTATGAGACATCATCATGAGAAGTCAGCTCCTCAAGTGAAGATGATCGCAGACGGATGGAGATCTTAAATTCTGAAAGAAACTTTGTTTGTGGAGGCAAGATGTAGATCTGAGATTTAAAGACACCTTACGGGCAAAGAATTTGGTGAAGAAAAAGCAACGGTAGCTATAGCGACTCTCTCTCTCTGTTCCTAGAGAAAAGCTTTCAGCATCGGTGCTACAAAAGGCGTCTTCTTGGCAATCTAGTGCTGATGATTCACATTGAATTGGCCAGGATCGATGCCCTCCTCTCTAGCCTTTGCCAACTTGCAACGGCACCCTTGAAGCTCTCGTGAAGGAGAGTGACAGTGCTGCCGAGATCTGCTTGGATTCTCGTGATGTTATCAACAAGCAATATCATTGATGCTGGTCTTTTATCTAGAGTATTACTCTGTCAGAGGATTGAAATTCTCATCCAGGTTTCGATCCACATTGAATCGGAGAAATTGCAGAGAAAGAGAGATTGTTCTTTTTGGAGACATCAGCTTTAGAAGCAACCAATGTAGAGAATGCCTTTTATATGGTGTTGATGGAGATCTATCAAATAGTCAACAAAAAGTCTTTGATTGCAAATGAAGACCAGGTGTATGGAAATACAGTGCTGTGGATGAGCTAAGTCTGGTCATATTTTCTGCTTCCAGGGCCCACTCTATAAACATGTTTGAGTTCATTCAATAAGAATCTTACCATGTGGGAGTGCTGCAGAAGGTCATATTTCAATTCAAAGAGTCTATAGAGCAATTGTAGTTGGAGTGGTTTTAACAAGTTAATTGCAAGTCTCTGAAACCTACGAAATGGACATGCAATTGCATGTCTGCACCATTTGAATGGTACACATGTTTCAAGTAAGCTTCAGGAGGAAGTTCTACCCTATTTTGGCTGTCAAGGCAGGCCGCATTAGTGACTTTAACGAGAAATCTGTGGATACTCCAGAGGCACAGCAATTGAGGAATTGATTTGTGAATGTAGACAAAGACTCATCTTATCATTTTATTTCATGGGATAGAAGGCCTGGTCATTCAAATAAACCAGACTGGATTGTTGTAAAAGGCATAGTTTCATACATTAAACCCGATACCATTGTAATCTGCGGACTGCATGGTCGAGCAAAGGCATATTGTCTCTTCTAGCATTGAATTTTGCCTTATACAAGGTTGTATAGAAAAGAAAGACCTGCTTACAGTTTGCTGGAAACACTTTATATATTTTGGCATACTCAACAACAAAATGTCTTCACATGGATTGCAATTATTTCAGCTCATGTGCAGCTTGGATGAGAAGCGCAAGCTATGCGATTGTATTGGTAGATGTATGATTCTTGTGTGACAGCAGATAAATATCTGTTTGTGACTGTCCTTAAAGTATGCTCCAGCATAGTAGCCTTATCCCATGGGATTTTTATTCATAATCATATTCTTGATAGTAGCATGGAGTTGGATCTTTTCATTGGAGGTGCTGTTGTTGTCATGTATGCTAGATGTTGGAGCCTAGAGAACGGAAAGGTTGTCCTGCATAGCCTGATCTTGCTTGATTGATCTTCTATCCTGAAATTATTCAAGGTTCTCTGTGGTTGCGACTTTGCTTTCGAAACCCTTCGACAACGGGTAGCACACATAGTCTTTTCAATGCCAAATCATTATATGAGCTGAAATTATTACCTCAAGAGATAGAAGCTCCACTAAAGGTACAAGTAGCTAATGGTGCTCAAGAGTTGAGTAAAGAGATATGTTGGCAGACTCCAATTGAATTATCACAGACTTGCACTATTATGACGGACTTGATTGTCCTAGAAATGAGTCCCATTGACATTATCATTGACTATGATTGGCTTAAACAACTAGAAAATTTCTCTTTGGATCTAAGTCAGATGTTCATAGATTTTACTTGGAATGGGCAACAAGTAAAACTAAATGGCATGGAGAGAAAGCAAATGGAAATAATCAATAGCAAGAAGATGAAGAAGGAAATTAATGCTATGTCTTGCATTTTTACACTCCTTCTATCAAAGGAAGATGAAAATTAGTAATCTCCTTCACCTAAGGAGCAAGATCCATGTCTATGTAAACTCTTGGAAGAGTTTAAGGATATATTTCAACCACCTACATCATTACCTCCTCAGCATGAAGTGGATCACCCTATTGATTTAATGTCTAACACTAAACCATCAACAAACCTCCTTACACATTATCCAAGTATGAGAGAGAAGAAGTAGAGAAACAGGTTAAAGACTTGCTAGAAATGGGGTTTATTCAGCCTAGTGAGTCACCTTTTGCTTCTCCCGTACTACTTATCAAAAAGAAAGATGGATCATTTAGGATGTGTATTGACTATAGAGACTTAAACAAGAGCACCATAAAGAATATATACCCAATCCCCCGCATTGATGATTTGTTGGATGAACTCAAAGATGCAAGAATTTTCACAAAGATTGACTTAAGTTCAGGATATCACCAAATTAGGATGAAAGCAGGGGATGAGTACAAGACAACTTTTAGAATAGAAAAAGGTCTCTACCACTTTTTTGTTATGCCACTTGGACTTTCAAATGCACATGCAACTTTTCAGGCTCTTATGAACAAGATTTTGCAGCCATTCTTGTATAAATCAGTCTTAGTATTCTTTGACGACATTCTCATCTATAGCAAGAGTAGAGATGAACATCTGAAGCATGTCAGAGAAGTCCTTCTTACCTTGAGAAGACACAAGATTTTTGCAAAGGAAAGAAAGTGTAATTTTATGGCAAATGAAGTAGAATACTTGGGTCATATAGTTGGTGAGAAAGGAATTATGGTTGATCCAAAGAAGGTTCAATGCATCAAGGATTGGCCCATACCACAGAATTCTACTTCACTACGAGGATTTCTTGGACTATCTTCTTTCTATAAAAGATTCATCAAGAATTATGCCCATGTAGCAGCTCCTCTTACTGATAGATTAAAAAAAGAATCTTTCTTTTGGGATGCTACAGCCACTAAGAGTTTCAATGAGCTGAAAATTCTACTCATTTCAGCACCTACACTTTTCCAAGGAGTTCACTATATTTGCTGATTCTAGTGGTAGAGGTATTGGGGCTGTTTTATGCAAAGACCTTGGTGTTATTTCTTATGAAAGCAAGAAGTTGGATGATAAAGAAAGAGAGCTCCAAGTCTATGGGTAGGAAATGTTAGCCATTCTTCATGCGATCAAGAAGTGGCATCACTACATTTATGGCAGCCATTTTAAGGTGAAGAGCGACCATCGCATGCTGAAATATTTCTTCTCTTAGCCAAATCTTTCTCTCAAACAAAGACGATGGTTAGCTACACTTCAAGGATATGATTTGGAGATTTCTTATATGGCAGGCAAGGATAGTGTAGTGGCTGATGCTTTATCCCCAAGATGTGGGCATGTTCTATTTCTAGCATTTCTACCCTACATAAGGATTGGATCCAAGACATTCAAGAAGAATATCTTTTAGATGATCACACTGCCAATATTATGAAGAAATTATAGCAAGATGATGGATCTAAATTTCCCAATTTCAAATGGCAAAATGGACTTCTTTGGTTTAAAGGGAGAGTATATTTGACCCCTCAATCATCATTTAAATCCTGAATCTTACAGGAGATGCATTCTTCTCCTTTGGCAAGACATATTGGATTGTTTAAAACCTTTGAAAAGATCCATAAATGTTTCTATTGGAAGGGACTTTGGAAAGATGTTAAGGAATATGTGATGCAGTGCTTACCATGTCAATAGAATGAAGATTCAAATCTATTGCCTAGTGGTCTACTTCAGCCTTTGCCTATTCCACATGGTAAATGGACTGATATCAGCATGGATCTTATTACAGGACTTCCTAGCACTAAGCAAGGCTGAAATAGCATTTTTTGTGTGGTTGATCATCTTATGAAATCAGCCCACTTCACACCTACCAAAGTCCAATATTCAACCAAACAGGTGGTGGATCAATTCATGGAAGAGATTTTCAGACTTCATGGATTACTTATGAAGATTGTTTCTGATAGGGATTCCAAGTTCATGGGGAATTTTTGGAAAAGTCTTTTTACTTCCATGGGTACAAAACTAGCTCCAAGCACTTCCTATCATCCACAAACAGATAGCCAAACTGAAAGGGTCAATAAATGGTTAGAAATATACCTTAAACACTTTTGTCATGATACACAGAATGCATGGGATCATTGGATTCATATGGCAGAGTTCTCTTACAATAATACTCATCACATGAGTATTGGTATGTCACCATTTGAGGCATTATATGGATATAAAGTCCAAGTACCTTCAGCATTGTTTCATGATGAAGTGAATCCTCTTGCTCAAGAAGAGTTAGAAAAGATGGAAGCCTTAATGAAGCAGTGCAAAGAAAATATCAGCAAGGCACAAGAGACAATAAAATCATATGCGGATGATAAAAGACGGCATGTGGATTTTGAAGAAGGAGAATGGGTATTTTTGAAAGTACCTAAGTCTCGTTATGCTTCTCTCAAGGGTACACATAATAAGCTTGCTCATCGATATTATGGTCCATATCAAACCATAAAGAAAGTTCAGGATCTTGCTTACCAATTTGATCTACCTCCTACCACATGCATTCACAAGGTTTTCATGTGTCTCAACTCAAGAAATACATTGGGCCTAACATACAAGTTCTTGAAGAATCACCTCCTCTTGATGAAGATGGTTTAATCATCTATGAGCCCGAAAGAATTGTTGGCAAGACAAAGGAGGTTCTAAGGAACCGTATTGTTATGGAATACCTTGTCAAGTGGAAGGGATTGCCTATGGAAGAATCATCTTGGCAACATACTACTTATTTGGATCAATTTCCATGGCTTCTTCAAGAAGATGGTTAGTTCATTGTACAGTGGACAGCTTGCTGTATTCATTTTTTGTCATAAAAATAATTGACCTATCAACATCAAAATTGGATTTTGATGATATGCATGGATACCTTATGAAGTATACTTCATTTCTATATCTCATATGCGACAATATGACATTCCTATCCAAAGTTATGGGTCATTTACTATCACTACCCTGTTGAGGACAACATTTCAAATTTCCACTGTTTTGAGCTTACTTTGGAGATTCTTCTCAATGGAAGATTATCTTCTTCAATGGACAATTTCAACAAGGATATTCGGCATTGGCCTCTCATTTCTTCATACTTATCATTCATATATCCTTTCATTCTTCAATGTTTTGAGGACAAAACTTTTGGGTAGGGATGGATTGTAATAAAGCAACGACCCTCTTGTTGTTGGATGCGTATGCTCAAAATAAAAACAAAAACCATGCTTTGCTTCTTCTATTTATATAGGTCACTGCTAGTAATGGGGCCTTCTCATTGCACATGTGCTATGTCAGGTAGTAAGACATTCTCTCCACCATGTGATGTGCTGGGTTTCCATTACTCCTCTACTTCTATTGGCTCTTCAATGCACTAATGGTGGCTCCTTTGTTTAATATCATTGCTATCTTTAACATTGGCATGCATGGTGAACTTGGACCCACAATATTACTTGCTAACATCGCCTTCATCCTCAGTATCAAATGCATCATTCTATTGAATGTACGTTTTGGTTTTCTATATAAAAAGGTTCACCCTTATGAGAGGGGCGAGAAACAATAGGGCTCTAGTAGTTGTAATCTTGGTCTCGATCATCCTAGGATAGGATTGGAAACCTATACGAGCCTAGAATGTGTAACTTTGCATAAAACATAATTCTTTTTTCTTTTAAAGGGATAATATAAATTTATTTTTTTCCCCTCCCCAGCCGACTGATGTGCTGGAAGGGGAGGGGAATAGCAAGAAGTGGAAGCTCCTCGCTGGGAGCTTGTTGGAGTAGGAGGCCATGCCTCTCGCCACGTCGAGAGGGAGGATCCTCCTCCCTTCCCCTATTTAAATAGAGGGGGCTGCCTCCATGAAGAGGGTGGACAGTCGACGCTGAACGCCATCCGAATGCCGAAAGGAGGGAGTGAGCCTTCTCCTTCGTGAGGGTGTGATACCCTCTGCAGGACAGTCCAGCACCCTGCCTTCAGTCGCAAGCCTTCGTCGTCTCCCTGGAGTATTGCCTATCCGTGTCGCCAACACGGCACTAAAATCCACCCCCCTGCCACATAGAATCTGTGGAAGCTTCTAAATGAGAAGCTTCTAAGGGGGGGGGCTATTTAAGCCCCCTTTCACCCCTCTCGTGTTCCCTTTTAAGCCCCCTTTTATTCCCCCTAGGTTTTTAAGACCTTTAAGCCCCATTTATTCCCCCCCTAGTTTTATCCTCTTAAGGACCTTTCACCCCCCTTATTGTATCTTTCAAAAGCCTTATTATTACCCCCGTGTCCTAAAAATCCCCAAGGCCCCCTTCTTATGTTTTTCGGAACCTCACCCCCCCTCATGTTTAAAGGATCATAAGCCTCTTTTTTCCCATATAAAGAGTGGGCTTAGAAGTCCTATTATTACTTCCTCCCCCCCCCCCCCCCCCCCGTGCTTTTAAAAGTCACTTAGCCCTTTCCTTGAGCCCCCTTTTTGTATTTTATAAACCCTCAAGCCCCCTTTTCCTTGGAACCACCCCTCTTTCCTCCGTGTTAAAACCTTCCCTAGCCCTTCCCTTGTGGCATATTGAAACCCTTCCCTCCAAGTTGACCCAAGGACCTTCGACCTTAGTTATAACCTTTACAGTTACTATATTTCCTTGGAGTTCTCTTCCGCACCTTGTGCTTTTTCCCTCCCTTTTTCATGCCTCATTGAACAAGTCATTATAAGGCCATTAAGCCTTCCCCATGGCTTCAATGGGTCTTAGTCGTAAAAGATTCTGAAACACCCTTTCGAATTTTCCAATTTCAAGGAGGGAGCCTTCCAAAAAATTTACTTTTGACGGACGGTGCAAGGGAGCGACGGTGGAATTCCAAAGAAGAGTTGTAAAAGCTGCTTCCACGTCCGAACGACTACAATTGCGATGCCTCCTAAGAAAGTCCAAGGCGTAGCCGCGGGAGGGTCATCTCCCGGAATCCATGTGGATATCTCACCCCAAACCCACGTTTTTTCTTCTTAATTTTTTTCGTTGTAATTTTAATCATGCAAGGTTAGTTGTTAGAAATAGGATATATCTTGTCCTAGTCATACACGACGAAATACATCTAATGGAACATGCAAAATAAATAAAGTATAAACGTATATTTTTTTTTCAAAAAGCTTTATGCATTGAAATGAATTATGAGCAAGATTATTTACCCATTAAAGTAGTATACCTCGGTTAAGCCTAAAGGTAAAAAATTGCATCTTGCATTATTAACCCCTATTCTTTTTGCAACGAATCATCATGGAAAGTGCAAATCATGAAAGGATTCTTACGAGGCATAAACTCTAGGAAATTATCGTTGCTAACTGCATAACTTAGCAAGGAAAAGGTTGCTTATTTAGCGAAGGGAAGATTAGTTGGATTTAACCTAACCTCAAATCGATAAAGTGTAGGATTGAAAAGTCAATTGACACGTAGATAACAAATCATATGGAAGTAATCTCGAAATTACCTTCTAGAGTTAACCAAATTATTATAAACTTAGAAATACATATGCTGCGAAATATTCATTCGGAATGAGTTAAATTCCAAGAAAAGTTTATACCTTAAATACTTGCCCACATTCCCTGATTGTAGGGTCAGTAAATTGTAAATGTAAAAGAAACTAGGGTTTGTCCTTGAGTCTCGTACAAAAGAAAACATAAAGCTAGGAAGCCCTAGGTCTAACAACGTCAACTTAAAGAACCTGAAACGGATTGTTTCGTGACTCCATTATCCCATAGTACGATGCGGGACTTGTGCAGCAAGTACAGAGTCATATGGTCTTGTGATGACTGAATCACAAGAAGAAATGCAAAATTCTCGCAACAAGGATGGTGGATCCTTACGCAAGTTATCTTGCAAGAGGATGTATACTTTGATATCCTTCTTAAGTAAGGAAGATTAATAGGAGATTAAAAACCAGAAACTGAGGTACCCAATGAACTTTAAGGTTTGACGAAGTTGGGTTAATATGGTATGCCCTAACCCAGAATATATGGGATCTTGCCAAGTTCCAAGACACCCCGAATCGAGTGCTGGATGCATTTAAAAGGAAGGAATCATTCCTTAGCAGTTTGCCAACAACAAAATCGATCAATGGAAATGTTTGTGCTTGCTAGAGATTTTAGAGCACTGTTTGACTTGTTTGACCAATGAATTACAAAATAAATGAATATCTATAATTCAGGTTGAAGGCCTGAAGGGAGAGGCAGCTTCAGTTACCCCCGACTGCCTGCCTGACCCTAACCAAGGGGGTTGTTGACCACGCCGGGAACGTGGACCGAACCCGCCACGAGAGGTCTCTCCGTTGAGTGCTACACTACAAGATATAGACCTTATAGCGACGTTTAAAGCGACGAAAATACAAACAACAAAATTTGCCCCCGTCGTCGCAAAAAGCGTCGTTATTGACGACGCCATAGAATCGTCGCTATATGCGTCGCATTTGCGATGCATATAGCGATGCATATAGCGACGGTTACAGACAATTTGCGACGCTGATAGCGACGGCAATAGCGACGCATGCAGTAAATTTGCGACGCAAATAGCAACGGTAACAGAGAAAAAAAAATTTGTGAGCACTATGTGTTGTATGAGAGCCATACAAAATAGTTTCTGCACTGCTTCATACAAAGCGTTTGTAAAAAAAAAGAATGTATACTGAAATCATAAAACTGATGGATGAAATAAATACATGATATCGCATAAAATGCGATTGGTACAATCATAAAACAATATCACTAATACATAGAAAATGTCTACATAGATCGGGTGACTAAAAACTAAAGGTATGTGAGCTCTAAGGATCCAAGGGCGAACTACAAATCGTCGTCCCCCGAAAGCTCTTCCCGCTGTAAAGGAGCATCAAACGGATTCTGCAGAAAAAGAAACAACATATCAATCCACCATACAATAATGCATTCAAATATCTCATGGTAACTACGGACAAGAAAGATGAGTGACTTACTGGGCCGCCGCGTCTATACAATCGGTCGATCAATGATCTGAGACCGTGCCTCTCTGCATATCGAGTCTCAAGGCCTTGCGGATAGCGATTTGTAATGGAGTGCTGCAAAGAAAACAAAATCCTAACTGTTAGAAACATGATTGTCCGTACAAAGAATATCTCAAAAAAACAAATAAGAAAAACAAAAGAGAATCTTACAAAGTCCTCCAAATATGTCCTGTGGCCGCCACTCCCAAGATGATGTACCGATCCGGCCTCGATTCGTGCCCTCGCCGCCTCCCGCTGCTGACTCCAACGTCCTGGCGAATTTGTAGCCTCCTCCCTCAGTCGGTGCCAGTCGTCTGCATCTAACCACTCGGGCTTTGGAGCCCCACTCTTGATTGCCTTGCGTGCGTCGGATCGTCTATGTGACATGTATGCACACATACAATCCATCATCCAGCCCGTAGAGAATCTATCCACTGCGGCTGGCACCGGGAACTCCTCATGCAAGGATGCTACTATGTACTCCTTGCTCCCCTCCGGTATGTTCCTCCAATGATCCAGGACGTTGTGCCGAAAAACTTGTTGGCACAACTCCCTCATGCGAGCCATCACCCTCCTCCCCTCATCATTCATGATGATGGCTCCTGACCTGCCATCCACTAGGTATCCATAATCCCTAGGAGTGTGCCGTGTATGGGCCCTCTCCCATCTCCGTCCACGCTCCTGGGCATATCCAGGAGATCCCTGAACATCCGGTGTACCGACGGGGGTACCCTCTCCCGGAGTGCCACATAAAGGGGTGCCGCCAGAGGGTGTGCCACCAAAAGAAGTGCCACCAGAAGGGGTGCCACCAAAAGGAGTGCCACCAAAAGGCGTGACATCTGCCGACGGCTGCGCAAAAGCCGGAGTAACTGGAGTGGACGTCCCCACAGGTGTGACAAATCCTGGCGGTGACCGAGCTCCAGCTGAACGACGAGACGGAGACACCGCGTCCGTGTCTCCACAGCAGCACCCCCCTGATCCTCCTGCAGTCGCAGTCCCTCCCTCTGGCCCAAGTCGCGAGCGTCGAGATCGTCTACTCGAAGCTGAAGCATCTGATCGCGCCGAAGCTGATCTAGCAGAGCGTCCTTACGAAGAACGAGACAGCTCCTGATCTGCTATCTCTCTGAATCTCGCGAGCTGATCTGGAGACATACGTGCCATCATCTCCTGAAACTCCTCATCGCTCATCCCTCGACTCATCCTGAAAATGTCGATACCTGCACAGATAAAAAATAATGTTAGAATAATCAATTTAAACTATACAAAGCACATTAATAAAATCATTTTTGAAAAATCCCTCTTAAAATGCATATCTTATCTACCTTTATGGAAGATCTAAACAACGAATTGAGTAATACAATTCTCCAAGAATGAAGTATTCTATGGTCCCATGTTAATCTCCTGACACAACTCTGCATACACTGGAAGGTCGATAGACATGTCACCACAAAACAACGAGTCTCTCTCGTTCTCAAAAAATTCTACGACTTCTGTATTTCCATCATTGTTAGCCGATGCAGGCTCCAAGCTTGCGGTGGCCTCCACCCCTTGTAATTTCGATCCCTCTATTTGCATATTTTCTTCATCTATGCCTGGAACATCGCTTTGATCGTATACTCTCGCACCTCGAGGAGTTGAAGGTATAACATACCACCATCGAGGTTGTCGAGGATTTGGATAGAAGATTACCTGTTCAAAAACACTTACAAACCATCTTCAAACCATTGTGACATAAACCATGTCGTATTACAATTAGCAAGCAAATGCCTAGTTACAAAATCTTAAGCTCATTGACTAATGGACGAAGATACACGTCCATATTTTTTACTTTGTAGCGGCCCGGGACGAGCAAGCTAAGGATGAGATGTCCTTTCTTCGTAGAAAGCCATGGAGGAATGTTGTAGTTGACAAGCACTATAGGCCACACACTGTAAGAAGTCGAGCGCAGACTGAATGGGTTCACACCATCCATGGCGAGACCGAGCCGAAGATTCCTTGGCTCTCGCGCAAAGCCTGGGAAGGTAGAGTCAATGTGGCTCCATGCGCGCGAATCTGCTGATATTCGTTGAACTCCATCTGTGGACCTATTCTGCACATGCCACGTTGTCAAGCTTGCCATGGCAGACGTGCGAAACATGTGGTTTATGCGGGGGATGAGCGGAAAGTGTCTGAGGACTTTTTGAGGGATGGTTTGCCCTTGCAAGTCCTGTTGATACCTGTGAGCACCACACTTTGGACATGTCTCCATAGTCTCGTATTCATCTTGAAACAGTATGCAGTCGTTGATACATGCATGGATGTTATTGTAGTCCATGCCAAGCTTCCGTAAAACATGTCATGCATCATTGAAGTTTGTGTGGATATGAGACTATGTCATGCATGGATGTTATTGAAGTCTGTGTGCAAGGTACCTGAATAACTCAGTCACACTCGTATCGCTCCAACCGTATTTTGCTTGCACACTTAAGAGTGCAAGCAATGTCTTCAACCGAGATACTCGGCACCCATCATATAATGGTATGGATGCTTCCTCTCTGAGCGGGTCAGATGTCTCAACATCCATGGGAATCAATGCATCGATCATTGCCTCCATCTCAGGCTCCAAGATTGTAGGCAAGTCGGGAAGGTTGTCTGTCTCCTCTGGCATTGACGGTATAGATGGGCCTTGCGAGTGGTCGATTGGCTCCTGCAATCCATCCATCGCACGTCCACGAACTCTTCTAATTGGCCGCAAAGGGTGCACTCCCCCTTGGGTCGAGACATCACCCCCCTGGATACAAAATTTCCCAACAAGACCCAATCTTATTGTGTATGGTTTTCAATTAGCTTGAGAGTACAATGCATGAAAAATGCTGACTTCAAATTACCGTTTGCTGAAAGTCTGCAATCGCCTGATCAATGATCTCAGATTGAAACTCGCCAAATCGTCGTACGTGTTCTATAGACAATCGGCGTTTTCGTCTAATTGCCAACTTGCATTGAGAGCAAGGACATGGGACACACTGATTAAGATACGACTCGCGGTCTTGAACAATAGGACCTTCTTCGTTTGCCATCTTATCTACATTACAGCAAACAAGGCTTAAATGGATAGCTTTATGGAGATGTACGTCAAGTTGCAAGTTGACCATAAACCTTGCATTGTATATAGTAGTCGAGAGATTTTCCGATGTTATATCTCGGCCTTGTATCATGCTCAACGATTTGTTTGTCCCGGTAGATAATTTTTTGTTATATCTCGGCTTTGAGTATAAGTAATCCATTTTAAAATTAATGTGCGCCATCTATGAAATTTTATAACTATAGTAATAAAATTTATTTCAATCAATTCTACTCATAGTCATAAGACCTGAGAGAAATTATCCTATACTCAATTTAAGGGTTTCTTTTTCTATAACAATAATTTTGGGTTCATTTTGATGAAGTACGTGGCCGTATGCAAAGCACATTGCATACCATTATCAATACGTATATTATCTTAAATTTTCTTCCCTTCCCTCTCCCTCTCTTTCTCTCCCTCTCCCTCTCTTTCTCTCCCTCTCCCTCTCTTCCTCTCTTTCTCTCACCCTCACCCTCTCCCTCTCCCTCTCGTTCTCTTTCTCTCCCTCTCTCATTTCCTCCCTCCCCCTCCCTCTCCCTCTCCCTCCCTCTTTCTCCCTCTCCCTCCCTCATTTCCTTCCCCTCCCCCTCCCTCTCCCTCTTCCTCTCCCTCTCCCTCTCTTTCTCTTTTTTTCCCTCTCCCTCTCTATCTCTCTTTCTCTCTCATTTCCTAAACAAGCAAAAAATAAAGTGATTTAAACATCCTCCAAGCAAAAGGGAGAGGGAGAGATACAATGCACTCTCCCTCTCTTTCTCTTTCTATCCCTCTCTCATTTCCTTTCCCTTCCTCTCCCTCTCACTCTCTTTCTCTCTCATTTCCTCTCCTAAACAAGTAAAAAATAAAGTGATTCAAACATTAAACAAGCAAAAGGGAGAGGGAGGGAGAGAGAGAATGCACTCTCCCTCCTTCTCCCTCTCTTTCTCTTTCTCTCCCTCTCCTATTTCCTCCCCCTCCCTCTCCCTCTCCCTCTATTTCTCTTTCTCTTTCTTTCCCTCTCCCTCTCCCTCTCCCTCTCCCTCTCTCTTACTCTCTCGTTTCCTCTCCTAAACAAGCAAAGAAGAAAGTAATTTAAACATTAAACAAGCAAAAGGGAGAGAGAGAATGCACTCTCCCTCTCTTTCTCTCCCTCTCCCTCTCTTTCTCTCCCTCCTTCTCCCTCTCTTTCTCTTTCTCTCCCTCTCCTATTTCCTCCCCCTCCCTCTCCCTCTCCCTCTATTTCTCTTTCTCTTTCTTTTCCTCTCCCTCTCCCTCTCCCTCTCCCTCTCCCTCTCCCTCTCTCTTACTCTCTCGTTTCCTCTCCTAAACAAGCAAAGAAGAAAGTAATTTAAACATTAAACAAGCAAAAGGGAGAGAGAGAATGCACTCTCCCTCTCTTTCTCTCCCTCTCCCTCTCTTTCTCTCCCTCTCTCTCCCTCTCCCTCTCCTTCTCTTTCATTTCCTCTCCTAAACAAACAAAAGAGAACGATTTAAACCTTCAACAAGTAAAAGAAAGAGAGAGGGAGACTCACCAATGAGATATGGCGAGCGTGGGCGGCTTCTCTTTGCAACGAGGGCTCCTCCTCTCCTTCACGAACAACGACGGTGGCGGTGGCGGCGGCGGCGGCGGCAAGTCTCTTCCTCCTCTTCTCCCACAAAGCCTTGGCTCTCTCCCTCGCTCTCTCCCTCGCTCTCGCTCTCAAAAGGCGAAGAAAACAAAATGAAAACGGCGCTCTGGTTTCGGCCGCACTTTTTTTCCCTGCGGCGTCGCAATAGGCGTCGCTATATGCGTCGCTATTTGCGTCGCAAATGCGACGCAAATAGCGACGCATATAGCGACATATAGCGACGCCAATTGCGACGCATATAGCGACGCCTATAGCAACGCCGACATCCGCCGTCGCTAATCGGCATCGCTATTGCCCCATTCCCTTGTAGTGCTACTTGGAGCACGAGGATGCTTGGGTGCCAGGGGGGGCTCTGGCCGTAAATCCCTCACCTTCCGAGTCCTGCACAAGAGGCTAACGTGACTCGGGATTGAATCTCAAGGCCCAGCATACTAGTTTTCGGCAGAAACTTGGAATAGTGATCCCTGTGGATTGCTATATAGCCTTTGGGCGGATTGTGGTTAAGCCTACGGGAAAAACTCTTTGTATTTCAAAGTTAAATATGATGACCTGTTAATAAAGAACTTGTCTGATATTGTTTTTCTATGTCAAGTGATAAGATTACGTGAAGGAACCAGTGCTTAACGGGTTAATTAAAGAAGCAAGTTGTTACATGTCCAACTAATGTGTTAGATAATTACATAACTAAAACAACTTGAGGAAAGTGCGGAGGATGGGCCATGGGTCCGTCCTACGGTTGGGTGGTCCCGGTTGGCCAGGAACTTTTCTCAAATCACGAGTAACAGCGGAATGATCGTCAAAGGACACGAACAACAAAAGCGTTGACCTAGAGTATGTCTTAACCCGATTTACAATGTTTTAGGGGAACGGAATGGGACTATGCCTTATGGCAGAGAGGTTGAGCTTTGCATCCCTCTCGTTTCCCATTCTCCTTGAACCAAGTGCAACGTGAATCCGCTTTGGACTTGGCGTTTTTGCGTAAAGTAGTTCGCTTGGGTCCGACGCTAGTTACTGTTAGGAAATGAACAATCAGGAAAACCCTAATTCAGATCAATCCTAAGTGGGAACGACCGGAATACTTCCGCTACGTGGCAGACGCGGAAAGCCCTAGATCGCAAATCCCGTAACATTCCATGGGAGTGCCGGGCGAAGCTTTCTAGACATCCTTTCCGATGGACTGCTAAGACGTGTCCTGGATGATACTAGTGGACACGTTACAGAATGGTTTAGTGCTAGAAGGCTCCAGATAGACATGGTAAGGGTGGTAACTCAATTTTGGATTTGTTATTTTTTGAAGCAATTACATATATGAGACTAAAATAAAAAATAGTTATTTTCAAATGGATTGCTTAGTGTCTGTAACTTAAGGGCATGTCAATGAAACCTATGCAACCAATAATTAAGAAAGTTATTTTTATATGTCATCACATGCATGGTAGCATGCATGTTTAAAATACTAAAATATGCCTCAATGCCATGGGAACTAGATGGAAACATTTCTTATAGAATCATTCTATGGTCTAGGTGGATTGGTTAGCTATGTGGCTTTCTCCAAGTTTAGAATAAAGATTGACAAGCCAGACCTTCTTATGAGTTAGTCCTAAAACTAGTACACACTATTTTAGAGGGAGGGTGTGAGGTTAGGATTTATTTCTAACCAGTTGATTTATTTATGTAGCTGAAGACTGCTAGGTATTCACTTTTGTCGGTTTAATTGTATTATTTTACTAACGATTGTGAATGCTTCAGTTGATGTGTAGAGATAGCAGCAGTGGCGGAGGAAAGCATTGGAGGATAGCGAGTATTCGATCTATGGATTATATTTTGATAGGCGCCACACCTATATTTTGTCATGCCTATTTATTGAGGCATCGATTATTTATTATTATTTTGTATGCGCATGGACGCACGGTTATGTTATTTCTATTTGGACATTGTATTGGGCGTGCCAGACTCTATGGGCACTGTCCATTAGCTTTATTCCTATTTTTGTAAAAGCAAACTCAAAAGCTAAAAGCTTGATATATTTTAGTAAATTGGGCTATTATTGCTGAATGCATTGTAGAAATAGGATATGCAATACCAACGTCAGCAACCAAACGACCCAACCAAATGGCCTCCTTGCAAGCCTCAGTGACTGCAACATACTTGGCCTCTGTAGTAGTAAGGACCGTGTATTTCTGCACCCTAGACATCCATGAAACAACACCACCAGCAAAAGTGAACACATAGCCAGAGCTGGACTTTCTACTATTTGCATGTCTTGCATAATCAAAGTCGGTGTATCCCATGACTCCTGTATCCTGCCTGCCATAACATATGCACATATCAACCAAGGTTGTCAGGTACGAAAGGTACGATACGATAAAATAAGGTACTAATTGGTACCTTATGATTTTATAAGGTACGATATGCTTGCCTACCTCAATCTTGGATGATTCACAAAATGTGTTTGTTTCAAGATCGATGTTAGATTGCTGCTAGAGATCATAGTATTGTCTTTAAGAACTTGCAAGTTGATCCTCGTGGGATGAGGCCGAATGCTTTGCATGCGAGGTAGACCTTGGGAACATCTAATCATCTAAATCCACATGCTCAAAGTTAGCATAGATGGTGTGACTAGGATTGGTCTTTACATGACTACCAAACTATCCTTCCTAAGTTCGATTAGGGACGATATGTTCACATTTGCCTACACCCTAATTTCACTTACATTTTGATTTCCATTCATAATGAATTAGGAATGATTTCTAAGATAAAAAGGAACCACTTATCTATTTTGTATGTAAATAAGTTGTCATTAAACTTTCACTATGTGTAAGCCTTATCATAAGTGACTCCTTTAGGAAGTCTTAGTCCTTCGTGAAGGAAAATTTGAGGAACCCTAAGCTATAGGATGTTATCCCATGTAAATAACCAATGTTGGAAAAAATAACAAAGTAACCCCTTTTTTTTTCCAAATAAATCCTTAACTTAAACCCTTCATAGATGGATGTTCGATGCTAGTTTGTACAACCATCTGAATTTATCTTCAGCTAATGGCATCTAGCTCTTGGACTTGGGCATTTGACACTATATAAATTTAACATACCACATGTTTTCAAATATCATATTCTAAATCCCTTATATATGAATATTTAAATGAATTTAATGTTCCTTTTTAGTTAATATCTATAAAAATTTTGGAGAATATTTTATACAAAACCCTTCTCTTTTTTGTAAGTTTCCAATAATATAATTATCCTTCTATTGAAGTTTTATGATATGAACTTTTTTTATAAGTGAACTCTTGAATCCCTTGATAACCTCCCTACTCCTCAATATGGTACTTTGATGGAGTTGCAAGGGTATTTATCATCATGATGTTTTTACAATTCAACATATTCTTTATTCCAAAGTATGTTTGGATAGTGTAGTTTTTGTCCCATATGATGCTTTAGCACCCTTTTAAATATAAGCAAGAGGACTCGAAGTAGGAGCCTTAAATGAGATTGGAATCATTATATGTTTATCAAAGGATGTGGGCTTTATATTTATGAGGGGAGGCAAGACAAGCTCCGTAGGTTTCAAACAAGATAAGCTCCCAAGGAGTCCACGTTATAAAACATATAAGATACCACGTGAGTTCAAAAGAAAGGGTATTATATTTAGTAAAAATTACAAGATTATATTTACAAAAGGGATTTTTTTATCATAATTTGAAAAAAAATTGTAAGTTTAGTAATGTAAAAGGGGTCATTTTAAGACCTTATATCATGTAAAAAAAGGATATTTCTTAATATCCTTTGAATGCACATTATATAGACGATTTCTTATAGGTGGGTCCCCCTAGGAATAATATCATATAGATATAAATTCCTGTTCTCCTTTTCCTTTAGACTCTCAATACTTAAATTAATCTTTTTTTTGTGTTCGTTCCACTTTTGATTAAGATGAGCTTGAAAATGCTCTCTGCATAGATTATGTCGAGATGTCTTGTAGTAAATGCATATGTTTGTGCATGTAAATATGTCCACATCTACAAGTATGCAAAGAAATGTATTTTTACATGCATTTCTAAACTTAATTCAATGTTTGCCCATATCTTTGTAAAAAAAGCGCTAAGCATTGTACAAATGAATAACATGTCTTTATGGGTGCAAGAAGGTAGGTGAGTTTAGGGTATGGCAAACATATCTTTACACACATTTTTGTGAACAAGTCCACGGTTTGCCAAAAATAGCTCTCTATATTGTGTAGACTAATAGTAATGGATTACTAAACATGTAATAACACGAGTGAGATTTTTTATGCTATTTAGGGTTTTTAATCCATGTCTCTTTATTTTCATATCTAGTATACTTAATTTCATTTAATTTGGTATTGTTCTATAGATAGAGGCATATATCCTTGTTTACATCATTATAGGTGCCATACTACTTTGTGGTGCAATGGCTTGCATATTTAGTAAAGCATTGCAAGCAAAGATGGAGATGCATGATGAAGAGAAAAACATTGCACTCACTCCATGTACCATGCATATATTTTCATGAGGAAAACAGAATCCTTGTCATAGCAACAAGCACTTTCTGGGAGTGAGCCCCAAGTGCGCCACTAAAGCATGCTCATCAGGATGTTTTATTGAAAGTTTTAGTAGGTTTGAATTTCAAATATTGTATGCAAGCCAAACTTGGCATTTTTGTAAGCTCATATTATAAATATAATGCAAACAAGAGTACAAATTCCTCTATCTCTTTTTTAACTTTCAAACATTTTATTATGTCAAGAATTGATATTGTGTGTGTATTTTAACACAATGTGGGTAGAGTTCATATATTATATAGCCACAATTTTGTAACTAGCAACTCCCTAGTTTTTTTTTTGTATTGCATGTCTATAATTTCACAAATATGATCATGATTTTTTAAGTACATTTAAAAAAAATAAAAAAGTAAACTTTAATTCTTTTTTAAAATTATTATTTTTTCCTACTAAGCAAATGATGCTAATGGACCCAATGACTACTGCACTACAAAACCTAGTTCTATATTATGTGAGTTGAATGAGTTCTTGACCATGAAATGTTACATATCATGTATGAATGTTTGAGGGGTATTTAATAAACCCCTAAAGCCAACTAATTGTTGTGAATTATATAAATCATTTTACTTTAAAACCAATTTGAGAGAGCATAATTCAAGAATTCACAATCATTTAGAGACTTATCGTTGAAGGGTTGTATGTCCATGCACACGCACACACATGCACGCGCGTGCACACATACACATGCGACTTCAAAAGTTGTAAATTCTTACTAGTATTGATATGCCTTTAACTTGGATTGGCACCTAAGGTTGTCTTTATCTATTATCGGTGTAAGAAAGTTGTCTTTATCTATTATAAGTGTAAGACCATCTAAAGGTAACACGAGTAACGAACAAACAATTCATATCATGCTCATAAACAGGTAAGAGGATTGATTCGATGTATCTCAATCACTCCAATCTTTGTTCTATGGACATGAAAGAAAATAGAAATGTTTAGTTTTAAAGGCTGTATTTTGAATACACAGATGTCTAGCATAAGAAGACAAGACCCATACCGGTCATGGCATGACAAATGGAAAACTACACATCTATGTAATGCTTCTACATTCTCACATTTGAAAGTATCAACGCAAACATGGATTAATGAAATAAGCGAAGCTTCTCTTGAATCATGTAGGTCAATTTGGTTCTAGTTGCCCCATTGAACACCTGCAAAACCGAGGTCAGTTCCGAATTAGTGTGAAAGATTATTTTAGAAAGAGACACGAGGAGACCTAAGCAAGCGTGGACAATAACACACTTATGGGAAGATGTAAGCAAGTGAGGATGATGGACTCATCTCAGCTCAAACCTACGTAATGCGTATGAATCCAAAGGTTAAGTTATAAACTTGGAAATAGAAAAGTTATATGTTTAGAGACCTCCACAGGTTGTGCCGGCTGGAACCTGGACACCACAGGTGTGGACGACGTCCTTGACGGCCTGCTGGTTGATGACGTCGGCGATGTAGGAGGGGACGCGATTGCAGACACAGTCTAGAGGGGCGGACTGGACGGCGTCGCAGCAGGGCCCGGGGTTGCTGGGGAGCGGGGGCGAGAAACCCATCACATACTCCTTGCAGTTGCTTACCAGTGCATTCACGCTGTCGTCGCAGGCGGCAGCTGTATCGTCATCCTCCGCAATATTATGGGCCGTCGGCCGCCCGGCAGCTGCTACTGCGAGGCTCACAACAGTTAAAAAGGCCAGCAGTGCATGAACAGCTGCTCGACGAGCTGCCATTTAGCGAGCGCGCGGGCCGAGAGAGAGAGAGAGAGAGAGAGAGAGAGAGAGAGAGAGAGAGAGAGAGAAAGAGAGAGAGAGAGAGAGAGGCGTGTGTGCGTGTCCTTGTGATTGGGTTCGCCGAATTTCTCAGTCTTTGCCTTGAAGAGCTAGTCTAGTAGACCTCCTTTATAGACGCACTATCCGAGGCCGCTATCTACGTACCTGTCAAACGCTCAAGTCTGGACGGAAAGATGCGACAGAGAAACCCAACAAAAGAGGTGCATGCATGGCCACCCGTGACTCTGTCTGCCGTACTGGAACAACGGTTTGTTGACATGCCTTCCATCTGAACCACTCCTTTCGACTGTGGCAGCTCCTCCACGCACCTTCGTAATATTTGTACCCCCTGTAGGTAAAGAGCCTTCTCGTTACATCTCACTTTGATCCGTGCATTTCAACCTGAGCCACACACACAAAGGTCCACCCTTTGCTAAGCGTTGATATATTAAGCTACATCTATATCTAGCTATAGATATATGATCCAAAGCTTTCGTATATGCCACGTGTTGTCCAAGTATAAGTTTTGGAGTTATGATCAACAATAAAGCTTGAATTTTTTTTTGGGGATTTTGGCATTTGAATGTTGATGGGACATACCTTGTAGTCTATCAACACATCAAGATGGGAGAGATAGTTCCTTTGCCTCACATTGCGAGCCTTGGTTTTATTTCTTTGTTTTCATTCGGATTGTCAACCACCATCGTCATCCTTTATCTCCTTCTCCCACTACCTTTGTAGCTTAGAGTATGCAATTCAAGTTTTTGAACTCAAGCAATGGATGCTAGTCTGAGGTTAGTCAACTAAGTCATGGGGAATGCCATTTTTCTAGTTACATGGCCAATGGCAAAGACACCATAATTTTTATAGGTTGGAGATTAGGCATGGATAGACATGATTTCAACAACTATAACATGTATGTAACCACAGTGGCTTCTTCTATATGAATGCATCCCATGATGACTGCATTAACTGGGTGACCAATGGGTCTTGTATACTCAATGGGATGATGTTTCTCATATTCGTTTGGATATGGACCCATGTGAGTTATAGTCATCATTGTTGCCAAGTGGAGCACATGGTAAACTTTGCATCTTCAAACCTAAAAGCTTACAACTCGATATAATTATACAAGTTAATGAATTAAGAAAGAAGATAGTGAAACACACAACAATGCCTAACCCTAGCTCATGACAAAATGAGGGGAAAAGTCATGCTGTATGATCCTACATTAGGAAATTGTAGATGATATAATCATATAGGTGTACATAAATTTTTAATACAAAGAAAATGTTTAATAAATCAAAAGAGAATGTTCCACTTAGACCTACACGTGGTTGTAATCACTATAAAAATTGTCATACATAGATGATTTCTTTGATGTGACCATCACATTTCAAATGGATTGGCAATGTGCTGAACCCCCCAAATTGAGTCTTGTCGAAACTTTCAATTGCAATCTATGCTAAGTAAGAAATAATCAAACTGATTTTTGCCTTATCAACCAATTATGCACACAATCCTCTCATTTTTTCCTTCTCGGCAAGAAGTGAAAAATATAAAGAAAAAGAAACTATCCATAAAGCAAAATGTTATCTTAATCCCTAAGGATCAATTTGTGAGAAGGGGCTACTCATGTTTATTTTTTGGATAAATTTACTTTAGGTAATTTACCACAATGTTACCTATTATAAAACTGTAGTTTGTAGTTAGTAGTATTTTCTATATAATTCTGTGTTATCATTACTCCTACTATTGGTTACATAATTCCTAATTATAATAACTAGGTGCTCCACACCTAGATTCTCCTAGTGATTTGCATTAACGTTACTAACAGTTAGGGTACTTAATGTCCTAAGACATTTTGTGTAGCAAGAGGGTTTGCACATAGGTATTGTATTTTGGTTCTATGGCTTGCATACAAAATCATGCCATGATATTTAGTAAGGGAAGAGATGCTTTGGGTTTTTCTTGTCAAGTGAAACCCGATCTAATAGTAGTGTAGCATCTATCATGAGCAAATGTACGCAAGAATCGTACACTTTACAACATGTTTTGAGGACATGGTTTAGGGTTTTTTGGTTGCTGAGTGTTGGGACTTAAGATTTCAATTGGCAAGGTGGAGGGAGATGGTAAGGTTTTAGATGGGAGGCTAGGTTGAGGGATCTAACTCTTTTCTTTCTTCGAGGGAGGGGGGAGTGTAGGTCAGGGTTGTAACATTTTAGGGGCCAACTTGGGGGGTCACTCATGAATATATGTAAGTATAACATGAGTTCAAAATAAGGGATTTTTAAAATATCATTTTTACACATTTTTTACGTACAATAGGGGGTCATATAAAGGAATTACTTATAGATTGAATAAAAAAGGGTTGTGTTTTATTCATGAAAATTTCACAGATTAGGATATTTATAAATAGGCCATGAACTCTCATTATATAGAGGATATATATATAGTGAACCCCTCGAGGGGGCGAAGGGGTTAGAAAGCTAATGTTGTTGGATGGGGAAGCTAGATTTGGGAGGGACATGGTTAGGATTTTGGGGGGAGCTATTCAAGGGCTAGATGTTCATGACTTACAGTTGTGGTGACATAAGGAAAGAGGGCATCAAGACTTAGGGAGGCTAGTTTTTTAGGTGAGGAGTTAATTTGGTAGGGGTCTCTAAGAGACACACACACACACATGCACACACAAATAGAGAGAGAGAGAGAGAGAGAGAGAGAGAGAGAGAGAGAGAGAGAGAGAGAGAGAGAGAGAGAGAGAGAGAGAGAGAGAGAGAGAGAGAGAGAGAGAGAGAGAGAGGCTTGATAAAGGACTCTCTCTCAATGTTTCTCTTTCTCCCCTAGGCATTTGCTCTAGCTTGCCTTTCTCTCTTTGTGCTTTTATATTAGAGTTGCTCATAGCAGTCCTGAAGGTATCCCAGATCTTTGGTAGAGTGCAAAGCAAAAACACAGCTTTGAAATCATTATCAATATTGAACTTCAAAGCGGTAAGCTGGCTGAAAATAGAGTTAAACTCACTAAGGTGAGTAGACATTGCAATACCTTCTTTCATATGCAAATCCATGATTTCCTTCAGCAAGTAGGCTTTGCTTGCAGCACTTTTCTGGGGCATACAATTTTGCCAGTTACTTCCAAATGTTATAAGCATAATCCAACCCTTCAATGTTAAACAACAAAGCATCAGAAATCGATAGCTCAATGGTTGAGCGTGCAAGCTCATTCAACTCATCCCAGTCATCCTGCTCTACATCAATTGGTTTTGTTCCCTTTACTTTAATCAACTTTGCTTGCTTCTTCTGCAACAAGATATTATAGCACTGCTTTTGCCAAACTGCAAAGTTGTGTTCTCCTTCAAGCTTCTTGATATGCATAAGATTATTGTCACTGTTGCTATCCATGATTCACAGCCAAATAATTGTATGACAATAAATGACAGCTAATGCCAAGCAATGGAAGCTCCAAAATCCACTCATTAGTATGTTAGGAATATCCCCAAGTATGTAGCAGCAAGAACATACATCAGTTCATTGCCCAAAATTCCTCAAAAGTATTCAATGACAGTAAACATACCAATTTTGTGACAAAAACAGAGTGCAGTCCTAAAATTCCTGACAATATAAGTGCTTGTCTTGCAATTCAAGAGTGTAGTCCTAACATTCAGGAAAAATCTATCTTGAAAGCTCAGAAGGGAAAAAACCTCTCAGATTGATTGAGATTGAGCTCTAAAGATCATGCAAAGGTGCTAAAAACATCACCATAATGTTCTTGCATAGAAACATATCAAATTTCTTGACAGTGAGATATGATGTCCTGAATATGCAGGAAATTATCCTGAATGTATAACAATAGGCCTATAGGTAAAGATGACCCCAAAATGAACTTTAATCACTACTCAAATTCATTCTGGAATCAAATCTAACCATGTAACATCAACTATAAGCATGGATACTTGGTTTAGAATGTCCGAGACCAAGTCTAGAAGCAAGATATAATGCATACGCAGTCAAAATAACACTATATTAGAGAGTTTGGAAATCTCCCAAGTTCCACTCTCAAATTAGAAATAAAGATTTGACCATGTGGCTAAATCTTAATCCATTTTTTGACAATGGAAATTGGTACTCTCATTCTATATAGTATCTAGAAAAAGTTTCACCTTCAAGGAAGGGGGTAACAATTTGACCATGGGACCAAATATTGACCATCCTATAAATTCCCAAAGTATATAAAAATTCCCAAACTCCCTAATATAGTGTTAAATGTCATTCAGCCCTATTATTCCAGCAGCCAAATATGTCAGCAAAATGAGTCAAATCCTTGCCAAGATTAGTTCAAAATGGCCTCAAGACAATGCCACATGGTTCCCAAAGCATCCAGCATCAAGATACATCTAAATGGCTATCATATGAGCATCAATCTTAAGAGAGAAGGTGCTGCCCTGTTTATTATAAATCTGAATACTGTGTATTTCAAACCTGAAGCTGAATGTATATTAGCCCCAAGTGTAATACTACACTTCAATGCTCAATGTTAAGCATTAGATGCAAAGTTTGGAGCACAACCATAATGCCAAATGAAGAGGAGCAACTCTATTCTAGGTCATGAGCATGCTCAAAACTAGATCAGCATACCCATGCTGATGACACCTTTAGGCTCTAAAGAGGTTGGAATGCTTGTCCAAGTGTTGGAGATGAGGGGCAGGGTCCCCAAGTGGTCAATGATGGCTGCCAACAAGCTCAAATGAAGGGGGAAGCTTCAAGCTTCAAGAAGAAGCTTCAAACCTTGTTGCCCTGTGCCTGCAGACTCTTCAGAATGAACTCTTCTTCAACTTCAAGCTCATGCACCTGAAGAAATGCCAAGCTCTTGACTGCTTGGACCAAGATCTGATACCACTTTGTTGAGTTAGCTGCAATGGAGCTCTTGCATAGAGATGCAAGTTGAGAGAGAGAAGAGATAGAGACACACGATTTATGGTACTGAAGAGTGTACCTTAATAATGTTTTAGATAGGTATATATACTATGTACATCCTACCCTTATGGGCGGACACGAGCACTGCCCTTTATCCCAACAATATCATAACATGACACACTCATATTTTATAGCATCAAAGCTTCCAAGAGTGCCATTAAAGCATACAATATCTTCTATTCATGCAACATTGGGGGCCCAAATGTTCATTAATTACCAAAGCTCTCTAGCGACAGCTTCACTTAAGTGATGACAACTTATCATAAAGTGTGATGGCTACTTGCATTTTTTTTTTGTTCACACACACACACACACTCTCTCTCTCTCTCTCTCTCATGCATGCATGCATGATAGAGATCTCTCCTAGTTATCTCACATATTCAAGTGGCCAACTACAATCTTTGAAACACAAATATGAGAACACAATCATGGTCAATGTGAATCAAGGTTAGTGAAAACCTCTTCACACATTATTTAAATATTTTTGACACCAAAGTATGACAAATACACACATATAATATAATCTAGAAAAATGATGTGCATATTTGGTATCCAATATTCGTGAATATTTATCATGTGTGTGATACAATGTGATTGTCCATATGTGTGTGTGATACATTGCGACTATCTCATATTAAAAAATGGTGTATTATTATTTATTTTGTCTAATTTTGAATGGATTCACTATATTTTTGTTTGCTTATTTGTATGTTGCCATGGTTGCTAATTTTACTAACTATTTTCTATGAACTTTTTTTGAAAAAAGAGTAATCCCTATTTTATTATACCTTAAAATTTAGCTATTATAGGCTACACATATCATTAATTCATATGTCATTTAACCTTAATATGTCTATATTGCTATTTTGATTGTTTATATTGCTAAATTTGGTATCCAATATTCATGAATATTTATCATGTATGTGATACAATGTGTGTGTGATACAATGTGATTGTCTCATATTTAAAAAATGGTGGATTATTATATTGTTTTGTAATTTTCAATTTGTTCGCTCTCTTTTTGCTAGCTTATCTAATAAGTTGCTATGTTTGCTAACTTGACTAACTCTTTTAAATTAATTTTTGTACATAAAGATTAATCCCTATTTTATTATGCCTTAAAATTTTACTAGTATAGGCTACACATATCATTAATTCCTATTTCATTTAACCTTATTTTTATGTCTCTATTGCTATTTTGATTCTTGTGAATGGCTATTCTACAAACTTCTTGCACATGCACCTCGAGGGGTTCACTATATATATATTCTCTATATAACGTGCATTCATGACCTATTGATAAATATCCTAATCTATGAATTTTTCTTGAATACAACACAACCCTTTTCTATTCAATATGTAAGTAACCCCTTTATATGACACCCTTCTGTATGTAAAAATGTATTATAATGGTGTTTTAAAAACCCCTTATTTTGAACTCACGTTATATATACATATATTCATAAGTGACCCCCCGAGGTGCACTTAAATCTATCAAGAAGAGGGCTAAGAGGTGAGAGAAAGGAGAGCAGTAGGGAGAGGAGGGAGGAGAGAGAATGAGTGACAAGGAGAGAGATATACCAGAAAGATAGGAAAGAAGAGAGAGAAGCCATTAAAACTGTGAAGAGGATGGTGAGATGAGAGATAGTAATTGTATTATTGCAAAAGATCCCAAAAATTACCTTTTATACATATGCCAGTGTGACAATGTATTATTAATGATCTCTCATTGAAACATATTTTTCCTAACTTCTTACAATCCATCCTTTTGTAAAGATTTTTGCCTACAAAAACAAATTTACAATGGTGAAGAAGGATGGATAAAATAGAGTACTACTTTGATTTCGATATATGAAATATGAGAAATGAATGAAGAAATTGAGATTTGTTGGCATAAAAATGAAAACATTAAGGAAAATCTCTAACATATACATAATATGAATGTATTGAAAAATAAATTTGAGCCTTTGAATCTTCAAGAAATAAACTTTGGAGTGAATAGACAACTTGCTATCAAAATACGCCATGTTGAACAAAACTTCCGCCATAACTTTTGATAGAAGTATCCAAATAAAACATGCCACTTGTCAAATGTAGCTATTGATGAGCACTTTGATCCCTATGTAGGTGGCATATTTTTAAAAATTATGCAAAATAAAAAAAAAATCCTAAACATATTGTTGTTTACATTTTGTCATTCCACTACTGATTATGTCTCAACTCCACTAATCCATCTAGTAGGTAAGGAAACTCATCTAATATAGAATATTTCCTCCAAGAAGCTTTCTCAAGTAGCAAACCTCTCCACTTGATCAAATACTTAATGATGAAATGAGAATGAAGCTTCTTCTCATGCTTACTTATGATCTCCTTAGGGATATGCTGAATAAGATCCTCTTCATCCAAAGGAGGCATCTTATCAACTATTTTCTTAAGCACCATAAAAGGGTTTGAGGTAGCTAACATGAGACAAATTATAAATCCTATTAGAAGAGGGTAGTTCTAGTCTATCTACAAAGTCTTCGATATGCTTTAGAATCTTATAGGGTCCATAAAACATATGAGCAAGTTTGTTATTGGATCAATCCTTCAAAGTATATAAAAATTATGTGGCACAATGGACAGAATCTGAGCAAGGATTAGAGAACACACAAAAAATATGAGAAGAATAGAGACTACTTTAATTTCAAACTAACTAATACAAATATGGCTCTGTTCACCCATGCACTTTCACTGTGAAGCTTAGATGGTGATCCAAATAGATAATAGGCGAAGAGCTTAAGGGTAGACATAAGAACTTTGATTGGGTGAAAGATATATTGATGATGGCTTTTGAGGGGTCTTCCTTTTATAGCTTGTGAAGATAGTTGGTCAGCATATTCCACCATATTATGAACATTCCCTAGTTGGCCAAAGAATGTTCTCTTTACCATTAGGCTGGGGACACTACCCTCGGACCCCTGTCAAGGGGGCTATTGGCCTCTCTGAGAGCCCCCACCACTTTCATAGCTCGCAGACCCCAAAATAAGGGCCCTTAATAACTCCCACATCCCACAACTTGATGCATTGTACCTCGAGTTGCTACTAGCATAACTATTCTATCTAACCCAAATGCTAGATTCACAAAGGTCACATTTTCCCATCGGATCACATAGACCTCATATAATATACAATTCAAGACCAATCCAATGTTTGTGCTCACACATAACTTCTCCTCATAATGGAAACCTTAGAGTTTAGAGCACCATGGATCATTAGTGGCACTTTTCGAGGGTGGGGCATTAAGCATATCTAACAAAATAGAGTAATAAGACTTGGGTACTTTTAGCAAAACCAACTCTCCTTTCTTGAATTCTAAAGGTTGCCTCTTCTCATAAGCATATATATTCATTTTATCTTAAGATTTTCTAAGATTCATTCTACACTACTGAAGAATGGTCTACATTATTTCCAATTCTTCTTTCCCCATGAGGGTTAATCTTGTCAACACTAAAAATGACTGTGGGTAAAGGCACCTTATAATCATACATAGTATCAAAGGGTGAAACTCCAATACTAGCATAAGTGGAGTTATTATATGTAACCATGAGTTCCACACATATTTTGCATCATGATAAAACTTGCAAAGATAAGTCTCCAACCACTTATTTACCCTTTCTCTCTAGCCATTAGTCTATAGATGATAGGCTTTAGAAGAAGCCAACTTTGTATCCATAGAGCTAAATACCATCTACCAAAATTTACTCATGAACTTGGTATCCCTATCATGCACAATCACCTTCAGCAATCCATGTAGTCAAAAGATCCACTCCATAAATTGACTAGCCACTTGTGAATTAATAAATTGTATCTTGGTAGGAATGAAATGGGCTATCTTAGTATGTCATTCCACTATTACATAGATGCTATTTTCCTTTTTGGCAGTAGGTAAACCAGTAATGAAGTCCATGGTAATATATGTCAATTTGCCTTCATGGATAGGCAATGGTTGCAACAAACCACATGGATTATCGATGCTATCCTTGTTCTACTGGCAAGGCATACACTTCATGACATAATCCTTAACATCTCTCCACAATCATTTCGAGTGAAAATTTTTGTTGATCTTATCATAGGTCTTAAACACTCCAAAATGTCCAACCATAAGAGAAGAATGCAATTCCTATATAAATTTTAGCCTAAAAGAGGAAGTAGAGGGAATAACAATCTTATCATTAATCCAAATTAGGTTATTTTTAAGCTAATAATGTGAGTTTCTCTCCATGAGACCTTACTGCAATTTTTGAAATACATGGCTAAGATCATCATCCAAAAGATAGGCCTCTTGTAGCTCCTCAATCTGATCACTATATAGCTTAGTCATAGCTAATACCTGACATGCCCACATTTTGGAAATAGAATCAGTTACCACATTGTCCTTACTCCTTCTTTGAGGGATGTCAAAATCATATTTTTGCAAAGTAGCTTCCCACCTACGCTGCTTAGGCATGAGATTTGATTAAGTAAGGAATTGGTAAGCCCAAATGGAATCACCAAGAAATGGTATAATCTAGGATTTGTCCTAAATGCTATTTTAACTTCATCACCCTCTCACATACGAATTTGATGATATCTTGATCTCAAATCAATTTTGGTAAAGAACTTGGCTCTCTTGAGCTCATCAAGCAAATCATCTACTCTGGAAATTGGATACCTATTCTTCACTGTGATCTTGTTTAGATCTCTACAGTCAATGCACATTGTGAAGGATCCATATTTTTTCTTCACTAACAAGACCAAAGTTGCATAAACTGAAGAACTAGGCTAAATGAACCCCATCTCTAGAAGCTCCTTAATTTGCTTGGCCACTTCTTTACACTCACATTTAGACAATCTGTAGGGTGCCTTATTGACTGGCTTTGAATGTGGCTCCAAATCTATAGGGTGATCCATTGAGCATTCCTAAACTAATCCTCAACCTCTTTATTTAGGTGTAAAACAAAAATCTGAGAGTGTCTCTTATACTCCTTCTAGAGTTGCTTTATGGTAATAAACTAAAAACTAGATTTACTAGGGATTATTTATAAATGGATAAGCTATCCATCAATGGTAAAATCCAAGTATAACTATGAGAAATCTATAGCAATATTTTGTAAGGTCATCAACTAGTCACACCCAAGTACAACATCAATGGATCCCATTTCCAAAGTAATCAAGTTCACTTTTTCTTCATAATTTTCAGCCAATTGTATGGGAACATGTGGACATATTTGGATGCTGACCTCCTCTTCACCATTAGCTACTTATACTCTTGTGGGCTTTTGTAAATCAGTGGAAAAATAGTGCAACTTGTCCACAACTAACTTATTCACAAAACTATGTGTATTGCCATTGTCTATCAAGATAAACACATCCTTCCCATGAGTGGTACCCTTAATACTAAGTGTATTAGGACTCTTGGAATCTATCAAAGCATCCATGGAAATAGAACAAAGGGTAGTGGCAGTAATAGGTAAGTCTATCCCACCAAGATCAAAAGGAACATGCCCACTTGGGTAAAATGGAAATCCATCAACAACCTCATCATGCTCTTCAAATTTAGCTTGTCACTCACAATTCATTCTTCAGTGACCTCTTCATTGTAATATTTCCTCCCCCCTCGTCCGCCCGTGTAGAAACCATCCCCCCCTTAGAAATTAATTGAAATTCTCCCCTGTCATCGTCGACGACAGGTGGCAAGTGGGGGGAAGGGACGGTGTCGTCACGTTAAGGGTTGAAGGTCTACCACTAGGGCTTTAGTGCAGAAGAGGAGTTTAGGATTCAAGGTTCAGGAAGGGAAAATAGATTGGGGTTTAATAAGATCCGAGATTTAGAAATGATTTAGGTACGGAAGAAGAGTTCAAGATTTTTCACTATGTACTTAGCATACATGAACGGAAGAAAAAAAAGTCTATTTTGATTACATCAAATGCCTCTGGATACATACATCATATCATAAAGGATATTTTCAGATTCTCAATTCAATTATGAATATCAAATGCAAGATCTAATGGCATTTATTTCAAGTACATAGATGGATTTCAACCCTTTGGAACAAGTATTTTGTTGATAGATTCAAATGCATTCAAGATTTGGGCCAAAGATACATGAAATGGATTGAAGAAGCATATTTTTAGCTTCAGCCCTGCTTTAAAACAGAAAATTCCAGCCCATAATCAAGCTCAAAATGAGTGCATAAACTCAAGAAGAAGCACCTCTAATCATTAATGAACAATGCCCTGATGAAAAGAGGTCATTTCCTTCCATTACAACCACATAAATCCCATGTTTGCTCATAAAAATGGACCATAACAGTGGGCTGCCCTATTTATGACTGGTTATTTCAGCCCATAACAACCCATATACCTTCAAAATCCTCACCCTTTGCTTGCCCCAAAGTCATTCAAGTACTTGGGTACAAGGCAAGCTTCATTGGACCAAGATTGAGGTAGACAAAATGAGAGAAGTCGTGCATAAGAGCAGGCTGAATACTTTTCTCTCAGATTTCCCTCCTTTATAGACTGTTTTAGCATGCATTTTCGTCAGAACAAAGGGGCAGAGAAGTGGAGCTCTCACCATGTTTACATCTTCAGTAGTTGGGCGTGTTGATCTTCAGTTTGCATGCCCCAAATCATGCACCATAGCTCCAGCTCTCTCCAGTTTGCTTCAGATTGTGCAGCCCACATTTTGCGTCAAAAAATGCGGGCTGCTCCCTGATCAGCCCCTGGTCACTTGGTGACCTACCTAGGTCACTTGCTGGTCACTTAAGTCTATTACTTCAGGTCCCATGTGAACCTAGTGGACTTTTGGCAACTTTTGGCAAATTTCTTGAGTTCTAACCATATTTTTGCACCTGAATCAATGTGATTTATCCTCTAGATTGTCAATTACTTCCAGTTGACCAAGTTGTAGGTTCCCATAGACTTATTTTTCATAAATATACATGGCATAACTGAAAATTATATGCTAAATACAAAAGAACTTGTGTAACTAAGGTGGTTATTGGATAACAATGTCTGAATTTTGTATGCAAATTCCTCATATAACTTCCAGTGAAGCTCTTCTGTGTTCATAAGAATCCCATAATTTATATTATGGATAGTAAACTCTTTGACATTCATCCCCTCCTAACCTGCACATCCTCCGGCATGTGCCATTTCATGAGATTACAAGTCAAGGAGGGTCTTCTTCTTCATCTTCATTCTCTAAGTCTTTTTCTTCCTACATGTCTTCAAGTTGAGGGTTCATATCTAAATCATCAAGTTCATAAGTTGAAGATTCTCTTCATTTGAAGAGTTTGATTCGTTTCCCAGCTATTGGAATCTTAATCATGGTCCCATCCATTTCAGCCAAAGAGTAAGTAGCATTATTATGTACTACTTTTACAACATATGGTCCAAACCATCGCTTGGCTAACTTCCTATGAGCACTATATTGATTGTTCAGGCTGCTATCATAGACAAGAACCCAATCATTCTCTTGAATAGCTCTTGGACGGAGTCGATGATGCTTGTCAAACCTCTTCTTATTCTTTAAGCTTGCTGTTTTTAGCCTTTCAATGGCTGTTTTGACATCTTTTGGCCTTCTTTCAAGTTGCCTTATGTGCAAAGACAGCAATTCTTCTCGATTCATGTCTTCATCCCAAGGCAAGATACTCCATGTGACAATGGATTCCTCAATAGGCATAACAGGTGGCTGTCCATATATGAGTTCAGCTGGCATATATCCTGTCACTGAACTATGGGTAGTTCTATCAGCCCATAATGCAAATGGTAGCATTTTAGGCCATTCCCTCAACTTTCCTTTGCATGATTTTGCTAAAGCTTTAAGAATTGGTTGATGAACTCTTTCACTCTTACCATTGCCTTCAGGGTTGTAGGCTGAAGTAAGAGATAGCTTAATTCCCAATTGAGCAAAGAAATGGCGAGCCTCATCGGCATCCAATTCCCCTCTATCAGCAGTTACTTTAGCAACACATCCATACCTGCAAAATACTTCTTCAAGTAAAAATCTACAAACAGCGTGAGTGGACTTTGTTGTCAAGGCCTTTCCTTCCACTCAATTTGTGAGATCTTCTCTAGCAAGTACTAGATATCTCATGTTCCAAATTCCTGTAGGTATGGTTACTAAATCAATAACCCATCTATAGTGAATGGATAAAGGATAGGTAGGCTGAAGCCCATCTCTATGCTTTACCATAGAATACATTTGACAAACATGACAAGACTCAACAAAATGCTTAATGTCTTTATACATGTTTTGCCACCAAAATTTCTCTTTTATTTTGGCAAAAGTGCCCCATATGCCTCTATGACCAGCCAATAGGCTTTCATGAAATTCTTGCATAACTTGTCTTTGTGTCTTTTTGTCTCCTAAGACACGAACAGGCGCCCTTCCTTTCTTTTTCGCATGCCTCCAAAGGTAACCATCTTTAAGAAAAAAACCATAAGCTTTTCTCTTAATTCTTTTGAACTCTTCATTAGTCCAATCTTTCTTCTTTGTCATAGTGCTAAAAAATTGGCCTATTTTTAGCCAATCATCTACATAATATTCTTCTTTAAAGTGTAAACAAACCATAACAAAACATTGAATATATTGTTTACTAGCTGACCATTGTCCTCCTTTGGTTGTTTCATCCTTCCTTGCTGATGTAAAATTTGTTTTAACAACTGAACCTGTTGTTCTTGCTGTAATTTTTGTTGTACCTGCATTAACAGCATCATTTATAAACTCTGATTCTTCTTCATCCATCATTTCTTCTTTATCCATATATCTAGCACGTAAAAGCATGTCAGCAAGGATTATCTCTACCTGCACTATGTTTCAAATCAGGATTTAAGGATTTAATATAGGCTATCCATCTTAGCATAGCTATGTCGGGAGTGGAACAGTTGGCGATCATGCCCAAGAATGGAAGGCAATCTGTTTCAACTATAACATGTGCGCCCATAAAGTATTCTCTGTCACATTTTAATGTAGTTACTACTCTCTAAAGCTCTCTTTTAATTTTCCATACCTTCTTTGTCGTTCCACTGTGAGTATAATGGGCTGTCCATTAGAGTAATTATCCCTCTTTAAAGTAGGGGCTGAAGTCAGCATTTTCTTGAGTTTCTGAATAGCCTAAGTGTGTTCTTTTTCCCATATAAACCTTTGGCCCTTTCTTAGAAGCTGATAAAGACTTTCAGCAACATGAGCAAAATGTGGTATCCAAATAAGGTAGAAGACACATGCACCAAGAAATCTTCTCACTTCTGAAACATTTGTACATTCTTCTTGCATTTTGCTGATACCATTTATTTTGGATGGGGAAGGCTTTAGGCCATATGGACCACACATATGACCGACCACAAGGACTTCTTCGACTCCAAAAACAGATTTAGCTCCTGAAAGAGTAAGATGGACTTCTTCTAATTTAGACAAGATTTGAGCACAATCATTAATATGTTCAGAAACAAACTTTCGACATCCAAGTTCATTGAGTTCTTCATTTTTCTCATGAACTTCACATCCTTTGATTGGAACATCATCAAGAAAAGGAAGAGTCAATTGAGGAATATAATCCCTCAATACTTTATGCATAGCATTCATCATGTGAGCTACTGAATTCGTAGCCCCTTGAAGTAGAGTACACATGCGGACTAGGCCAAGAGGCTTCTTCATTGTGGTAATGTCACGGCTTTCCAAAGCAAGCTGAAATTGATCGTAGCCTGAATATAAATCACCCATGGAATAGATTTCCCTACCTGCAAAAGCTTCAACAAACTCATCCACAATTGGTCCTGATCCAACATTTCTAATAGTGACTTTATTGACGGGTTGTAAATCTTGAATGAACCGTAAAGATCCATTCTTCTTAGGTACGGTAAACCATCGGTTGGAATATGGAGCTGAAGATGGCTCCAATATTCGCATTTTTATCTTTTCATTTAGAAATTCCAATAACTTAGGCAAATGAGCTCTTGGAACTGGAATTGGCTTAAGATTCCAAGGAACATGTGGGACCGTAAAAATTACCATTGGTGCCACAATGCTTGGATCCACACAGCCAATTTCATGTGGCTGAAATGAAAAGGCTTTACCATGGTTCTTTAACATATGTATGAAGATTTTCTTTTCAGCCGGCAAGAGAAAAGAGTCTTCACCAATTTTCAGCTTTTGTAGACTTTCTACTGTAAATTGGCGACCAATATCTTTAGGATCACGAAGGCTTGCTTGTTTGGATACCCTTTCTACCAGTCCTTCGCTTTCAGGCAGTAGAGGAGTAGCTACCGGCTTGACCTTCTTAACTGTTTTATACTTTGTTTCTACTCTTACTTCATCCTTTTTTGGCTGACCAAAAGCTTCATAATTTGCAAATTCTTGAATTATGTCATACATATCCAATGTACACACCTGTATGGACTGATTTTTAGCTTGATTTTCAGCATGAACGGCTGTATAAATTTCAGCCATTGTATCATTATATTTCAGCCCATAAAATAGTCATGAAATTTCTTCATCTTTAGGTAAAACATTAGTTTGCTTCAGCTCTTGCTCCATATGACTCAAATACTTTCTTTCAGTCCTATTCATGGCTGAAAACTGTTTATAAAAGCCCACACCATTGGCTAAAAAAACCTACAAATGAGCTTTTGGCCTTGCCTCCTTCATATGTGGAGGCTTTTTTTGTGACATGATGCACTGTCATAGCCTCCACTTATAGCAGCACTACCCGAAAACCCTTAAATTCTCGGGCATTAGGAGGAACAGGATGATCTCTCAATTGATCCCTATTCCAGTGGTGATTAACACAGACAGTTAGGAATTGTGCTGCACCCTTTTGCATGTTTGTTTTGAGACCATGGCATGGAAATCCCCTCGAATCACATCTTAACTCTCCACGCTGACATCATGGTAGGGAACCCCCTCTCTATGGCATGGAACCTCCTCTCCTCGTCGCCGCAATTGTCTCTTCGTACGTTGTGCACAGTCCCCCCCTCTACCTTGCTTTAACATGATGCAAGATTTTTTGGGAGCGGAGCGTATGCCATGTGGGGGGGTTTGGTGGAGCGGGGCTTTTTGAGGAGGGAGGGTGTGCCATGTCGTGGTGTCTAGGGGGGATTGGATGGTGCCATATCATGGAGGAGCGGGGTTTTTGAAGGGGGTGTGCCATGTCACAGGGGGGAGGAGGGGTGTAGAATGTCATGGGGGGTGGGTTGAGCGGGGTTTTTTGAGGTGATGTGGGGTTGGTCGAGCGTGGTTTTTCAGGGGGGAGCAGAGATGTGCCGTGTCATGGGGGGGAGAGGGGTGTGCCATGTCATGGGGGGGTGAGGTGGGTTGGGTGGAGTGGGGTTCTTTGGGGAGGGGGTGCCATTTTGTGGGGGGTTGGGTGGAGCAGGGTTTCTTGAGGAGCAAGGATATGCCATGTCATTGGGGGGGGTTTGGTGGTGGCATGTCGTGGGAGGGGATTGGGTGGTTCCATGGTCTGGGTGGAGTGTGCCATATCGTGGAGTAGGGGATGTGCCATGTCATTGCGGAGCAGGGTTTTCTAGGGAGGCGGGTGCCACAGTTAGGGTGGAGTGGCGAGCGCACCATGTCGTGGGGGGGTTTGGTGTGTGGAGTTTTTTGAGGAGGGAGGGTGTGCCATGTCGTCCAGGTGGTTGGGTGGTGCCATGTCATGAGAGGGGGTTAGGTGGAGCGGGGGGTGTACCATGTCATTGTGGAGCGGGGTTTTGTGGGGAGGGGGTGCCATGGTTTGATGGAGTGCAGGGTGTGCCATGTCGTGGTGGACCTTGGGTGGAGTGGGGTTTTTTGAGAGGGGGGTGTTAGGGTGGAGCGGGGTTTTTGGAGGGGGGATGGGTGTGCCCTGTTGTGGGGGGTGAGGTGGGGTGGGTTGAGCAGGGTTTTTTGAGGTGGGGTGGGGTGACTGGAGCAAGGTTTTTTGAGGGAGGGGGGCCCTTGGATGGAGTGGGGTTTTTTGAGGGGGAGGGGGTTTTAGGTGGAGCGAGGTTTTTTTAGGGAGGGGTGTGCCATATCAGGGGGGTGAGGTGGGTGGGTTGAGCAGGTTTTTTTTAGGGAGGGTGCCGACATGTTAGGGGGGTGAGGTGGGTGGGTTGAGCAGGTTTTTCTTAGGTGAGGTGGGTGGAGGATGGTTTTTTGAGGGGGGTGCCGTGTCTTGCAGGGTGTGCCATGTCGTGGTGGGGGTGTGAGGTGGGGTGGGTTGAGTGGGGTTTTTTGAGGTGAGGTAAGGTTGGGTGGGTGGAGGGGTTTTTTTTACGGGGGAGAGGGGGACGTGCCATGTCGTGGGAGTGGTGTGCCATGCCGTGGGAGGTGGGGGAGTTAGGTGGAGTGGGCTTTTTTGAGGGGGGCCTTGGGTGGAGCAAGGTTTTCAGAGGGGGGTGTGCCATGTCGTGGGGGTGTGAGGTGGGATGGGTTTAGCGGGGTTTTTGGAGGTGAGGTGGGGTGGGTGGAGCGGGGTTTTTCAGGGGAGGATGTGCTGTATTGTGAGGGGGGCATGTCGTGGGGGTGCAGTGGATTGGATGGAGGGAGGCTTTTTGGGGAGGGGGTGCCATGGTCTGGGTGGAGCGGGGTGCCATGTCATGGGGGGATTGGGTGGTGCGGGCTTTTTTTAGGAGGGAGGATGTGACATGTCATGGGGGGGTTTGGTGGTGCCATGTCGTGGGAGGTGGGGTTTGTGGAGTGGGGTTTTTTGAGGGGGGTGTGCTATGTCGTGGGGGGTGAGGTGGGTTGGTTGAGTGGGGTTTTTTGAGGTGAGGTGAGGTGGGGTGGGTGGTGCAAGGTTTTTCGAGGGGGTGCCATGTCGTGGGAGGGGACTTGGGTGGAGTGATGTTTTTTGAGGGGTGGGGGGTTTTGGGTGGAGTGGGGTTTTTTGAGGGGGGATGTGCCATCTCATGGGGGATGAGGTGGGTGGGTTGAGCAGGGTTTTTTGAGGTAAGGTGGATAGAGTGGGGTTTTTTGACCGAGGGGGATGTGTCGTGTCATGGGGGGATATGACATGTCATGGGGGGCGGGGGGGTTAGGTGGAGTAGGGTTTTTTGAGGTGAGGTGAGGTGGGGTGGGTGGAGTGAAATGGGGTTTTTTGAGGGGGAAGGGGCCTTGGGTGGAGCAGGGTTTCTTGAGGGCGGGGATGTGCCATGTCATGGGGGGGGAGGCTGAGATGTGGTGGGTTGAGTGCCGTTTTTTGAGGGGAGGTGAGATAAGGTGGGATGGGTGGAGTGGGGTTTTTTGAGGGGGTATGTGCCATGTCATAGGGGGTGAGGTGGGGTGGATGGAGTGTGGTTTTTTGAGAGGGGGAGAGTGTCCATGTCGTGGGGGTGGGGCAGTGTGGGTGGAGTAGGGTTTTTTGAGGGGGAGATGTGCTGTGTCGTGGGGGGAAATATGCCGTGTCGTAGAGGGGAGATGGGATGGGTAGAGCAGGGGTTTTATGGGAAGGGAGGTGCTGCGGTTCGGGTGGAGTGGGGGTTGTGTCATGTAGTGGGGGGGAGGGTTGGGTGGAGTAAGGTTTTTTTGAAGAGAGAGGGTGTGCCATGTCATGGGGGGAGGGGGGTTGGAGTGGAGTGGGGTTTTTTGAAGGGGACAGGGGAGAGATGTGCCATGTCATGGGGGAGAGGGGCTTAGGTGGAGTGGAAAATTTTTGGGGGAGGGTGTGGCATCTCATGGGGGGCGGGGCGGGGTGGGTGGAGTGGGGTTTTTTTTTGGGAGTCTTGGGTGGAGAGAGGTTTTTTGAGGGGGGTGTGCCATGTCGTGGGGGCGGGTGGAGTGAGGTTTTTCTAGTGGGAGTGTACCATGTCGCGATGGTGAGGTGGGTGGGTTAAGCAGGGTTTTTTGAGGTGAAGTGAGGTGGGGTGGGTGGAGCGACGTTTTTCGAGGGGGGTGCCATGTCATGGGGGAAGGGCGGCTTGGGTGGAGTGGGGTTTTTTGAGGGGGGATTGGGTGGACCAGGGTTTTTGGAGGGAGGGGGTGTGACGTGTCATGGGGGGGTGAGGTGGGTGGGTTGAGCAGGGTTTCTTGAGGTGAGGTGGGTGGAGCGAGGTTTTTTTAAAGGGGGGTGCCATGTTGTGGGGGTGTGAGAGGTGGGATGGGTTGAGCAGGGTTTTGTGAGGTGAGGTGAGGTGGGGTGGGTGGACTTGGGTTTTTTGAACCAGGGGAGGGGGTGGGATGTGCCGTGTCGTGGAGGGTTGTGTGCCATGTCGTGGGGGGCAAGGGGTTGGGTGGAGTGGGGTTTTTTGAGATGAGGTGTGGTGGGTGGAGTGGGTTTTTTTTAGGGGAGGGCCTTGGGTGTTGGAGTGGGGTTTTTTGAGGGGGTGTGTGCCATGCCATGGGGATGTGAGGTGGGATGGGTTGAGTGGGTTTTTGTGAGTTGAGGTGGGCTAGGTGGAGTGGGGTTTTTTAGGGGGAGGTGCCTTCTCGTGGGGGGGAGGGGGTGCCATGTCATGGGGGGTGAGGTGGGTTGGGTGGAGCGGGGTTTTTTGGGGAGGGGCTACCACAGTTTGGGTGGAGGGGGATGTGCAAATTCAGGCCCCAGATGTAAGCCTCTAGCTAGGGTGCAGATTCAGGCCCCCAGACGCGAGCCTCTAGCCAAGGCTACTCTAGGGGCCCATCTCGACAAAATTTGATCTCCATACTCTCAATGCCCTAGAGGCCCTACTGGTAAATTTTCGCGCAAATTCGATGTATATATCTTTAGCACACTCCATGCATAGTGAGTTTGACATTGAATCGTGTGATGCAGGACATTGTCTATATAGATGAATTTTCATCTAGACAAGGTGGCTGATCTAGTAACCAAGGAAGAGTGCAGGACTCGGCATTGAATGAGTATATTGACCAGCTTGTGAGAGACATTATTGTATTTCATAAGACATGCTCTCTGGCTTTTGTTGAGAACTTCCTGAAGTTGAGGGCACTAACAAAGGTTGGGCCCTTCAACACCATCCCAACAAACTCTAGCTTGGAGAAAGTAGTGTTACTTTGACGTTCAAAGTTCCTCTACTTCATCTATAGTACTAGGTCTATGCCACTTTTTTCCATGGTGACCCGTGGCATGGTTGCTGGTGTTCAAGACCCCAATGTCATTAGGCAGGAGACTAGGGCAAAATGTGTTGCTGCCTATGATCAAGAATAGCTCTTCTGACCATGGGGAATGTAGCTCGAATAAACCTAGGAGAGAGTAAATGTACTTATTGCCAAATGATATCTTATCACCAATGTAATGCAATTTGTAATATTCTCTTGAAGTAATGAAAATCGATATTTGTTAGATTTTTGTGCAATGTAGTTTATCATATGCGTCGTTTACTATTATTTTTTACTTGAATGTTATGTTTATTTATCAGATTGCACTACTACATAAACCGAGTCTCCAAACAAGTCGATGAGGTAAGCTTCGATAGCGTCCTATAGTGCAAGGAGGGCTTGGGTAGTCTCGCAACCAGATTGTTGCAAGCATGATCCATCTAGGAAGTGCCTCATGTCTCTCTTAATTAGTATGCCATCCATAATCTCCCGCAGTAGCTTCTGGAATGGAGCCTTTGATATCAGGAGGTGCGTGGTCTTCTAGTAATGGCAGATCTCACGAAGAGCCAATGTACCTAGCATCCATCAACACTTGTGATGCTGATGTGGTGGTGGAGCTGGGGGATGTGGCTTGTGCATGGGACTTCTAGGGGGTGTCTCTAGGCCGCTCGCTTGGTGCATGCCATGTCTTCTAGGAGAGAAAACTCAAAACTTAAAAGTGAAATGTGTAAAATGAGGTGAAACTTTAAACTTATAGCAAAACTTTTAAAAAACCCTTAAACATGAATTAATATATCCATGCTTTGGAAAAATATGACCAATGATCCGATTGACGTGAAATTTTACCTGTCAAATCCTTTAGGATACATTAACTACCCAAAAAAAAAAGGCCTCATTAGAAGTCTGTAGGACACTTGTCCTGAGCGTGGCATTTGGGGCCCTGAATCTCGACAGACAAGAGTCGCCGGACAAGTGTCCCAGAGGCTTCTGATGGAGTCAATTTTTTAATATCCATGAGTTTTTATGATGCTTGACATGTGAGTAAAGTTTCACTAGATTTCAATTTATAAAATTCATGGTTCAATCATTTTTTGAAAATGCATTAAATGGATTAAACTTCACTAATAGTAGAAAAACTCACCACCACCGAGTCTACGCAACTGTATATTAAATGTGTTGTCAACCAAACTATGTGAAATATTGGAAACTTAAAAATTTACAAAAAATAATTCATGGGTCAAATAGAATATTGCATATAGGATATAGTGTTGCCAAACCGCTAAATATAGTAAAGATATAATGCATCGGCCCATGTACAACTGATCACTGATGTGTGTGTGATTGCGTATTGAATTTATCCTCAACAAAACTACTTTCAAAATTAGAAACTTGAAAATGCAAATCATGGAAAAGTATAAAAATATCAAATATCAAATTTGGCATGACGACACCATGAAATACACGGTAGATAGTGCATCGCACCAAGTACAACTAGAGCTAGGCAAACTTTAGCTCCATTTCGCAGGTCACTGCTATTAAATACTTGAAGGTCTACTAGAAAGATAATCCAAAATTAAGGTCCTTACAATCTAAAACCAAACCTGAGCTAAAAACATAGATCCAATCACAAGGTAGCTTCTCAAAGCATATTGTTGAAATTAAGATTAAATGCATCCTTGTTGTTGTGGATCCTACGAACAAGAACCATACCTATGGGCTTAATAGTGATATGTCAGGAATGAATGGCTAGAAGTTAACAATCATCCATTAGATCAATCAAGTAACTTTCAACTGCTTCTTGGAGAGCAAGCAAGACTGACTTGACCACCGCCCCACATTCCTTTCCTAGTTCCTTAAAAAGAACTTGCGATTATGCCCTAACTGCAAATCTTAGAGTATTTCTCACACCAACCTAGAAAATGGTGCCTTAGGAATAATCAAGTTGGCACTCCTCTCGAATTTTCTTATCTCACGTAGCGCAACTGTGCATGGTCTCCATATTCACTTATTATGCGTTGAAGGATGTGTATTACCGGCTAGAGCAGTAGTGGGAGGTGGAGTAATTGGAGCATGTGGACCATCATTTTTGGACAATGGCAAACCATCATTATTGACCACACTAGGGCCACCATTTTTGGACACAGTAGCACCACCATTATTAGATGTTGTAGGGCCACCATTGTCAGCCACCAAGGGACCTTTGTCACTCACAGTACACTCACTAGATTTGGAAGAGTATTGAACTCTTACTCTTGTAGGCGCCTTCTTGATAGGAAGCTTAGAACGTGCCATGGTTGTGATGATAAAGAGGTTTGGAATTTTCATATATTTGTCTTAGGATTTCAAAATGAAATTTTCATAATTAAAAAACAAAGCTTGAAATCAACTTTGAAAACATAGTGACAAACCTTTGAAAATTTAAACAAAATTTGCAAGACATCTCATGTTAAAGATAGGAGTATTGATGTGTCATATCTTGGGTACCTATGCTCTCTCGTGGACTCTAAATGCATCAAACATATTATCTTTATCTAGGTCTCCATTTCTTACCATCTCTCCCTTGGGTTTCCAACCATTTTGCATGGCGTTGTCTAACTGTGTTATTTTCATATCTTGCTTTTCTCACTTCATATATTTCTCTACTTATAAATTTTGATAGAGAGGTTTTGGACTTCTTTTCTTTTTCCTCATATCATATCTTTAATCTCCTATACCACCATTGTAATAATTGCATCATAGAATTGGGAACATTAATGCCGCATCCATGATCAGTTGCCTTTTGAAAAGCACAATGAGCTTGCCAATGAGATCATTCCATGCCTTGAGTTGACCATACTACCAAGCTTCCTTGATCTGCAAAAAGTATGGACCATGTGCTTCAAGTATATGTTGCACAAGAAGAGAGATTAAAAACACAAAATAATTTGAAATGATGATATTTTTTTGTAATGGTGACAATACACCATGTAGTGTGTTATACTATTTGTAGTCAATGCCTCCACCATAGACTTATGAAATTTAGCAACTGTCTCTTTAAATGTATTGGCATCACCATCCCTAAACCTCAACTTTTGTAAGAGAGCTGCTAATCTATCTATGTGTATTCACACTTTTGCCTTTACAATCCTTGTTTGTCCCCCATTGCTCCAATGTGGAACAACAAGGTGCAACTTTTTCCATGCTTCATACTTCTCTGGTTGTTTTACAAGTATATTGCCTTCCTCATCTCGAGATGGAGATATAAACTTTATAGTCTCGAGTCTGCCAAAGCATGCTTTACAAGGGATATTTCCACTCTTTCTCGATTTTTTCTTGTCCTTTTTAATTTCTACTTGGCCCCCGTGAAATCCAACTTCAGAGAGGACTTATTCTACCTTCTTGCATACAGCATTAGCTTCTGACACATGCTACATCTTGTATGCAAAGCATATATATTCATATACTAGCTTCTCAATTATTCTAACTAAACAATGCAATGTGCAAAAATGTACCCTTGTTAGTGGTATTTCCAAAGTAGGATGCCAATTTGGATCCACTAGAACTACCATTCCATTTCTTATGACTTTTGGATAACGTGTTGGAGCACCTTATTGTCCTGCCTTGGCAAGCCATTCTTTATTTCCATCTTTCCCTTTCTTCTTAGTTTGCATGCAGTATATGTATGAAAATTTTACATTCATTGCATCTGATAAACCAAACATACACTTCAATGTTTTTAAATCACCTACAAGATGCCATTCAACTTGATAGTCCCCAAATCCCTTGATGTGTAAAATTGCTCTATTATTTTGTTGTTAAATAACATTGAGTATATTAGTGAGATTTAAAAAAACTTTAAGTACTTCATGGTCCTCCTTTAGTACTTCAAATGCTACAAGCCACCATATTTCATTCTTTGATTGTACACTAAAGTATAAAGGATTGTTTTCATCGATGTTGGGATCCAATGCTTGATTCATAAGTGTTATACTCATACGTTCAAGTTCTTTCCTCTTAATAATCTCACTCTTATCAAATTTGAGGACAAACTTGCCTCTACATTCTTCCATCAACATATTGTAGAACTTGACCATAGTAATCTAAACCCTACATATATATCAAATAAAAAGTTGTTGGATTCATTCAATACAAATGCAACTTCTTTGGAACCATACTTCAATATGTCTGTATTTTTCAGATGCGTTGGCTCACCAATTAGTTCTAAAATTTTCTCATTTAGTTGTTTTCAAGCCTTCTTCACGTGAAATGGTTTTGGCAGAGGCATTACTCGCTTAGTTTTGAAGACACTTAAATTCTCTATCCAATTGTTTTGATAGAGCATACTATATGATTCAAAAATCATTCCCACCTTGTCACATAATCCTTAAGTATTTATAGTAGTAAACAAGTTGCTCACATCCCTAAGATGATCACTTGCGACACCATCTACAATGTCCCTGAATTTATGATTTTCCAATACATTTTTGACCATATCCTACTTAGGACTTTGGAAATAGTATTATTCCCTGTATGAGGGAATATATTTCTCATTGTAGTAGATTGAGTATATACCCATCTATAATGTTGTCCACTTCCTTTGGTTGATTGGTGAATTGATTTAACTAATCGGATGTGCCAACGTGCTTCTTTGGTTTTTTAAGTGGATCCAATCTCCAAAGTTTTTGTGAGCTTCCTCTTTATGTTTCGATTCTCCTTCTCTAAGTCCGTAACTTTAGACTGTAACTCCATATTCTGCACGTGTGTAGCAAGCATAGCATCTTCAATGACACACATTACTTGTTGTAGGCTCTAGTTCTCCCTATCCTTCTTAGCCAATAATCTATCCTTTTCCAACAAAGACTACATATTTTCTTGTAATCTTTTTTGCATATTTGTTAAGGCTTGATGAACCCCTAAAAATCCTTGTGTGACAAGTCTGCATGTGTATCCATACAATCCTTCATTACCTTCACAAAAAAACTTTATAAATAATGTAAGCCCTTCAAATTGTGGTGGCCTTTGAGTGATTGGATTGGGTGGATAAATACACCCATCAACCCAAAGGTCCACATTTTTTTTCCCTGCATTTCTTTCTTGTTGCATCCTATATCTTATTGCATCATCCCTTTCCACAGTTCTTTTGAACATTGGTGCATATTCATCCTCCAATTGGACGTGAATATCTATCTTTCTCTTGGTATGTCCTACACCTACATCCTATAAAGAAAAATATATGCCAATTTTAACTTGGATTAACATTCAAATCACACAATTGGATCCCTTTGATTCACTATATCTGTGTTATTTTTACCTAGTTGGATCTTGTCTTTTTCTCTTGATTTCAATCATGATAGACCCTAATCAACCCATAATCTACCTATAATCTTAGCTTTTAATCTACCTCTAATCAGCATCCAATCTTATCTTTTGTTCTATTCAAAATATTCTCTCTCTCTCTCTCTCTCTCTCTCTCTCTCTCAAGAAGAATTGATCAAAGATATTTAAACACATCTATACAAAAGCTTGGCTAGTGGAGAACAATAACATCATCTTATATTCTACCCTAATTTACTCTCTGTCACTCTATCACTTATTTTCTTAGTTCATCTCACACAGTCCTCTCTCTTTCCCCCCCTTCTCTCTCTCTCTCTCTCTATATATATATATATATATATATATATATATATATATATATATGAATTGATACTTAAGGATTAAACAACAAGTATGAAGTATAATAACATCATAGAGATTAAAAAAATAAAGATACATCCATTATCATTTGATTGCTCGTAGTATAGAGTGTTGAAGAGGAAGATATCTTATAGCATAAAACTGAAGAGGGAGATTGCTTGTAGCAGAGTAGAGAGTGTTGTAGATATTACTGAGTGTTGCTTTAGAAGAATTCGTATGCAAGAAACCATATTCTGGAGGGGAGAATAGTACACGAAATTTTAGACAAAACTAGAGTTGAGAGGGAATGAAAAAATGCCCAGAAATAGGCATATACTTGTCAAAAAAAGATAAAAATTTACAAGAAAACTCTCGAGTCAAAAAGGTATCTCTGTGTAAAAAATAATCTTAAAATATGATGTATATGTCATTTTATATGATTTTTTAACTTTGTCCCTTTTAAGAAGCAAGAATGAGAATGATTCTAATATATTTTTATGTTGAAAAGTCATGAGGGCATTAAAGAGTCGTATATTAATGATTAGCTTTGTTTTTAGAGAAAATAGATTTGTAGTTTTTAGTTATGAGGATTTTAAGAAAAAGTAACCTTATCCTACAGTTTGGGAATAAAATAATAGATGAAATCTATTGAAAATACAAATATGAGAATTGCTTGATTGTAGAAGATATCTTACTATAAGATTATTTTGGAATCTCTTTTTAGAGAGAGAGGTGAGAGAAACCCCTTAAGGTGCAAAAAAGAGAGTCAATATTTCTTCAAATGACTTTTCTCTTTTCTCTTTTTCACCATCTCTCTTCCTCTTTTCATCTTTCTTCTTCTTTTTCTTCTTCTTCTCTATCTTTCTCTCTCTCTCTCTCATCTCTTTTTATTCTCTCTTCTTTTTTCTTTTTTCTCTTAATTTTTTTCTTTTCTCTTTCTTTTAAATTTTATCTTTCCTCTCTAGGCTATAATTCTCTCTTTGTGTTCAAATTCTCTCTTTTTTTTCTTCTATTCTCCCTCCTTTTCTTCTCTCTATCTCTCTCCCCCCTCTCCTCTCTCTTTTCCTTCTCTCTCTCTCTCTCTCTCTCTCTCTCTTTCTCTCTCTCTTAAATTTTATATTTTTTCTCTCTATAATTCCCTTTCTCTCTATTCTCTCTCTCTCCCTCCCTCTCATCTTCTTTATTTTTTGCTGTGTATATTTCTATTGGTTTATCTCTCTCTCTCCCTCTCTCTCTCAATTTTTCTTTTCCTCTCTCTTTCTCTTTCAAGTTTTTTCCTCTTGCTCTTTTTTCTCTCTATATATTTTTTCTTCTCTCTCTATTTTTCTCTCTTTCCCTTTCTCTCCCCCTATTTTCTCTCTCTTTCAAATTATATATTTCCTTGTTGTCTCTATCTCTCTGTAAGTTAAAAACTATATTAAAAAAGGTTTAATTTAAAAAAAACGATTCTCTTTTCTCTTTTTCCCTCTCCATCTTTTTCTCTTTTACCCTTCTTCTTTTTTTTATCCTTCTCATTCTTCTTCTTCTTCTATCTCCCTCTCAAAGTGTGTGAAAAACTATGTCCAAAAATTTTTAAATTTAAAAAACTTAAAAATATTTAATTAAAGTCTAAATTAAAAAGTTTCATATAATTTTGAGAGAGAGAGAAAACCAAGGCCGCCCTACATACAAGAGAGGGGGGAGGGGGAGAAGAAAAATGTTTAATTAAAAAAAGATTATTCGCTTTCCTCTTCCCCTCCTCCTCTCTCCATCTTCTTCTTTTTATCCTTCTTCTTCTTCTTCTTTTTCTTCTCAACGCTTAGGTTTTCTCTCTCTTTTAAATTATATATTTCCTCTCTATCTCTCTCTCTAAGCCAAAAACTATATTAAAAAAGGTTTAATTTAAAAAAGAATATTCTCTTTTCTCTTTCTCTCTCTCTCTCTATCTTTTTGTCTTTCTTCTTCTTCTTCTTTTTATGCTTCTTCTCCTCCTTCTTCTATATCCATCTTAAAGTGTATGAAAAACTATGTTAAAAATTTATTTAATTAAAAAACTTTTAAAAATATTTAATTAAAAAAAGTTAAATCTAACAAAGAGAGAGAGAGAGAGAAAACCTAGGCCCTACACATGAGAGAGAGGGGACACTACAAGGATATAGGGGCATAGTGACAGGCGTTTGCAACACAGATTAGTGGCGTCGCTATTGCATCCCAAATGACAATGGCATTTAGGGAAAAAAAAAGCAGGTGAAACCCGAGCGCGTTATTTTTCCGCAAAGAGTTTGAGAAAGAGCAAAAGAGAGAGTGAAAGAGATCGTGACTTGGAAGGGAGAGGGAGAGGAAGAGAGAATGAGAGCTTTTCATCGCCATCGCCACCACTATTGTCGCTATTCACGAAAAAGAGAAGGAAGTACACGAAAGAAGAAAAAGGGCTGTCACGAAGAGGAGATGAAGAATCTATCCTCAAGCCTTCACGGTGAGTACATTGCCCCCTCTTGGTTTATTCTTGTTCTTTCTTCTTTTCTTTTGTTTGTTTTTCTTAAGAATGAGGTGCATTGAGGAAGAAAGAGAGGAAATCAAAGAGGAAGAAGAAAGGAAAATGAAGAGAGAACGAGAGAGAGAGAGAGAGAGTGAGTGAGAAAACATGAGGGGGTGGAGAGAAACAAAGAGAGTTTTTGTTATGAAGAGGAGATGAAGAATCCATCCTCCTCTTGGTTTGTTTTTGTTATTTATTCTTTTTTTTGTTTGTTTTTTTAAAGAATGAGGTGCATTGAGGGAGAAAGAGAGGAAATGAGAGAGGGAGAAAACGAAAGGAAAAGGAAGAGAGAGAGACAGACAGACAGACAGAGAGAGAGAGGGAGGGAGGGAGAGAGGAGAATGAGTGAGAAAACACGAGGGGTGGAGAGAAACAAAGAGAGAGGCAACAAAAAAAGAGAGAGATAAATAAAGATCGGAGAAGAACATAAAATGAAGAGCTCAAAGAAAGATGGATAAATTGTGTTAGGTTAGTTAGAAAACTAAATCTACTCTTCAAGGAAAAGGAGTGAAGGGGGTGTTTAAATTGCCCATGGATTTTTTATATAGCAAAGTGGTCTTGGTTAGCCAAGAGAATTCCATTAAAAATTTGAAATAATAGATTAGGTCAAGTTAGGAATGATTGAATATCAATTATCCTAGTGTGTCATCCTAGATCTATGGTTAACCATACTATTAATGTGTCTAATTTCCATGTACCTAAAGTTGTTATGTGTTGTAAACCAAGACCTCGGCAAAGTAACTATATGTATATCCTCTACATCACGTGCGTTCAAGGCATATTTATAAATATCCTTATCTGTGAAATATTTCTAAATAAAGCATAACCCTTTTCTATTCAATCTCTAAATAACCCCTTTATATTACCCCTTCTATATGTAAAAAAATATATAAAAGTGATATTTTAAAAATACATTATTTTGAACACACGTAATGCACACATATATGCATGAGTGACTTACCCAAGACCAAGACGTTTCATTTGATGTTAATTTTATTGAGTTACAAGAGAAGAGATACTTCTCAAACAAATTAAAAAATAAAAAGAGAATGAGAAAAAAAACCAATTTTTTGTCATGGACTACAACAGCATCCATGTATGTGTCAACGATTGTGTGCTGTTTCGAGGAGAGTACGAGACTATAGAGAAATGTCCAAAGTGTGGTGCTCATAGGTATCAAGAGGACTTGTAAGGCCAAACCATCCCTCCGAAAGTTCTTAGACACTTTCCACTTATCCCCTGTATACGTCACATGTTTTGTACATCAGGCATGGCGTACTTGACAATGTGGCATGCATAAAATAGATCTGCAGATGGAGTCCAATGAATATCAGTGAATTCACGCACATGGAGCCACATTGACTCTACCTTTCTAGGCTTTGTACGAGAGCTAAGGAATCCTTAGCTCGGTCTTGCTATGGATGGTGTGAACCCATTCGATCTCCACTTAACTTCTTACAGTGTGTGGCCTGTAGTCCTTGTCAACTACAACATCTCACCATGGCTTTCTATGAAGAAAGAACACATGATCCTTAGCTTGCTCGTTCATGGCCACTACAAAGTCAAGAATATGGATGTCTATCTCCATCCATTAGTCGATGAGCTTAAGATTTTGTAGGAGGAGGGGGTCGCCATGGAAGATATGAGCAAGTGCAATGATCAACGGTCCTACCAATATACGAGCCATTCTTATGTGGACCATGCATGACTTTCTGAGATTCGCGGAGTGCTCAGGTAAGTAGGCTTCCATTCTTGTTGATCATATCTATCATAGCTTGTTCAAGTTTTTGTTTACTAAATAGGGGTGTTGGCATAGCGACGGTCACAAACCATGAAGAAGATAGTATATCAAGGGCATGCCTGTTTCTTGCTAGAGGGTCCACATGAGGTCACATCCAAACAGAATGCGACAGTTCTCAGTTTTCTAAAAGTTGCCATATTAGACCCACTTACAAATCAACCATTAGTTAGATCCCATGCATATTTTCAAGAATGTGGGCAGCTTACTATGGGGGACCGCATCAGAGGAAAGAGAGACAGTGCAGGGGAATGAATGGATTTGAAGGAGGTAGGCAAGATGGAGGCACTTGTTGAGTGTTGTGGTCACCTGTAACTACCTCACGCTCCTTGGGTTTTGTTCATTAATGAAGAGTGCATTAGGAAGCAAATTATCACGTCTATCCACACTCTGACGGGTATAATGCATTCTCTCAATTCTCTTTTTTCTAAAGATGACCAACTATCAAGGCTAAAATTCCATGATTGTCATAAGATATGTCAGGTATGATTCATTCTCTCAATTTTGTTTTTTCTAAAGATGACCAATTATCAAGGCTAAAATTCCATGATTGGCATAAGATATGTCAGGTTTGTACTACAAATGGATTGTAAGTGGCCTATGTATTTTGCTATTTGGGATCTAGTTGTGGTGTTCATAATGCTTCTTCATTTGTGGCAGTTTGTACTATCGATCACGATCGGAGGATGCCTCACTCCAGATATATGTTGGGCAATTTACAGGTTGTCAAATTTAGTGCAATGGATCTCACAGAAGGAGATCGAGACATTCTGTATTGAATTTGCAAGGCAAGGAATAGTGGAGATGGTCTGTCTCTTTGAGAAGTACCTGCTTACCAACATGCTCATAATACAAACCCACCTCCTAGTGCATCTTGTAGATGAAGTGGAGATTGCAGAACCTATCTATACAGGATGGATGTTCTTCTTGGGGCACTTCATGAGAACCTTGAAAGGCTTTGTGCAACAACGAGCTCGGCTAGAAGGTAGCATGTCTGAAGTTTGGTTGTGTCGGAGGCGTTATTGCATATTTCATAGTGGCTACCAATGGTGGATTCAGAAAATGGTATGTTATGGTCACTAAAGAACAATGATAGATTGACGAGAGATATGGTGGTTGGAAATGGGGTAGAAAAAAGGATGGATACTGCAATGGAGGAGAAAGTGAATTGTTTTTTTATGTTGCACCATGCATCCATGGAGACGTAACTCACTAGGTATGAGCAAGGCAAGAAAGATCGGGAAAAAGCATGATCGGAATTTCGATACAGTACATGCCATGGACCGATTCGATATTCAAAGGGCATGGAGGAGATGCTATGGTTTATGTCTATACAATGGTTACATGGAGCTTTAATCGCAATCTCTCATAAAGAGGTGGAGGTCTCTATTGAGGAATGGGAATTCTTGAGGGGATGTAGTCCAAAGGTGACCACATGTTATATAAGCTGTCATATCTAGATTTTATATGTGACAACTAATCTAACATTTTCAATGTACAATACAAAATATACAGTGCGGCATGGTCATGTGGACGACATTTCCGCATCAAGCGCATGGATAAAGTAATGAGATGGAGTATTTTGAAAACTTGCAAAGTGTTATCTCAGTGGATTACCATAGTATCTCCATGATCATATTTGATGTGCAGTGGTTCAAAGTGGTACTGGAAGGACTTGGGGAAACCGTTCGACATTGTCCATCTAGATTTCTCAAAATAGATTTCGAAAAAGGATAGATGGATCTGTGCAACACATTTGTCTTGCTAGTCCATTGTGAACAGGTGCATTAAGAACTAGTTTTTAAAATTTTATTATGACACAGATATGTCATAAATATTGAATCTCTCTTATATGTGATTTTGAATAGGTAATTTTCTATCCAAACCTTTGACAACTTCGATGGTGGTATGTTGTGCCTTCAACTCCCCAATGCGAGAGTGTATAATGAAAGCAATGTTCCCAGCGTAGATGAGGATAGTATGAAGATGGAGGGGCAGAGGTTTGTGGAGCGTATAGAGGAGATAGAATCGAATAACGATGATGGAAAGACAAGAGGCCAGGAATTCTTTGAGAATGAGGTGGACTCATCCTTTTATGGTGACTTGTCTATCAACCTTCCAGTGTATGCAGAGTTGTGCGAGGAGATTAACATGGGACCATAGGCTACATCATACTTGCAACATCCACCTACTCAATTCGTTGATGAATCACTTATAAGGGTACTTTAGAATATTTATTTTAAGTAATATCATTTTTTTAGAGTTATATTACCGTGCTTTGCTTGAATCTTTATATTGATTATGCTAGCATCACTTTTTGTATGTGAAGGTGACCTTTGACGATATTTGGATAGCACGATGAGTTGAGGGATGACCGACAAGGAGTTGCAGGAGATATTCACACGTATGTCTATAGATCAAATGTCTCAATTCAGAGATATGATAGACCAAGAGCCGTCTTGGACACTATCAAGAAATTCCGTTAGATCTATTTCGGCATGCTATAATGCTTTGATTTCCAATAGATGATGTCAATACTCCAGACTTGGGCCGGATGGAGAGTGGTTCTAGGGGATGTTGTGCAGACATGGATGCGGTGAGCCCGCAATGGCTTGAGATACAAGTGCTACTCCTTGCTCTCATGCAAGTTCGAGAGAGAGTGGCTCAGGTGGTTATTGTGGAGGCACTGATCCAGTGTCTTCTTCTCATCGTTCTAGTGGAGTTGCGTCACATGCAAGTTGCGATGGCTTGAGATACAAGTGCTACTCCTCACTCTCATGCAAGTTCGAGAGAGGGTGCCTCTGGTGGTTATTGTGGAGGCACCGATCCAGTGTCTTCTTCTCGTCATTCTAGTGGAGTTGTGTCACATGTAGGATTTGTCACACCTGTGGGGACGTCTACTCTAGTGACTCCTGCTTTTGCTCAGTCGTCTGCAACAAGTAGCACCCTTATGGGTGCTACTCTGAGAGATATCACCCTCATGGGTAACCAGATGTATAGGGGTCTCTTGTGGTTATTCTTAGGATCGCAATGGTAGGTGGGAGAGGACACATCTTAGGCATACCCTAGAGGGGTATGGATACCTTGTAGGTGACAAGATAGGAGCCGTGATAATGAATGATAAGGGGAGAAGGGTGATGTCTCATATGAGAGAGTTGTGCCAATAAGTTTTTCGGCACAACATCTTTGACCATTGGAAGTACATACCTAAGGGGAGCAAGGACTACATAGTATCATCCTTGCATGAGGAGTTTTTTGTACCCACTGTGGTAGAGAGGTTTTCCACAGACTGGATGATGGAGTGCATGCATGCATATATATCACATAAACAATCGGATGCACGCAAGACACTCAAGAGTGGTGGTTAGATGCAAATGACTGGTAGAGACTCAGGGAGGAGGCTACAAATTCTCCAGGATATTGAAGACAATAGGGCGAGGCATCGAGGGCAGGATTGGAGGCAGGGGTGGCCCATCATCTTGGGAGTGGTGGCCACAGGATTTATTTGGAGGACTTTGTAAGTTTTTCTTTGGTTCTTTGATGATAATAGACACGCATTTTTCCTGCAATTTAGATGCGCAAATAGACGTGCAAAACAGAGGTATGAAAAAAAAACCAGAGAGCACGTGGCTTTACAATCCACCTGCTCTTTGGTTTTTTTCCCCCTATCAACATCAAATTGTATGCTTAGGGAAACTAGAGAAATATTATTATACTGAAAGCAAAAGAATGTGGAGAGCCAAAGTCCATATATTGATAATAATGTATGATGAGCATACTGTGCTAAAACACGAGCGTACTATGCTAAAACATTTGTACATATTTTGAAGATTTTTGTACTGAAAACAAAATAATGTATGTAGAACACGAAATTTCATATATATAGATGAAATGTTTTTACATGATGAGTTCTAGTGCTTGTGACCTCAAGCATAGTCATGGTCGCAAGCACTAGCTGAAAGTAATACATATCAAAAATCAAAACTACAAGCCAAGGGGAGACATGCATGCATGGGGCTCCTCTACATCTCCTTAGAAGAGGCATCATCGTCGGTACCACCACCGCTGCCAGTGCCAGTGCCGCTGCCGCCACCGCTACTGCTAGTCCCCCCTTCACTATCCTCAACTGCATCAGGGTTCACCTATACAAAGGATTAAGGTATATAAATACCATTACAAACAATAAATTAGAGTTATCTATACCTTTCATGTAAAAAATAAAACATACCTCTTCTAGTTGTGGAATCCTCATGGCACGATTATATTGCTCCTCCGTGATGAGTCCCTCCTTGTAGAAATGTTGCCAAGTGGACGCCCAGTTATGACCTTGATGGTAGCCTACCTCTCTAGGAGTAGGCATCCTACCAACGATATGATACTACAAAACAATTTTAACATACAACGTATTAGAACACACTACATAATGAATTGAAACAAATTATAAAATTTAATTTAAAAAAAGAAATCAAATAATACTTACAAACTCAGCCTCCCATGACTCCCTACCACCCGTTCCATAATGCGACGATCCCATGGTTGCCATCTGGATACGTCATGCCTCTGCATGCTGGCAACTTGTTCTTTTCTCTGATGCTCTCTTCTTGGCCTCTTTCTACTCCATGCGGTGGCAATTGGGTGGTTAGCCATATCGAGGGCGCCCCTGCTCTTGTCTCCGCAGTGACTCCTTGGCACGCGTCATAAGGTGAGACCTCTTGTTATGAAGCATGTCTCTCACCTTTGACCATCCCCAATCATCTGAGAATCGTGATTTCTCAAGATTAGGGTACCTTCTATGTACTGCCCACAGCACCTCTTCTCACAAGCCATTTTTTTGGTGCTTGAAGGGAATCATACAATCTTTGTATGTGGCATGCACGACACTCCTCAAGTAGGCTATCACTTCCCTCCCCTCAGGGTTATGCAAGATACCACCAACATCTGTGACAGAGTAGTACATTTGTGGAGGCTCACCTCTCTCATTTCCCGGTGAGGGTGATCGAGAGCCACCTCCTAGGCAACCCCCACAAAGCCCTTGATCTCCTCGTCCTACTGCACGACTCTCCCTCCTCCCTCGATGGGCACTGCCCTCTACCTCACTTGATGCACGTGCTTCTGCAGATGCACGTGCTTTGGCTGATCCATGTAATTCAGCCAATCCCTATGTATCAGGTGATTAGTGTGTATGCATAGTGCATGGAGTACCTATTAGTAGAGGTATACCAAGGTTTGGTATTTGTGTAGCAGTGCTAGGCAAAGATGTGATAGGTGTCCCAGACATGACACTAAAAACCTCCTCTCAGTGGGAGGGCGACCAAGATAACTGGTCATCTCCCCCATGAATTGCTCCTTGTTCGGAAAACCTCCAAAAAAACTACTAACACCTCTAGAAAACTCCGCTAAGGTGTTGTTCATGTGTTCCAACTCAGGATCAGTGCTAGAAGATCCAGGATTCCATATCTACACAAGCAAAAATCCATTACTACCCTGTGCAGATAAAACATATTACACGTTGCATCTATACCTGTGTCTATACCTACATCTATACCCGTGTCTGTCAGCGGTCTATTCCTGCGTCTATACCTATGTCTACACTGTCATCTAGACGCGCTGACAGACGTGCAAAGTCGGACCATATTTTGCAAACTCTTATAAAAAACGCGCAAAAAATCTCCATAGATGATAGTCTAAAGCATGTAAAGAGAGAGAGAGAGAGAGAGAGAGAGACAAACAGACAAAGAGAAAGCAAACAAGTTTGAGAGAGAGAAGAAGAACTCACCTTCTTTTCTTGTTCTGACGGGTGGCGGCTAGGTTGCAAGCTCCTTGTCCTCCTTCTTCCTTCCCTTGGTAGGCTGCTGGATTCTTCTTCTCTTCCTTGCTATTTGGCTCTTGTTCTTTACTATTTGGCTCTTGCTTCCTCCTGCCCTCTTTTTACTCTTATTTTCTTCCCTCATTGTCTTCATGAAGTGATAGATAGACATGATTAGTAATGTCGAGCTCGAACTGCAAAAAACACACAAAAAATGTAGGAAAGCACTGGTTTGAAAAGAAAGCCACAACTGTTTTTTAAAAAAATTTATATTTGCGTGGCGTGTCTGTAAGCGCGTATAGTTGCGCGTGTATATGCACAGATAAGACATATTACACGTGTTGATAGACGCACAATTACAATTCAACTAATTAAATGCTAGCTTTTGGTTGTTTTTGGATCAATATGACTTTCCTAGTCTTTTAATATCAAAATGTTTGCCTCCATGTTGTAAGTATCAATGCATTTAGGGAATATGACATATATACCAAATGAAATCATATATGTCCTTATGATTTAGGTGTAATTATGTCGTCATCTTCTACTAGTATGGGACATGATGAGTCAACAAACAATACATCCTCTAGTGAGGATGAGACATTTCGTCTTCACAATCGAGACGCTTGGCTACGACAGAAAATCAAATGTATGTGTGATCGTTGTCGAGGATGTTTTTTTCGAGCACGTCGAATCACAATGTCACACCTCAGCATGTACGGAGAGTGGGACCAAGAAAAAGACCCAGTGATTTTTACTGCTTTATTTTCACAAATTATTAGTCTATGTTGCATCTTCACCATTAAACAAAACCTCCTTTTTTTTATTGAGCAGGATGCGGTACCACATCCTCAAATGGTCCCTCCAGGGCATCGAGAGGCTATGAAGCATTGATGTGAGGAGGCAGAGTCCTCAAGAAGAGTAGAGATTGATGGCGATGATAGCAGCCCTCTTCAAATTCCCCATCAAGTTTTGGAGGAAGAGATTTTGGACAACATGGTGCATGATTTATTTTCCCATGAGGTTCGGGGGGAGGGTGCCACTAGAAAGACAGATGACCCGCTACAGATAGCATCGAAAACTCCATTGTACGAAGGTTGCACCTACTCCGTTCTATGTGCATCTCTCGAGATACTGAACTTACAAACCATTTATGGATGGAGTAATGCTAGCTTGAATGCATTGTTGAAGTATGTATCATTTGATATTAATTCATAAATGCTTCTAGACAATATTCGCAGTTTGTTAACTCCGTTTGCACAATATATGCACGTTATTGTCACAAATGCTTCCAAATGGAAATAAATTACAAATTAGAAGGGAGCAAGCAAGGTGTTTCTTGACATCTCTTGGAGGTCTTGATTACATTAAAATCCATGCATGTGTCAATGATTGCATCTTGTTTCGTGGGGATCATGCATCTGTACGACAGCATCCTATTTGTGGTGAACTAAGATACAACCAGGAGATGAAATCAATGGATGTGCCTCGTAAGGTTTTGAGACATTTTCCTATTATTCCACGTATTCAACTTATGTTTAAGTGTGAATCTATTGCGAGACTCATGTCATGGCATGCTAGTCACCATTCAAGTAATGGAAAGTGGAGAATTTCTTCACACACACTAGCTTGGCAACACGTAGACAATTTGTGGCCTACTTTCAAATAAGAGCCCAGAAATTTGAGATTTGGTCTAGGATTAGATGAAATAAATCCATTTGTCATCAAAAGCACCTCATACAGTGTATGGCTAGTGGTATTGGTGAATTATAATATCCCTCCATCCACAGCAATAAAAAAAGGACATGTAATGTTGTCCCTTTTGATTCCTGGAAAACACAAAGTAAAAAACATGGACGTTTACTTAGAGCCTTTGATCGAGGAGCTAGAAATGCTATGGAGAGGTATTGAGGTGCAAGATGTAAGTGCATCATTGTCCTCTAGAGATTTCACTTTAAAGGGCATGCTGTTGTGGACATGCATGACTTTCCAGGCTATGGAGAGTGTTCAGGTAGTTGCATGCTCTATTTTATTCATTATTACCCTTAATCAAATATATTTCATCATTAACCCACTTGTTTTTACAGGTTTAACTACATCAGGATATCATGCATGTCCAATTTGCGGTCCCTCTCTGGTTTCTTCTAGACCGACATGCTTGAAGAAGGTTATCTATGACAATCATCATTGTTTTCTTCCTATTGACCACCCCAAATATGCACCCCCCACTAATGGAAGAACTCCACAATCTCTGACCATTCAAGTTTGGAAGGACACTTGGATACACACCAATGATCATCCTCTACTTGGCATAAGTCGGCAACTAGTTTACTTCTTTTGTTTGTCTTTAAAGTACACTCCATTATGAGAACAAGAAATAATAGATTGTTTGTACCTTAGATTCTCTATATTTTTTTGTCTCCCATATTGGACTAAACTCAAGATCAATCACTTGTTGGACCCCATGCATATATTCAAGAATGTTGCCTCTACATTATGGGATCACTTAATCGGGGCTCGTAATTGTGTCAATGTAAGGGAGGATTTACGTAGCATTGGATGTATGAGACAAGCTTGGCCACGCATCGGACCCAAAGGAAAGATCGAGTTACCGCATGCACCTTGGATGTTGTCGAAGTTCGAAGAAAAGATGGTGAAGCAGCAGATATGTAGCTTTCGAACTCCCACAGGATATATGAGATACCTCAAGGGAGCCTTCATAAAGAAAAAGAAAAGAGGTGTGGAGTAACTATCCGATTTCAAGTCTCACGATTGGCACAAAATGATTCAAGTAAGCATTTTCATAGTCATAAATATATTAATTAGTGGAGTAACTATGTAGACTAATTAACAATGTATGAATATTTACATATAGTTCATCCTTCCTACTAGCATATCCCATTGTGTTTCGAAAGATGTGCATGATATCATTTACAAGATGGGTAAGCTCGCGAGGTATGTATACTTTATACTTATTTTTTAGTTTACATATTACGTACATTACATTATAAACCTGCTTGAATTTATGGACAAAACTAATCATCGTTCTCAATTGCATGTTGGTAGATTTGTGAGTTTGAAGGAAATCGATCCAAATACGTTGCAAGAGGCTCGAGTATTGTCCATTGAGGTGGTTTGTTTGGTGGAGGAAACTTTTACTTGCTCCATTTCGACTACTCAAGTACACTTACTTGTACATCTGATTGATGAGATTACAATTTCTGGGGTAGCTCATGCAAGGTGGATGTTTTTTCTAGAGCGCTGTATGAAAACCCTAAAAAATTTTGTAAGAAAAAATGCACAGCCCGAGGGAAGCATGGCTAAGGGTTGGTTAGTGCAATCATCCCTTGTACAAATCTCTGAATATCTTACTAAAGTGGACCCCTCTTTACCATGACTATGGAAAGACGATGAAGATTTGAGGATGACCTCTATAATACCTCAAGGAAAAGGAAGGAGCAAAGTGCTAATGAAAGAGGAACTTCATAAGTTAAATGTAATTTGTGTACTTAACAGCGAAGTAATGAGCAAATGGGTGACACTATATAAAGAAGCAAGGGCAAGAAGAGTAAGCGAAAGGCAAGCATTTCATGCTAGACATGGACGTAATGTCCCATATCCAGAACATTTAAGTGCGCTTCCATGTCATATTGATATAGATTGGCTACATGAAGAAATGGAGAAGATGGAAAAAGAGGAGGCGATGCATATATCGCAAGAGGAGTGGGAATACGCATGAGGTTGCTTATCAAAGGTGAGACATACTTATAATTAAATGATCTTTAGTTATATATGATATAATAATTTTACATGTTTCATATTTAACTAAATCATTAATATGATCTCAACAATGTACTACTAGTGCACATTGTTCAATGCTATTTGGTGTGAAGGCAAACATTTTCGAACTCAATGTATAGATGATAAGAGAATTACCCAGGATTGTGGTATCCTTGCAAACTTCCAGGATACCAATGGCACCATGAAAGGTTATTGTGGCTTGATCCAAGATATTTTGAAGCTTGACTTTAGGCGATTTTTTATATATGTACTAGATGTGAAGTGGTTTAAAGAAGTAGTAACAACGGGTGAGCATTGCACAATTAGACGTCATCCAAGTGGTTTTATAGTGATTGACTCTACAAAATTTCACCAAGGCAAGAATGACACATTCGTACTACCTCAACAATGCGAGCAGGTATATTAGAAGCTATTTATTTTCATATATATTACTTCTTGATACATTCTCAAAATACAATAAATATCTAAGTTGCTTACTTTTTGTTTTTTAAATGCAGGTTGTGTATCACCCAATGGTAAACAATAACCGATGGTGGCACATCATCCCCATATCTAATCGTTCAAAACCAATATATGGCAATGCTACCAACATAGAGATAGTTGATGACAATCCAACAATGAATGATGATGCACATGATGATGCCATGATCGATGATATACATGATGTAGTTCAAGATGATCCCCGCGAGGATGTTCAAGGAAACACAGAAGAGGATAACAATATGGTTGCAGATGATGATGAAGAAATTGAGCATAGCAATATATTTGATAGTGGGATAGACTTATTTGTTTCATTGCCTATTGGTAATATAGACCTAGAGGTAGATAGTCTAGCAAGGGCCAATCTCATTGAAGATGAGATTGATCATTCATTGTAGCATATATAATTAGCTTTGAATGATTGGATGTATATTTGTAATACTCAGAAAGAAGTAAAGTTGGTAATGTATTCAAAAAAATACTAGCTGTTAAGATGTTTGGTCATATTTAGGGACTTTATGAGAAATTAAAAAAATGTGTGTTTATTTTTGCATCTATAAGCACATTTAAAAACACGGGTATATAGACGCGTTCTATATACTAGCGCCAATAGACGCGCTGATAAACGCACTTGCTATTTCTTGTGTACAGTGCGCATCTATAGGGCCTTTCTCTTGTAGTGGACTAACATCCGCCTATCTTAAAATTTTCTTATAATAATACCTCTCACTCTACTACTAATCGAGCATCTTTTGAGGTTATCTAGTATCCAAAAATTTTCATTCCTAAGATCACTATTGCTTCTGATATTCCTAATATCAATGATTTGGCTTCTAACCACAAGAAAATTTTAGAGGATGCCACTGAACATATTAAATAATCTCAATTGCACTACACTATTCAAGTTAATAAGAAATGTTAAGCCATTAAATTTAACAAAAATAATATGGTGTGATCAACCATTGTTATTAGGTCCTTCAAGTCTCATCTATGCCATGATAGAAAGCTTGGTATTGATGCAAGAATTCTATTGCAATGTATATACCATACTATTTCTTCATTTGAGCTATTTTTATTTGCATGCTTGTAGTTATTAATCTCTCTTTGTAGTCATATTTTTGTTTTCAATTTGCAGCCATAATTACTTGTTTCAATTGGTATAGAATTAGAATGTGAGACTTATGTATAGTGTAAACTAAGAATAAAGTGTATGTGCACATCTTGATGTATTCACTAAGATACATTGTGCCATCAAATGACCCATGCCCAAATGAAAATAAGAATGGAAACACAACATGCTCTAAGGTGATGTCTAGGCAAGGCAACTATGCTCTGTTGCTAGTAAACCATCTATCTTGAGTACTGTCGTTCTTTTTATAATTTTATCATTGCTACGTAGTATGATAGATACAAAATCATGTTGATCAAACCTTTGGAATGCATGTCTTCAACTATGCTTAGCTATGTTCTCCAACATACTATAGCCTAAAGCATTTTTTGCTTGTAACATTGTGTCAAAATATGGGGTATTGCATGATGTAGTTGTATAACCCTTTGTGATCCTCTTGGCTAAGGACATAGAGGCCTTTCTTTGGATGGCAATGTTAAGCTATTGTCATGTACTTTTGAATGATTGGATTATGCAACACGTTGAATACAAATACATCAGTGATGAGTTTCCCTATCTTTGAGATGCTTTAGTGGCTAAAGCGTAGCTCTAGTTGGGGGCCAAATTGGTTGTAGATAAGACTTAGACCATAGTCTATTTTAGAATAAATTTTATTATATCCTATTTTCAAGAAGGTGTCACCTATACAGCATCAAAGGACTCTTTGAGAGCTTTGTATTGATTTATGCTATGCTCCGTTTGGACTGCTCTTTGAGGAGTTATGGAACTTTTTGACCAATAGCTAGGCTTATTATTATAGCAAGATGTCTACTGCCTACATGGATCTTTTCTTGAAGACTTAAAGGCTTAAACTCTCTCTTCAAGACATCCAGATGATGTTCATTTGCAAAGACTTCTATTTGTATCTTCATCTTAGCCAAAGATTTGATTTTTCTCATTCATTTTCTATAACTTGTACAGCTATAAAATAGAGTAGTACTCTATTGTGTTTATACTCTAAGCCATTGTTATATCTTCCAAATTTTTTTCTTGTTGGCAAAACCTCAAGATAGGGATGTAATATCAGAAGCTAGGAAGAGACATTATTTTAGTGTGGTTTATTACGTGTGTAGCTATACATCCATTTTTATCTAGAAAGAGACATTATTTTAGTGTGGTTTATTACATGTGCAACTAAACATCCATTTTTATCTAGAAATTTTTGTAATTTTTCAATGAAAAAAAGGAATCATCTATTTTTTCAAGTACAATTGGCATCATAGCTCAACACTCTTTGTCCTGATCCATTTTTTCTTCTCTATGGTTATTGATTCCTAACAAATCTATATGATTCAAATTGGAGATTTTAGCTCAACTTTGCACTCATGATCTTTCTTGTAACTACAAGGAAATTCATTGTGAAGAGGAAATAAAAGAGCAAGTTATGGTCCAAGCTAAGAGAGAGAGATTATTGCCTCACAAATTTTCTGTGTTGCTATTCCTTTTATCATTTTGGCTACTAAACTATGAGAAACTAGCAAATCTTCCAAAGCATGCAAGAATTTTATGTATTGATTATATTTGGGAACTCTTTAATGGTTGGCAATGCCCTACCTTCCAGTCTCTATCAATATATATATCTCCATAGAGAGGGGCCTGTTGGGCCACCTTAAGTGGAGCCCTTGTTTTTTGCCAAGTTTTTGACAATCCCTACTAGTTTTCATCTTAATGGAGCATCTAGTTCATGAATTTTGTGGGAGCATAGCTAATAGGGGCTCCCCATAGCTAGTAGGGGGCTCATATGTTCTATATTTATCATGTAAGGGTTAGTTTCTTATAGTTTGTTTCTACCTCTTCCTTGTAAATTCGTGAAGTGAATCAATCCATATTAACAATCCTTCACTATACTTGGAAAAAGTTATGAGGCATGTGAGGATTGTGGTCTCAATCCTACTTGAGTATATTCAAAGTTTGCATGTGTCAAAAACTATTTGGGCCATTTTATGGCAAACTTTAGATTCACCATGTGCAATTGTGCTTGGTAATCTCATCACATTTCATTGAGCATAACAATCTCATTATATTATAATCCAACAACTTGCAACATTACATTGTGATCCATATAGCATGCCTTTGTTGGGTAGGTGTGTCCTTATTTACAGTTAATAAGTTGCAAGCTAGGGGTTTGTAGTGTGTGCTTGGTAATCTCATCGCATCTTTCTCATTTCCTCTATTGCTACCTATGGTACCTACCACCCATTTTTGTGGTCTCAATCCCTCTTGAGAATATCTACTACCTGAAGAAGGAATTAAAGGAAAAAATAACCTGCAGATCCTCCACTCTTGCTATGGACCTGCTCTTGTGGTTGTCGCTCTATTATTCATTTGGAGACTTCTCACTGTATGAGCTCATATCCCTTCTACAAGAAAGAGTTGTGCCACTTTTTATTATGATATCCAAAATCAAATAAAATAGATAGATATGCAAACACAAGCAAGTGTGTGCGTAAGGAAAGGGATGTGCAAGAGCTTTTAGATTTTAGAAAATTCAATTTTACCTCCAAAAATAGTTTGAAAAAATAGGAAATTTGACCAATAGGTTTGTTTTTTTGAGAAAATGTCTACTTGCCATAAAGGCATTGCAAATGAGAAAGCATTTTCATTCCTTTTAAGGGCGTGTGCCCAATGCAACGATGTCATAAAGATACATGTGGTATGTTAACCATAATCAAAACATGGCCAATAGTCCCAAATACAAGCAAGGGATAGAGGCTACTAGCTTTGGCACCTTGAGTAAAGATGAGATTCCCACAGGTAATCTTTCACATGGAATTACCAAAAGATATATGATATCCTACATCATCCAACTATCCAACAGAGAGTAGGATTTTGGTCAAAGCTACTAAAGAAATACTCGAAGGAAACTGCAATTGTATATCCCCAATATGAATAATATCCAATGCCAAGTCATTTTCCAATCTAACAGAACATCTCATGCTGCAATAGGACTGAAACTAATCCCTATGTGAGGTAACATGAAAGGGGCCCCCAAATCAAGCAACCAACACTGAGAATATGTAGACAAAGTATTTGTCAATTGAGAAGAATCAAGAGAGAAAGCTTCCAAGATGTACTCATTATTTGACTTTGGTGTTGCACTACATTTATCTCTTTAATCTTTATACTAGACTTACTAGGGACAATGTTGCAATCATTAGACTTTTCTTGCACTTTGACATTGTATTTCTCTTTCTACTTATTGTCACACATCTTATGGTGATGACCCTAAATATAACCCTACTTTCCATGGTAATGACATTTATGAGAAGCCTTATGACCATGTGACGTACTATGAGATTGCCTGCGAGACTGATACCTCTGTGAGTCTTTACCATGACAGTCATTACTGCTCTTACCATTATGTCTGCCCCTAATAGTCAATGCACAAGGAGTATGGGCTTAATCCACATTCTTTTTATTTATCTCCTCTATGAATATGGAACCCTCAACATCCTAGAGTTTCAAACCATTCTTAGGTATATTAGCACACATGGCAGTACGAAAATATCCCATGACTTAGGAAATGTCACAAGCAAAAGTAACGGAGGGAGATTATCCTTGAACTCAATGCCTTGAAAAGTTAATTTGCTAAAAATATAATGAAATTCATTCAGATTCATGGACACAGTAGTCCCTCCCTTCAGGTGCAGGTCCATGAGCTATTGCAATGAATATATCTATGAAGCATGTCTTGCTTATCATAAAGCTTGCATTTATTTTTCCAAAATTACCAAGCATTATCCTCACGCGCCACATCATTGAAATAAACATGTTTAGACAATGATGATAGTACTTCCAAGGAACAATGGGAATATATCATTTGCAAGCTCATTCTAAGCTTGAGGCGGAGTGTTGAGAAACATTATCCCTCTAGCTATGTATTTTCTTATATGTCGAGCGTGTGTATGTGTGGTAGAGATCCCATATATTAAATGACGAGTCTAATATAATGTAAGTGATGAAAAAGAAGAAAAGTAATGAGATAAGGAAGGAGAAGAAAAAAAAAGAGCTATGGAAGTTGAAGAAGGAGAAACCAGTGTCTACTCTCTCTCATGCACACAGTGTTGCACACACACATTTGCTAGACATGAAATATTTATCTTTTTCTATTAGTATTCTTTCTTAAAAATAAACCCCTTTAAATTAAGTTAACTAAGGGTAAATTTTTGGGGCAAGCACTACTTTGTCACCACATCATTGTAATACCATATGCCCTAAATTTGGGCAATGCTAACATATGAGTAGCAAATGCAATCCAATTAATTGGGTCTGTAAGATGACTAAGGTTGAGGGATTAATGTTGAAGAGGTTGAAAGGATTGAACCTTCCAATGGTATTGAGATTGGGGATTGTAGTCTACTTTCTCCTAATTTTTGGTTTCCTTTGGATTTTCCTTGTTTCCTTATCAACATCTATCCCCTCTATTGTCATGTCTTGCATGAACTTGTTGCAATGCTTGAGAGTATTTTCCTCCTTTGATTCTCTATGGCATTAACAAAATAATATTGGGTGGGTGATGCAAAATGAAAGAAAGCACGGGCCAACTCCCCATGCCATGCAATAATGAAATAAATGTTCCAAGTTTAAAATATAATTAAATCACATTTTTCCATGCAAAGAATCTATGCCATTGTCACTTTGGAAAATATGCTAGTAAGTGAAGCTAATTCTTTCCACTAAAAAATTTCATAGTTAATGTGCCACCTTATCATGCACACACCCATATGATTATTAAGAAGTAATATTTTTGTTTATCCCAATAGTAAAGGGTAGTACACTTGGTAAAACCATAGTATTGTTTTTACAAACTTGTTATAGTTTTTCTAACGATCTTTCAATGATTTTTTTTTAAATTTTCTAACATTCCTTTTTCCATGTTGTTTCAAGAAAAAAAACATGGGAGACAACTCTAACTTTTCCCAAGAAGGAAAATGTTTTTATTTTATGGTTATCTTTCTCTCACATAGGGCAAACAAGCTTTTCAATTAGAGTGGAAAAGCTCATGTGGTCTCTAAATATAGAAAAAGTGCATAATTATGAGCATTTATTCATATGAACACAATATCCAAATCCTTATAAGTGTAGGTATGTATGTTATTCACATAACTTATGTCAGAGTTAAATAATTTGGTGAAGATTACATATGTGTCGCTATTCAGCCAAAACTTTGGAAATTCTCTTGAATATGAAAAACCCTATATTCTCATTATGCAACTTAGTATTTGTCTAGGGAGCTTGACTCCTACAAGAAGACTCATGGAATTGTCTTTGGCTACTATGCTTGTTTAGAAGCTATATTGCACCTCTAGCATCATAGAATATCCATCAAGTTTAGCAAAATTACATATTATTGCATTGTATCTATCGATTGAGCTATCATTAGTCAATTGCAAAATTTTTATCCTCAATTTACATGCTTGCATGGAGAAGAATTTAACATAGCATCGATTAGGAATTGATCAATTCACAAGTCTGATGAGCTAAAGACTTGAAATCATGCTCATTTCACTCTACTTAGTTAGAGACCACCATCAATATGTCCATTGTTTACCTAATCATGGTGATATCATGTACTCTATGATGGAGTCAAAGGGATCAATGAGAATTTGAGGGTTTTGTAGGATTGCTTCTTTATTAAATGATGTAACCCCAAGATATCACCCTTTATCACTTGAGTATGCTAGTGGGATTTGGCTTGATGAAGGGTTTTTCTTTTTTTCTAGAGGCAAGAATGCTTTTGTATTTGAGATCTTGTATATATACATTTGTTTAAGTGAATAACATATTACATTTACAACATATCATGTTTTCTCTTACCTTTGGATATCAAATCATATTTCTCCATGGAGCATATTGTACATCACAAAACAATTAGGTTATTGAATGTAATGCTTTATTGCTTTTGGTACTAGGAAGTAAACCTTTAATATCAAGTGAAGTACACACTCAAGTAGTCTTCATAATCCATTCCCACTACATGGAAAACCTTGAGTGGCTCAAGGAGTGTACTATTATGAAACTTATGTGCCTCATATTTGATGAGTATTTAAGAAGCCCCTTACAAAAACATATTATTGTAAACTCAATGACCCCTTCTTAATTTAGAGACGAAAAGAGAGATCATAATACCAAGAAACCACCATTTGGAGAACTCTTGTTAACTCAAAAAGGAGAGAGAGAGAGAGAGAGAGAGAGAGCACATGACCAAAGACACACTTCATTATTACTAAGGATACACTTCTAATGTGGATTGGCATTGTCAATTTGTTTAGATATGCTATAAAGACATGTGAGGCACACTATCATTGTCATAGGAGCAGCAATATCTAATCCTCAGTAATGGTGAAGCACTTGCAACTTAATCTGGTCCTAGTTGCCCCATTGAACACCTGCAAGAAAAAGGTTCAAAATAATGTGGTTAGTGTGACAAATAATTGGGGATTGAGAGGAGAGGCATTTGACACGTGTGGGACATGGAGCTAAGCCATTAGCGTGTGGAATGCCTTTAATTGGTGTGAGAAGTTACATTAGAAAGAGATGAGAAGAGGCATATTGGACACTTGTGGGAATTAGACCCAAACAATTAGCGTATAGAATGTAGTTATGTAGCTCAAATGGTGTGACGTGAAATAATAGAAGTTGGGAGTAGTAGGAAAGGTATGTTTGAGAGACCTCCACAGGTTGTGCCCGCCGGGACCTGGACACCGCAGGTGCGGACGACGTCCTTGACGGCCTGCTGGTTGACGACGTTGGCGAGGTAGGAGGGGAGGTGGTAGTTGCAGACGCAGTCGAGGGGGGCGGACTGGATGGCGTTGCAGCAGGGCCCGGGGTTGCTGGGGAGGGGGGGCCACATGCCCATCACATACGCCTGGCAGTTGCTTACCAGCGCATTCACGCTTTGGTTGCATGAGGCAGACGCAGCAGCGGCAGGCGGATCGATGACACGCCGCCCAGCAGCTACTGCAGCTGCAGCTACAGTGCTGAGAAGCAGGAGCTGCAGCAGTAGAATATTAGCTGCTCTATGAGCCATTTCACAAAGAAGAAGAGAGAGAGGGAGGGAGGGAAGCCGGAGTTGCTCGCTGCGTTTTTCCACTCTCTTTGCCATCCCAGCTGGTCGTCTTCCTTTATAGACGCCGCGCTGTCCAGGCAAATACATGGAACGAAAAAGATGCGAAGACTGAGACTGAGACTGAACACGTTAGGTGCATGGCCACCCGTGACTCCTGCCTAAAGCTAAGCCAATCGTACTGGCGACCAATACTCTTGTTGACATGTCTATCCTCTGAACCGCCACTTTGGATTCGGTGTGACAGATCCTGCTCGCACATTCATAATCTCTGCACCCTTGTACGTATGTCACTGTTTGTGTTTTCCTTTTAGATAATCTTCAAAATTCCCCAAGTATACTCACATAAAAAGTAAACATTTGTAGTAAACCCAAGGTCACAGGTTCGTGGCATTTTGTATTATGTATGATGTAAGAATTTGATTATGGCTCCACTTGGGTGGTCACCAAGATGGACGTTGTAATGAGACTGCTTGTAAACATGTGTGGTCAAAGGTTTAGGTATCCCTTAACCATAAGTATCAATGATGGATGTTGTAATGAGACCACTTGTAAAAATGCGTGGTCAAGGGTTTGGGCACCCCTTAAACACAAGTCTTGATATTCAATTAATACAAAAATAATTTCGTTTCTAAAATGTAAACATACAATGAAAAATATTAAAATATTAAAATTCAATTTGATTCTCTTTTATACTTACTAGCAAATATATAACAACCTAGTTTTTCATAAACTTTTAAACTTTAACTTTGCAACTATTACTTCAATTTTTGCATGGACTAAATGTAGGCTTACATTTTTTTTTAAAATAACTTAAGTAATAATTATTTTATCCAAAAAGAAAGAAACATTAAAATAAGTGCACCAAGCTAGTTCTCCATATATAGTTGAGCATCTCTCCATGGTTTATTAAGTAACATCAATTCATTAGTGGAAAGCTACTTATGGACATTTTGTATCCTTAGCATCAATAGTATATCATGGTTTAATCAAGCTTCACTATAAGAAATGGAGATCATTTTGAAACAAATTTTGACCACCAACTTTTGGCACGTTACTAGTATTTGCGAAGATATTTGCAATCATATTTTTAAGAGTATTTGCATTGGTATTTATGTTGATATCTATGATGCAAAAATCAATGCAAATACTGACATAAACATAAACACAAATATCTACATGTGAAACTTTTATTTGCTCATTTCTACAACCTATGGTGCCCAAGCATGCAATACCTTATAGTGAGTACTCTTCTTTGCCTTCATCTTTATGGACCTTCAATCATTTTCTTGCTTTTCTTTTCCACACACATAATCACATACACACATGACCAAAAAAACATGGTTGCTTGGTTTTTTGGTTTGCCTTCATCTTTTTCTTTCTTTTCTATGAAAGAGATTATGCAAAAGAGGTAGATAGGTGAGAGGAAAGAGTGAATGGAAAAGAAACTAAGAGTATATGAGAAAATGCAGCTTATGTAAATGCATTTTAAGCTCTTTCTATTCATTGTGATAAAAGAGAGTGTGTGATTTTTATTAGATAACAAAGAAAAATGGAAAGAGAGAATGAGAAAGCAAAAAAGAGTGAAATTGGTCAACGAAGCTAAAAGGGGAAGGGGAGGGGGGTTGTTGCATTAGTGAAATCCCCCCTCCTTTATGTGTGCTATGAATAAGACGAATGGAAGGGGGATGGGGAGAAAAGGTGGGCAAGAGAGGGCAAAAGCAAAAGGGAAAGTAAAATACCCATTTGAGAGGGAGAGGGTAAAAGCATGATTAGGTGGTACCAAAAGAAATGTCATTGCATCACTTTTATGAGAAAATTTATTCATGAAATAGGCTAGTTGACTCAATGCTCTAAGTAAACTAAAGTACTTTTCAATTATATCAATTAATATAAGCAGTTTTGACACTTCTAGGCACATGCTTTAGAGCATACAGTATGATCCTAAGAATATTCTAAAAGTGGTTTGGTTAAAACTGCCAAAATAGTTGAAAAATAGTGCCACCTAACTATGCTTTTACTCGAGAGTGAAAGATCCCCTTTTTATTTAGAAACATAGGCAATCTAGGTTGAAGATAGGGCTAAGAGATTTAGTGAAATTCATGCCCATTATTTTCTTATGGAAATCTCCCTATCATATAGAGATAATGATGGTTCAATGGGTAAGGCCCGCTTGATGTATTGATATGGGTTTATTGATTGCATATGTACTAGAGCATGTAATATTTAAGTATAAGATATTTGAATTTTGGGCTCTTTCTTTATTATATTTGGCTTTCTTGTTATACTATCTAAAATGAAATATTTATTGAAGGCTTATTTAGAAAGCAATATTCTATTTTTATTTACAATTTTGTAGGACTAAAGGTAGATGTTGATGCCTAAATGGTCATGCTTTATTGACCTATGCATGTAGTTTAAAACTCTACTCTAAAGTGTTATGTGTGTCAATTGGTTTGTTGGTACCCCTAAAATAATGACAATAGAATCGAAGCGTAGATGTGGATATCAGATGTGGATTTATGGGTATGTCTAATTATCTATGTAAATTCCTATTGAGCTTTGAGTTGATTGCAGAGAACCTAAAGCCAACTTAAATGTGTAATCAAATGAGCATGGGAAATAAAATTTTGTTGAGTTAAATGTTTCTTTAATCATGATAAAGTGCTATTTGAACCCACCATAAATTCAAAATTTTACTTTTTTCATACTTTTTTTACTTTTATAGCTTAAAATCAAAACCCATCAATAGAGAGTACAATATTCATGCAAACAAAGTAAACTTCATAACTAGTTTAAACATTGACTAAATTTAACCAATTTATATTAAAATAATGTTAAGAAAAAATTTGGATTGGGTCTAAAATATTTGCAAGCTTTCAAAGAAGCTGCACGAATTCTAGTAAACTTACATCGGACTTTCCTTCTATATGCGGCCCCAACCAATGATATCTACTCTTGGATGTTCTCCTGTAATAACTAGAAAGTTAAGCATGACATTTTTTTGGTGTGGAGCACAATGTAAGCTCCCTTATGAATGTGCCACCACCATGAATGGCATCAATTGATATGCCTATGAATATTCATGGAATGCGATCTAAGGAGGTTCTAAGAAGCCATGTCACATATGCATATTTATCTGTTTGAGACTTGGGTCCTCATTGGGCTCATGAATAATTGCTTTTATCAAGAACTTTAGATGATACTACTGGCGCTTAATTCAGGTAACCAAAAACACTTGCATCAATTTATGGTTTAGGGTTTAGGATCTTCAATATTTGCATCAATTTCTAGTTAGGGTTTAGGATCTAGGGTAAATCTACTATCTTAAACCCTAAACCCTAAACCCTAAATTGACTAAAATCAAGTGATATTAATCACTTCATTGGCCAATAGTTATTGAGTGAACTTGAGAAAACATCATGTTGCAATATGTTTGAATACTCACTTCATTGGCCAATAGTTATTGAGTGAACTTGAGAAAACAACATGTTGCAATATGTTTGATTACTCACTTCATTGGCCAATAGTTATTGAGCGAACTTGAGAAAACATCATGTTGCAATATGTTTGATTACACATTGATCCAATTTGACTAAAGAATCAATGTCAAGCATCACTACAAGGTGCTGACATGGTTAGACGTAAACCTAGCAAGTATCATTGCAAGGTAGTAAATGTGGCTAGAGATAGATGCATATACTTCTATCTAATATGGCCCATGCCATATTTTTGAGTGCTATTATACAAGCAAAGGTAAATGACCATCACAAAGAGTGAAATATTTCTTTATTATGCCATGTGTGATATGTATGTCATCATGAGAAGAGGAATGCAAATCTTCCTCCACAGTAACTGTTAGGGTTTTGAGTTCTATAAAGCTTGTACAAATTATTGTTTAAACAATGTCTAAACTTACTTCTCACATTTTGTAATCTTATCAATACATCAATCAAGAACTGTATTTTATACTTTTTGAATTGGTTCTTTTTTTTAATAGTATTTTTACTATACTACATTCAATGTGGATATTAATATGTAAAGAAAAAAAAACTAGGAAGTTGATGGTTACGTAATTGTAGCTCCATTTGTACAACTCCAAAGTATCTTTTGATTCAAGTTACTATGCATTTTTCAACGCATGTAAATAGCGTGAAAACCACATAACACCATATTAGAGTCGAATTTAGAATTTTCCTAAGTCCCAATTTCAAATAAGCGATCAAAATTTGACAACGTGGCTAGATTTGGGAAGGTAGCTTAGATAGCATTTAGGGTAGACTGCACCTTTAACAAGATTTGAATATGTGATCAAATAATAAAGGTATTGGGGATTCCCAAAGTGCATTGGAATTCTTGAATTCCCTAATATGGTGTTACATACATAATGTGTTTAGATACATACTTAAAACACAATGAAAATTGTAGTTATAACATGTGTAAAAGTGTGTAAAAAATCACACTTGTCCTTTGATAAATAAACACGAGTACCCTGTAAAATATGCCCCTTCAACTAGGTTCATATGAATCCCCCTTATTTGGTGAAAAATGGGAGAAATATTTGGACATATATAATCACATTCATTTGAGATGCCAGCTAGACCCCATGGGACTATGAGGTCACACCTATGATGTAAGCAAAAGAAACTTATTTTAGCCTATGAAAGAGCCTCTATCCCACATTGTAACTAGATCTACCTATCCTCTTTATCAACAAAAATATGAATCTACTTTGCATCCAACTTTTTCTTGCTCTCTCTTTTCATGTACACACATTTTCTCTCCCTCACACACATCATGAGCATCTTGAGATATTATCCTCTGTAGGCTTAGCTTTCATACTCATGAACATGATTGGATTCCAAAAATTCCAACATGGTATTAGAGCACATGGCTCTAGGCTTGTGCACATTAGCTAAGCATTAACTTCTCATTGTCATTAACTTAGTCAAAATACCCACCACTTACCTTCTTTAGGGATATTTTTTCACTCATAATATAATCAATTTTTACTTCACCATTAGGAAGTGCTAATCCATCTATACACATACTCTTATCCACTTCATCCATCTCTCTTCTTTTATCTCAACTATCACACACACACACACACACACTCTCTCTCTCTCTCTCTCTCTCTCTCTCCTTTTAGCACATTTTCTTATAGCTCAACCAAAGTAATCATTTTTTCAACAATATTATCAAGGTTGAAAAGATCTAGTACAGTAGGTAGTATAAGCAAATAAATTCATAATCATCATAAGTGGAACCCAATATCAAATCTAGATTTAGCACAACCTAAAGACTTGCACTAAGTCTTCAAATGCACCAAATCTACATCAACTTCAAGTGCCAATTCATTAAAAGTGTTAGCAACATTATCCCAACAAATCCATAATCCATAATAGCATAAAAAGTGACACACCTAGCAACAGTCCACTATCATACTTCACCCACATCAATGTAATCATTGGCATCATAATTGCCTTTAATCTCCAAAGTCAAAAGCTATTTTAGACAAGCTTAAATGAATTATAAAATTTTTGCAAAGGTTTGAAACCTTAAATGTTTTCATATTAAAAAGCCCCTTTTAAGAACCAATTCACATACTTCTCCTCAAGGGCACCTTTACATTGAGCCCTATGCCTAACCTAACCCTAACCCTAATCCTTACCTCAAGTACTCTCCTCTCATAAAAGACTAAACACACATTTTTCTAATAACTTAAAATTAACCCGCTATTCACTTTGCACGCGCTACGTGCACTTGAGAAGCACTTTAATTTTTAATAAAAATGAACCAACTGTCACAAAAAAGCTCACGCTGGCAAAAAAACACTCCACATCACCATTAATTTTTTATTAATGAATTTGCATTTAGAGACCCTAGTCTAGGTATGGCAGTCCCGGGTTTCGTTAAAGCATCGCTTCACCCTCATAATTTGTAATTAAAATTTTAAGAAAGAACCACCGTTTTCTTATTAAGGTTTATAACCTAATAAAATTTCAACCATTGTTAATAATTTCTTAAAATGAACCCTTCATTAAAACCATTTTCCCTCACTATACTTTTTTCCCTTTTAATAAACACGCTTCATGGGATGGGCACGTATAGTTCTTTTAGTTGACATTGTTTATCAAAGTTATGGTTATGTCCTTATTAGGTTTTTAAGGTATAATGGTTTGTTTGTGTGATACAATTATGGGTGCGGTTTGTAGTTTTTTTTTTTCTTTTTTGCCTGATACGGGGTCTTGGGTCCCTGTTTGTTGCATCGCATGAAGTTTTCGGTCGCATATTTGTAGAGGTTTTTTTTTTGCCGAATTTTTTCTAGGATGTGGGTTGTTTGGGGTGGTCAATTGGTTAGTTACGTTTATGTATGCTCCTTTTGATCGATTTATTTTTTATAGCTATTTTGTTGTTTTGTAGGCATTCTCTGTGATTGTCTGTGTCTGTGGTGTGTGTGTATTCCATCTGAATGGCGTCTCATGCTCCTCCTCCTATCCAGTATGTCCCGTTGATCAGTAGGGATTATTCTTCTCTATTGGCTTTTGAGCCTATCGTGAAAGTAGGCCTTGCAACTTTCGTGGATGCTTCACTCCCTTTGATTCTAGATGATCTAGCCCTATGTGATGAGTTTCTTGTGTCATACAGTAAGAAATCGGGCCTGGTTCGTGGAACTTCCATGGTGTTGGTATCTAGAGGGTTAGGGAAGGCTTTGTCTCTTCCCTACAAAGGAGAACCCTTTGTTACAGCCAGACAATTATTCTCTAATGATGAGATTCTCAAGTTGTTACAGAAGCAGACCAAAGAGGTTCTGGATATCAAGAAAGTGATTAACACTTCAAGAGTGTCTTTTTCCATAATCACTGATCCTCTTTGGAAGTTAGTCTGCAAATTTCTTCGAGACAAGTTTATGCCTACCAAGACACCATCCCACTATTTATCCAAGGAGCTCTTCACAGCTTTAATGATGGTGTTAAAAGGGGTGGCCATTGATTAGAGTACTTACCTACTTACAAAGATGGACCAACATTTTGTCAAAGTGACCAGAGGGAATGTCACAAATGTCACCTATGGTTCCTATTTATATGCTTTCTTGACATATTCCGGCCTTACGAAGGGTGTGCTTCCTCCTCCTCCATCTGATCCAGTTCCTCCCCCTCCACCTTCAGAGGATTTCGAACCCATTGACATAGAGGATCTTGATTCCCCTCCTCCATTGGTCATTCAGCGGAAGCGCTTGAAGCATGTGGCAGATAAAGCTCCCTCAGTCATTCCTTCAGTCACAGTTCCTGCTACCTATGGAAGTGACCTCCCTGCCTACCTCACATGCAACAATTTATTCAGGGCACATCGAGAGGGTTCTTTGGAAATATCAGTTCCTTCAGTGAACAATTTAGTGTCAAGAGATGCCATTCCTTTCCTTTGTAATGACATCCAGAGTTCTATTGAACTCTCAGTGACAGCTTGTGTTCAACAGTTATATGCTTGTTTCTATGAAGAATTGATGCAGTCCAAAGACCAGTTGCATATGACAACCTCAGAGTTAGCCTCTGCTAAAGACACTCTTGCTGATCTGTTTAAGAAGATGGAGTAGTAGACCCAAATGATTGAGACCCAGAGAGAAGAAATATCTTCTTTGAAGATTCAGTTTAGCAAAAGCTTAGTCAGAGGTCACTAGAGTTTCGGAAGAGAAAGAGAAAATGTCCAAAGAAGCTCAAGAGTTTAAGACTCTTTTAGATGCAAAACTGTCAACTTTGCAAACTTCTCATAATACATTGGAATCCCAAGCTTCCCAGATTATGCAGTTGCAGGACCAACTGACACAGTCACGGTCCATTCCTCCAAGTCCCAATGTTCCTATGATTCCTTCTATCTCTCAGCAGGACTTGGTAGTTCTCCAGAGACAAGCCACATCATGTCCGTTGTTTCAAGATAAAGTGGAAAGATTGCAGTCCAAGACGGATTTGTTATGATCTACATTTGAGCACTTTCAGGAGTATGTTCCTTCGGACCATTCCTTTTTTGTCCACTATCAGTTGCAGAAGTTGGCCTTCTATATGAAGCTTTCAACGATGGATCTCCCTCTTCCAAAGGATGGTTGCAGTGGGGCTTGGTCTTCTGATTTGCTGATAGACATTGTCCGTATGGTCTTTGAAGATTCTATGATGACGGATACCATGTTGCTGTCTTATATATAGCTACGAGGTGATCTGTTAATTTCAGATGATGTAGATCTGGCTTGATATATGGGGGATGTGGTTTTGCAAGCTTTCTTATATGTCAACTATTTGGAGTTGAGGATAGATGACATGTTCTAGTGTTATTCTTCTAAAGTGGCTCCTTGCCCTAACACTTCATGGCATTCAATGATTGATTCTATAGTCCTGAACCAATGTCAGAATACAGCTTCTACTTATGTGCAGAGCACTAACCAATTGAGGGTGGATCTCCTAGCTTGTCTTTCCAAAAACCATCCATTTGATTCATCCTTCTTTGATGCCTACCATAGACGATCTGTTTTAGGTCCCTCTATTCCTAGCCTATTGTACTACCAACAAATGGCCCATCTCTATGATACTTATCTTTCCCTTTATAAATCCAACTGAGAAGCTATCTTACCCATTCTTTTCCAACCTCAGGGTTTTCCTCAAATTCCTATATTTACCTATTTTTCTTTCATTGAAGATCAAGTTTTTTCCCCTTCTCCGCCATGCCCTTCTCCATCTATTCATATACTTTCTACTTTTCCTGCTTTTATCAATTGATACCTTTCCTTAACTGATTCATTTAAATTTTCAGTCACTCATTCTTTAGCTTATTCCTCCTTTTATGATTTTGCCTACCCATCTCTTCATCCTCTTTTACTTATTCCACTTCCATCTCTTACCACTTCTATTTCTCAACCCCCTCAGTTGGTTAGTGGGTACGAAGGATTTGATCAACAAATTTCGAGAAGAAGAGGATGGAGCTCAACTGATTCTCTCATAGGACCACAAATTAACTGGCCATTAATTCTAGGGGACTGGACCACTGCTAGTCAAGCATACCAGAATTACCTCCATTTTTCTCACCAATATTCACAATCTCTAGATCCTTCAGTGAGATTGACAGCCCATTTTGCTTGGTACTTAGCATATATGCATAGGCATTCCCATAACGATCAAAAGGCCATTCCAAAGCTTTGTATGAATGTCAATGTGAACATTGAGTCCCAACAGTTGGATGTTCTATATTTTCATGCCCTATGTCTACCTAGCAAATACCTTGTTTTGCTAGAAAGGATGTGCTTTCAAAATCCTCCCAAGACATTTGTGGATGAGTCCTTATCCATGGATCGTTTTCGAAATCACCAAGCCTTCAAAAGGGATCACCTTCATTGATGCCTTTGCAATGTATTTTGGATAATTCTTAATGATATATATCTCTTTTTGGAGGTGTCATTCAGATGGTTGTGTTTAGTATTTGTGTGTGTTGTGGGTTAATCTTATGCGATGAGTTCGTGCTAGTTGAATAATTTGTTTCAAGAGCTCTTTTCAACTATTGATGGTGATGGTGGATGGAAAGCCTACGATGGAACGCTGAAGAAGAACCTCTTATATCTTTTACAAAATTTTTATGACTTTTTATTGTTTATCAGATGTGTTAATGAATAACGAAGTTTTCCTTTAGAAGTATTCTTTTCTAGAGATACAGGTGATAAGTTGGAGTCGTGGTTTGGCGAGATTATTGAAGAAACTACAGAAGCTTAAATTGAGCTCTTTAGTGAACTTATATTTTTCTTTTCCTTAGGTCAGGAGGATGCTCCCTTTCTAAGTGTGGAGACATGTTGAGAGTGGAATTAAAAGACTGAATTTTTGACTGATTTTTGTTGTTTTTGAGGTTTGAATGATTTGTTTTTTATGGATTTAGAATGATGTATGGTTGTTGATGGAAGTGTTTGAGAGTGTTTTGGATTATATTGATTATGTTTTGGAAGCTCATGATGATTCTTAGTGGAGATATGAAGCTCTGTGATGTTCTGATAGGTTCTGTTGAGGTTCTGATTGGTTTTGATACCTTCTGTATAGCTTTTGTTTTGTTCTGATTTTCTTCTGTACGAAGCATGGATTGATGATTGATGGAGTTTTAAATCTTTTGAAAGCTTATTAAATAGTTTTTTATAGTTTGGAATGGTTTTAGTATGAGTTATGAGGTTTTGATGTTCTCTGATAGTCCTTTGTAGAGCTTCTGTCTCTGCTCTGTATCTGTTTTGTTCCTGTTCTGTAGTGTTCTGTAGATCTTTTGTAAGTGTTCTGTAGAATGTATGTGTGACTTTGGGAAAGTTTTATAACTTTTGGAAAGGATGAATCTAAGTTCAAAAGAGCTAAAACAAATGGAAGAAGCAACTGTTGAAGACTGAAGAGAAGACTGGAGTGACAGTGACAGTAGTGAGCTATGAAGAGACACTGTAGTGGCTCTGGTGCCTCTTCACATCAGACATACCTCTTGGAAGGTGTATCCACGACCTAAGAAGGATTATTTAGAGTCATTATTAGAGTATTGTAGTGAGCAGATGATGTACTATTGATAGAGAGAGAGAGAGAGAGAGAGAGAGAGAGAGAGAGAGAGAGAGAGTCAGAGATAGCCAATTTCTATCAAAACAATATAACTGTATATGAGAGATTGAGAGAGACAATTATGAAGACATTGAAGATGAATACTATATGATTGATTTCCATTCAAAAATGGTGTATTCCTTTATGTTCTTTGTTCTATTGATGGATTCTGTGAAGAAATTGAAGATTATGATTGATTCTATCAAATCCATGGGAGGTATCTACTATGATGTTGCATGAAGAATTGCTGTTTTCCTTGTTTTGATCATCAAAATAATGAAATAAAAGCTTGTTGATGTTACAAGATAGATTTTGTTGTAGTAGAATTCCCTTTTCCTTTGTGCTCCTCTTGGGGATCCACTGCTTGATGGTGACACTTGAATACCAAAACATTATACAAGGGTCACAACAAAACGGAAGAGATTACCCTTGGACAAAGGGTAGCCACCACGAGCCGCTTGGTGGTGACTCTATCAAAGGCTAAGACACTAGAGGAGGGTCACCACCAAGCACATGAGGTTGCCCTTGAGCAAAGGGTTACCATGAAATACTTGGTGGTGACCATTGAATATTAGAACACTCGACAAGGATGAAAATTGAGTGATAAAGGTTGTCCCTGGGCAAAGGGTAGCCAAGGAACACTTGGCAATGACCATTAAAGACGAGAACACTGGATAAGGATCACCATCGAGAGTGAAAAGGGTTGCCATGGGTAGAAGGTAGCCTCGAAGACAATAACACCAAATACATAGTGAATAGGTCACGACAAAACAAAGCATGGCTTTACTAGTGAATAGGTCACGATGGGATTGGTGCTATCATCACATAGTCGAATCTTTTGGGGGTAGCCTTGAATGTTGGTGGGCCTGATGGAGGGTACAAAAGGTTCATAAAGGGAAAGTGCTATCATCACATGGTCACTTATTTTGGGGGTGCCCTTGTAGTGTTGGCATGCCCAATGGGGGTAGCCTTGCAATATTGGCAGGCCCAACGGGGATAGCCTTGCAGTGTTGGCTGTTGAGAAATGTGCAATCACATCCACCATAGCCTCTTTGTTTGGAACAAACAAGGCAAAGAAACAGACTACAAATAAAGCCTTAAACTAGGTCAAGTATGCATGATTTATTAAAACCACAGTTGGTGAATACCATGGTCACTTTCCACCTTTCTCCACCTACCAATACCACCTATGGTAAGCCTATAAAAGGCACTCATCCCCACACTCATTCCATTAGTTATTATCATTCAGTTGTACTTGCATTATGCTTGGATAATATAAGTTGTTCTTCTTTGTCAATGCCTTTGCCTCATTATGATTGTCTATTTTCTCATCAGTGATCCTCCATAGCATGCATTCTCAATATTTAAACTTGGTATCATAGCGGGTTTCAAGTTAGTGAGTCATTAGGCCATTAATTGAGTCATTCCAATTTGAATTTCTAGCTCCCTCCACTTTTCCATGAATCTCTCACCTACCTCCATAGTTACCCACCTTTAGTGGAGGACCTGAATCTCTATTCTTGGGCCATTTCAACTCGTACTTTCTTCTGAAGAACTCTTCCCTTTCTCTAGGAACTCCCTCCCCATCACTTCAAAGTCCACCATTACTGAGTTTATGCTCTAGCATTGTGCCTGTAACAGCTCGCAGGCCAGTTTGCACCATTTGTGATTCGTACCATCGATTCTTCCTACACATGCGATGATGCCGCCCACTACCATTGGGCAATTGTAGCTACACAACCAAGCTATCTCCAGCTTAGAGGGTTTGTAAAATGGTTATTTCCACGTGCTGCAATAAGGAAAAAAACCAGTTGCCTCTCAAAACCCTAAAGAGGGCAGCCATAGCCTATCAAGCTTCAAGCTCTTACTTCACTTCCTTCTCTCACTCTTGTGGCTTAAATCAAGTCACTAACTCTCTAATTTGCTCCAGCACTCAGTCTTTAGTAAGCATTCAAGTTATTTACCAGCAAGGAGGGGAGATCTTGACAAGATTTGCAAGCATTTCAAGAAGATACAAGCACAGTGTCCAGTGACACTCATCTAATGTTTTAGCACTTATGTTATCTAACCTAATCAGCCTTTCCCTTGATCTATTTTGAGTTTTTTTGTGCTACTCCAGCATCTAATCAAGGAGGGGAAGACTCAAACTCAAAACACTTTGAAGATCCCAAGTTCAAAGGGCATACTAGTCACCAAATCACCTAGTATCTCTTGATACTAATCATCGAGTGCTTCTTAGCACTTGTGCTCAACTGAAATTTGAATTGTTTGGAGTTGATTTGCTGCTGACCTTGCAATCTCAACATGGGCAAGGACTCGTCGACATCCCGATTCAATGGTGTTGGATTCCATACATGGAAAACTAGGATCAAACTGATCCTAATGAAGAAAGGTTTGTGGTCAATCACAAGTGGTCAAGAGAAGAAACCAAGGGAAGCTGCACTTTTAGTCATATGGGATACAAATGATGATAAGGATCAAGGTATTATCAAGCTTGAACTTGATGACAGCTACATTCATCATGTTGATGATTGTGAAACCTCTTACTTAACATGGGATTGATTAGAAACCCTATTTGGAGCTCATTCAAATTCCTCCAAATATGGTTTACTGATTGAAATTTTTAGGCTTGACATGCAAAGTAATACCTCACTTGCAACTCATTTGAATTATATGGAAAGCTTGTTGATACAACTTGTAGGAATCAACTTGAAGATGGATAAAGACATTTACATTGGAGTGTTTCTCAAGATTCTTCCACCCGAGTTTGATAATGTGTCTACCACATTAATCAACATGCCAAAGCCGAAACTTGTGGACATCAAAGCCTCTCTCCTAGAAGAGGAAAGAAGATCAAGAACAAGGGAGAAGCAAGCATTCCAAAAGGAGACCAACAACTCCCCTATGTGAAAGGGAAGAAGAGCGTAGTCTGTGACTTTTGTAAGAAAACTGGGCATATTGAGAAATTTTACTTTGCTAAGAAAAGGTCTAAAAGAGCATATCTTGCTACAGACAAAGAAAATGAAGACAACATTGAAGAAGAAGGAGAAGAAGAACCCCAAGAACAAAAGGATAAGACTCACCAGTCCCTCTTTTGTAGCTCATTTTTTGATAGAAATTTTTAAGTTTAAAATGTGTACTTGTCTGATGTTCCTACCATAAGCTCCTATACTCCTCATGTAACCTCTGCACACTACAATCTCTACACATTTAGTGAGGCCTTGTAACAACCTCTAGCTTTTTATGGTTGTCTTTTTTTTTTCCATATCTACACTTAGCAAGGTTCTACTCACGATAGCCTCTATATACTCAATGTATTTTTTGGTCGTGATTGAGGAGGGGTGTTTTGAAATGTGCAATCATATCCACCATAGCCTCTTTATTTGGAAAAAACAAGGCAAAGAAACAGACTGCAAATAAATCCTTACACTAGGTCAAGTGTGCATGGTTTATTAAAGCCACAGTTCGTGAATACCATGGTCATTTTCCACCTTTCTCCACCTACCAATACCACCTACTGTAAGCCTATAAAACGCATTCATCCCCATACTCATTCAATAAGTTATTATCATTCAATTATACTTGAATTATGCTTGGATAATATTAGTTGTTCTTCTTTGTCAATGCATTTGCCTCATTATGATTGTCTATTTGCTCATTAGTGATCCTCCATATCATGCATTCTCAATATTTTAACCTTGGTGAGCCCAACGACATACTTGCAACATTGATAGGTTCAACGGCCCAATGGAGGGAACAAAGGCTCAATTGGTTGGGTGAGAGTTAAAATAGAGGTCCATGTGAATATGTGAGTAAGAAAACAACCAAAATCTTACAAAGTCTAGTTTAATGGAAGAGCTCATACATTAACTAGTTTAGAATGTGGGGGTCGAGTACAAAGTGCTTTTGCATTAATGGGTTTAGGGTAAGGGGATTGAATACTGAGCACTTTTACATTACTAGGAGTTATTTCTAAATTATTAAAGCATATTTTAAAGTGTTCTTCCCATGGGGTGTCATAATAGAAGTATTTTTAATTATGCAAATAACATTTTTTTAAAAAAAAAATTGAAAGATATTCTACTAGTATACAAGGCCATTACATTCCATATCATAACATTGGTTAGATTTTGTACATATAGGGAAATCTGGTATGTATATTGGGGAATGTAGGGTACTCCTTCCATGAGGTGTCACCATTGCATTTTATATCATACATAAAATTAGTTAGACTTGTTACATACAATGGGAATTTGGGATGCATATGAGGGAATTTGGGGGGGCTATGGGAAAATTGGGGATGGGGAAATCTGAGATGCATATGGTGGAGTCTAGGATGCATATGGGAAAATCAAGGATGTATATAGGGAATCCATCCTGATTGGGAAATCTAGGATGCATATGGGGGAATCTCGAATGCTGAAGCTGAAGGGGAACACATCAACTACACTAGTATTGGCATATTGAGCATGCCAGATCTGGGGACTAGGTGAGGCAATAGAAGCGGGTCTATGATCCCATCTGAATTTTTCATTCAAATAGTTTTTGGTGAGTTTATCTTACCATGGGCTACACAATATTTTGAGTCTCTCCCTTTTGTTGTTGCTAGTTGACAAGTCTAGGGTTGGAGTTTTGCATAATTGGCAAATTTGGAGAGCTTCCATCCAAGCAAGGTATGGGGCATCCATTGCTAAAATTCCCAAATGTAGGGGGGGTGGAGAGCAAGGTTGGAGTTGTGGAGGTATCAATATGTAAGGGAGACATGAAAAGGCTATCATGCAACAAACCTCAGTCTAGAACCTTGGAGTGAGACAAAAATCCTTGTCAAGATGAGAGAAAGATTACCCCCTATTAGTAAATGATGAGCATGAGAAATAACTCGAGGGCTTAGGGCAAAGGGACTAAGTCTCACGCTATCTACAAATCTAATATGAGTGAGTATATGTGATGCTAGTGAAAAATGACAAGCATAGTCTCCAACAATACATGTCATTGACAACTAAGTTTATAGAAATACCAAACATGCCAAAAATGGAAAAAATATGAGTCAAAATTAGGCATTGGTCTTCATAGGGCAGGGCCAAGAGCTGCAAGGATGCAACCAAGAGTGGTTGCTACCGCCATTGTCAATATGCTAATGTGATGGGAGCAAGAGAGCACATGGATCGGCCATGGGGAACAAAATGCAACCAAGAGCTTCAGGTATGCAACCAAGAGTGGTCATTGCTTCCATTGTCAATATTGTGATGTGATGGGAGCAGAAGAGCACATGGATCAGCCCCATGGGAAATAAAATGTCATAAAAGGTATTGTAGCTTGATAATCCCAAGGTCCTCGACCGCCTCCCAAAGAGAGAGAGAGAGAGAGAGAGAGAGAGAGAGAGAGAGAGAGAGAGAGAGGCCTAGAAAAGTGTCTCTTTTATTAATTTCAAATTCCAAAACCTAGGGACTAGCACTGTAACCAAAAGGGACAATCACACCAAAACAAATAGAAACTTCATACATCTAAATGTTCATAAAAGGAAAGTGTAGTTTTCTAAAGGGGATGCCCTTAACAGTAGTTTAGGGTAGGCCATTCCTCATAGAAAACTATCTTTTATTGTATTTTTCCAAGAAATATTTTCAAAACACAGATTGAAATTGTGGATCATCCTGATGAGAATCAACTATTTTTTGGGCATTTTAATTTTAAAGCGAGCTATTTTCACCATAAAACTAGCCTCTTCCTTTTTTGCATTGGATAACCTTGTTCATGATCCTCAAATGGTGCAAATGCACAATGGGTCTCACAAAGTGAGAGGTGCCTCCACCAACTGAAGAGTCGCCATATCACTCTTTGATGACCTTTGTGTGGGTTGAATCCCAAGCTGGCCCTCATGTTCATAGTTTGAGGGGTCACCACCATGCAAGGGATGTCCCTCCCTCTTATGGAGAGAGCTCGTATTGCTTGCTAGCAACCCTCCTGTGCAGTGAAGCCTGCATGGGTCACCACCAAGGGAGGCACCTCCCTCTTGCAGAGAGAGTTTGTATTGCTTAGTAGGGAGGGCCCTCCACTTGTAGAGAGAGCCCATTTTTCTTAGTAGCAACCCTTGTGTGCTATGATGTTGTACAAGTTGCCACCAAGTGAGGGAAGGATGACTGCTTTACCAAGAGACCGTATTGCCTCGTAATGACCCTTGAGTGTTTTGAAGCCTACATAGATGACCACTAGCAAGAGGAAGGCCCTTGCCTCTTGCAAAGAGAGCCCATATCACTTTTTAGTAATCCTTGTGTATTGTGAAGCCTGCACGAGTCACCACCAAGGGAGGCACCTCCCTCTTGCAGAAAGAGCTTGTATTGCTTAGTAGGGAGGGCCCTCCACTCGTAGAGAGAGCCCATTTTTCTCAGTAGCAACCCTCGTGTGCTATGATGTTGTACAAGTCGCCACCAAGTGAGGGAAGGACCACTGCTTTACCAAGAGACCGTATTGCCTCATAATGACCCGCGAGTGTTGTGAAGCCTACATAGATGACCACTAGCAAGAGGAAGGCCCTCGCCTCTTGCAAAGAGAACCCATATCACTTTGTAGTAATCCTTGTGTATTGTGAAGTCTGCACGAGTTAGCACCAAGTGAGGAGGGCTCTCATGCTATCAAAGAGAGCTTGTATCTCTTGGTAGTGACCCTCACATGTGATGAAGCTTGCATGGGCCACCATCAAGCAAGGGAGGCCCCTTCCTCTTATGAAGAGAGCTTGTGTCACTTGGTAGCAACCCACATATGTGGTGAAGCCCTTCAATGTCACCATCAAGCAAGGGAGGTCGCTTCCTCTTGTAGAGAGAGCCTATATCGCTTGATACCAACCCTCATGTGTGGTAAATCCCGCAGGGTCACCCCAAAGTGAGGGAGGCTCCTTCCTCTTCCAAAGAGAGTGGGTATTTCTTACTAGTGATCACTTTGCTAGTAAAGCCAGCATAGGCCATACCAAGCAAGAGACCCAGGGGGTCCATTAGGGTTTACTGTATGGTACCACATGAGTGTAAGGGAGGGGGGTTATTTAAGGGAAGGAAGGTACATTTTATAAGGTAAGGTCCCATAAATAGGCAGTAGATAAGGGGCATTTTCATATATTTCTTGCACATAGGTGACATCTCCTTATTACTACTAGTGAATCCCCCGTGGCAAGGGAGGCCCCTCTCTCATGTGCAGAGACCCCATATTGCTTGATAGTGATCCTTTTTTCTTATTATCTCATATATGAATGGGAAACAATATGAAATATGAGTTGAAGTTTGAGGATGATATGGAGGAAACCCAATATGAGAATATTTTTATGTTTCTCCATTGTGCATGCATTCATTCCCATGCTCAAGAGTTGTCTATATATTTACCTTACCATTTTCTATTGAGAATGATTTGTACTCATGTACGAATGTACTAAGGAAGATACTTTACATCAATACACAGAGGTAATTATGAGAACAAGGGGTTTGATACCTATAATGGAGTTAGCCTAAAGAAAAATAGATCAACACACATATATGTTAATAGAAATAGGGTTTTTGAGTCAACGGCGGTAAATTGGAGAGGCACAAATAGACACATTGAGATAGACATATATTGAGTATAATGAAAAATTTGGTTTGGTATCTATGGAGATAAACTAGAGGGGATACATAGAGATGATAATGGAAATAAGAAGTTAAATATCTTAGGTTCTAGACTAGAGATACACAAATAGACATATAGAGCTGTCAAAGGAAAGCAAGTAGCTTAGTGTGTGAGGGAGGATGGATAGACATTCTAGAGTGCACATACACACAAAGATTGCATACACTGGTCATTGATGATCTAATGTGGGCAAGAGAGGTCAAGGTAGTTCACTATGTAAGGAAGATTACATAGATATAGAGAAGAGATCACATTAAAATTATGAGAGAGTAGTGAAATGAAATAAAGAAGCTCTTGTATCTAGGAATCATTTTGCATTGAAAACCAAGTACCCAACCCTTGTAGCAAACTTCCTTTTTAATATATATATATTTTTGTAGATGCATGATCATAGCAGGGTATATGCATGGGGATATGCAATATAGATGTGCAGGGACGCGTCCCTACACTTAAAACCGTAGCAGGAAGGGTAAACCGAACATCAAGGACCTAGTGCCACACATTAGACCAACCATGAACATCCCCACACTTAAGACATGATTGTCACTGAGAAACAGAAGGTGTAGGGTTAGAAAAAATTGGCCCATATTATCGAGGAGTAATGTCAACTATCAAGGTTGCGTCTTGTATCGTTGTCGGCTATAGGAGGTACCAAGGTCGCAAGAAATTCGTCGATGATGAGGGATATTACATTCAACTCATGATCACTCATATGGAATGAACGAACAATCACTCGACCCATTACTAACATCACTTGAGGAAATAATGATGAAAACCCAGTGCTCACACCTGGTTTAGGAATCGACAAGGGAATGGTGCAGAGGGAGTATGTCAGGGTGCACAATTGATGGTGCATCAGTGTGTCCAACCCATCTGGTATAGGTGCAAGTAAGAAGTCCAGGGAGCCTTGCACTGCAGTGTAAAGAACAGAGTGACATGTCCTTGTGCAGATGGCAGAGACCCATCCCATGGGTGCATAGGAAAACAGAAACACGTACCTGACTCCAATTATCGTAACGTCCCTCAATCCTCACCTCTCAATAATTGATTGAAGAAACATCTGTCACACTCAGCCCACCCTCTGTCTCACACTCTGTTGAAAGATACAGAGGGTAGCCCATTCCTGAAACCCATTAATGTAATCCTCGCTATCACTTGTGTAGAGCTTGTATGCCTTGTGCGCTTTTGATGGTGCGACTGTGCATCCCGCCCTGTGCTAGCATATAGTGCAAGCAGGAATGCCAGGGAGCCTTATGGTGCAGTGCACAGGAACAAATCGTGCATTGTCCATTGAGAGGCCCATCTCGTGCATGCAACACTCCGTTCACACATCGCACCTCTCATTTGATTTGAAGGGAAAGACTTATCACTCACCCCACCCTCCGTCTCACACTCACTGATAGATACAGAGGGCAGCCCATACTCACCTCCCCATCCTGTTAGGATGAAAGCTCACATTACTCAAGGGGTTGGTGATGAATATCCTGTCAGCTATTGTTGTCATGAGGATATTGAAGACGAGGTGTACCTAGGAAGGCAGCCTACAAATCTCATACTTCAATGATTTGTAGGAAGGGTTGTCTGTTAAGAAGTACAAATGGACTGATACTGCAAAGACAGTGCATCAAGGGAGGTGGCTTCAAATGATGTGCTGAAAAGGTTCTGCTGATGACTCAGCTATCCTGAACTGCGGGGTGTTACCACCTTTTCCACAATCAGCTTCCCGCCCAAGGGTGTTGCCATCTTTTCTTGGAACGAGGCCTGTTATGATAGGGAATTTCTTCCTTTTCTCCCCTAACAGTTTGTTTGTTTTTTTTTTTGTTTTTTTTTCTCGTTAATAAAGAGAATGGTAGAAATACCATGGGTCAGGACTAGTCTTGCCACCGTTGTTGGATCAGACAAGAAGAGAACAAGGTCAGGTTGAGATGCATCTGCGAGGGGTTAGTAGAATGAGACTGCCTCATGAGGAAAATCATAAGGGCTATCAGAAGCACGACAAGAAGGATAGTGCGATGCCCAAAAGGGGGAGCGTAGGTCGATTGTGATTGTCAAGATCCCCAGGGAGGGAAGTACTTCTTCATACGATATCCATTGATCATGAAATGATCATTAGAGGCATTAACGGTCTGCACCTGAACAAAGCCATTAGGATTGACAGCAAATACCTTGTATGGGCCCATCCACCATTGTTGAAGCTTGCCACGAAACTTGCCAAATCTCGAATCATAGGCCAAGACAAGATCACCTTCTTTGAACTCCTTGTGCTTGATGAAACTATCATGATAGGCCTTGTGTCGTGCTTGAGTGGTTTCCATGCACTGTAGAGCTATCCATCGTATCTCATCCAATCATTCCAAGTGCAGGAGGCGACGTTGCAGTGACTCATCATCTCCCAAGTGTTCTTTAACTACCACTCGCAAAGAGGGTAATTCTAGCTCAATAGGGAAGACGACTTCTGTACCATACACTAACTAGAAAGGGGTCTATCCTGTAGCTGCCGTATAGGAGATTCTGTATGCCCAGAGGGCCTCTATAAGTCGATCGTCTGAGTCGTGATGATGTGTGGCATTCGTTCTTGTCAGGATCGAGAAGAGAATGCGATTGGTGACTTCAACTTGGCCATTAACTTTGGGGTAATAAGGAGTAGACTTGCGATGGCAGATCTTATACAGCTCTGTCAGCTCCTCCATGATTTTGTTAAGGAAATGAGTACCTTTGTCACTTACCAGCTCGAGGGGACTACCAAAACAGGTGATAATATTCTCGTACATGAATAAGGCTACATTGTTACCATCATCTCACTTCAAAGCTTCAGCTTCACACCACTTTGTGACATAATCCGTATATACTAAGATGTATATGTTCTGTTTCCGTCTGGTGGATAGATCAATGGGACCCAGAAAATCAATCCCCCACTTCTCGAACGGCTTTAGGGGAAGAATGGGTTGTAGTGGCATGGCACTTGTTTTGGTGGATTTTCCCATTCGCTAACAAGCATCACATCTCTTGCAGTAGTCATGTGCATCCTTGTGGAGGGTCGACCACCAGTATCCTACTAACAGAGCCTTCCTGGCAGTTGCTCCTCCTGCGAAGTGTCCACCACATGGTTTTTCATGGCATGCTTTCAATACTATGCCGATTTCATCCCCTGCAACACATCTTCGCAGCACTTCATCTTTGCCTCTCTTGTACAATGCATCGCCTAGCAAAGTGTAGGGGGACTAATTCTAACAGAAGCTTCTTTTTCTCACGGCTTGAGAAGCTAGGAAGATACTGTTGAGTGGCCAAGAAATTGGCTATGTCTGCATACCAAGGAGTAACTGTTTCAACTAGAAACAAGGAGGCATTAGAAAGGTTTGGATCATCCTATTTCTCTTCTTTTGTTTGAGGGATCTGTGAGAGATGATTGGCTAGGACATGAGAATGGCTAGGCTTAGTGACCACTTCGAAATCAAACTCCTGGAATAGGAGCAACCATCTCATCAGTCGTCCTTTAACATCTGCTTTATTCCTCAGGAAGGACACGGATTCATGATCCACGTAGAACTTGAAATGCGTTGACAATAAATAGTACTGAAACACCATTGCTAAGCATTCAAGCTCTGCCAGTGTGCAGTTCCGTTCCCTATCAGTGACCTTCCAGCTTGCAATAATATATTGGTTGATCTAATTTAGAGGGGCCCATTTGACATAGGACAACACCTAGCCCTTCAATTGATGCATCTGTGTGCACATGAAACTCCTTCGTCCAATCAGGAGGTTGTAAGATAGGTGCTTGGCTAAGGCACTGGTTTAGGGTATTAAAGGCTTCTCATCAGTCCAAAGAAAATCCGCATCTTTCCTTAGGAGCTTGTGCAGATGGGCTGCCTTGGTTGCAAAATGTGCAATAAATCTTCTATAGTAGCCCACATGGCCAAGAAATCCTCTCAATTGCTTGAGGTTTGTTGGTGCTGTTAAGGCGGAAATCTTCTCAATCTTCATCGGGTCTATTGCAATCCCTTGTGTAGAGACAATATGGCCCAGAAGAACTCCTGATGAAACACCAAAGACACATTTGTCGAGGTTAAGAGAAATCCCATACTCTCGGCATCTGTCAAAACATTGCTCTAGGTGTCCCCAATACTCATGGATCAAACTATAGACACAAAAGTCATCAAGATACACCTCAATGAAATCATGCAAATGATTCTTGAAGGTAGCCATCATTACTCGTTGGAAGGTGGCACGAGCATTACAGAGCCCAAATGGCATCAATCTATATGCATAGGTCTCCCATTCTGTGGTAAAGGTTGTTTTGGATTGGTCCTCTTCTGCAATTTGGACTTGGTTATATCTGCTGAATCCATCCAAGAGGGAATACAGCTCATGGCCTGCCACCACTGTGTCCAACAGTTGGTCTATAAAAGGGATAGGGAAATGATCCTTCTTCGTCTTCAAATTCAGCTTTCGAAAGTCCACACATATTCGAAGTTTTTTGTTCTTCTTGGATACTACCATAATGGGCGAAACACATTCACTATTAGCTACGAGATAAATGAACTCAGCTTCAAGAAGTTTCAATAATTCAACCTTCATCAGAGCGGAATAATTAGGATTCATACGTCTTTGTCTTTGCCTTACAAGTTTGGCATCAGGCTCTAGGTCAATGTGATGTTGGCATACTGTGGGATCAATCCCCTTTAGGTCTTTATATGACCAAGCAAACACGTCTAAGTTTTCCTTTAGTAAATCTCTCAGGACCACTAGTTTCTCTTTTGGAAGATTGAGACCCACTTTCAGGTGATGTTCAATACCGTATGTATCTAGGAATGTTACTTGTCTTTCACCTTCCATTTCATGGATAAACGTCCCACAGATTGCTTCTGGATAGAGGTTTGACTCTTTCAAGGGAGTAGTGTCATCATCTGATGTTCCACTAGAACCAGTGTCCTCCTTCTGAAGAGATGACTCGTTTTTCTGTTGAGGTTGCTGGAAGGGTATCAGAGCTTTGTTTGCTTCTATGTGAGTGGTGATTTCTTCTGAACTTAGGGATTCATCTTTAGAGGATGCGTCCAGAAATGTCACATAGCACGGACCTTCTAGAAGCCAAGGCTTTGATGGTTCTGGCTTTTGTTGGCAGGGGGCATCATCATTATCTTTTCTCTGGACTGAACGGTTAGGGCGAGAGGAGCCACTGGTGAACTTAATTTTGATGCCTTTAATCCATTGCTTATGCAGATTCTGCATACTTTGTGGTCCATTGGCCAACCCAAATGGAACCATGGTAATTCCATCCAACACCCTGAGATCTTCGGCCTCTGAGGTCTCTATAGGGACATCAACCAGATCTAAGGAAATTCTTCATCTGCACTTTCATAACCTGCTTCGTTCTCTTCATCATCATTTTTATCCTCTTCCTCTGGAGGCTCTGTCTCTACTTCTGTAGAGGCTCTGTAGGAGAAGAACAGATCTTCTACCTTTGCATCTACTTCTGCTTCTACTTCAGTCTCTGCTAGTGCTTCTGTCCCTAGCTCTGTCTCTCTTACTGCTTCTACCTCTGTCTCTGCTTCTGTGACTGTCTCTGTTACTATCTCTGTGATTGTCTCTTCTCTATATCTATTCTGTCTCTGTTCTGTCTCTGCGGCTGTCATGTAACAGGGAGAACAATATATCCATGCGTCTATTTCATTGTTAAAGGTGATTTCAGAAGTCAATTCAAGTTGAGGCAAGAGGTATTCTCCCATGGACAAGGGCTTTGCTTCCCTTGGTAGTTGGCTTAAAGTGCCCATTGTTAGGGATTGATCCTCTACTTTATTGGGAAAGATCTGTGTAACAGCCTCTTCATCTCCTGATGTACCATCTGTTACCTCATTGGAGGAGTCAGTTATGACTTCGATGGATGTGGATCAATTGCCTTTCTGCGATCCATACAACTTCAGCACCACTTTGTTGGGTCCTCTGCCTAGAGTTAGGGTTCCTTTGAACTAGTCCATCCTGGCCCTCACTTCAAAAAGCCAAGGTCTTCCTAACAGTAGAGAGTATGATGTCCCATAAGAATTTGATTTGACCACCAGATATGTCAGCCAATAGTCTCTTCCTGCAAGGGTTGTTTTTACGTATGGAAGGATGCCCAACGGTTTAATTCTTCTTTGGTCTGCCAATCTGATAAGCCATTGTGTAGGTTGAATTCCTTGCAAACCTAGATCCTTCATTGTCACATCCATCATTATATTTACTAATGAGCCTCCATCAATCAATGCATCTAAAATAAAGCATCCTTCTATCCATACACTAATCTTTGGGGTTCTAGGATCTAGGAAGGCGTTAGCCACATCTACTTCCTTTACAAGCTTTGGGGCCTTATTTGTCTTGGTCGCTGTTGAAGGAACAATCCTTAGTCCACGTCTTCTTTCAGCAGCTGGGAGACAGCATCAACAACTTCCGGAATGTTAAGTTAGGTTTAAAGGTATCTAGGTCTTTGACCAAGTCATAATCTTTGATAGGATCCACAGGCTTTTCCAGCCTCTGGGGAATGGGGCTACACCCATTTTCATCTTTCCTTTTTCTTCTAATAATTACAGCATCGGCACTTCCTCTATTTCTGGAGGTTCTTCTATATCGTCTATCTCCTGGAACTTTGGTCCTATTTTTGGGACTGTCTCTGTGACTCTCTATGGCAGTACAGTGCTCTGTACTGCAAAGCTGTCAAGAATCGCGTGGTGAGAGGACTTGCTTGAGTTGTTGCGCCAAACACACACTGTATACACAAGAGGAAGCTCACTCAAGAACACAAGAAGAGAGATGGAGGCCAAAACATTTTCTTGCTAGTTTCCTCTTCTTTTTCCACGCGCTATACAATGTACACAAAGTATAGATAAGATACAACATAATGAAAAGTGGCCTACTAAGTCAAACAGTGCATAACTGAATACACTAATTGACTGGCGCTATGTCTTTGCCAACTGTAGGTAGGTGTAACAAACTAAATATAATAAGTGATAAGTCAGTGGCCATGTGAGTATCATAATGACTACCAACGTGCTAAGTGTAGACATGCGGACTCATCTAGCCAGGCAGTCCATCATCAATGTCCGCACGTGTTGAGCTTGCCATCTCAACACTCCCCCTCAAGCTCAACTCTATCTTTGCAACTCCAAGTAAGCTTCGAAACTTTCGAAGCTTCTCTGCACCCAATGCCTTTGTGAAAATGTCAGCTATCTGATCCTGTGTGCTGACATATACCAAGTCAATCTCTCCTGCAAGTACCTTCTCTCTCACAAAGTGGTAGTGCATCTCAATGTGTTTTGTCCTAGCATGGAACACTAGATTCCTAGCTAACTGTATGCTGCTCATGTTGTCACAATGAATGAAAACTAGACCATCTCCCTGCACATCCAAATCTACTAATAACTTTTGCAACCATACCACCTCACATGTTGCCATAGGAGCACCTCTGTACTCGGCCTCTGTACTACTCGATAAAGCAACTGTAGGTTGCTTTTTGCTGCTCCATGTAACTGCTGCACTAGCAAGGGAAAACATGAATCCACTTGTAGATCTTCTGTCTGACATGCTACCAGCCCAATCTACATCTGTGTATCCAAAGACCTGTACATCCTTACTTGCCTCATAAAAAAGTCCATAATGTAAAGTGGACTTCACGTACCTCAATATACATCTAATTGCATCCAAATGAGACTTTCTAGGCATTTGCATAAACTGACTGACAAGGCCAACAGCATAGCTCAAGTCTGGCCTTGTGATAGTCATGTAAATCAAACTCCCTACTATCCTCCTGAATATAGTAGGGTCTTCTATCTCATCCCCAACATCAGCACTCAACTTCACATTTTGCTCCAATGGTACTGAAATAGGCTTACATGCTGTCATACCATACTTGGATAACATATCCAAGCCATATTGCCTTTGGGATAGCCATATACCATCATCACATCTGATCACCTCAATACCAAGGAAGTATCTTAGCTCACCCAAATCTTTCATCTCAAACTTCTTCTTTAAGAAGTCCTTAACTTCAGCAATCCCATTGTCACTGTCACCTGTAATAATCAAGTCATCCACATAGATGACTATGATAACCAAACCTGCATCTCCCTTTCTCACATAAAGTGAGTGATCAGCATCAGAAATACGAAATCCAATATTGACAAGATACTCTCCAATCTTGTCAGACCATGCTCTAGGTGCTTGCTTTAGCCTATAGAGTGCCTTCTTTAACCTGCACACATATGTGGGATGCTCTAACTCCTCATAACCTACTGGCTGCTCCATATACACTTCTTCTTGCAATTCACCATGCAAGAATGCATTCTTAACATCCATTTTCTACAAACTCCAACCTTTGGCTGCTGCCAAGGCAATCATACACCTAACAATTACCATCCTAGCAACTGGACTGAATGTCTCTTCGTAATCTATGCCATATGTTTGAGCATAGCCTTTTGCAACCAGCCTAGCCTTATAACTATTAACTGAACCATCTGTATTATGCTTAACTTTGTAAACCCACTTACAGCCAATAGCTTTCTTACCCTTACGTAAGGGTACCAAATCCCAAGTCTTATTGGCTTCTAATGCAGCCATCTCCTCATCCATTGCTGCATCCCAATGAGCATGACCAACAACATCCTCAAAACAAGTGGGCTCAACATCCTCAACTAGTTTCACCATATAAGCATAATGGTGAGTTGCATAACCTTCAAAACCAAATCTTTTAACAGGGTATCTGTCCTTGCTAGATCTGCGTACTACCGGATCACTCAATGGAGCCTTTACATTACTATGAGATCTTTGTACACCTGGCGTCTTGACTGAAGGAATGCCAAGCTCATCATCCAAACTCTCCGAACCACTAGAATCTCCATCAAATCCCAAATGACTGGTAGATGCATCATTACCATCCAACACTTTCTTCTTTCCTTTGTCCTTCCCTGCAACACTTATAGATCCACCTGAAGGTGTGCGGTCACTCCTTAGTCTCCTAGACCAAGGGCTCATTGTAGATGTAGTACCAGATGATGTTTCTGGTCCACTAAGACTCTGTGATTCTTGTTTATCTTTCTGCACATAGTTGTCTTGATCATTATCATAATCCAAAACATCACGAGCAGGTGTATACCAACTTCCCATCTCATCAAAGATAATATCCCTAATCACTTTGAACTCACCTGTGAAAGGGTTATAACAGCGATATCATTTCTGCTCTAAAGAGTATCCATTAAAAACACATTTTTTTGCCTTTGGATCAAGCTTCTTCCGTAGCTCATCTGGCAGATGAATGTATGCAACACAGCCAAATACTTTCAAGTGCGATACATCAAGCTTCTTGCCAGTAAAGCATTCTTCAGGAGTCATCCCATGAACTCCAGCTATGGGAGTTCTGTTCATAATGTAGACAGCAGTATAGACAGCCTCAAACCAAAAATGTTTGGGCATATTCTTTTCAGTCATTAATGCCCGTGCAACTTTTGCAATATGCATGCTTTTTCTTTCTGCAACACCATTTTTCTGTGGGGTATACCTGCAAGTAAATTGCCTCTTTATCCCATGAGTCCTCAAGAAGCCACTGAACTCATTAGAGAGGTACTCTCCCCCTCCATCTGATCTCAAACACTTTACTTTTAAGCCTGTTTCTGTCTCAACAACTGCCTTAAAAGATTTGAAGTGCTCAAATACATCACTCTTTTCTTTCATGAAGTATACCAATAGCTTCCTTGAGCAGTCATCAATAAATGTGACAAAGTATTTGCTGCCACCAAGAGATACATTCTGTGTAGGCCCCCAAACATCTGTACGTACTACATCAAGTATATTTTTGCTCACTTCTCTATCATGTGAGAAAGGTTGTCTTGCCTGCTTACCAAACTGGCATGCTTCACAGACTTTATGCAATTTTGCAACTCTAAAAGAAGGCAACCCTATAACCAATCCTCTAGACTGCATTAATTTCAGCCTTTGCACATTTACATATCCAATACATTTATGCCATATTTCAATATCTACAACTACTCCTTTTCCTTTAGCATACATAGCAGCATCCATTGCAAGAATTCTAGCATCTAAAGTGAACATTCGGCCAACTCTACTTCCTTTTGCAACCAACTTGCACTTATCGTTAAAGTCTTCTACAAAATAACCTTTTGCATTGAATCCGACCTACAACCCCTGCTCTACCATTTGGCCAACAGACACTAGATTCTTTGTAATTGAAGGAAAATGTAATACATCTATTAAACTCTTTGTCTGGCCATCATACAAGGACAAGGGAACCTTTCCAATGTGTGAAATTGGATGGCATGAGTCATCACCCGTCTGCACATAACCTGGGTTTTGTAAGTCTTGCATCTCTCCAAACCATTCAACATGACTAATCATATGATTAGATGCACCTAAATCAACATACCATACATCATCATGTGTCCCCTTTCCTGTAACTACATTCATCATATGTTGCATAATAAACAGACGCTCATTTTTGTCTTCATTGTGTCGTGAAGAGGATGCATAGTTTCCTTGCTGCAATTTACCACTGTGAATATCATCCTTCTTTGCATAGCAATGGGCTGCAATATGGCCTGTTTTGCCACAATAATGGTAAACAATAGCAAAATTTCCAGAACCTCTATTCTGCCATCCACCTCTTCCTCTAGAGCTCCCCCCGCCTCTAAAGTTTCCTCTGCCTCCAAAAACCTGTATTTCCAGTCGATTTATTTATGTAGCTGAAGACTGCTAGGTATTCACTTTTGTCGGTTTAATTGTATTATTTTACTAACGATTGTGAATGCTTCAGTTGATGTGTAGAGATAGCAGTAGTGGCGGAGGAAAGCATTGGAGTCTAGCGAGTATTCGACTTTTGGATTATATTTTGATAGTCGCCACGCCTATATTTTGTTATGTCTATCGAGACATTGATTATTGATTATTATTTTGTATGCGTCTATGTGCACGGATATGTTATTTCTATTTGGACATTGAGATTGGGCGTGCCAGACTCTATGGGCACCGTCCATTAGCTTTATTTCCTATTTTTGTAGAAAGCAAACTCAAAAGCTAAAAGCTTGTCATATTTTTGTAAATTGGGCTATTATTGAGCATGAAGATGGAAATATACATAAAATACATGCTTTGTGAAGCGCTCACACAAGGCATGGGGGGAGATTGAACCCAATTGGTCTCTTGCTTCTTGTCGTTTATGCTTTTACATTGTTTTTTGTGCAAAAAGGTAGAGTTCATTGTTCTTGGGGACCTTCCGGGATTCACTACGTGAGCATACTGCGATCAATCTGCGCACCAGTGGTATCAGAGCGGAGCTGAGATCAAGAGCTTCCAATCGCTACCCATCTCGGGCGAAGGCGGAGCTCCAGGAACGATCGGGCTCTACAATCAATCTCGTCGTGAACCGTCGATATAGGCAGACTTCTGGCGATCAAGAACCCCTATTTCTACTCCCAGATCGTGAAGGACCAGGCTGCGCAGGCGGAGGACCACGCATCCATCTCCTTCATCAAGTAGTGGTTATGCAGTGAGAAAATCCATATCTCCCTTTTTTCAAAGTTGAACTTAAGAGTTTATAAGCTCGGAAAAGAAGCTTAAACCTTGAAAAAAACAAATCGTTTCATCTCAGAGGAGGTCCAATTTTTTCGCGTGGCGGAAAAAACGGTCCCCCCCCCCCACGAAATCAAACGACTCAGTCATTAAGCTTTTCAAGCTTAATCTCTTAAGTCAAAGCTAAGTTTCTGCAAGTTACACAAGGCAAGAAAGTCACCAAACTCCGGGTCCTGCGCACCAAAAATCAAGTCCTGCAAGTCGACTCGAATCAAGTCCTGCAAGTTCATCAAGTCGGCCTAAGTTCTGCAAGTCTGCAACTCTACAAGTTGGCTAAGTCTGCAACTCTGCAAGTCAGACTAGTCAACTGGAGTCAGAACTGACTAGTGCTCAAAACTCCTAGAAGGGCTGTTCCTGCGCAAAAACTCTGAACTGGAAAGTTGTTCGTGGCAAAGTATTCTACCCATCCACAGGTTCGCTGAAGTATTTTCAGCAAACGAAGAAGGAAATATTGCAGATTTTCTGAAAATTGAGAAAGAAATACCCAAAAATACATAGCCTTGTAACCCCGAATTTGAGCTACGCTCATCCCGCTAACCTGATTTTGAGTGAGAAAGGTTTATTGAGTTTTACAGGATGACGACCCCACATATGGATGATCCTATGGGCTGAAGACGACTTACCTGAGCCTACCATGGAACAAAAGTTGGATCTAATCATGCTGCAATTGGAAGAAGAACGAAGGGCTAGGCAAGCATTGCAAGCGTAATTGACAAAATTACAAAGAGCGTCTACCAACAAAGAAGAACCTCAAGCTGAAGATTTGATTCGAGTACCATCGACGCCACTCTTGAAGCTCAAACTATTTGCAAGGAATCAAAGATAAGTAAACGAAGTTTCAAATTCCGCACTTTCAATGGCATACGAGAAGGAAAGACTGTTTTATCATTCATTAGCCAGTTTGATGACTATTTCCATGAGGAAACCTATCCAGAAAAAGATAAAATCAAGTGTGTTACTAATCATTTGGTAGACAGAGCATCACTGTGGTGGACTGTAGTACGCAAGAGCATAGAATGTCCTGCTACTTGGGAAGATTTCAAGAAGAAGTTCATGCAGAATTTCCTTCCACCGCAATTTCATGAGAAGGCTATCAAGCAATGGGATTTACTTCAACAACGGGATCGTGAGCCTATTCCACAGTATACAGAGCATTTTTGGAATGCACTCCTACAGCTACGCATGCTTGAAGACGTACCAGAGACGACACATAAGCGGAAGTATATGTCTGGACTTCTTGGACATTACTACACTGAAGTGAACATGCTCAAGCCTGCTACCCTTGAAGACGCCATCTCACTAGCTCACGACACTGAAGATAAGTTACGCGGAAGAGACAGACAACCACAACAATTCCAAGCTAACGGTAATTATGGATCTAAACAATTCAATTCCAATTTTAGAAGGTTTAATCCAGGTCGTTTCTCTTCACCATCTTTCCGCAAGAATTGGGCTAAACCACCTGCATTACCATCCAATGTCAATCCAAATCCTAAGCCTATTCCACAAGCCAATCCAAATGTACCCAGACTTCCAGCCATTGCAAATAATGTAAGCAAAGCCAAGCCAATAGTATGCTATAAGTGTCACCAGCCTAGGCATCTCGCAGCAAATTGTCATTCAAAGAAGCCACCAGCATATATCAACTATCTTGGAGCCATGGACGAAGACGAGCATGAGGATATGCCTGATTTCATTGAAGATGAGGATGACACTACTACTACTTCCGACACTTTACCAGGTATGCCTACTCCACATTCATTATTGACTATGAAATGTTTGGTGCATGGAAAGGAAAGAACTATCTTGCATGATGACGGTAGTACTCATGACTTTATTTCAGCAAAATTGGTAAAGGAATTGAAATTACAGACTGTACCTACGCATTATCGCATAAAAGCTGCATTTTTAGGCACTAGGTACAATGGCACATAAGAAGTACAAGATTTAGAGATTCAAATTGGTTCATACATTGAAAGAAGAAATTTCTTAGTTGTTCCATTACAGTCAAACGACATTATTTTAGGAATGCCTTGGCGACACCAGCATAACCCAAATATAGATTATTCCACGCACACAATGAATATTAATTTTCAAGGAAAATCTATTACATTATATGGTATGCATTCATCTAATGTTTTTCCACTGCTTTCACATACTCAAGCAAAACGTGCATTACGCAAGAGTACTAAATCATATCTCATTTAGGTGAATGAATTGCACGCAAAGGAAAATCATATGCACCCTAGGCATAAGGAATTTCTTGCATATTTTAAGGACTGTTTTGCAGAAGACCTACCACCAGGTTTACCTCCTTCACGTCCAGAAGACCATAAGATTGATTTAATCCCTGGCACACAACCACCTTGCAAAGCACCATATAGGCACAATCAGATAGAGCAAAAAGAAATCCAGAGTCAAGTTGAAGAAGTACTAAATAGAGGTTTAATTCGACCTAGCAGTTCTCCATTCGGTGCACCTGTACTTTTAGTCAAGAAAAAGAATAATACCTATCGTATGTGTATTGACTACCGAGCTTTAAATAAGATCACTGTAAAGAATAGGTATCCTATACCTAGAGTTGATGACCTTATGGACAAACTGCAAGGATCTTCTATATTTAGTAAAATTGACCTTAAGTCTGGATATCATCAGGTGAGGCTAGATAGATCTGACATATTTAAGGCTGCATTCAGAACACAATTTGGCCATTACGAACTCTTAGTCATGCCATTCGGATTGACTAACGCACCTGCCACTTTCAGTAGAATGATGAACCGTATCTTTTTGAAATATCAGTACTGTGTGATTGTTTTCTTTGATGATATTTTGGTGTTTAGTCAAAGTGAAAAAGAGCATTATGAGCATTTATCATTAGTTTTTCAATTACTGAAAGAAAATCAATTGTTTACAAATCCTGAAAAGAGTGAATTCTTTAAGACAGAAATTGAGTATTTAGGTCATATTGTATCAAAAGAAGGAATTAAAGTTGATCCTAAGAAAATTGATGCAATATTGCATTGGCCTGTTCCTAAAAACGTGCATGAGTTACGCTCATTCCTTGGTCTTGCTAGTTTCTATAGGAAGTTTGTATGTAATTTTTCATTACTTGCTTTACCATTAACCAAACTTCTCAAGAAAGGAATTCTTTATCAATGGACTGAAACTCAGCAGAAATCCTTTGACTTACTGAAACGTGCATTAACCAATGCCCCTGTTCTACAGTTGCCTGACTTTAATAGACCATTCTTTCTAGTTGTGACCGATGCTAGCGGATCAGGAATAGGAGCCGTACTAATGCAAGACAATCATCCAATAGCATATTCTAGTTCTAAGCTGAAACCCTCTGAGCTGAAATATTCCACTTATGACAAAGAATTATTAGCAGTTGTACAAGCATTAATACAGTGGAAACACTACTTAATGGGTTTAGAATTTATGATAAAGACCGACCAGCAAAGCATTAGACATTTACTTAGCCAACCCCAAATTTCTGACCGTCATATCAAATGGGCTTCCTTCATTCAAAGTTTTCATCCTATCATTCAATACCAACCTGGAAAAGAAAATGTAGTTGCTGATGCATTGAGTAGAAGACCTGCAATTCATAATATTTCTGTCATATCTTTTGATTCTTTGATTGCTATGAAAGATACATATCACCAGGATATTACTTTTCATTCTGATTGGCATAAATTAGTTCAAAATAATTTCATTATAGTTGATTCATTGTCATATAATGATGGATTTATGTTTTATGAAAAGAGACTGTGTGTTACTATTCCATTCCGATCTTTTGTTTTGAATGAAATTCATTGTCCCCCATATCAAGGTCATAGAGGTATCATATATACATTACGCATGTTAACTGAAGATTTTTATTGGCCGCATATGGATGCAGATGTATCTAATTTCGTTTCTGAATGTTTGATTTGTCAAAGAATAAAGAGACATCATGGTAAACAGTATGGATTACTAATGCCTTTGTCTATTCCATCTAAACCTTGGGAACATATTTCTATGGATTTCATTAGTGGTTTACCAAATACTAAATCTAACCATGACATGATTTGGACAATTGTAGATAGATTTAGTAAGCAAGCATATTTCATTCCATGTAAGAAAACTTTAACAGCATCACAAGCAGCACAATTATTTTTGAAAACTGTTTTTACTAACCATGGATTGCCCAAAGTTATCATTTCAGATCGTGATTCTAGATTCTGTAACAATTTTTGGATTACACTGTTTTCTAATCTAGGCACAAAGATTGATTTCTCATCTACATTTCATCCAGAAACAAATGGACAAACAGAAGCCACAAATAGCACCATTCTAGATCTTTTACGTGCATATACTATTTCTAAACCTCAAACATGGGACACTCATTTGCATTTATTACAGTTTGCATATAACAATACACCGCACACATCTACAAAGAAAGCACCTTTTAAAGTCATTTATGGATATAGATTATCTACACCTGTTGCATCTTTATCTAATAGAATTCAGAGTGCTGATGATATTGCTAGTATGCATAACAGTATTTTTGATGAGGTTAAGGATATGATTGTTAAAGCCCAGCAATCATATACCAAACAAGCCAACAAGAAAAGACAAGCCATGAATTTCAAAGTTGATGATTATATTTGGCTGAGAATAGAAAAACGTAGACTGCAAAGTGTAGATAGACATCCAGTTGTCAAATTAGCTCCTAGATTCTATGGACCATTTAGAATCATTCATAAGATTAATGATAATGCATTCAAATTAGAATTACCATCTCATTGGAAAATTCATAATACATTTCACATTAGTTTATTGAGACCATTTAGAGGCCAATTACCTATCCACCCTGTTTATGAAAATCCACCTTTATTAGAGGAAGAGACTGAAATACTTGAACCAGAAGCCATCATAGACACTGACTACATGACCACTAGAACTAGCCGAAGATATTCTAGATATCTAGTAAAATTTAAGAACCATTCTGTAGAGGAAGCACAATGGATGCACGCTAGAGACTTAAATGCTTTCCCCACTCTGTTAGCTCCACATTGAGCTAATAGAAATTGAGGTCAATTGCTATCCCACCCCGGGGGTATGATGCCAGGAGGCATATTCCACGGTGGATTCCGTGAGGTTTTACGGTGGATTCCGTAAACTTAGATGACCGGGGCTCATACACAAAGAGGATTCTTTGTGCGAGAAGTTGATGGGGACGCCTGTCCTTTTCGGGCGTTTCATTAATTTAGTGTGTACGTGGGTGATTCCATAGCAGGTGATTCCGCAAAATACATGTTAAATTAATAAACGTTTATGAGTTTAGAGTGCGCACTTGTAATAAATTAAGGTTAAGATTTATTTCTAACCAGTTGATTTATTTATGTAGCTGAAGACTGCTAGGTATTCACTTTTGTCGGTTTAATTGTATTATTTTACTAACGATTGTGAATGCTTCAGTTGATGTGTAGAGATAGCAGCAGTGGCGGAGGAAAGCATTGGAGTCTAGCGAGTATTCGACTTTTGGATTATATTTTGATAGGCACCACACCTATATTTTGTTATGTCTATCGAGACATTGATTATTGATTATTATTTTGTATGCGTCTATGCACACGGATATGTTATTTCTATTTGGACATTGAGATTGGGCGTGCCAGACTCTATGGGCACCGTCCATTAGCTTTATTTCCTATTTTTGTAGAAAGCAAACTCAAAAGCTAAAAGCTTGTCATATTTTTGTAAATTGGGCTATATTGAGCATGAAGATGGAAATATACATAAAATACATGCTTTGTGAAGCTCTCACACAAGGCATGGGGGGAGATTGAACCCAATTGGTCTCTTGCTTCTTGTCGTTCATGCTTTTACATTGTTTTTTGTGCAAAAAGGTAGAGTTCATTGTTCTTGGGGACCTTCCGGGATTCACTACGTGAGCATACTGCGACCGATCTGCGCACCAATTTGTATCTGGGGATAGGGGTAGGGAATTGTCCCTGGGATTGTATTTGGTGGGTATACCATTCCTGGCATGGGAGAAGGTAAGACTCCTCTTCCTCAAGTCATGGACAACCTTGCTTCAACTTCATCATACAATATTGCACCTTCCACTGCAGCTTGCAGATTGACTGGTCTTCTCAATTCCATGAACTTGCAAACTTCTAGTTGTAGGCCTCTAAGAAACACTCCTTTCTGGATACCTTCGTCCAAATGATGGTTAGTCCATCTCTTCACGATAGATTCCATTTGTTAGAAGATAGGCATAGGAACCCACTATAAGCAAGGGAGTATGAGGGAAGATGAGTGTGAATAGCCTTAGGGACAGGGAAAACCCTAACCCTAGCTTGGCAGAGGCTATATAAACAGCCTATGGGCCACTATCAAGTGTGAGATAGAGTGTACCCAAGTTATACCTTGAGCAACTTATTAAACAAGAATTTGTTCTTGTACTTTGAGTCTCTTTCTCCCTCTTGTGCACACATTCCAATGCTGCAAATCTATTTTCAAACATGGTATCAGAGCCTCCTCTGATACCCTCAGCTTCCTATACCCTCAGCCTCACTAAGTGCATAAGATTGTCCATCATCTTCATCTTTTACCTCTTTTCTCCATAGTCAACCCAGACCCACCTCTGATGGAGGACTCAAGGAGAATGAAGGAAGAGGTTTAAGCTCATGGTTCCTTCTGAGGAACTCTTCAACAACTCAGGAGGACTCAGCCTGGCACAACAAAGGCTGACATTAGTCGACGTAGTGGATGACATTGCAAAAATTGCAGATCTGGCGTAGTTTTCGCAAGCGACCTGATTCGAGCTTAAGTTTTTCTGGTACAGGGTGCAATAATGGCAGCTACCTTAGGGCTATTGTAGCCCCTATAGCGGATTATACTCACCTAAGAGGGTTTGTACTGATTCATCTCTTACAGCTTGCAATGATCAAAACCCTAACTGTGAGTCTCTAGCAGCCATAGCCAGGAGCTTCAAGCTTCATCAAATTTCAAAAAATTTTAAATGTTTGGTCATCAACAGTGATTTTAATCACTGAGTCAACTTTTACAAAGTGTTTTATTAATTTGGGAATCTCATTTCAGAAGTTTCTCGACTCGAAGAGTCAACATCAAGCTCATTAAGACTGACATTTACCATCTCTAGCAACATGAGCTACAAATGAGTGCTTGTAAGCACTAAGTCACTTTGTTTAAATCATCATTATTGCTAATGCTTACACAATCTAAATGCTTTTAGCAGGAAATGAAAACAACTAAGTGCTCTGCTTAAAATTGTAAGGCTATGTGTACAATTATAAACACATAGACCATCATACACTAGAAGTGTATTTCATATCTTGAGTGACTTTGTTTCAAGTACACTGGTCAATGAAATCAAAAGGATGAGTGTCATTGTACTCTCCTTGGAATCATCAGCAACAAGCATTGAGATCATAGACCAACCTTGTCCAATACAAGCTTCATCCACTAAGCCATACCACAAGGAGGAGCCTGAAGTCCAGTCTAGGTTTACATCATTAAAACCTAAAAATACTATTAAACCTCAGAAGAAGATTGCACATAAGAAAGGACCACCACAGTCATACCTTGAAATATTACATCTAGATGATTTTTAGCCTTTCTCCTCATTGCAACTTTGATTTCAATTGTTTGATTTACTTCTGCATTCAGTGGAAAATTTGTAAGGGACTAGACACTGCCCTTGTCCTAACAAGTGGTAAGACCTTTCCAATGGCCACAACATATGCTGATGTCCGTCCTCAAATTCGAAAGTTTGATGGCAAAGATTTCCACCCATGGCACGTACTTATAAATTACAAAATGATGGAGAGGGTATTGGCCTCTCATTCAAGGCATAGAGTTGTAAACTCTGCAAATCTGGTTGATATAGAGGATGACCAATGTGCCCAAGCAATCATAATGCTACATTTAGATGAGTCCCTGATTCATCATGTTGATCAACTAAACATTAATAAAGAAAAATGGGATGAGCTTGAAAAGCTCTATGGAGCCACTGGTAAAAATACTAAAATCTTCCTTAAAATTGAATTCTTTAGCTTGGAATATAGATCAAGAGAAGATTTGGAAAAATTCATCTCTCACATGAAGGGACTTATGGCATAGCTTGCCTCTGTACAAGCTCCAATACATGAAGAAGATGCTATTGCTATTCTCTTAGAAGCTATAAAACAGGTGTTTCCTACTCTTGTAACCACTCTCACCAACATTCCAGATCCTACATTGGCAAGTACCATTCAATCCTGTTTGGATGAAGAAAAGATGAACCACAAAGAAAGCAGCAATAGCCAGGCATCTTCAATTTCCAGTGATCAAGTATTGGTACATACAACTCTCACTAGATGTTCTTTCTATAAGAAAAAAGGACATCTTGTAAACAACTGTTGGAAGAAGTATCTCGAGAAAATGAAATGTAATAAATGCAAGAAGAAAGGGCATATCACTAGTACATGCCCCAACACTCTTGATGTACCCAAAGAATTGGTGGCCAACTATGCCTCCAATCCATCTGAAGATCAACTGTTTTGACTCTTTAAATCATCTACCTAAAACAATCTTGTAAGCCTGATTTATAAAGGCATCCCAAGAAGGGGGGGGGGGCATCTTACATGCCTTGTAATCCAATGCCACCCTAGCATTGAGGGGGGTGTTAGAAGAAAGGCATAGGAACCCACAATACGCAAGGGAGTATGAGGGAAGATGGGTGTGAATAGCCTTAGGGGCAAGGGAAACCCTAACCCTAGCTTGGTAGAGGCTATATAAACAGCCTATGGGCCACTATCAAGTGTGAGATACCTTGAGCAACTTATTAAACAAGAATTTGTTCTTGTACTTTGAGTCTCTTTCTCCCTCTTCTGCACACATTACAATGCTCCAACTCTATTTTCAAACACTATTCATGAGACATAAGCTTCTACTCTTTCTCCAGAGGACTGACTTAGGTTCATGAACTCCTCTCGCATCCGCTCTTCAAAACCTTCACACCTAAATTTAGTGAGAAAGGCCAACTTTAGGTCGTCCCATGTGCCAAAATTTCCTGCTTCTTGTCTCTCATACCTTTGAAACAACGCGCCTTTGAAAGTGGCCGGGAATATTGCTAACCAATGCTCAAGGGTTCTGGCATTGTTAGCCACACATGCTACCATAAATTTTGCTACATGAATATCAGGGTCTTCATTGTACTCTCCCTTAAAAACTGGCAATGGGACTACATTTGCTGGCATGTCATCAATATTTTGAGGACAAATCTGACTAGGAAGGGGACCTTGAGTCGCCATGGGAACTTTTGTAAGAGTGCTTTTAGGGCGTCAAAGGAAGCTTCTACTGCGAGCTCATTCTTATCTTTGATTTTTGCCTTCTCTTCTTGCGTACCTCTAGACTCGTTCTAATGCTTGCCTCTTGATTGCATCACTCATCAAGGTCTTGGCTCCAACCAGTTTGTCTGTACTCAACAGGATAATATCAGAGAGGGCTTCAGTCTTTGGGGGATTCTCTAGCCAACATCTCCTCTGCTTCCTTCTTTTCAACATCTCTAAATTTGGCTTTCAAACCACTACAAAGGGGGAGATATTCCGTTCTGAAAGTATCAAAACTCATTCTTCTTAGGATCGTTGTTGTGCCATCATAATAATGCCAACTTCTGAGGGTTTCAACAGTGTATATTGTGAAAAACACTCTGTCTAGAAACTTCCAGTGGGTTGCTAATTGGACAAATAGAAGATTGTCAGTGCACCAAGCATCCCACGTATCTTGCTGTTGAGCATCCATGAACAAATTCCAACTCTTTTCCTTTTTTGTTTTCGTGAACCTCCACAGACCACGACTCCTGAGGTTCTTCACAATCTCCCACTTGATGATGTCTGGAAACTTCTCAATGAATACCAAACCTTCCATGGATGGTCATTCTCTCTGTTTTTGCTCTTCAGTTTGTTTCCAAACAATTTTCCACCAAGATGCAAGTTTATGTTGCTTCAACAAGAAGAGGAAACAGTCCACAGCATAGAGTGAAATTCTTGTGGAAAGTGTCTTTGATAATGAGAATCTCCAACTTTTCATTGGAAGAAGTAACTTCGCAAACATCCATTGAATTCTCCTCTTCTTGGCAATGCCATTTCCTTCATTTTCAGCCTTTTCTGATGCTTATTGATGGGAAGTTTCCCCGGCTGCGCACCAAAAACATGGAGCCCCAAGAGGAACACCAAGGAAAAGGGAATTCTACTGCAACAAAAGCTATCTTGTAACATCAACAAACTTTTATTTCATTCTTTTGATGATCGAAACAAGGAAAACAACAATTCTTTACACAGCATCATAGTAGATATCTCCCACAGATTTGATAGAATCAACCATAATCTTCAACTTCTTTACAGAATCCATCAATAGAACAAAGAACATAAAGGAATACACCATTTTTTAATGGAAATCAATCACATAGTATTCATCTTCAATGTCTTCATAATTCTCTCTCTCAATCTCTCATATACACTGTTTTGATAGAAATTGGCTATCTCTCTCTCTCTCTCTCTCTCTCTCTCTCTCTCTCTATCAATAGTACATAATCTCCTCACTAAAATGCTCTAATAATGACTCTCAATAATCCTTCTTAGGTCGTGGATACACCTCCCAAAAGGTATGTCTGATGTGAAGAGGCACTAGAGCCACTACAGTGTCTCTTCATAGTTCACTACTGTCACTGTCACTGTAGCCTTCTCTTCAGTCTTCAGCAGCTGCTTCTTCCATTAGTTTTAGCTCGTTTGAACTTATATTCATCCTTTTCAAAAGTTAGAAAAATTTTCCAAAGTCACACATACATTCTACAGAACACTTACAGAAGATCTACTGAACAGTATAGAACATGAACAGAACAGATACAAAGCAGAGACAAAAGCTCTACAGAAGGTCTACAAAGGATCATTAGAGAACATCAGAACCTCATAACTCATACTAAAACCATTCCAAACTATCAAAAACTAATCAATAAGTTTGCAAAAGATTTCAAACTCCATCAATCATCAATTCATGCTTCATACAGAAGAAAATGAGAACAAAACAGAAGCTATACAGAAGGTATCAGAATCTCAACAGAACCTATCAAAACATCATAGAGCTTCATATCTCCACTAAGAATAATCATGAGCTTCCAAAAAATAATCAATATCATCCAAAACACTCTCAAACACTTCCATTAACAACCATACATCACTGTAAATCCATAAAAAATCAATCATTTAGACCTTTAAAAAAAACAAAAATCAGTCAAAAATTCAGTCTTTTTCCACTCTCAACAAGCAGTTCATGGTGGAAACCCTTTGCTCAAGGGTAGCTATTATTGAAGGATGGATTTTAGGCCTCAGAACGTGCCTAAAAATAGGAGAAAAATGTGGAAATGCGGGGGAAAATGCTTAACCACGAAGGCGGCAGCTCGACCTAGGACGACTTTAAGCGTCAAGTGCTTAGGGCGCCCGTACGACACTCCGAGAATTTTCATAATTTTTGCATGCGCCTGTGCAAGTGACGGAATTTTCTGGTCAGTTTGTGGTCACAAGACGGTCGCGCAGGATTTTTCTGGGCTCGAGTCGGACGTTGGACACGGGAAATATGGCAAAACCCGGGAGGGTGTCCGAAAAAGGGCCAGAAATGAAAGGGTGGCCACTTGAGGATTGAAGGGATGCCCTTCAAAGGGGGCACCCCCCCAATTTTAAAAAAAAAAGGAGGGCGGCATGTACTCGCGCTGATCAGCGCGCAGAAAAACGGCGCCCCCCCCCCCCCCCCCCCCCAAATCGAGATGTTGTGGCTGCAAAGAAGCCATGAATTGGAAGCCTGCATGAAGTCTCCTACATCGTGCCGATCGTATCGCCTCCTCTCGCGCGCAAGATGGTGGCCTGGTTGGAGAGAGAGAAAATCAGTCTTTCTCTCTCCTCCCTCTCTCTTCTCTTAACCCCCGTTCGTGCGTGGAAGAGTAGAATGGAAATGGATGGCCGGATGGATGCCGATTCTTGACGAGATTGAAGGGCAATGCCAAATCATTGTAGATTGCTGATTCCAAGCAGAATTCATGGCTGGAAATCAATCGTGGGACGTGCCAAATTTAATGGGAAAACCCGCAAGACACGGTAATAATTATTTTTACAATGAAAATTGTCTTTTGATGCAAATTCGGTTCATAAAAATGTGTTCATATGGATTGAGTTTTGAGTATGTCATGCTTTGAGTTGTTTTCTGGCTGTTCATCATTTAAAAATCAGAAAAACATGTGCGGGATAGCAGAAAATAGAAAACCGAGACACGAAAAACCATAAAAATGAAGGAAAATAGGGTTTTTTGGGCTAAAAATGATGCAATAAATTAATCCACACCTACTAAAATTCTTTTTCTGCTGAAATGAACTAAGGGCCACAGCCCATAAGCTGAAATTAATTCTTCGCAATTAAAAAATGGGAGAAAATGGGAAAATTTGCAAGAAAATGGTGGAAAAACCCTAAAAGATAGGGGAAAAATTATATTTTGGGCTTCGAAAAATTGGAAAAATTATGAGTAATGTCCGTGAATGTATAGTGAGGCTGAGGCATGAAGATTTGCTTCAGATCAGCCTTGCTTCCGTGTTTTAGTTCGGTTTTGTCCGCTTTTGATATGAAAAATACGGGAAAAAGCCGTAAAATGCCATGCAACGAAGCACGAACGGCAGTTGGAAACCATTAAAAGGATGTTTTTGCACTTGTGCACGATATTGTTTGCTGAATGCTTGAGTCCAAAGAGGCATCCACCAAATGCATGGAGCATGAAAAAGAATTTAAAAGTATCAGTGATCAGCTCCTGGACATGCATTGCAATTGGTTTATGAGGACATGACCTACGTTGAGAGGCAGTGAGATACCCATGCTGTAGGCTAGTCGTGGGATCCTAAAGGGGAAATCAAGTAAGGACAATGGTACATTCCTGGACACGTTTATGTGGTACCTTGAGCGACGTTTGTGCGAAATGTCTAAATGTTGAGCGACGCATCGAGGGGCCAATCCCCAAGGTGTAGGAGAGTCGCAGAGGGTTGACGGCATTCAGCCGTAGGAGGAACCCCATGTGTATGTGATTCGGGCCTATTTGGCTATGTGAAAGGGACTCCCTCTGAGGAGTAACATTGGGTTAGGATCAGTTGGACTACAACGTATTACAAACGCAATGTTTAGGAAGGCAGAGATTTTGATAGACGCTCCTGGCCGCGAGGTCGAGGGGTTGTCTTGTGCATAGTGACGAGGTCCGGCTAGTGCATGAGCCAGTGCCGGCCCGTTTTTTGCTCCATCAGTGGTGCGTCTACCGGGAGCCGCTTAAAAGTGGCGGTTCTCGAATCCTGGTTGTTTAGGGACCAACTAGCAGTTTATGCCAAAGGATACTGAGATTGATCCGTTATTTATTGATAAGCATCGTCTAGCAGAAATCCAAAAGCAAGAAAGAGACGAAAGAGCTAGGCGAGGTGCTGAAATTTTTAGGAGATATTCCCCTAAGCGTAGCGGTGCTAAACCCTTACGAGGGAGTGGATCTAGTGGTCTTAGTACCACAAGCAGTAAGTTAGGAGAAGGTGGAAGCTCTAGTGCTCCCCTTCCTTCGATAAGCCAGTTCACGTCAAGTACGGGAGGTGTAACCCCACCGTCCCCTATTCCTAGTGCAAATCCAATCCTCGTCATGGCGCAGCCTATTGCAATTCCAGCAGGAACGACAGATTTGCCGGCTCTAGGTTACCCGCTACCCATTTTTAATGGGCTAGTTGAGGAAGATGCGGAACTCCACATTAGGGAGTTTCAAAAGCTGATGTTTAATTGCCGCATCCAAGAAGAAGGACATTTAATGATGTTCTTCAACATGACTCTCAAAGGAAGAGCTGCTATATGGTATCATGGTTTAGAAGCCGGAACCATATTGAACATTGATGCATTTTATGGAGCTTTTCGAAGGGAGTTTGCCCCTGAAAGGGGTGGGCAATATTGGTTGCGTGTACTCAACGTGACCCGCCAAGATCCACACGAGGATATTCGTGCTTATGCGAAGAAGATAAAAGAGGTTTTCCGTAAGTTAGACACCTCTATTCCTATCCCCGCAGCTGCCCAATTGCAATATTTCCTACATGGTTTGGACTTTAATATCCAATTGCAGTTGAGTAGTGTCCCCTTGGGGGATATAGATACTGCCATTACACGAGCACAAGAGGTGGAATCCCGACTACAAGCAGCCTATGCTTCTCGAGGCAATTCGAACATGGGTTTAGTATTGGGAAATAATGTGTCAATGGCCAATGGCAGTAGTAGCCAAGGGATAGCGATGGCTAACCCTAATGGGAGAGGGAACATGATACAGAATGTCCCTTTATTACCAGCTCCCCCTAGCATGTCGATGCCTACGGGCAGTCAAATGGCTCCAAGTGGTGGAGGCCAGGTAGTCAATTTTAATACCATGCCTGTGGCTCAACAACCAGTGCCTAATCGAATTGTTAGGCCGATGGAACGACAAGGTAATGACCAAGGCTATGAGTCGAGTTCTTCCAATGTTCTTGGCGAGGTTAAGGACATGATGAAGCATTATACCGACATGATTACGGAGCAGTATCGACAAATAGCCGTTGATGTCAACTTCCTTAAAAAACAACAAAATTTGATAGGAAGTAGATACCCAGAGGAGGGTGCACCGTCGAGGTTTAGTTGCAAATGGTGTGGCAGGCAGCACTATCCAAGAAATTGCCCAAATGTTAAGTGCGACATCTATGGAAAATCCGGCCATTTAGCAGCTACTTGCTGGAGTAAGATCAGTTCCCTCCAGCGAGGAAGTCGGCAACCAGGGCCTGTTAATCATCGTGCCCAAGGAAATGATTCCCAGCGAGAAGATGGGCCTAAACAAATACTTCAACAACCAAAGACTACAGTGGAGGAGCTACCAAGTGGTAGTGGGGTTAGTTTGATTGAGGCTGTACGCGTTAACGATGCTGAAACCTCTAATCTACGAGCTGTCCTTACAAGAGGTCAAAAGGGTAGAGAAGCCGACAAGGATAAGCCTGTCGACGGAAACCCTAAACAAGGCGACAAAGGAACGCAAGTTTTGGATCCTGCCATGGGAGGGGGACCTTTGAAGCCCGTAGAAAGTAAAGGCGATAAGGAACCATCAAAGAAGAAGTTGAAAGTTAAGAAAGAGGCAATAAAGCCGATTCAGTGACCTAAAGAGCGGATGGTTTGGCGTGAAAAGCGAGCTCTATCGAACTATCATGAATTCGATTTGGCGAGCTCTCTTTGCGAAATCAAGCCGAATGTGAACCTCTTACAGCTTATTAAGCTTTCCCCAGGAGTACGCAAGGAATTTAGAAAGATCCTACGTACTGGGTATATTGTAGAACCTTTGGGTATTGCACGAGTTGGTGATGACTGGTTTGAGCATGCTGAGAAGCATTGCCCAAGGGTTGCAGCCTATGTCGATGGGATATTAGTAGATTATGCCATTGTCGACACGGGATCATCTGTTAACATTATGAGTTCTGAACTGATGGAAAGGTTGGGTCTTGCGATTTAGAAAGATACCTCCACAATTCTCAGAATGGCAAATGATAGTTTGAGACAGCCAGAAGGCTGCATTACTAAGGTCCATGTCACTGTTGCAAATGTAGAATGCATGTTGGACTTATGGGTGATTCGTTTTGCAGGCCGGCCAAGTTACCAAGTATTACTCGGACGACCTTGGATCTTGCAAGCGGACTGCCAAGTAGATATACCTGCCGGTCGACTGATATTCGGCAGAGGTGCCCAGCGTGTGGTAGTTGATGCTTATCCTGAGTCCCCGCAGAGTGAGAGAGCTCCTCTATCTTCTACAGAATTGGAGACATTAGAAGATTTATCTGCCAGTGAGACATCATCAAGTGATGAGTCCAAAGAGGGATCCACCACAGAGGACATCTATCAGATCACTTTGAATGAGCCGATAGAGGGCCAAGATCGTATAAGAGATGCAGATGTTATCGAGCTAGACCTTGGTACGCTTGATGATTCGCGGCCAATCAAATTAGGTTCTATGCTCAGTACAGCAGAAAGGGAGGACTATGTGGCCTTGATCCAGAAATTCCGTGATATCTTTGCCTGGAGTTATGATGAGTTGAGAGGCATTCCTCCTAGTCTTGCTATTCATACAATTCCGTTGAAAGAGGGCAGTCGTCCTGTATGGCAAAAAGTAAGGCGTATGCCTTTCGAACTGAGGGACGGCCTGTTTGAAGAGTTACAGAAGCTTCGAGAAGCGGGTTTGATTTTTCCTGTGCAACACACGGAATGGTGTTTGCCAGTTGTGATTAGAAAAAAGAAGAATAATCAAATCCATTTATGTGTAGACTTTAGAGAGCTGAATAAGCAGACAGTTAAGGACTACTACCCATTGCCATTTATTGACCAGATTTTGGATCAATTAGCGTGTAGGGAGATATATTCGTTTATGGATTGCTTTGCAGGATATAACCAAATGGCAATTGCAGAAGAGGACAAGTTGAAAACAACTTTCATTACTGTATTTGGTACTTTTGCGTACCATGTGATGGCCTTTGGTTTATGCAATGCGCCTGGTTCGTGGCAACGAACAGCAGATAAGACATTCGGTGACATATCCCCTGAAGAGTTGAAGGTGGCAAAAAGTAAGGCGTATGCCTTTCGAACTGAGGGACGGCCTGTTTGAAGAGTTACAGAAGCTTCGAGAAGCGGCAAAAAGTAAGGCGTATGCCTTTCGAACTGAGGGACGGCCTGTTTGAAGAGTTACAGAAGCTTCGAGAAGCGGGTTTGATTTTTCCTGTGCAACACACGGAATGGTGTTCGCCAGTTGTGATTAGAAAAAAGAAGAATAATCAAATCCATTTATGTGTAGACTTTAGAGAGCTGAATAAGCAGACAGTTAAGGACTACTACCCGTTGCCATTTATTGACCAGATTTTGGATCAATTAGCGTGTAGGGAGATATATTCGTTTATGGATTGCTTTGCAGGATATAACCAAATGGCAATTGCAGAAGAGGACAAGTTGAAAACAACTTTCATTACTGTATTTGGTACTTTTGCGTACCATGTGATGGCCTTTGGTTTATGCAATGCACCTGGTTCGTGGCAACGAACAGCAGATAAGACATTCGGTGACATATCCCCTGAAGAGTTGAAGGTGTTTATTGATGACTTAGGGGCTGCCACCTTGAGAGAAAGGCAGTTGATCATTCTAAGAAAATGCTTTGAGCGCTGTAGACAATTTTGCATCGCCCTAAACCCACGGAAGTGTGTTTTTGGAGTACCTTATGGGCTATTGCTGGGTCATGTGGTCAGTTCGGTAGGAATTGCGACAGACCCCGAGAAGGTCAAAGTTATAGTTTCCATGGGTCCACCACGCACTCCGAAAGAAGTTCATAGCTTTCTGTCTTCGGTTGGTTACTACCGTAGATTCATCAACGCCTTAGCAGAAAGAACGTTGCCGCTTACAAATTTATTGTCCTTTAGCTGTTCGTTTGTATGGGGTGACCCTTGTAAGGTAGCATTCGAGGATGTGAAACAAGAGCTAGCAAGAGCGCCCGTCTTAAAAGCACCTAAAAGAGGTGAGGTGTTTTATATATTTTCAGCAGCCATGATGTATAGTATCAGCTGCTGTTTAGCCCAAATTTGGGAGGAGAAGTGGTACCACCCGATTGCTTTTGCTAGTCGGAAGCTGGGGGTATCCGAAATCAATTACACCTACATGGAGAAGCTGTGTCTAGCGATGGTCTTTGGGACCAAGAAGTTCAGGCATTACATTCTCTACAAGAAAGTCGTGCTTTATACGAAGGCGGAGGGACTTCGACTATTGATGAATAAGTTACAACCGCCTGATCGTCTAGCAAAGTGGTTAATCACTTTGCAGGAATTTGATTATGAAATCAAGAGTAAGCCACCAAGGTTGCAAGGCATCGTGGAATGTCTAGTGGACTTTGGGGAGCCGCAAGAATCTGTGGCTGAAGGTAGTGACATGGAGTTGTTATTTAAAATAGATACGGCATCTATTCCCTCTTGGTATGCTGCAATAACGCATTATTTATCAACAGGAGAGGCGGGATCCGAATTATCTAAAGCTGAGAGAAGGAAAATTAAGCAGCAAGCGTTAAAGTTTGCCTTGATCGCAGGTACATTATATCGGCAAGGGGTTGATGATATCTATCGCCGGTGTGTGATGCCTGAAGAGGTGCCATTCATTTTGGAAGAGTGCCATGATTCTGCTTGCGGTGGCCATTTTGTTGGACGGCTTATAGCACAAAAGGCTTTAAGAGCAGGTTATTGGTGGCCTGCCATCTTCCAGGATGCGTTTGCATATGTTAAGAGATGCGATATTTGTCAACGACATGATAGTCGAGAGAATAGGAAACGACCACTCACCCCTATTATGGTGATACTTCCATTTGAGAAGTGGGGAATAGACTTTGTGGGTCCTATTACTCCGTCGTCGACTACACAAAAGCGGTACATCATTGCCGCAATTGACTACTTCACAAAGTGGTCAGAAGCACGTGCAACAAGGAAAGATGATGCTAAATAAACTGCTAGTTTCCTTTTAGAGCAGATAATATGCCGGTTTGGTCCGCCGAAAGAATTAGTGTCGGACCGCGGAACCCATTTCTTGAATAAGACAGAGATGTGGCAAATCAAGCATAACAAGACAACCCCATATAATCCGCAAGCCAATGGTCAGGTTGAAAGTACCAACAAGCAGCTTTTGGGCATCCTGTCCAAAATCGTGTTGGAAAAGAAACGAGATTGGGATAAAAAGTTATACGTGGCAGTGTGGGCCTATAATACAACTTTCAAACGAGCCACTGGCCATACCCCGTTCAAGTTAGTATATGGGGAGGAGTGTGTCTTGCCTTTAGAGATTGAGCTGCCAACTATTCGGTTTGCCATCAATCATTCTTTGAGCGATAAAGACGCACTTTTTGAGCGCTTGACGACACTGGCACATTTAGATGAGCTTAAGTTGCAGAGCTTATTGCACCAAGAAGTGGCTAAGTGCCGCATGAAGCAGCTACACGACCTCAAAGTCAAGAAATACACCTTCAAGAAAGGACAGCTTGTTCTGTATTATGACGCACGACGAGAATTATTTCTAGGCAAGCTAGAACCCAAATGGGATGGGCCCTATAGGATCGTTAGAATAGGAAAGAATAAATCTACAGTGTTGTTAGCTGACCTTGAGGGGATAGAATTTAAAAATAAGGTTAATCTTAATAATATTAAACCTTATTATTTCTGACTGCACTAATGCTATGACTGCCTTGCAGGTCTAGGCGAGATTGATCAAACATCTGCAAGGAAATTGTGATAGGGGTTGATGGGTCGTCTGATCCCTTATTTAGAACACCCATATTTGGAACAAAGGTATCATCAGGGAAAGCTCATTTGGTGGAGCAAAGGATACAAGGTGATTGAGCAAGAAGGCGGAACATTTATTTGGGAGATCAAGGTATTCTGCCATCACTGCCTACAAATTTTGACGAGTATCCCTGTTGAATTCAATGATGATGGAGGGATGGAGCCTACAGTCCACCCGTTGAATATGCTGAATTTCGATTACCATAATTACGAGTAGAGTTCTGGATGGCGGGATGTGTAAACCCTTTATGGACGTACACCTTGTACTTTGATGGGGCGTCCAGGGGTCCATGCAAAAAAGGAAGTGTAGGAGTTGTCATCCGAGACCCCCGACGACGCATTGTCATGAAGTTAGCTGTTTATCTCGAGGTGAATTTTACCAATAACATGGCAGAATACAAAGCCCTGATTATAGGTTTGAATATTGCGAAGAAGGGTGGTATCTGCCAGTTGTTGGTGAAAGGGGACTCTCAGTTGGTTTTAAATCAACTCAATGGGATGTACATGGTACGAAACCCCATCCTTTGCATGTACCATCATACTGCCATGGCCCTGCTAGGCGAATTTGATAGAGTGTCTTTTCAGTTGATTCCACGGAATTGGAATCAGTTTGCCGATTCTTTGGCTAATTTTGCGTATGAAGAAGACCTCTTCTTTAACTGTGGCCCCTGTCCCGATATATCTATTGACGATGAGACAGGACCTGGTCGCTTGTGGGGTATGCTTTTCGAACATGCCCTCTTTGGCAAACGATGGTTGATCTGGGTGATGCAGAGGGTAAGCGAGACTCATCTGCCCTTATTATCTTGGACCCACAGACTGGTTAGACGACATGTGATGCGAACACCTCTTGCGATATACGCAGGAGGGATAGGTCATAATTTAATGCACCTAGTTTAGGGCTACGAGCCTCTGTTCCCCTGGGAATAGTATGCTTTGCTGTCTATCATAGTTGTTTCCAGGAGGATGTTCTGCATAGTCATGTTTGATTTCATAAGGCCAAGAGGGCCGATGCAGTTTTGTAGTGAAATGTTTGATTTCATTAGGCCAAGAGGGCCACTTCCGTGTCTAGTGCAGGTGCGTTTAATTGGGTTTTTGTTTTAGTGTTGTGCTGGACAGATTTCGTGGTTCATGGACTTTGGTGGAGCCTGGCAGAGCCTTTGCTGCGATGGAAGCTTCTTGTGGCCAATCTAGGTGATATTTCTCCTTTACGAGTACCTTTCTTTCCTGTTATATGTGTATCTGTACTTGTCGAGGGGATATATTTTTGTTGGGGACCAGCAACCAAGGCATGAAGTCCCAAGTTTAGGCTAAGGATGTTTGAGGGAGGTCGGAGTAGTCATTGCCTCCTGCAACGACATTGTTAGACATTGAAAGACTTGTTTTAGAAGGAAGTCCTAGTGGCCTTGTCCTGCTAGCCTGCTAGGCAGCCGTTCTAGGAGTTCTTGTTAGTAGTGAGGCAGTTAGAGAAGCCTGCCAGAAGATAATAATGATGATGCCCAGAAACTTTGTATATCCTAACAAATGGCTATAACTACGAAGGTGTGTAAAAAGGGGTTCTAACCCCTATCAAAGCAACGAAAAGGAATGAAAATATATAAGCAGCTGATCATTGCCTTGCGAGGGCTTGGTAGGTTCTTGGGGATGAGTCAGACCCGGGGCCGATACCTTGTCTTCCTAGGGGTGGCTTCTTGCTGAAAACCAAACATAATCCCAAAACAAGGAAGGTTGGAGCGAAAATAAAAGTGAGCGTTAGAAAAGGATTAAGTGTCGCCTTGCGAGGGCTTGGTAGGTTCTTGGGTGCCAAGACAGGTCCTACACCGATGCCCTGTTCTCTTTGGGTCACTACGCTCAGCTCCCTCCTTTTTACATGCCCAAGTATGTCAATAAAATAAAAAACCCTAAAAGAAGACATGTATTGAAAGAAAATACTATTTGATCAGGCTATAGGAGACCTCGCCTTGTAGGAGCTCCTAGGTGTGTTGTCTTTAGTTGGTAAGTAGTTCAGACTACCACTTAGGGCAACCTCTTTGACATTTCTTTTTAGTTTGGCTGTGTTGGCGCAGTTGGTTAGTGATTCACTTCGGATCTTCTATTAGATGATGCTAGGCCTATTCCTTGTGGATGTCATGCCTTGGTTCTGTCCAGGGGTAGGGGGAGCATTGTGCTGAGTTTTATTATATATTTGTTTTGTATTAGTGTGATGCTTCTTTGGTTATTTATGTGCAGATATGTTCGTGGGTTCGACGGACTGAGTCATCCTATCCCGTGGTCACCAATGAAGGATGGATTTTAGGCCCCGAAACGTGCCTAAAAATAGGAGAAAAATGTGGAAATGCGGGGGAAAATGCTTAACCACGAAGGCGGCAGCTCGACCTAGGACAATTTTAAGCGTCAAGTGCTTGACGGGCGCCCATACGACACTCCGAGAATTTTCATAATTTTTTCATGCGCCTGTGCAAGTGACGGAATTTTCCGGTCAGTTTGTGGTCACAAGACGGTCGCGCAGGATTTTTCTGGGCTCGAGTCGGACGTCGGACACGGGAAATATGGCAAAACCCGGGAGGGTGCCCGAAAAAGGGCCAGAAATGAAAGGGTGGCCACTTGAGGATTGAAGGGGTGCCCTTCAAAGGGGGCACCCCCCCAATTTAAAATAAAAAGGAGGGCGGCATGTACTCGCGCTGATCAGCGCGCAGAAAAACGGCGCCCCCCCCCCCCCAAATCGAGATGTTGTGGCTGCAAAGAAGCCATGAATTGGAAGCCTGCATGAAGTCTCCTACATCGTGCCGATCGTATCGCCTCCTCTCGCGCGCAAGATGGTGGCCTGGTTGGAGAGAGAGAAAATCAGTATTTCTCTCTCCTCCCTCTCTCTCCTCTTAACCCCCGTTCGTGCGTGGAAGAGTAGAATGGAAATGGATGGCTGGATGGATGCCGATTCTTGACGAGATTGAAGGGCAATGCCAAATCATTGTAGATTGCTGATTCCAAGCAGAATTCATGGCTGGAAATCAATCGTGGGACGTGCCAAATTTAATGGGAAAACCCGCAAGACACGGTAATAATTATTTTTACAAAGAAAATGGTCTTTTGATGCAAATTCGGTTCATAAAAATGTGTTCATATGGATTGAGTTTTGAGTATGTCCTGCTTTGAGTTGTTTTCTGGCTGTTCATCATTTAAAAATCAGAAAAACATGTGCGGGATAGCAGAAAATAGAAAACCGAGACACGAAAAACCATAAAAATGAAGGAAAATAGGGTTTTTTGGGCTAAAAATGATGCAATAAATTAATCCACACCTACTAAAATTCTTTTTCTGCTGAAATGAACTAAGGGCCACAGCCCATAAGCTGAACTTAATTCTCCGCAATTAAAAAATGGGAGAAAATGGGAAAAATTGCAAGAAAATGGTGGAAAAACCCTAAAAAATAGGGGAAAAATTATATTTTGGGCTTCGGAAAATTGGAAAAATTATGAGTAATGTGCGTGAATGTATAGTGAGGCTGAGACATGAAGATTTTCTTCAGATCAGCCTTGCTTCCGTGTTTTATTTCGGTTTTGTCCGCTTTTGATATGAAAAATACGGGAAAAAGCCGTAAAATGCCATGCAACGAAGCACGAACGGCAATTGGAAACCATTAAAAGGATGTTTTTGCACTTGTGCACGATATTGCTTGCTGAATGCTTGAGTCCAAAGAGGCATCCACCAAATGCATGGAGCATGAAAAAGAATTTAAAAGTATCAGTGATCAGCTCCTGGACATGCATTGCAATTGGTTTATGAGGACATGACCTACGTTGAGAGGCAGTGAGATACCCATGCTGTAGGCTAGTCGTGGGATCCTAAAGGGGAAATCAAGTAAGGACAATGGTACATTCCTGGACACGTTTATGTGGTACCTTGAGCGACGTTTGTGCGAAATGTCTAAATGTTGAGCGACGCATCGAGGGGCCAATCCCCAAGGTGTAGGAGAGTCGCAGAGGGTTGACGGCATTCAGCCGTAGGAGGAACCCCATGTGTATGTGATTCGGGCCTATTTGGCTATGTGAAAGGGACTCCCTCTGAGGAGTAACATTGGGTTAGGATCAGTTGGACTACAACGTATTACAAACGCAATGTTTAGGAAGGCAGAGATTTTGATAGACGCTCCTGGCCGCGAGGCCGAGGGGTTGTCTTGTGCATAGTGACGAGGTCCGGCTAGTGCATGAGCCAGTGCCGGCCCTTTTTTTGGTCCATCAATTATCAATTGATGTTGACCCTCGTCTAGTGTCTTAGTATACAATTGTAACCACAAAGCAGGTCATGGCTACCCTTTACCCAGTGGCAATCTCTATTACTCACTTGTGACCCTTGTCTAGTGTTTTGGTCTTTGATCATCATCACCCAATAGTTTGTGTGGCAGCCCTTTGCTCAAGGGAAGCCTCTATCTTGATGCTCATCTAGTGTCCTAGTCTTCAATGGTCACCACCAAATGGCTTGTGGAAACCATTTTCCTAGAGACATCCTCTATTGCTTGGTGGTGACCCTCATCAAGTGTTCTTGTTCATTGAGAGTCACCAAGCAGCTCATGGCTACCCTAGCCTCTATCACTCAATGGTGACCCTTGTCTAGTGTCCTTGTCATTGAGGGTTGCCACCAAGTAGCTCGTGACTACCCTTTTTTTCCTAGGGGTAGTATTTATGGCTCAGTGGTGACTCTCGTCTAGTGTCATTTCCATCAAGGATCACCACCAAGTAGTTTTTGGCTACCCTTTTTTGAGGGGCAGCCTCTATCACTCAATGGTGACCTTCATCTAATGTCCTTGGCATTGAGGGCCACCAACAAGTAGTTTGTGGTGCCTACCCTTTATCCAAGGGCAACCTTTATTGCTTGGTGGTGACCCTCATCCAATGTCCTTGTAATTGAGGGTCACCACCAACCAGTCCATAAATGTAATGCAGTAAAATTTATGGCTCTATGGTCACTCTTTAGGTTCTATGATTTAGGGTTCATGGCATGCCCAACCCCCTCCACACCATAGAAGATATCAAGCTCACCATGTGGTTCTTAGTGAGCTACATAGGATAGAGAGGCAAATGGAGCTTGCAACACTATAGTTTCCCTTTCAAAGATTGGTTCGAGAAATCTATGATCACTGGGTTATAGACATGCAATGGACCATATTAACAACTCTCACACTTCATAAGATTGCTAAAGGGTTTCTCATCGAATTTTTTGAAGACACGTATTCGCACGTAGCTCATGTCCATAGTCCAAGCTGCTTCAATTCATAGAATTTGTTCATCTTCTATGTGCAGTAGGAAGGTGGTAGATACCTCCCTCGCACAACTTCCTTAATCTTCTCCCAAGTGACCGTCCCTTCCGAGATCCTTTGGTCTTTGCACCACTGTTTCCACCAAAGTCTTGCTTTGCCTGTAAGCTTAAGTTTGGTGAGCATAGCTTGGTTAGCAGGTGCAGTTTCTGCTGCCTCAAAATAGTCATCCATGGACTCCATCTAGATCTCAGCGTCGGCTTGAATAGTCCTCCCGCTGCCATCAAACTCAGGTGGCTTAATTTGTTTGAGAAGGAAATTCTTCTTTTGAACCACAACTGTACTTAGTGTAGGAGTCGGGCTTGGAACCTGTGCTTGGGGTTGCATCTGGACAATAAGATTCTTTATGTTAACATCTTATCAAACGTTTTCCCCATATTACGTTAATATGACTAGCACAGCTTTTAGCCAAGTGATTTAATCACTTAACACCTTAGCTAACATTTACGATCAAGATAGACAATTGTAAAAAGTCCCCTTAAGTACACTTATTTTTTGATAAGCAGGACAAGCTGATTGATACATCAGTTTGGGGAAAGTAGGATTGTGTTACAATCAGCTACAGGGACAGAATAATAATATGGAGTGGGGTCATGGATTTTTAGGAAATGGTAAGTCATAGGAAGCTTGGGGTATCCCTTCCTTTGATACCCATTCTTCTCATAGCGCCCTAACACTTTGATCCTGTTGGCAGAGATCACCCTTGGGTCACTTCTTCATAGACATACTTATTCTGCTTGACTTGCCAACCGCTAACATGCAAAGTTGCGTTTGCGTGAGCTTCGACAAAGATGAACAGCTTCAGGATCTTTAAATCCTCCATCCACTTGATTCTCTTCAAGTTGGTCTGAAGGTATGCGAGTAGGTGGGCTGCTATGTAGTACATTCATGAATCTCCCGTCCATCTCTGCTCCGTATACAGGGGTGAACGATTATAGATGCAGTCCAGAATATTCATCATGCCAAGCCTCTGGCGATAATTCGAAGCATGCATTGTAGTCATGAACATGACCTGGAACACCAATAACTTGCTCCATGCTTTGTGACTCTGCAACCCAGCATCCATAAGTGAGTAAAAAAATATTTTCAATAGAAAACACTGCTCTATTCCACTCACCTTCCCCTGACTAACCCCTTATTCCCTTTATTTTTCTCCATTAAGTTCCCTTGTAATCTTAGATCCCGTTGGTTCTCTCTGATACCAACTGTAACGTGTCCGCTCGCCACTTTTGGGACATGTCTTAGCAGCCCATCGAGAAGAGGGTCTAGAAAGCTCTGCCTGGTACTCGCAAGGAATGACACACAGTTTGCGATCTAGGTCTTCCCGAGTCTGCCCCGAGCGGAAGTGTCTGGTCGTCCCCACTTAGGATCGACCTGAGGTCAGGGTTCCTTTCTTATCAGCAAGGTCTCTAGTAAGTAGCTAGCGTCGAGCTCCAGGTGACCCACTTTTCGTAGGAACAACAGAGTCGAAGCGGATTATGCTACACTTGGTTCATGGGGAATGGAAACGAGAGGGATGCGAAGCTCAACCTCTCTGCCATAATGCATAGTCCCATTCCTTTCCCCTAAAACATCATAAATCGGGATTCTAACTCTACTGATACTAGTGTGGGAGCTTTCGCTCAATCGCCAAGACCCACGGACCGCTTATTGTTCAAGCGTTCCAAGCCGAGCACTAATGGCTACCTCTCACATAGCCAATGCGCCCTCCATATCTATGGGTGTAGTGAGCTTACCTCCATGCCAATCGAGTTACCTCCTCTCCCACGCACTCCGGTAGCTCCACGATCCAAGTGCAAGCTTCAAGCACGCTCCATCCTCAAGCTCCACGCTCCAAGCTCCATTGCCGCGAGCAAGACAAGAGAAGAGAAGAGAAGAGAAGAAGAGAGGAGAAGATGGAGAGCTTCTCCTCCCCGGTCCCTCACCCTCACACACTCACTCCCTCACACTCTCACACTCCCTCTCTCAAGCACAAGCTCAAGCAAGCAAGAACAAGAAGAAGAAGAAGAAGAAGAGGAGAGCCACATTTGGCTACACACAAGAATGAGCTTCTCATTCACTTTTCAACTTTATATACAAAACCCTAAATCCCTTTTGGGCGGTCATCCCCTTATCCCATTTTTTACATGGCCGGCCGTGGCCTAGGCCCTTTTTCCCATTGTCCTTCTATCTTCCTAGCTTCCTTTCCACTGCTCGTCTACATTTACAAATTGCACCGGTGAGATCCCGGTGCTCTTTGAATTAGACCATGATGCGCTTGCGCTCTTTTACAAAAGTATTGACTTGCACTTTTCCTTGCGCGTCTTTCTCCCTTATTTAGGACTTTCCTCCTTGTGTGTCTTTGTCTTCCATTTATCTTTGCCTTGGCCTTTGTCTTCTGCTTTAGCTTTTCCGGATTTTTGATCTTCGTTCATTTGAGGGTTAACATTACCCCCCTCCTAGACGAGTGCCAGACCCATGGCACTCACCGTCATAGGTAGCAGGCTTTAGCATGCACCGAAGACGTGGGTGGCAAGGACGTATGTGGTTGCCATGGCGGAGTGTTGGTAGTAGTAGGGAGGAAGGTCATTGGGGGCATGGTGGTGGTTTAGGTGGCTGGTGGTAGGGCTATTGGAGTTGGTGGTAGGGCTATTCTTTGGGGGGGTTGCACTGATGGAGTACAAGTGGAGGTTTGTTGGGGATTCTGCACATGATGATTCTTGGCGGGCTTGCAAGGTGATAAGGATAGGAATTCAAAGTTGAGTGTCGATGAAGAGTGAACGACACCTTCGTTGGAGTCTTCAATACCTGCAATTGAAAACCTCTCATAGGTGGTCTCTCCCTAGGGGTAGTGCTAGTTTTCTTATCATGCACAAGACATATTTTGATTAGTTTGGGAGACATGTTGAGTTGTAAGCAAGCTGTGAGTATTGTCCTGCACTTGAGGACCCAAACTGTGTATAGGTTATAGTGTGAATATTAAGTGAATACACGTGCGTATTTAGGTATTACTTAGTTAGAAGACTCTTGGCCTGGTTCCTTGTATAGCAATGGGTCAGTGAAGCAAGGGGCTAAGTTGATGGAAAAATTTGTCGATGAAGACGGGGAGTACACTTGAAGATTGCTTGAGACATCATTATGGTCTTGTCAAGGCAATGTAGCATAATTGAGCTCCTTGATGTCATAGCATCTGGTAGCTAGTGGCTACTTGTAGTGCTTGAAAAGTATGGTGTGCTTTTCCATTGTCTTTCATGCCTTGCTTACCACTGTTGATTGTAAAGGCATTGATATGGAGTGCAAAAGAATTGTGCAAGTGGTTCAGGGTGATAGGTCTAACCATGGGCGAGGCGAGCTCCCTAGGTATGTCCTGCCCTTGATGTACCCTGAACAATTGTGGGGGATGTACAATGGGCTAGGGGATTAGGGACAGAGCTAGCTGACCAAGGTCACTGGACGCACCTAATTTGAGGACCCCTAGGATACGCTGCTGTGATTGTGTGTGCTTTTTTCTTTCTTTCTTTCTTTCTTTCTTTCTTTCTTTCTTTCCCTTTTTTTTTCTTTCTTTCTTTCTTTCTTTTTCTTTTCTTTTTTTCCCTTTCTTTTCTTTTCTTTCCTTTCTTTCTTTTTTTTGGTGGAAAAAATGAATACAATCAATGCCATACATTAAGGCTGTTAGCCTTTTATTTGTATTGAGAAATGTTGGGATCCAAAGGCTATGAAGAATGGATATTACAGAGATGATTGTGTCACCAGCCTTGATGCTAGAGGAATTGTTGTTGAGATGAAGAGATACACTTGAGATTTTGCAAACCTCTTTGTAACATGTGAGACATCGAACAATTGAGGTAGCACTTGGAGTGAGCTATGTAGGACAAGGGCAAAGCATATTGCGAATTGAATCCTGGATGATGAAGAGACATTCGCCATTGTTGAGAGTGTGGCTCCTGCCCGAACATAGAGTTTGGCCAAGAAGGAGGAGGTACTTGATGATTATTCTTTGGCCATGCTAAGTTGCAATATGTGCTTTCTGTAGAGGTGTCCTTGGGTTCTCATCCAGTGGTGCTTCCGTCATGGCTTTTGTTTCTTAGTATTCCTATCACTTCCTCCATAATGGTTCTTTGTGGGGTTGGTGGTCTTGTGGTGACTTGGATATTAAACACTTCTAGGCATTGATGTGTGTCATTCTACATTCACTTGGAAAGGCATGAGAGCACATGCAAGTCACATGCTTCAACCATAATGAAAATGTCCAGCTAAACAAGACATCGCCAACCTGAATCCCTTAGTTTTGACTTGATGCATATCACCTGTACTTGGTCTTCATTGCTCATGGGGTGTGTTGGCCTTTGCTTCTTTCGGTATTATTTACACAGTCACCAAAAACGTTGTTTATTTATGTACATGTTCATGAAACCATGTCACGTCACGAGGATAAAAGCCAATTGTAGAACTCCGGATTGTACTGGAGTGTGGCACATGCATCTAGTACTCGTGGTAGCTTACTCAATATCAATAGATATTTTGCAACATGGAGTAGCATGGAACCTTGTCCGAGTCTACTGGCAACATGTAACTCCTCCTCAGTGAGAACCTTATCAAACAGAGAGTTCTCTTGGCTAGTTTCAGCAAAGTCCGTACCCCAATGGCAGTTAGCACTCGAAAGGAAGTTGATGCCACATAGGTTGGGTCTCTTTGAGACCGCCATTTGGCCAATCGCTCCTCTGAGACCTGTCATGATCTGGGCTCCTAGTTCGGCCATTGCAATGCAGTTTTCACACCAACGTTGTTCAAATTGACTTCGACCCTCTGATAGTCGCTTTAGTTGCTCTATCTCTAAGAGATTTGGTTGGAAGAGCACATCATTGAACGTTACAGTTAAGCGTAGTTCATCGGCTTCCTCGTCAAAGATGAGTCGCATGCATTCATACAGGAGCCTGTTATAGTGCTCGTCAAGATGTTCTTGCTCTTCCCAAGATAAGGAAAATGTCAAGTATTCTTCAAGCTACTCTTTAGGGAATGCACCCATGTCTTGGTACATAGATCGGTCACCGTATGCGCGCGTAGTGAGCGTCAAAAGGTCCCCAAGAACAAAAGAACTCTATTTTTTGCACACAAATCAATGTAGAAAGCTTGCATCACATGAACAAGAGACCAATTGGGTGCAATCTCCCCCCATGCCTTGTGTGAGCGCTCCACAAAGCATGTATTTCATATATTATTCATCTTCAAGCTCAAATAATAGCCCAAATTACAAAATAGCATGCTTTAGCTTTTGAGTTTGCTTTTGTGCCAATAAAGATATAAAGCTAATGGGCGCCCAAGAAGTTAGGCGGTACCCAAATACAATGTCCAATACAAATATTTAAATCGTGCGCCCATGCGCATACAAAAATAATAAATAAATATCAAGCTCTTTGATAAATAAGCGCGACAAAATATAGGCGCCATGCCTAAGATACGCGCCCATCAAAAATTGACGATTATTTGAATACACGCTATCCTCCAATGCTTTCCACTGCCACTGCTGCTTGCTCTACACATCAACTGAAGCATTCACAATTGTTAGAAAAATAATACAATTAAATCAATCCTAACCTTAATTTATCACGAGTGTGCACTCTAAACTCATAAACTTTTATTAATTTAAATATGTTTTTTGTGGAATCACCCACTATGGAATCACCCATGTACACACAAAATTAACAAAATGCCCGAAAAGGATAGGCGTTGCCATCGACTTTCGCACAAAGAATCCACTTTGTGTATGAGCCCGGTTAATAAAACTTTACGGAATCCACCGCAAAACCTCACAGAATCCACCGTGGAATATGCCTCCTGGCATCATGTCTGCCAAGACATAAACACGTGCCAACACTTTGAGCTTAGCATCCAACTTAGTTAAGCATTCTATGACACTTATATGTTCAACGAGGGCTTGCTCGGTTGCTATCTCATGCAAGGTTCTAGGAGTTTGCCTGGGCTTCAGCATAGCTGGGGGCTCAGGTCTAGATGAGCAAGTTTGGCCAACGCTAGGATTTCTTATGCTCTGGGGGTCTCCATGTTTCTCCTGAGGCTTCGTTATTGCATCATAGTTCTCCTTGGATGTGATTGCTATAAATTTGTTACCCTATTGTGATAGCATTGTATCCACTCTTGATTGGTCAATGCGAGTTCTATTGTCGGTGAATTGAGTGTTGCAAGAAACCATTGATGGTAACGATTGCTTTGATTTTTCAAGGCACATGGATGTGTCTGAGGTTTCACCGCTACTAGGAGAGGCATTAATTGGTTCAGTGGTGGATGGACTCGAAGATATATTCCTTAGCTCTCCAGTGCTCTTCGTCTCAATGTTCTTGGAGTCCACAACCACCTGCAACTGCTATTGTTTTTGTTGTTTTCTCCTCTTTTTCCTAGTCAGTGTAGGTGTATCTCTCAACGACTCAGGACCTTGGACCAGGTCAACCGTTGATGTGCTTGGGGCCTTAGCATTCTCTTTCTCTAGCTGTCCTTATGGGACATAGCTGTGGCCTGCTGAATGGCCTTGCCAGGTTGTGAGGGCACAACTGCCTCCCTTTTTGAAGAGTCTAGCTCTTCAGCCAATTCCCTTGTGTTTAACTTCTCCAGCCTAGGCTTTAGGCACTTTGCTGGAGTTGTTAAGGAAGTTGGCTGTTACACCTCCTCCATAGGTAAAATACTAAGGACTCATTCTACAAGGGGCATTGTCACAGTCAAGGGCTGTGGTTGCTATGATCCTTGATTGGAAGTAGTAGCGGCTAGTCTATTGGGTTGGCTACCCTTGGTGGATTGTGGTGTCAAGTCCCTAGGGCGATCGGAAGTGGTCGTGTCTTTTTTTGCCCTTTGAGCATTCATCTGTGTAGATCGAGCATGAGTCAATCTAGTCACATTAGGTTGCACAGGCGTATCCTTGGGCCGAGAGCTACGACTAGTGTCATGTCCCACCTCTTGGACATTTGGAAGCTTAGATGGACATAGAGATTGGGATTGAGCAGTCACCTTTGTCGACTACTGTAGTGCTTCCTGTGCCCGTTTGGAAAAAGAGAGTGTAGAAGATCTAGGACTCTTAGGTGGGCTGGGCACTGGCTAAATGATTTGCTCAAGGCTATTAGATGATTGTGCCATTTGCTTTGTTGAGCGATCAGCCTTGCCATGAGCAATGTTGTGCCTATGATGCATGTTATCCTCTTGGGAAATCAAAGGCTCTTTGGGCACTAATGGCTTTTGTGCACGCTCAGTGGTTACATATGACATTTGCTTATTAAGCATGCTAGGCTTAGGCTCTTTCTTCCGAACACTCATGTTTAGTTTCTTACCTCGAGACCTAGAGTTTCTCTTAGGTTTCCTCCTATGCCTCGTTGCTTTTGGTGCAATCTAGCCTTCAATTGATAGAGGTGGTTTAGCAGGGGATTTTGGTACCCATATCCATCGGTTACTTGCGTAGTACCCTTGAGCACGTAGCAATGCTTTGGATATCCATTGCGGCGTTGTGCTAACCCTCCATCAATGCCTTCATCTATAAGGCTTGGGCTTCTTTTGGGGTCTTCTACGATATTTCTAAGTCCAAAGCCCGTCCTTGGCATTGTCTCTTGACCTTCTTGTTTCAGGCATGGCCTCATTCACTGGTTCTCGTTGTTCGACTTGTGCTTGTATCAGCTTTTCCAACAAGTCCTTGCTCTCGTTTGTAGGCTTGACTATTATGTCAGCACCTTCCTTGCCTTTCCCTGGAGGTTCGATGAGGTCACCCTTACTAAAGGTTGTGACTATCCTCACACCCGGCAGCATCAGGTGTATCCTCTGTGCTACATAGTTAGCCTCACACTTGGTTGCCCTTTTGAAGGGTCTTCCTAGGAGGGTGTCTTTCCTGCAACTAGCACTATTTGGAGGAACATGAAATAGGATGGGCAAGCTTTCCGTTTCAATTGTTGCAAGGATTTTGCACTTCCCTATGAGTGCTTGTGGGTGTCCCCCATAAGGACTAAGAGTTGCACTAGTCAGTGTGAGCTCTGGTTGGCCTAGTAGGGTCCATGATTCATGGTCAAGATATTAAAATCTGCTCCTTCATCAATCAAAGCATTGATAGTATGCTCTCTTTTCGCGGTGATTTTGACCCTAAGATAAGCAAGTGGTACTATGTCTTTGTCTTCCGGGTCTTGGCTTGTAAATTTAAGCCTTCTGACAAATACCCTTGAGTCCCCAACTGCACGACCAGATGTGGATTCTCCACTAATGTCTTGGGTCGTCTGTGTAGTGCTCCTCAAGGTACATCTCTCACCAAGAGTGTCATGTCTAGTCATCTTCGCATTTGTAGCTTGCTGATGTTGCATTTTGCTCTGACTAGACACGGTCTGAACACAATGTCTTTGTGCTCTCGTGGTGTGGCCTTTTTGCCCTTGATGGCTAGATTGGCCCATTGATGTTCTAGGGTCTCTGTTTCTCTCTGTTCGGGTATGGGCTTTTGGTTGCTCTTTTGCAAGTGAGAATCCATGCTCGTGTAGAGCCATTACTATACTAGGGTCTAATCCGAAGGACCTGTCATGACGCGCGTTTTCTCTCCAGCCTACTTGGGGAAGGTGCGGAGGGGGCAGAGCCCCTGCAGGGCCATTACGGACGCCATGCGCAATTTGGAGGATCGTTTATAGCCAAATTTTGAACTACTTGCTCTAGGTTTTATATGTGTCAAAATTTGTGTCCTAGACACCTGTCCGATTTTGACAGTTTTCTGTCCGAATCTCAAGTGTCCGATTTTTAGGGGTCCGATTATCAAAATCGGACGTCCAATTTTGGGTTGGTCCGATTGGCCCAGTGGTCTGATTTTGGTCACGTCCGATTCTTGTAGTGGTCCAATTCTAGGAATCAGATCGGACAGGGTGGTTCGATTCTAGTAGTCGGACGGTCTAATTCTGGGATTGGTTCGATTCTAGGATTGGTCCGATTCTGGAAATCGGATCGAAAAATTGGTCCGATTTTCGGAGTGGTCCAATTTTCAGAGAGGTCTGATTTTCAGAGTGGTCCGATTCTGGGACTCGGATGGCCTAGTCCAACGGCACGGACGATGGCCCGCGAGTTGCCCGCGATGTCTCTAGGTCAATGTCTACTCCTCTGAATCATCCACTGCCTTCCAAATAGGCGCAAAACACTATAAGGAAATGCCAGACATGACTGGAATCACTGTGGTGCTCAAATCAAACGGCACTCCAAGGATCTGTGCCCCTATTTCCCTGTTTTAGCTTGTTATACAGCAACAGAAAACCCTACTGTTTGCTTCTTTTTCTTTGTTTTTTCCTACCCTAAATGCATACAAATCACAAAGCAATCGCGTACACTACTCCAACATGCTTTTCTAAATCCAAAAAACCAAAAACCTACTTGTTAAGGAGATCGAATACATTTTCAAACTCCCTCGCTTCCTACCTATCTACCTCAAGCACCGGTTTAGGGAAAATCCTACTCCAATGCTCGATTCGAAGCGCGTAAGCCCTCAAGGCTTGAATCCGTTTGTCCCAGAAATGGAGCCAAAATGTGGAAGCTTTTGCTCAATTGCTGAGACCCACGGACCGCTTATTGTTCAAGCGTTCCAAGTCGAGCACTAATGGCTACCCCTCACATAGCCGATGCACGCTCCATATCTACGGGTGTAGTGAGCTTACCTCCATGCCGATCGAGTTACCTCCTCTCCCGCGCACTCTGGTAGCTCCACGATCCAAGTGCAAGCTTTAAGCACACTCCATCCTCAAGCTCCATGCTCCAAGCTCCATTGCCGCGAGCAAGACAAGAGAAGAGAAGAGAAGAGAAGAAGAGAGGAGAATATGGAGAGTTTCTCCTCCCCGGTCCCTCACCCTCACACACTCACTCCCTCACACTCTCACACTCCCTCTCTCAAGCACAAGCTCAAGCAAGCAAGAACAAGAAGAAGAAGAAGAAGAGGAGGAGGAGAGCCCCTTTTGGCCGCACACAAGAATGAGCTTCTCATTCACTTTTCAACTTTATATACAAAACCCTAAATCCCTTTTGGGCAGTCATCCCCTTATCCCCTTTTTTACATGGCCGGCCATGGCCTTGGCCCTTTTTTCCATTGTCCTTCTATCTTCCTAGCTTCCTTTCCACCGGCCGTCTACATTTACAAATTGAACAGGTGAGAGCTTGGCGCTCCTTGAATTAGACCATGATGCGCTTGCGCTCTTTAACAAAAGTATTGAATTGCGCTTTTCCTTGCGTGCCTTTCTCCCTTATTTAGGACTTTCCTCCTTGTGAGTCTTTGTCTTCCGTTTATCTTTGCCTTGGCCTTTGTCTTCTGCTTTAGCTTTTCCGGATTTTCCACCTTCGTTCATTTGAGGGTTAACAACTAGGTCTTCATAGTCTCGATATCTTGTCATTTGAGAAAAGTTCCTAGCTAACTAAGACCACCCTTTCGTAGGATGGACCTAAGTCACGTCCACGGCACTTTCCTCAGTTTTCTTCAGTTATCTAATTACCTACCACATTACATTTGACATGCAAAAGCGGCTTCCTTAATTAATCAAATTAATCAGGGGTTCCTTCACTTAACTTGGGCACTAACATAAAAACGATATCAAGCAAGTTCCTTTTTCTCAAATATCTATTCTTTATTTATCATAATCCTGGAGTACATCAAGTATTATGCCTGAAGGCTATCCCAGCAATCTACAGGATTGCTGCTCTCAACATGAAGCAATGTCGGTGGATTGAAGTATTGTAAGAATTTAACTTTGAAATCAAGTTCAGACCTAGAAAATAGAATGTGATTGCTGATGCATTAAGTTGTAAAGCTTTTTTAAATGCACTTATCTGTGAGGTGTCCGTTAATCTCAATCCATGGCACACCTTTTAGTAGTCCATCAGTAGGTTTTCTGAAAATGATACCGCCCCATGCTCCCTTGGAACATCATGGGGTTGTCACTTAGGCCCTACTAAGTCTACTTCGCAACGGGAGAGTTCCAACTGAACCCACTAGAATCGACCTGAAGTTTTGGATCCTAAAATTGGATGGGTCTCCTAGTAGCCAGCTAGCATCAGTAATTTCGAGTCCCACTTTTAGAGGATTACTCAATCTGAAGCGGACTTGCCATTGCACTTGGTTCAAAGAGAATTGGAGACAGAGGGGAGTGCCATATGTCAACCCTCCTACCCATAAGGCAAAATACCATTCTGGCCCCCTAAAACAATACAAGTCAGTTCTACCTAACCACTAGTTGGTCAATTTACCGTCTTTCTATTTCTATTGCTGATTTAGAAAAGCTCCCAGCTAACTGGGACCACTCTACCATTGGATGGATGTCAGGGTTTACGCCCACCCGCTTTCCTTTGATGATGGGTCACCTTAAGTTTTCTAATTGCCTACAACACATTTATTGGAACATATACAACCAAATTCCTTAATTAGTCCATTAAGTCACAGGTTCCTTCACATAATTTATCTCACCAACACACATACAATTCGAACAGTAAAGCAAACTTCTTTATTATATTGGAAGCTTTTTACAATTTCTATCTTTTTGTCCCAATGGAAGATACCCAGAATTCCATAGGGATATTCTGTCCACCAAGATTCCACCATCATAACTAGTATTAAGGGTTTAGGGATCCCATCTTGGGTTCACGGAGGGGCTCGTCAGATTCTTGGAACAATGGAGGATTTACACCCAGAGCCCCCTCTAGCATCTACATTCCTGTTGTCGGAGACTATCCCTATTGACAAACCTTTTTCCTAGCTACGGAGCCGGTCCAAGCCTCTCGTAGCTATAATCATGACCCCCTTGGAGTAGGGTCTCGCCGCTAGCTTGGGGGTAGCCTAGTGCGATCCTTCCTTTTATCCTGTTTGACAATAATTTCAATCAGAGATCTAGATTCTAGCAAACACAAACAGCCCTTTCAAATGTATAACAAATGATGCAATGACAATCACCCCATCATGCAATTCACATCTTCACATAGCCAAGGTAGACCTTATCCTAAGCTAACCTTACATTCCAATGACGATTCTCCTCCCTATAAAGAAGTGTTGGGTACATCTCTTATAACATGTTAAGCAAGGCATGAATTTCCCATTTGGGCTATCTTACCCAACATAAGAGAAATTTCTTAAAGAAATATATTGTGCCAATAACTCAATGAGATGACCTATAGGACTCTTAAATAGACAATTAGTTTCTATAAACATCTCTAGTCAACTCTTGACCTTGTCGCATTTGACCATAACTATATCAAATATGCATAAAGACATATGTACAATAACCTTTGGCAATTAATTCTAATATGATTCTATGACTTAGAATCTCAATAAATCTAGCTACAAATCATAGTGATTAATTGTTTATGCTTGTATTAATATGTTTTCTAGATGAGTTATCAATTTGTGTAAGTGAAGAATATGGAAGCTAATATCTTATGTAATTATCTTATATAGCAAAATAATAATCTAGTAATGAATAACTTGGTTTGGCAGCATGACAATACTAGGAACTTCATCTTTACTCGCGCTTGCATCAGCCACACCCGATGTTTCGTTGGTAGTGGCAACTCCTGCAACCTCGGGCACTCCTGTATCATTGGCAATACCCGGTTGCGTTAGTCCCCATGGTTTTTCCACTTCGTCGCTTTGGAGACATCATCCACCAGTGGTTCGAGAGATAGGGAAGGTGGAATAGATTTGAAATGAGAGAGCGCAAGAGAATATAGCTTAGTTAAAGATCGAGACAAGGGATTTGAGCTAACTCTCTTCCTCTCTCTCTCTCTCTCTCTCTCTCTCTCTCTCTCTCTCTCTCTCTCTCTCTCTCTCTCTAGCTTCTTCTCACTGCCTCTTGAAGGAGTATAATACTTCCTCTCTTTCTCTACCTCTCTCTCGTAGCCTCTCGGGGTCTCCTTATGTCTCCCTAAGTGCCCTCCATGCCTCTTATTTATAGTAAATTGGAGAAGAAGGGTTGTGGCTGAGAAGAGGAGCTCTTTGTGGAGGGGGATCTTGGAAAGATCAGTGATCTGATGCTTAAATCATAGATATGATGGTTCCATTGGCTCTGAAAGGGGGATAAAACTCCAACACTACAAGATATAGGCCTTATACCGACGTTTAAAGCGACGAAAATGCAAATAACAAAATTTGCCCCCGTCGTCGCAAAAAGTGTCGTTATTAACGACGCCATAGAAACGTCGCTATTAGCGTCGCTATTGGCATCGCTATCAGCGTTGCATTTGTGATGCTGATAGCGACGCCAATAGCGAAGCTGATAGCGACGTTTTGCGACCCGCATAGCGATGGCAATTGCCCTGCCACATATAGCACTGTGTGCTGTATGAGAGCCATACAAAATAGTTTCTGCACTACTGTATACAAAGCGCTTACAAACAAAAAGAATGTATATTGAAATCATAAAATTGATACATGAAATAAATACATGATCGCATAAAAAGCGATTGGTACAATCATGACAGGATATCACTAATACATAGAAAATGTCTATATAGATCAGGCAACTAAAAAATAAAGGTGTGTGAGCTCCAAGGATCCAAGGGCGAGCTACAAATCCTCGTCCCCTGAAAGCTCGTCCCGCCGCAAAGGAGCATCGAATGGACTCTGCAGAAAAAGAAACAACACATCAATCCACCATACAATAATGCATTCAAATATATCATGGTAACTACGGACGAGAAAGATGAGTGACTTACAGGGCCGCGGCGTCTATACAATCGGTCGATCAATGCATTGAGACTGTGCCTCTCTGCATATCGAGTCTCAAGGCCTATCGGATCGCGATTTGTAATGGAGTGCTACAAAGAAAACAAAATGATAACTATTAGAAACATGATTGTCAGTACAAAGAATATTTCAAAAAAACAAATAAGCAAAACAAAAGAAAAACTTACAAAGTCCTCCAAATATGTCCTGTGGCCGCCACTCCCAAGATGATGGACCACTCCGGCCTCGAGTCGTGCCCTCGCCACCTTACGCTGCTGACTCCAACATCCTGGAGAATTTGTAGCCTCCTCCCTCAGTCGGTGCCAGTCGTCTGCATCTAACCATTCGGGCTTTGCAGCCCCACTCTTGATTGCCTTGCGTGCGCCGAATCGTCTATGTGACATATATGCACGCATGCAATCCATCATCCAGCCCGTAGAGAATCTATCTACTGTGGCTGGCACCAGAAACTCCTCATGCAAGGATGCTACTATATAGTCCTTGCTCCCCTCCGGTATGTTCTTCCAATGATCCAGGACGTTGTGTCAAAAAACTTGTTGGCACAACTCTCTCATACGAGCCATCACCCTCCTCCCCTCATCATTCATGATGATGGCTCCTGACCTATTATCGACCAGATATCCATAACCCCTAGGAGTCTACCTAAGATGGGTCCTCTCCCATCTGCATCCATGCTCCTGGGCATATCCAGGAGACCCCTCTACATCCGGTGTACCAACGGGGGTAATCTCTCTTGGAGTGGCACCCAAAGGGGTGCCACCTGCTGCGGCTGCGCAAAAGCCGAAGTAACTGGAGTAGACGTCCCCACAGGTGTGACAAATCGTGGAGGTGACGCAGCTCCAGCTGAACGACAAGACAGAGACACCACATCCATGTCTCCACAGCAGCATCCCCCTGATCCCGATGCACTCCCTCCCTTTGGCCCAAGTCACGAGCGTCGAGATCGTTTGCTCGAAGCCGAAGCATCCGATCGCGCTGAAATAGATCTAGCAGAGCGCCCTGACGAAGAACGAGACAGCTCCTAGTGTGCCATCTCTCTGAATCTCACGAGCTGGTCTGGAGACATGCGTGCGAAGATGTCCTGCAACTCCTGATCACTTATCCCTCGACTCATCCTGAAAATGTCACCTGCACAGATAAAAAATGATGTTAGAATAATCAATTTAAATCATACAAAGCACAGTAATATAAAACATTTTTAAAAAATCTCTCTTAAAATGCATATCTTATGTACCTTTATAAGAGATTGGTCAACGAATTGAGTAAGTGGATGCTCCAAGTATGAAGTATCCTATGGTCCCATGTTAATCTCCTGACACAACTCCGCATACACTGGAAGGTTGATAGACATGTCACCACAAAAGAATGAGTCCACCTTATTCTCAAAAAATTCTTGGACTCCTGTATTTCCATCATTGTTAGCCGATGCTGGCTCCAAGCTTTCGACGGCCTCCACCCCTTGCAATATCGACCCCTCTAATTGCATATTATCTTCATTTATGCTCGGAACATCGCTTTGATCATATACTCTCGCACTTCGGGGAGTTCAAGGTATAACATACCACCATCGAGGTTGTCGGGGGTTTGGATAGAAGATTACATGTTCACAAACACGTACAAGAGAGTTCAAACCATTGTGACATAAAGCATGTCATAATACAATTAGCAAGCAAATGACTCCATACACCTGTTCACAATGGGCCGGCAACACAAAGATGTTGCGCAAATCCATCCATTTTTTTTCGGAATCTATTTTGAGAAATCCAAATGGACCTCGTCGAACTGTTACTCCAACTCCTCCAAGTACCACTTTGAACCACTGCACATCGAATAGTGTCATGGAGAAGCTACGGTAATCCACTGTAATAATACTTTGCAAGTTCCCAAAATACTCCATCTCATCCACAACCGTGTTTGGATCCATTGCTCGTCGCCGGCTCTCTTGCTCAAACCTTGCCATGACACCACAGTCCATTGTGGAGCGCATTCTATCAATACGCTCCACGCGAAAATGCCGTCTGCGTGACCACGCTGCACTATATATTTTGTATTGTACATTGAAACACTCAAATTATATATCACATATAAAATTTAGATACGACAGATTCTAAACCCCTCATTACCTTTGGACTACATCCCCTTGAGAATTCCCACTCCTCCATTGAGACCTCTATCCCTTCTCGAGATGCTGCGGTCAAGGCTCCATGCAACCATCGCATTGACATAAACCACGGCATCTCCTCCATGCCTTCGGGATATCGAATCGATCGATGACGCATACTATGTCGGAATTCAGCTCACGTTTCCTCTCGATCTTGCCTTGCAATCTGGTACTTGGCGAGCCACGTCTCCATGGAGGCATGGTGCAACATACAAAAGCGATTCACCTTCTCTTCCATTGAGGCATCCATTCTTTTTTCTATCCCATTTCCAACCACCACATCTCCAGTCAGTCTATCATCGTCCTTCAGCGACCATAGCATTTCATTGTCTGGTTCCACCGTTGGTAGCCATTGGGAAATATGCACTAACGCCTCTGTGACACGAACCAACCTTCGCCCATGCTACCTTCTGGCCGAGCTCGTGGTCGAACAAAGCCTTTCAGGATTTTCATGAAGCGCTCCAGGAAGAACATCCATCGCGTATGGACAGGTCCAGCAATCTCCACTTCCTCCACAAGATGCACAAGAAGGTGGATTTGTATCGTGAGCATGCTAGTGGGCAGGTATTTCTCAAAGAGACAGACCCTCTCCGCTGCTTCCTGCCTCGCAGATTCAATAGAGGGCGTCTTAATCTCTTTCTATGAGATCCATTGCACCAAATTCGACAACTTGTAATTGGCCCCGCAAATTTCTGGAGTAAGGCATCCTGCGATCGCGATCGGTAGGACAAACTGCCACAAATGAGAAAGCATTATGAATAATGGCCACTTTCCAAATTGCAAAATGCCCACGCTAATTACAATCCATTCATAGCACAAACCTGACATATCTTATGGCAATCATGGGATTTTAGCCCCGACAATTGGTCGTCTTTAGAAAATGTGGACCTAAGAGAACGCATCATACCCGTCAGAGTGCGGATAGACTTGATTACTTGCTTTACAAATGTGCTCTTCTTTAGTGGACAAAACCCAAGGAGCATGAGGAAGCTGCACGCGACCATCAGCACTCGACTGTGGCCAAAGCGCCTCCATCTTACCTACCTCCTTCAAATCCATTGGTGCCCCTATAGTGTCTCTCTTTCCTGTGATGTGGTCCCATAGCAAGCTGCCCACATTCTTGAAAATATGCATGGGATCCAACAAGTGGTTGACCTATAAGTGGGTCCAATATGGCAACTCATAGAAAATTGAGAACCGTCGCATTCCATTTGGATGTGATTCCGCGTGGACCATTTTCAGCTCGTACCAGCTTGCGGTGTTCATATGTGTTGGAGGTCGTCCAAGGAAACCTTCCCTGAGTTCATGATCCTCCGGCAAGAAAGCGGCGTGTCCTTGATATACCATCTTCTTCATAGTTCATGACCTTCGGGAGTCTAACTGTGGCCCGCACAATGAACATGCATGATAAACTGAGGTAACCAGACCTGTTCCAACACCACCACCTAGTGAATACTTTATTGAATGAGATGAAATATAGATATTATCAGCTAGAATGGAGGCCTGCTCACCTGAGCACTCTCCCAATCCCGAAAAGTCATGCATTGTCCACATGAGAATGGCTCGGATATTGGCTGACCACCGACCATCGCGCCTGCTCATATCTTGCACAGTGACCCCCTCCTCCCACAAAAACTTAAGCTCATCGACTAATGGACGAAGATACACGTCCATATTTTTTACTTTGTAGTGGCCTGAGACGAGCAAGCTAAGGATGAGATGTCCTTTCTTCGTAGAAAGCCATGGAGGGATGTTATAGTTGACAAGGACTATAGGCCACACACTATAAGAAGTTGAGCGCAGACCGAATGGGTTCACACCATCCATTGCGAGACCAAGCCGAAGACTCCTTGGCTCTCGTGTAAAGCCTGCGAAGGTAGAGTCAATGTGGCTCCATGCGCGCGAATCCGCTGATATTCGTTGAACTCCATCTGTGGACCTATTCTGTACATGCCACGTTGTCAATCTCGCCATGCCGGATGTATGAAACATGTGGTTTATGCGGGGGATGAGCGGAAAGTGTCTGAGAACTTTTTGAGGGATGGTTTGCCCTTGCAAGTCCTGTCGATACTTGTGAGCACCACACTTTGGACATGTCTCCATAGTCTCGTATTCTCCTCGAAACAGTATGCAATCGTTGATACATGCATGGATGTTATTGTAGTCCATGCCAAGCTTCCGTAAAACATGTCGTGCATCATCACGAGACTCAGGCATGGTATTTGCAGGTGGTAATATATGATATTTCAATAACCTGAAAAAAGTCATAAAACACCTTGAAAAAGCACAAATGTTTGTAATAATAGTGTTAAAAAAAAATCAATGAAGCCTATGTGCAAGGTACCTGAATAACTGGGTCACACTCATATCGCTCCACCCATATTTTGCTTGCACACTTAAGAGTGCAAGCAGTGTCTTCAACTAAGATACTCAGCACCCATCATATAATGGTATGGATGCTTCCTCTCTAAGCGGATCAAAAGTCTCGACATCCATGGGAATCAATGCATCGATCATTGCCTCCATCTCAGGTTCCAAGATTGTAGGTAGGTCTAGAAGGTTGTCTATCTCCTCTGGCATTGACGGTATAGATTGGCCTTGCAAGTGGTGGATTAACTCCTGCACTCCATCCATCGCATGCCCATGAACTCTTCTAATTGGCCGCAAAGGGTGCACTCCCCCTTGGGACTAGACATCACCTCCCTGGATAGAAAATTTTCCAACAAGACCTAATCTTATTGTATATGGTTTTCAATTAGCTTGCGAGTACAATGCATGATTGATATTAACTTCAAATTACCATTTGCTGAAAATCCGCAATTGCCTGATCAATGATCTCAGATTGAAACTCGCCAAATCATCGTACGTGTTCTATAGACAATCGGCGTTTTCGTCTAATTGCCAACTTGCATTGAGAGCAAGGACATGGGACACGCTGATTAAGATATGCCTCGCGATCTTGAACAACAAGACCTTCTTCGTTTTCCATCTTATCTACATTACAACAAACAATTTAATGACTTGTAATACAATTTGGGAAAACGAGGCTCAAATGGATAGCTTTATGGAGATGTATGTCAAGTTGCAAGTTGACCATAAGCTCTTGCTTGAGAGGTTTTAGCCTCTACAAGAGGCTGAGAAGCAAATTTTGTACAATACACATTGACATTAGTGATTAATATAGCTAATCTCTCTTGTTCACGTTGTAACTTCCATAAAGGGTGGCTACGGTCCTTGTTAATTCATAAAAAATATTGAGTTATAACTCTTAGTTTTATTTATTTATTTATTTATTTTTAATGTTAGTTAGTTATTAACATTAGTTAATTTTTTTACTTTAGTTAGTAACCTTACTAACTTATTAATTGAGTAACTAACTTCTGAACTAACCAACTAGCTTTTATTGCCTGGAAATATTACATCCTCCTCCCCTTAGAGAAATCGAGATGTCCTCATCTCGAGAGAAACCATGGGTACTATTGATGAAGAGCATCCTCATCTATCCATGAAGCATCTTCTTCAGGTTAATCCTTCCACTACACAAGGTATTCTCTAAGGGTTCTACTCCTCAATTTTCTCTCCCTTATATCAATTACTCTATCAGGTTGTAGCTCAAGGACTCCTTGGCAATGTATTACAACTTGTTGATCATCAAGGATATGGTTAGGGTTAGCTACGTATGCTTTCAATAAGCTACATGAAATACATTGTTGATTTTTATATTCTCAGGGGGCGCTTGGTCCCAAGCACTTGAGAATCTTATAGGGTCCACAATATCTTGGACTTAGCTTCTTGAATTCTCCTAAAGACAAAGAACTCTTTTTTGGATGGACACAGATAAAGACCATGTCTCCCTCTTTGAAGATTCATTCTTGTCTTCTTAGATCAGCATATGCCTTTTGTCGGTCCTTGGCAGCTTGAATATCCTGTCTGATAATCTCGATTTGATCATCCATTTCTTCTAACATTTTTCTCAAGGCTTCTACCCTTAGAGTAGGATCAGAAAAATTAAGTGGCATACAACAATCTTGACCATAGAGTGCCTGAAATGGAGTCATCTAAATACTTCGATGATAGGAGGCATTATAGGCAAATTCCACTAAGGATAGATACTGAATCCACCTTTTAGGCTCCTTGCTACAATATGCATGCAGAGTATCCTCAATTACTTGATTAACTCGTTCTATTTGCCCATCAGTTTGTGGAAGCAATACTGAAACAAAGGTGGGTTCCAATGGCTTCAAATAAACTCTTCCAGAAGTGTAATGTGAAAAGAGAATCACAATCACTAATGATTCTTTTAGGTAACCCATGTAACCTAAAAATCTCTTTTACAAAAATTCTAGCAATATATGAATCTTTCTAATTGGTTTTTGTTGGAATAAGATGAGTGATCTTTGTTAACATGTCTACTATCACCATTATTGAGTTATATCCTCCTTGTACAGAAGGTAACCCAACTACAAAGTCCATGCTAATAAATTCCCATTTCATCTGGGGAATGTCAAGTGGCTCGAGTTTTCCTGGTAACTTGATATGTTCATATTTTACCCTTTGGCAATTTAGACATTCAGTGATAAACTTAAGTACATCACCCTTGAGTTTTTGCCATTACTAACTTTTCCTGATAGCATTAAGAGTTTTTGCATACCCTGGGTGTCCTGAAAAAGGAGAATCATGTGCTTCCCAAAGTATCCTTCTCTTGAGAGTCTAACTTGAAGGAATGCATAGTCTCATTCTGAAATAAACGAGTCCTTCGTCTTCATCTATAGAGAATTCATGATACTTAGTCTTGAGTTTGGGATCTTGTTTCTTATTCTGAACTTTCCAAAACAATTGTTGATAGTCTAGGTCCTTATTTGCTTCATCCTTGGTCAACTCGATGATAGGATTAGTTGGCACTGATACCATTATAGCTAGTGTTTCTGCCCTAGATGGTTCTTCAATGATAAGAGCATTAAGAAAGGATTTACGGCTAAGGGTATCTGCTACTATATTTTCTTTACCGGGTCTGAACTTAATTTCAAAGTCATACTCCTGTAGAATCTCGATCCAATGTCATTTCCTCATATTAAGATCAGGCTGAGTAAAAATCCACTTAAGAATTTTATGATCTGTGACTAAGGAAAACTTATTTCCAAGAAAGTAATGTCTCCATAATTTGAGAGCATGAATCACAGCTAACAACTCCATGTCATGAGTAGCATATTTCTGCTCATGGGTTTTCAATTTTCTTGAAGAGTAAGCTACAAGATGTCCTTCCTGCATTAGTACGCATCCCAATGCAAGAGAGCTTGCATCTGTGACAACTTCAAATTCCTTGCTTAAGTCAAGTAACCTTAAGATAGGAGCAGTTACCAAACTATGCATTAGTTGCATAAAGCTAGACTGTTCGATTGGCGTCCAATTAATGGCAACTTGCTTCTTAAGTAAGTTCGTAAGAGGTGCTGCAATTTGAGCATAGTTTCTGATGAATACCCTATACCATCCTGTAAGACCTAGAAAACTTCTCACTTTCTTGATAGTGGTTGGGGGTGGCCAATCTTGAACATCCTTGACCTTGGCAGGATCTACTGATATACCTTCAGCAGACACTATGAATCCCAAGTATTCAATCTTCCTTTTGAAGACACACTTCTTCTTCTTGGCATACAACTTGTGTGTTCTCATTGTCTCTAAGACAATCAGAGGATGTGGTTCATGATCTTCTTCCTCCTTAGAATAAGTGAGGATGTCATCAAAGAATACAAGAAAAAAATCATCAAGATGAGGTCTAAAAATGTCCTACATTAACCTATTGAAGGTAGTTGAAGCATTTGTCAACCCAAATGACATCACGATGAATTCAAAATGACCGTATCTTGTGTTGAAGGCGGTCTTTGGTATATCTTCATACTTGACTCTAATCTAATAATATCCTGACCAAAGATCAATCTTAGAAAAGATCTTTGCTCCTTGTAGATGATCAAGAAGCTCATCTATCCTTGGGATTGGGTACTTATTCTTTACTGTTACCTGGTTTAGCCCTAGGTAGTCAATACAAAGACGGAGAGTTTCATCTTTCTTCTTTTGGAATAATACTGGGGCTCCCCATGGTGAACTACTTGGTTGGATATACCCTTGTTCTAGTAGTTGCTTGAGTTGCTCTTTTAGTTCGATGGATTCAGGAAATTTAGACATTTTGTAAGGTCTCTTTGCCACTGGAGCAGATCTTGGAATAAGTTTTGATCTCATGATCAACTTCTCTTTCTGGAGGTAACTTAGTTAGCTCTTCAGGAAATATGTCGGTGTACTCTTTTAACTAGGATGGTTCTTCTTCTGCCTGACCATCTTGATTTATCTTGTTAAGCTCGATCAAGTAAACATGTAAACCCTTCTTCAAGCCTTTCACAATTCGAGAAGCTTTTCCTAATTGAACTTTAGGTTTCCATGTTTCACCTTGTGTAGTTGCTATTTCACCATTCAAATCCTGAATGTGACTTGACCTTTTCCACAATGGATATGAGCATCATTGGGAATTATCCTATCCATTCCTGGTAAACATTCATAGGCTTCTAAGTTCATTACTTTGAACCTCATACTTGAAAGGTTTTCTCCTAGGTTAAACTCTACCTTGGCAGTTTGCTGTGTAGAAAGTACTTCCTTTCCATTTGCTAATTCCACAAGCAGCTTTGATGCATTTATTATATCTATCCCTATCTTCTTAGCACACTTGGGTGAAATAAATGAGTGTGTACTTCCACACTCAATCAAAAATTTAAATGATTTACCTTGGGGTGACTAATCGGTGTCTGTATTATCGAATATTGTCAATTTGGTCATTTCCTGTGGAATGCAACATGAACATTTGCTCTTTCAATATCTTCTTCCATAGTAGGATCTTCCTCCTTATTAGTCTCTTTTAGGGTAATATTTGATGTTCTTTCTCTTGCCATAGCTACTTGACCACAACCTTGGGCAACTCTTCCTTGACCTCGAAATTGGTCTTGGTGATGGTTCCTACCAAGCTTTGAACAACCCACAGGGGATTCACTAGTAGTAATAAGGAGACATCACATGCATGCAAGAAATATATGAAAATACCCCTTATCTACCCTTATTTAAGGGACCTTACATTATAAAATGTACCTTTCTTCCCTTATATAACCCCCCTCCCTTACACTCACATGGTACCATATGGTAAACCCTAGTGGAACCCCCTGGGGGACAACCTCTCCTAAAATGTCATGTCTCATTACAGTGGAAGCACCTAAGACCATCCCTGTTTCCTTGGGTAGGAATAAAATTTCCAACTGTGTTGAATTTTTCATTTTTCTTTTGTCCTTGGTAAAATTGGCATTGTGTTCTTTTTGATTGACCTTTGAATCCTCCTTTGTTTTGGTTAATGTAGCTCCAGAACTTATTGTTGTTAGGCTTTGATTGTACTTCCCACACAATAGAAGCAGCTCGAATCAAAGCATCTTGGGGTGTATGGGCCGCATCGATTCCAAACGAGTGTTCAGAGGATAATTTAGCCCATTGTAAAACTTTGGATACTTGTTGAACAGTATCCATGGGGGGTGCATATTTAAGAAGAGAAACAAACTTGGAGTAGTATGCTTCCAAGGTCAGTCCCATTTTCTTCAAATTGAAGAACTCATTCATCTTTTGGGTGCGATAAGCTAGAGGTAAATACCTTCCTCTTACAGCTTCTTTTAGCAAATCCCAAGTAATGGTATTTTTAGGGACACCTTGATCTCGGCACCACTGCTTCCGCCAAAGTCGAGCTTCGCCAATTAATTTTAGCTTAGCTATCATGGCTTGGTTGGCTGGGATAGTTCCAACAGCAGTAAAATAATCTTCCATAGATTCAATCCAAATCTTTGCATCGGCTTCCACATTTTCGCCTTTCCCGTCAAACTTCAGAGGTTTGAGTTGCTTCAAAAGATTCCTTTTCTCTTAAGCTTCGTTGGGAATTATTGTGGGTGGGAGATTCTAGAAAATTTTCAGCAATTTGCAAGTTAAATTTTACAAAGTTTATATAGCGTCAATAATAGAATTCAATACTCAAATTATCTCTTGCTTAGTTTATTGAAACAACTCTCAAATAAAACTCTCTTCCCATTGCTAAAGTTAAATTGCAATTTCAGAGGTTTCCAAAAAAATAAGGTTGCATTATTTCTCTGATTGATAAAGTATCAATCAATCTTTTATTACAACGGATGTACAAGGTAATCAGATGGAAAGAAATACATTATTCAGATGGTTCGCAGGCTCATCTTATTTTCTTTCAGAAAAGGATTCCCTACTACAATCTAAGTATGATACTTTTATACATCCTTTATGAAGTAACTTGGATTCGGAGAGTAGATGTCTAGGAATCTATATTTTTGAAGGAGTTTAGGAAATCCATATTTTTTGTAGTTGCGGCGGTTGCGGCGGCTAGAGCAACCTATGACTTTTATTCTATCAGTCGAAAAACTTCCTCATAGATATATTGGTTTAGTTTGATCTTCTTGCCTCTAGTATACAGGGTTGAGTTTACACTGGCCTCATGAAAAAGATAGATCTTGACAACTTTAAGATCTTCCATCCATTTTACTCTTTTTATATTATTTTGAAGATAAGCTAGACGACTTGCATCAATATAGCAATATCCTCTGCTAATCATCCACCGTCTTTCACAATATACAGGCAAGGGGTTGTACAGATGATCTAGTACCTGCATCATCTACATGTCCTAGGCTATGCTTAGAAAAAATATTTTTCTTAAGCTTATTTCATAATCTATACTAATGTGCACTCTGATACCAACTGTCAGGTGTCCGCTAGTCTCAATCCATGGCACACCTTTTAGTAGTACATCAGTAGGTTTTTAAAAAATGATCCCGCTCGGTGCTCCCTTGGAACATCACGGGGTTGTCACTTAGGCCCTACTGAGTCTACTTCGCAACGAGAGAGTTCCGACCGAACCCACTAGGATCAACTTGAAGTTTTGGATTCCTAAAATCGGATGGGTCTCCTAGCAATCAGCTAGCATCAGTAATTTCGAGTCCCACTTTTAGAGGATTACTCGATCTGAAGTGGACTTGCTATTGCACATGGTTCAAAGAGAATGGGAGACGAAGGGGAGTGCGGTACGTCAACCCTCCTACCCATAAGGCAAAATCCCATTTCGGCCCCCTAAAACAATGCAAGTCGGCTCTACCTAACTACTAGTTGGTCAATTTACCATCTTCCTATTTCTATTGCCGATTTAGAAAAGCTCCCAGCTAACCAGGACCACTATACCATTGGACGAACCAGTTGGGGGTTACGCCCACCCGCTTTCTGACAAAGGAAATTCGGTATGGCAGCCTCTATACTATGCCAAACTCCCTTCTACCACAAAGTGAATGAGGTAAGGGCACCACCTAGTCATGGAAGAGTGGCCTAGGATGCTATGCAAGAGAGAGAGGAGCTTGTGAGGGAGAAGAGAGGGAAACTAAGAGAGCATTTGACCATAACTATATCGAATGTGCATAAAGACATGTACAATAACCTTTGGTAATTAATTCTAACATGATTCTATGAGTTAGAATCTCAATTAATCTAGCTGAAAAGCATAGCGATTAATTGTTTATGCTTGTACTAATATGTTTTCTAGATGAGTTATCAATTTGTGTAAGTGAAGAATATGGAAGCTAATATCTTATGTAATTATCTTATATAGCAAAATAATAATCTAGTAATGAATAACCTGGTTTAGCAGCATGACGACACTAGGAACTTTATCTTTACTCACGCTTGCATTAGCCACACCTGATGTTTCATTAGTAATGGCAACTCCCGCAACCTCGGACACTCCTATATCATTGGCAATTCCCGTTGCTTGACCGGTTGCATTGGTCCCCATGGTTTTTCCACTTTGTCGCTTTGGATACATCGTCCACGAGTGGTTCAAAGATAGGGAAGGTGGAATAGATTTGAGATGAGGGAGCGTAAGAGAATATGGCTTAGTTAAAGAAAGAGACAAGGGATTTGAGCTAACTCTCTTCCTCTCTTTCTCTCTCTCTCCCTCTCCCTCTCTCTCTCTCTCTCTCTCTCTCTCTCTCTCTCTAGCTTCTTCTCACAGCCTCTTGAAGGAGTATCCTTCTTTCTCTCTTTCTCTACCTCTCTCTTGCAGCCTCTCGGGGTCTCCTTATGTCTCCCTAAGTCCCCTCCATGCCTCTTATTTATAGTGAATTGGAGAAGAAGGGTTGTGGCTGAGAAGAGGAGCTCTTTGTGGAGTGGGATCTTGGAAAAATCAATGATCTGATACTCAGATCATAAAAATGATGGTTCCATGGGCTCTGAGAGGGGGGTAAAACTCCAAGACACTTTCTAGAAAGCTATGAGTTCACTCCTTCTTTTCTCTGTTCAAAGTGTTGTCTACTGCTTGTAGACTGGGCCTGTAGACTGCGATTGCGGTGCACGCGATTCACTTTTCTTTATTTTTCTTTTTATAAAATCTTCAAACTAACTAAAACATCACTTGTCTTTTCTTTTAAATGACATCTAGTTCTAGAAATCTCCACATCTTTTTTTTAAAGGATAATATCTAAATTATTCTAGTCTTGTCTAAAAATCTAATATTTTTAGACCATCCTTACTATACACATTGACATTAGTGATTAATATAGCTCATCTCTCTTGTTCATGTTGTAAGTTCCATGAAGGGTGGCTACAGTCCTTGTTATTTCATAAAAAATATCGAGTTACGACTCTCGATTTTATTTATTTATTTATTTTTAATGTTAATTAGTTATTAACATTAGTTATATTTTTTACTTTAGTTAGTAACATTACTAACTTATTAATTGAGTAACTAACTTCTGAACTAACCAACTAACTTTTATTGTCTGGAAATATTACATTATCATGAAAGAGCCATCTAAAGGAGAGACTTTAGCTACAATGATATCGATGCCTAGCAATCCAGTCATTGAGCTCGCCAAAGAAGAGACAGACAAGGATCCTAAGTATCAAGTAATGCTGACAGAAATCCTAGTAAAGGACACTGATTCTAAAGTGAGAGTCAAATACCAAAATCTCATTGTGGATTATGGACTTGTCTATTTCAAGATAAGACTCTGCATTCCCCTTAGTCAAGTGTTGAAAAAGAAGATATTATGGGAAGCCCATGACTCCCTATTCTCAGGACAACTTGGCTATGCAAAAACTCTTAATGCAATCAGGAAAAGTTACTATTGGGAAAGACCGAAGCATGATGTACTCAGATATGTTAATGAATGCTTAAGTTTTCAATGGGTGAAAGCTAAGCATGTCAAAATGCCAGGCAAGCTCTAGCCACTTGACATTCCATAGATAAAATGGGAGTTCATCAGTATGGATTTCGTAGTTGGGTTACCTTTTGTTCAAGGAGGGTATAATTCAATCATGTTGATTATGGATATGCTGACAAAGGTCACTCATCTTATCCCAATCAAGACCAATTACAAAGCTTCAAATATTGCATGACTATTTGTGAAAGAAATCTTTAGGCGTCATGGATTGCCTAAATAGATCATTAGTGATCGTGACTCTCTGTTTACGTCACATTCTTGGAGAAGCCTATTTGAAGAAATTGGAACCTAGCTTTCCTTTAGCAAGCTTACCATCCCCAAACTGATGATCAAACAGAGCTGGTTAATTAAGTCATTGAAGATATACTGAGAGCTTACTGTTCCAATAAACCGATAAGGTGGATATAGTATTTTCCCTTAGTAGAATTTTCCTACAATGCATCATATGACCAGAGTATTCAAATGACTCCATTTCAAGCATTGTATGGGTAAGATTGTTTGACACCACTAAATTTCTCTGATCCAACCCTAAAGGTTGAGGCTTCTAAGAAAATGCTAGAAGACATGGATGAGCAAGTCAAAACTATCAGACAAGACATCCAAGCTGCCAAAGACCTCCAGAAAGCTTATGCTAATCTTGGACGGCAAGAGCTTATCTTCCAAGAGGGAGACATGGTTTTCATTTGTGTATGCGCAAAGAAGAGTTCTCTATCATTGGGAAAGTTCAAAAAGTTGAGTCCAAGGTACCATACAAGATTCTCAAATGCCTAGGAGCTAATGCCTACAAGCTGCAACTTCCTGATCATGTGAAAGTCCAGAATGTATTTCACATTAGTCTTCTGAAAGCTTATGTGGCAAATCAAGATCATATTCTTGATGACCAAAAAATTTTAATGCCTAGTCAAGGAGCCCTTGAACTCCAGCCTGATAAGATTCTAGATGTAAAAGAGAAACCTTTGAGAAATAGAACCATTAGAGAGTATCTTGTCCAGTGGAAAGACTACCGTAAGGAGGATGCCACTTGGATGTCAAGATTGTGGGAGAGAAGGAAGGAGTCTCACTTGTAGCTTTCTTGCTTACACAATGGGGGAATACACACAAGGGTGGAGGCTGAAAACAGTTTTCCTCTTCTTAGTTGTGTAAGCCAAAAGAACTCGAATACAAAGAAATAGAAGAACCCTATATATGGGTCTCAAACCAAACTCAACTAACTAAGGTGGCATACTAACCAAGCCACGAACTAGAGTAGATAAGGATAGCTATCATGTAGCTATTATTCATGGGCGGTATACCAACCGCATCTGCAACTAACACGTCGGTGATATAAATGCACAACGGTCACCCTGGCATATCACGAGTAGAGCTCGATATCTCAACACTCCCCCTCGAGCTCAATCCCAATTCCTGCACACCAAGCAGGTCTCTGAACTTGCGCAGCTTCTCTGCGCCCAATGCCTTCGTGAATATGTCAGCTACCTGATCCTCTGTGCTGACATAAACTAGATCAATAAGACCTAGTAAAACCCTCTCTCGCACATAGTGATAATGCACCTCAATGTGCTTTGTTCTAGCATGATAGACTGGGTTATTTGCCAAGTGTATACTACTCATGTTGTCACAATAAATGACAACTGGCCCATCTGTAGACTGATGCATATCATAAAGTAGCTTATGCAACCAAGCTACCTCACATGCAGCCATTGCTGCATCCCTGTACTCAGCCTCTGTGCTCGACAAGGCAACTGTAGGCTGTTTCTTGCTGCTCCAAGTGACTGCAGCACTCCCAAAAGAGAACACATATCCACTGGTAGATCGTCTATCATAGATACTACCAGCCCAATCAGCATCAGTGTATCCATGCAACTGTATCTGAACCCCAGTCTCATAAAATAGTCCATACTGCAATGTGGACTTCACATACCTGAGTATGCGTCTAGCCGCATCCAAATGTGGTTTCCTTGGAGCCTGCATAAACTGACTTACCAATCCAACAGCATAGCTCAAATCTGGCCTGGTAATAGTCATATAAATCAAACTTCCTACTATGCGTCTGTACATAGTAGGGTCTTCCAGAAGCTCACCTGCATCTGTGCTCAGCTTCACATTCTGCTCCAAAGGAACTGAAATAGGCTTACAGCCTGTCATCCCATATTTGGACAGCATGTCCAATCCATACTGCCTCTGCAAGAGCTGTATCCCACTTGGTGATCTAATCACCTCAATGCCCAAGAAATAACGCAGCTCTCCCAAATCCTTCATCTCAAACTTCTGCTTCAATAGCATTTTCACATGAAGGATATCTTCATCACTGTCACCTGTCATAATCAAATCATCAACATAAATGACAAGTAGCATAATACCTTTCTCTGTTTTTCTCACATAAAGTGAGAAATCTGCCTTGGAAATCTGAAAGCCAATAGTGACAAGATACTGTCCTATCTTGTCAGACCATGCTCTGGGTGCTTGCTTCAAGCCATACAAAGCTTTCTTCAACCTGCAAACAAACTCAGGATGAACAGCATGCACATAACCTGGTGGCTGCTCCATATAGACCTCTTCTTGCAAATCACCATGCAAGAAGGCATTCTTTACATCCATCTGATGTAAAGACCATCCCTTTGATGCAGCCATAGCAATGACTGCTCTTACGGTTGCCATCCTTGCAACCGGACTGAATGTTTCTTCATAGTCAATGCCATATGTTTGTGCATACCCCTTGACTACTAATCTTGCCTTGTATCTGTTCACAGAACCATCTGCATTGTGCTTCACCTTATAAACCCACTTACAGCCAATTGCATTCTTACCTTTAGGCAAAGGTACCAATTCCCATGTAGCATTTGCTTCCAAGGCATCCATTTCTTCATCCATGGCTTTCTCCCATTTTTCTTTTCCCATGGCTTGCTCAAAAGATGTGGGTTCTGGTTCCTGTATCACTTTGACCATATATGCATAGTGAATGGCTGTAAATCCATCATATTTCAGCCTATCCACAGGATACCTAGCTCTGGTAGACCTGCGCAAAGTAGGTTCACTCCCAGGTGCTCTCAAAACATCCCTGGTCTTCCTTACTCCAGGTGTAACAATAGAAGGAATACCCAACTCATCATCAATGCTCTGTTCTGAGCCACTGGATTCACCATCCACATAAGAGTGACCTACATTCACATCAAACATGGGCTGATCAACCTTCTCTTTTCCTTTTCGTGTTACCTGCATACCACTATCTGCATTGCTTTGAGAAGATTCTCCTGATCTCAATCTGCCTGTCCATGGCGAAGAATGTGAACCACTGCTAGAGGACGCTCCAGATCCACTAATATTTTGTGACTGCTGCTGTGAATTCTGTGCAGCATTACCATTTTGTGCATCTACATCATCAATCACACTTACTGGTTTATACCAGCTACTCATCTCATCAAAAACAACATCTCTGCTCACTGTAAACTTACGAGTAGAAGGGTTATAGCATCTATACCCTTTTTGCTGCAGAGAGTAACCAATAAAGATGCACTTCTCAGCTTTTGGATCCAACTTGGATCTCAGCTCATCTGGCACATGTACATAGGCAATGCAACCAAAAATTTTCAAATGAGAAATATCTGGTTTCCTACCAGTATACCTCTCCTCTGGAGTCATTCCATGTATTGCTGCAGTGGGAGTCCTGTTCATTATGTAGACTGCTGTAGCAACTGCTTCAGCCCAATAAAAATCTGGCAAGTCTTTTTCATTGAGCATGGCACGAGATATCTCTCCAATATGCCTGTTTTTCCTTTCTGCAATTCCATTTTGTTGTGGGGTATAACTGCATGAATATTGCTGCTTTATGCCATGCTCCTGCAAGAACCTTGCAAACTCATTTGAGAGGTACTCTCCCCCTCCATCTGACCTTAGGCATTTTATTTGCAGACCTGTTTCTTTTTCAGCCATAGCTTTAAGAGTTTTGAAATGCCCAAAAACTTCACTTTTCTTTTTCATAAAATACACCCAAACTTTTCTGCTATAGTCATCAATAAAAGTGACAAAATAATGACAGCCTCCAAGAGATGCAGCTTTAGTAGTCCACACATCAGAGTGGATTAATTCCAATGGCTTCTCACTCTCTTGAACATGTCTAGGAAATGGTTTCCTTGCCTGTTTTTCAAACTGAAAGGCTTCACATACCTTATGCATTTCTGCAACCTTGAATTTGGGCAATCCTGCAACAATATTTTGGGCCTGCATTGATTTAAGTCGTTGTACATTAACATGACCAATGCGTTTATGCCAGATATCAATATCTGCAACTACACCGGTCCCATGTGCAAACATTGCTGCACTCAATTCAGACATGTCTGCATCCAATGTAAACATTCTGCCCTTCTTCTTTCCTTTTGCTATCAAGCGACCTTTATTTTTCATATCCTCAACAAAGCATCCATGAGGATTAAATCTGACCTGCAAGCCCTGCTCAACCATTTGACCAACAGAAACTAGATTCTTGGTGATATTCGGGACATGAAATACATCAGACAAGTATTTCTTTTTCCCATCCTGCATAGACAAAGGAATTTTTCCAATCTGCACAATAGGATGTGCAGTATCATCACCAGTCTCCACAAATCCTGGTTTTTCCATTTTCCTTGCATCCTCCATCCATTCTGCATGACCTGTCATGTGGTTTGATGCACCTAAGTCAACATACCATACATCATTGCTTTCTTCTGCACTTGTCACAGAATTGTTCATGTGCTGCACCATGAACAAATGCTCATTTCTGTCATCACCCTGTCTGCTAGAAGATGCATAATTCCCTTGTTGCAGTTTTCCATTCATGATATCATTCTGCTTTTTATAGCAGTCTTTAGCCATATGACCCATTTTACCACAGTAGTAACATTCAACATTACTGTTTGCATTTTGACCTCTTTGCCATCCACCACGACCTCTTTGGCTCCCCCTGCCTCTAGAGTTACCACGTCCTCCTCCATAGGACTGGTTTTCTTGAGTTTGCTGCATATTCTGATTTCTACCACGGCCTCCAAATCAGCCTCCTCTACCTCTGCCTCTACCTCTTCCAGCATTTGAGTAGAAGACAGCTTCTTTTGAAGTTCCTCCTGAAGAAGATGCACCACCATTTCTCTGTTCCTCAGAAATTAGAAGAGCAATCAACTCCTCAAAATCAGGAAATCTTTCACGAACTGAAATGGATGTCCAAAACTGTGCATAATCCTTTCCTAGACCATTCAAGGTCACAGAAACTAAATCATCATCTTCCACTGGTGACCCAATGGAAGCAAGTGCATCTGCAATCTTCTTCACCTTCATGTGGTAGTCGTTGATGCTCATATTTTCTCTTTGCACATTGTGCAACTCTTGCTTGAGCTGCATTTTCCTGGCTTGCGTATTTGTGCTATACATTTTTGACAAAGTATCCCATGCCTCCTTTGGCGTACTTGCATCCTGAATATGCACAATCATAAAGTCTGAAATGCTGATAGACAGCCAATACATAACTTTCCTAGCTCTCTCATGCCATGCTTTAAATGCCTGCATTTGCTGTTGATTGGGAACATCAGGAAGAACTGGTTCTTCTTCATTTCCTGCAACAAATTCCCAATATCCTTTTCCCATAAGGAAATTCGTCATTCTAAACTTCCATGCTTGGAAGTTGTTCTTGTCAAGCTTTTCAGTGACAATCTGTGAAAGAGAATCAGATGCCATTACAGAAAACTACAAAAAATTCTGTCACTGCAAAAACCACAGCTTCAGCCTCACAAGGGCAAATCTACAAAACTGACGAAAGTGGTATTTGACCACACAGTCACTTCCTAGTGACGATTTTGCATCAACAGGCAACAGGGATGATTCTGTAACTCCCAATGTCTCTGCGCACAAGCATACAATGCAATTTCTACAGAAACTTTTCACCGACCTATAGAACAGTGGCTGCACAGCATAAAACTGGGCCTTTTCCTGAGTGCGTGCAGAAAACTTCCGCCTCCAAAACAGGCCCCGAAATGGCCTCAAATCAAAAAAACAGGGTCGCCGAGGGCTAAAGCCCTCGCCCGCAACATATACTGCCCTCTTGCTTCACCGCGAAGGGTGTCTCAACCTGAGACAATGCACTCCTGCAATTTCCGGCTGTGCTACCTGCAGAGATCTGCTCCCAAAACAGAAAATGAAAGCAACACTGCTCCTCTTACCAGAACACCGCGAGCTTGGCTTGCTTTCTTGAGCTCCTTACCACGAACAAGGCTCTGATACCATGTCAAGATTGTGGAAGAGAAGGAAGGAGTCTCACTTGTAGCTTTCTTGCTTGCACAATGGGGGAATACACACAAGGGTAGAGGCTGAAAACAGTTTTCCTCTTCTTAGTTGTGTAAGCCAAAAGAACTCGAATACAAAGAAATAGAAGAACCCTATATATGGGTCTCAAACCAAACTCAACTAACTAAGGTGGCATACTAACCAAGCCACGAACTAGAGTAGATAAGGATAGCTATCATGTAGCTATTATTCATGGGCGGTATACCAACCGCATCTGCAACTAACACGTCGGTGATATAAATGCACAACGGTCACCCTGGCATATCACGAGTGGAGCTCGATATCTCAACATTGGATAGAAGAGACAACTCTAGAAAAACAGTTTTCCCATTTCTTTTTCAAGATGAGGACATCTCAATTCCTCTAAGGAGGAGAGGATGTAATATTCCCGCCACAATGCTTCATATCAAGAAACGAATTCCAACACTTCATATCAATTCTGCAATCCAACACAAGAAGATGCTTTAATGTTCCCAACCAACAAAAAGTAAAGAAACCTCATAAATAATATTATGATGCCTTGACCATACTTTTTCTCACATTATATTTGATTTAGCATTCCCGATTCCATTTAATGCATCAAGATCACATTGATTTTGTAACCGTAAGACAAATCGCAAAATCCTTAATTTGTAGACAAAGAACGTGCAGGAATGAGCATGATATTGAGTAAGTTAAGTACCAAAGGGTATGACATGACTTTATAAACTACGTAAGTCATGAGATAGCTTGGCCAAAAACCACCAGATGAAGTCTTTTTGAAGAAAGAAAGATGTTTTTAAAAATATAGACCAAAATTCATGACAATTTTTATGCATGGAGGGAGAGAAAGCATAAAATAATCATCCCTATGTTACCAACCAATAGGTAGGCAATCAAAATGCATTTTTAATAAAGCTCACTTGGCTCTTGACAAGTAGCCAAAAGAATAAGTCAACAGCATGCTTCCCCTCATGCCTATAAATACACCCCCTCTCCTTCACAAAGAAAGCAAGAAGAAAGACCTCCTAATGATGGAATTTTTTTTTTACTTCTCTTATCCATTGAAGCTTTGAGCTTGAAAGACGGAAATACCCCCCTTCTACCTCATTTTCATTCTCTCTACCCCCTGTTACGCCTTCGCCCCATATGACCATACCGCTAAGCAAAACACTGGTGAAATTTTTTTGGATGACCATCAACTCTACCTGAACTACCAAGTCAATCTCCTCTGGCATCCACGGCTCTACGTGGTTGTAGAAATTCCAAAAGCCCATTTGAAGGAAGGAAAGCAAGGAATGCGGCTAATGGAGAAAATGCTGTAGTAAGAATTGGTGAACCCCTGTTACTGTAAACTTGATAGAGGTAACATCTTGACGGTTTGGAAAAAATTCATGTTTTATAATCTTATCACTATATTTGGCTTTACACGATTATAAGCGCATTCAAAAGAAAATGCATATGAACTGCCGCTTAGGAAAATAACCTAAGTGATATAATAATTAACTATTTAGTAAAAAGACTCTCGCAATTGAAAAATGATTATATATCTACCAACAAGAAAATATCCTAATTATGGTTTATTTCATGATATTTATTGTTATTTCATTAATGACGCATGTGATTATAATAACAAAAGAAAGGTAGATGCTGTTAGGGAAGGGAATATTTTATAATTTTTCCTTGAAAGTGAATATCTATTTTTAATTTTTCTAATGATAAATAGAAACATGTGAGTTTTATAATAATTTATAAAAAATATTTAGATAATATCATGAAATAATCAATGCATTAAATCAACAAAAAATTGTGTAGGAAAATATATACTAGATGTGCATAAATTAGGTGAGTAGTAATATAATTCAATGTCTAAAAGATGAAAGAAAATTTTCACTTGTGATTTTTGCATTACCTAGAATAAAGTTTTCAGAAAAACAATCAGTGTTGCACTTAGGATATAGCTAAATGAAAAATTTTCTTTCTAGATAAAGTTGAAAGTTTGGCAAATGGTCGGACATCATTGATTAAACCATAGAATATGAATAGAATAAAATAAAAATTATTTTCTTACTAAAAATACACACAATGTTAATATTAAAGATTATATTAGTGGGAGTGTCAATATCATGAGTTGACCCATGTATAAATCAGTGAGAAAACCTAACCTAAAATATCGAGAATGTTGAAGCAAAAATAACTATGAAACACTCGATAACCCTGAAACTATCAGATCAGGAAATTAAATAAATATTGGAAGCCTATAGGACTTGTTGGACATTGATATGAATTTGTTGATACAAATTCTTAAGTCTAAACAGACTTGGAAAAGCATTTGAAATCCTGATAAGCACGGGTTAGAGGGGCAGGGTAGAAATACCAAAATTTTCATAAAGATAAGATAGACTTCAGATTCACAAAATAACTTGCGGATCCTGAAAAAGAGTTGCAAGTAGGAAGTGAAACCCGAAGAATAAGATGGGACCTTAAAAGAGAAACCCTAGATTTGGGTGGGGTTGCTTCCTATCATAAAAACACTTGCTACTATTTCTATTTTATTTGTGCATGCATTGATGGTTGTATAGAAAAGTTTGATTGTGCTTGCAATAGCAGTTAGATTTGATTGTAAATATATATCAGGATAATAAGAGGAAAGATCATGCTATGCCTCCCCTACGGCTAGACACGGAACCCTGCTCCAAGGGGGATTGTTTTGTACTACTGTGAGGAGCTTTGGATTGGCCCCGATGGCGAGAAGTCACTCGACGGAGGAATTCGTTAGGCAGGAGGAGGCATGAGTACAGGGGGCTCTGGTCGTAAATCTCTCGATCACTCCTAGGAACTACCTAACCCTCACACGAATCAGGATGGGATCGTGGAGTTCTTAATATTAATTAGAGCCCCAAGAGGAACACCAAGGAAAAGGGAATTCTCTTGCAAGAAAATCTATCTTGTAACATCAACAAGCTTTTATTTCATTCTTTTGATCATCAAAACAAAGAAAACAACAAATCTTCACGCAACATCATAGTAGATTTCTCCCACGGATTTAATAGAATCAACCATAATCTTCAACATATTCATATAATCCATCAATATAAAAAAGAACACAAAATAATACACCATCTTTGAATGGAAATCAATCACATAATATCCTTCTTCAATGTCTTCATAGTTCTCTCTCTCAATCTCTCATATACAGTTACACTGTTTTGATAGAATTGGCTATCTCTCACACACACACACTCTCTCTCTATCAATAGTACATCATCTCCTTACTAAAATATTCTCATAATAACTCTCAATAATCCTTCCTAGGTCATGGATGCACCTCCCAAGAGGTATGTCTGATATGAAGAGTCACCAGAGCCACTACAATATATTTTCACAGCTCACTACTGTCACTATCACTCAGTCTTCTCTTCAGTCTTCAGTAGCTGCTTCTTCCACTTGTTTTATCTCTTTTGAACTTAGATTCATCATTTCCAAAGGTTAGAAAACTTTCCCAAAGTCACACATACATTCTACAGAACACTTACAGAAGGTCTACAGAACAGCTACAGTACAACACTAGAGCATCTACAGTACAGTTACAGTACAGAGACAGAGCAGAGACAGAGGCTCTATAGAAGGTCTACAGAAGGTCATTAGAACCTCAAAACTCATATTCAAACCATTCCAAACTATCAAAAACTATTCAATAAGCTTTCAAAAGATCTCAATCTTCATCAATCATCAATCCATGCTTCATACAGAAGACAATCAAAACAAAATAGAAGCTATACATAAGGTATAAAGATCCAATCAGAACCTCAATAGAGCTTCATATCTCCACTGAAAATCATCATGTACTTCCAAAACATAATCAATATCATCCAAAATATTCTCAAACACTTCCATTATCAATCATACATCACTCTAAATCCATCAAAAATCGATCATGTAGACCTCAAAAACAACAAAAATCACTCAAAAATTCAGTCTTTTTCCACTCTCAACATGTCCCCACACCACACTTAGAAAGGAAGCGTTCTTGCGACCTAAGGAAAATAAGAATATAATTTCATTAAAGAGCTCAATTTGGATCTTCTGTAGGATCTTCAATAATCTCTCCAAACCACGACCCCAATTTATCACCTGTATCTGATAGAAAAAACTACTAAAGGAAAACTCCCATTATTCAATAACTCATCTGATTAATCATTTAAAAAGCCATAACAAATTTGTAAAGGATGTAAGAGATTCTCTTCAACTTTCCACCGTAGGCTTTTCATACACCATTAATCTTTTAAAAAGAGCTCTCGAACAGATTATTCTCAATTAGCACGAACTCATCATATAGAATTATTACAAAGCACACACAAATACTAACACAACCATCTGAATGACACCTCCAAAAAGAGATATATATAATTAAGAATCATCCAAAATACATTGCAAAGGAATCAATGAAGGTGATCCCTTGTGAAGGCTTGGTGGTTTCGAAAGTGATCCATGGAGAAGGATTCATCTACAAATGTCTTTGGAGGATTTTGAAAGAACTGCAAATAGCACATCCTTTCTAGCAAAACAAGGTATCTGCTAGGTAGACATAGGGCATGAAAATATAGGACATCCAACTGGTGGGAGTCAATGTTCACATTGATATTCATACAAAGTTTTGGAATGGCCTTTTGATCATTATGGGAATGCCTATGCATGTATGCTAGATACCAAGCAAAATGAGTTGTCAATCTCACTGAAGGATCTAGAGATTGTGAATATTGGTGAGCAAAATGAAGGTAGTTTTGGTATGCTTGACTAGCAGTTGTCCAATCTCTTGGAATTATTGGCCAGTTTATCTGAGGTCCTATAAGAGAATCAGTTGAGCTCCATCCTCGTCTTCTGGAAATCTGCTGATCAAACCCTTCATATTCACTAACCAACTAAGGGGGTTGAGAAATAGAAGTGGTAGGAGAAGGAAGTGGAATAAGTAAAAGTGGATGAAGAGATGGGTAGGCAAAATCATAAAAGGAGGAATAAGTTAAGGAAGGAATGACTAAAAATTTAAGGGAATCAGTTAGGAAGGGTGTCAATTGATAAATAGGAAAGGTAAAAGGTACATGGATAGATGGAGAAGGGCACGGGGGAGAAGGGGAAAATACTCTATCTTCGATAAAAGAGCAATAGGTAAATATGGGAATTTGAGGAAAAGATTGAGGTTGGAAAAGAAGGGGTAAGATTGCTGTTAAATTGGTTTGATAAAGGGAAAGATAGGTATCATAGCGGTGAGCCATTTGTCGGTAGTACAATAGGCTAGGAACAGAGGGGCCTAAGATAGATATTCTCTGATAGGCATCAAAAAAAGGTTGAATCAAATGGATGGTGTTTGGAAAGGTGACCTAAGAGATCCACCCTCACTTGGTTAGTGCTCTGTACATAGGTAGAAGTTGCGTTCAGACGTTGATTCAGGACCACAGAATCAATTATTGAGTGCTAGGAATTATCAAGACAAGTAGCCACTTTTGAAGAGTAACACTGGAACATGTCATCTGTTCACAACTCCAAATAGTTGACATACAAAACGGCTTGTAAAACCACATCTCCCACATACTAGGCCATATCTACTTCATCTGGAATCAACAGATCTCCCCCATAGATACATATAGGACAGCAACATGGTATCCGTCGTGACAGAATCTTCAAACACCATATGGACCACTTCTGTCAATAACTCAGGTGGACAAAGAAAGAATGGTCCGGAGGAACATATTCCTGGAAATGCTCAAATGTAGACCATAACATATCCATCTTGGATTGCAATCTTTCCACTTTATCTTGGAATAAAGGACACAAGGTAGCCTGTCTCTCTGGAGAACTGCCAAGTCTTGCTTTGAGAGAGAAGGAATTAGTGAAACATTAGGGCTTGGAGGAACAGACCGTGACTGTGCCAATTGGTCTTGCAACTGCTTGATTTGGGAAGCTTGTGATTCCACTGTGTTATGAGCAGTCTGTAAGGCTGAGAGTTTTGCATCTAAAAGAGTCTGAAACTCTTGAGCTTCTTTGGACATCCTCTCTTTCTCTTCTGAGATTTTAGTGACCTCTGATTGAGCTTCTATTAACTGAATCTTCAAAGAAGATATCTCTTCTCTTTGGGTCTCAATCATTAGGGTTTGTTGCTCCATCTGCTTAAATAGATCTGCTAGTGTGTCTTTAGTAGAGGCTAATTTTGATGTTGCCTTATGCAATTGGTCTTTGGACTGCATCAGTTCTTCGTAAAATGAAGCATACAGTTGTTGAACACAGGCTGTCACTGAAAGTTCAATTGAACTCTGGATGTCTTTACAGAGAAATGGAATGGCATCTCGTGACACTAGACTGTTCAGTGAAGGGGCTGATATGTCCAAGGAACCCTCTCTATGTACTCTGAACAAGTTGTTACATGTGAGATAAGCAGGAAGGTCACTGCCAGATGTAGCAGGAATTGTAACTGAAGGAAGAACTGAAGGAGCATTATCGGCTACCCGCTTCAAGCATTTTCGCTGAATGACCAGTGGAGGAGGAGAATCCAGATCCTCTATATCAATAGGTTCTGACTCTTTTGAAGGTGGTGGAGGAGGTACTGGATTAGATGGAGGAGGTGGAAGCACACCATTCTTTAAGCCTGAGTAGGTCAAGAAAGCATATAGGTAGGAACCATAGGTAGCATTTGTGACATTTCCCCTAGTTACTTTGACGAAATGTTGATCCATCTTTGTGAGTAGGTAAGTGCTCCAATCAATAGCTAATCCTTTTAACACCATCCTGGAAGCTATAAAGAGCTCTTTGGACAAGTAATGGGATGGTGTTTTGGCAGGCATAAACCTGTCTTGGAGGAACTGGCAAACCAACTTCCACACAGGATCAGTGATCATGGAAAAGGAAACTCCTGAAGTGTTGATCACTTTCTTGACATCCAAAATTTCCTTGGTCTGTTTCTGTAACAGCTTCAAAATCTCATCGTTGGAGAATAGTTGTCTAGCTGTAACAAAGGGCTCTCCTTTGTAGGGAAGAGACAAAGCCTTCCCTAACCCTCGGGGTGTCAGTGTCATGGAAGTACCATGGATCAGTCCCGACTTCTTGCTGTATGAGACAAGGAACTCATCACACATGGATGGATCTTCTGGAATCAAGGGGAATGAGGCAACCATGAAAGTCGCGAGTCATGCCTTCGCGATAGGCTCAAAAGTGAGTAGGGAAGAGTAATCCCTACTAACCAATGGGATATACTGGATAGGAGGAGGAGCGTGAGGTGCCATTCAGATGGAAAACACACACACCACAAACACAGACAATCACAAAGAATGCCTGTAAAACAACCAAAAGGCTATAAAAAAGGAATCAATCAAAAAGAAGGACACTCATACATATATAGACGTAACTAACCCGTTGACCACCCCAGACAATACACATCCTAGAAAAAATTCGGCATGACCTCTACACATATGCGATCGAAAACTTCATGCGATGCAACAAACAAGCACCCAAATCCCCGTATCAGGCAAGAAAGAAAGAACTACATACCATTCTCATAATCGTAACACATAGACAAATCAGACTACCATAAAAATATACCTCAGGACTTGACCATAACCTTGACCATCAGTGTCAACTAAAAGACTTTTACGCACCCATCCCACGAAGCAGGTTTATTAAAAAGGGAGAAAAAGTGCAGTGAGGGGGAATTATTTTAATGAAGGGTTTATTTTAAGACATTTTTAACAATGGGTGACATTTTATTAGGTTATAAACCTTAATAAGAAAACGACGGTTCCTTCTTAAAATTTTAATTACAAATTATTAAGGTGAAACAGTGCTTGAGAGCAACCCGGACTACGATTCCCAGACTGGGTCTCTAAATGCAAATTCCTTCATTAAAAATTAATAATGATATGGAGCGCTTTTTTACCAGCGCGTGCTTTTTTGTGACGACTAGTTCATTTTTATCACAAATTAAGGTGCCTCTTAAGTGCACGTAGCGCGTGCAAAGTGAACGACTGATTGATTTTAAAATTATGAAATTGTGTGTTTAGTGCGAATGCGCGTGGAAAAGGTGGGTGAATAAATAGTTCATTTTAGCAATTAATTGTGATGAAGGGGGTAAAGAAAATAAATAAAGCTTACAAAATAAATACCTGGTAGGGGTGTGTATGCAATGGCCTGAAGGCGTACGGAGGAGTCTCCCAAAAGCAATGAATCCAGTCAAAGAAAATCAAAGACCAGTGACTGAACAAAAAAGAAAACACCTTAGTGGGTTTGTTGATTTGTAATTTATTGTTAATTTTTAATTTTGTATTGTGGTTGTGTTATAGTTTAGGTGTGTTTGTTTTGTTTTTATAGTGTGGTTTGGTTTATTAGTTTTTTTTTGTTTTTTTTAAATTTGTTTGTGGTTTGTTTTTGTTTTTGTTTTTGTTTTTGTGTTTAAAATAATAATAATGAAATCAAGATATATAGCACATGGATATGTGATGAAGGAAAAAAAATAAAAATTTAGCCATGTAGGAACCAAAATTAGATTAGTGTAACCAAATTTAGGTTAGTGTAACCAAAATTAGGTTAGGTTAACCAAAATTAGGTTAGGTAAACCAACCTGGCACTTAGGTGGTGGGGGGAGGAGGAGAGGGAGAAGGAGAAAGAGGTGGAGGTGGTGAGGGGAGGAGGAGGAGGAGGGGGAAGAAGGAGAAGGAGGAGGAGGTGGTGGAGTCGGTGGTGGCAGCGGAGGAGGGAGAGGAGGTGGAGTCAGTGGTGGCGGCCGAGGAGGGCGCAGGCGATGGAGGGAGCAGCAGGCGATGGCGTCTGTGGTGGCGGTCAAGGAGGGAGAGGAGGTGGAGTCAGTGGTGGCCGCCAAGGAGGGCGCAGGCGGTCGAGGGAGCAGCAGGCGATGGCAGGGCGGCGATCAACAGGGGGGGAGAGAAAAAAGGAGGAGAAGGATGGAAGAGAAGGAAGAGGAAGAAGAAGAGGGAGAGGAAGAGGATGGAGAAGGAGGGGAGGAGGAAGAGGCAGGCACGCTGGATCTCAACGGCCACAGGTATGTTTTTTTTTTTCTCTTTCTTTTGTTTTTCTTTTTTCTTTTTTCTTTTTTCTTTGTCTGTGTGTCTTTCTTTTTTTTTGTCTCTTTTTCTTGTTTTTTTTTTCTTTGGGTTACTTGCAATGATGAAAACCTATTGTTGTGTCTTTTTTAAAAAATTATTATTATTTCTTTATTTTTTATTTTTTTATTTTTAAATGTATTATTATGATTATATAGTTGAGTGTTTGTTTGTTCTGTTTTTTTTCTTGATTCTTTGTGTTTTGGTTTTTTTTTTTCCTTTTCTTTTTCTTGTTCGAGATAAGGTTTTTTTTTTCTTGCTATGTTGGTTTTTTAATGGAAAAAAATAAAAATAAATTAAAAATGGAAAATGGAGAGGCAGGGAACACACCCCCGGCCCGCGCGCATGCACGGGCAGGGGTAAAAAAAATTTGCAGTGACAGGGTCACACGGGCAGGGACGGGGATGCACTAGCCACGGACGCCATGGGGCATCGCGAGGTGCGTGAAATAAAAAACAAAAGTGTTCATGTGCGAGGCGAGAAACGCGGTTAACGAGAAAAATGAAGAAAAAATAATAAAATCCAAACCGTGTGTTGGATCAAAAATTCGTAAAAAGGAAAAATGGGCTGGGAGATGCGGGAAAAATATTGGAAACATGCAACACGGGTTCCGGGACAAAATCAAGGTGTTCACATGGAAAAAACGTAAAAAACAAAACCCGAAAACACATACGGGCATTAATATCGAAAAATCCGCGCATCGGAACGAAGTGCGAAAAGAAGGAAAAGTGGGCAGAACAATGTGTCCGACAACCCTATCATGAGAAAACACAGTTCCGATCGAGATGGGATGCGTTCACATGGAAAAAACCCCTAAAATGGACTCGTAAATTAATACGGGAAAAATCGTGCATCGGAATAGCAGGCGGTAAAAAGAAAAAATGTCCAAAAAAAGGAATACACAGGGTTAGTGCATCAAAACTCAGTTTGGGGAAAATTAGGATGGGTTCACGTGAAAAAAACCCGAAAAATGCATTTAAAAACGCTCGAAAAAATTAATAACTAAAATCCGGCAATCAGAAGAGGGGGGAGGAAAAATGAAAAAATGGGGGAAAGGTGTAGCAAGACACAACTATCAAATCAAATTGGAATTCTGGTGAAAATATGATAGGTTCACATGGATAAATGTAAAAAATAGGCACGAAAAAGACTTGAAAACCCGTAAAAATTAATAACGGATCAACCGTGCATCAGAATGACACAGAGTAAAAATGAAAAATGTCAAGGAGAATGGGTAAGACAGGGCTGGTGCATCAGATCAGGGTTCCAAAGCAATAATGATGCGTTCACATGGAAAACTGTCCAATTTACAGGAATTACGTAAAAAATTAATAAATTGAGAGTCGTGCGTCGGAACAGGGGTTGGTAAAAAGGAAAAATAGGTAGTTCGAAGGGACAAACAGGGTTGTAAGGTTGGATTGAGTTTCCGGTGAACGTAAGGTCTGTTGGTATGAAGGAGGCGCAAAACTAAGAATAAGGGCAAATGGTCAAGGAACAACCCCGAGGATAGGGTCAAATAGAACGTAAGGGTGGAGAAGGGACCCCATCAGGGTAAAATGAAATCATGGCATAGATGTATGATTAGAACAGGGTATATACATGGGGGTATGCATCATGGACATGCAGGGATGTGTCCCCACACTTAAGACCTTAGCAGAAAGGGTAAACCAAACTTCAAGGACTTGGTACCTCACATCAGACCAACCATAATGTCCCCACACTTAAGACATAACCGGTACTGAGAAATAGAAGTTGTATGGTTAGAAAAACTTGGCCCATATTGCCGAGAAGGAATGTCGACGATTGAGGATGCGTCGTTGGTTGTAGGAGGTAACAAGGTATCTTCACAGCACACGTCCCTTGTCCTTCGTGGTAGGGACCAAGCGGCAGCACCCAAGGAGGTAGCTAGTTGAAAGAATCACAGGGAGTTTGTCGATGGCGAGGGATATTGCACTCAACTCATGATCACTCAAATGGAATGAAAGAGCAGGCACTCGCCCCATGACTAATATCACTAGAGGAAATAATGATGAAACCCATAGCTCACACCCGGTTTAGGAATTGACAAAGAAATGATGCAGAGGGAGTATGCCAGGGTGCACAATTGATGGTGCATCAGTGCGTCCAACCCCTCTGGCATAGGTGCAAGGAGAAGGGCTAGGGAGCCTTGTAGTGCAATGTATAGAACAGAGTGATGTGTCCTGTGCTGATGGCAGAAACCCAGCCCGTGGGTGCATAGGAAAATGGGAATGTACCTGACTCCAAGGATCGTAACATCTCTCAATTCTCATCTCTCGATAATTGATTGAAGAAACGCCAGTCACACTCAGTCCACCATCTGTCTCACGCTCGGTTCAAAGATATAGAGGGCAGCCCTTTCCTGAAACCCATTGATGTAATCCTCACGGTCACTTGTACAGAGGTTGTATGCCTTGTGCGTATTTAATGGTGCAACTGTGCATCCCACCCTGTGCCAGCATATAGTGCAAGAAGGAAGGCCAGGGAGCCTTATAGTGCAGTGCAAATGAAATAGATCATGCATTGTGCATTGAGAGGCCCATCCCGTGCATGCAACACTCCGTACACACATCTCACCTCTCATTTAATTGGAAGGGAAAGACTGGTCACTCACCCCACCCTTTGTCTCACTCTCTGATAGATACAGAGGGCAGCCCATACTCACGTCCCTATCCTGTTAGGATGAAAGCTCACATCACTCTAGGTGTTGGTGATGAAGATTATGTCAGCTGTGTTGTCTCAGGATCTTGAAGACGAGGCGTACCCAGGGAGGCAGCCAACAAGTCTCGTACTTCAATGACTTGTAAGAAGAGTCGTCTGTTAAGAAGGGTAGATGGACTGATATTGCAGAAACAGCGCACCAAGGGAGGTGGCTTCAAATTACTTGCTGAAGAGGGTCTGCTGATGAGTCAGCTCTCCTGAACTGCAGGGTTTTACTACATTTTCCATAGTCAGCTTCCCGCCCAAGGGTGTTTTCACCTTTTCTTGGAACGAGGCATGTTATGACAGGGAATTTCTTCCTTTTCTCCCATAACAGTTTTGTTTGTTGTTTTTTTCTTTTCTTTTCTTGTCTTTTCTTTTTTTTCTTCTTCTTTTTCCTTTTTTTTCTTTTCTTTTTTTTTGTTTCTTCTTGTGGTTTTTTTTTCCCGTAAGAAAGAGAATGGTAGAAATACCATATATCAGGACCAACCTCGCCACCGTTGTTGAATCAAATGAGAAGAGAACAATGTCGAGTTGAGATGTTTCTGCGAGGGGATAGCAGAACGAGACCGCCTCATGAGGAGAATCATAATGGCTATCAGAAGCACGACAAGAAGGACAGTGTGCTGCCCAAAAGGGAAAGGGTAGGTCGACTGTGATTGTCAAGATCCCCAGGGAGGGAAGTACATCTTCAGGCGATAGCTATTGATCAGGAAAGGATCATCAGAGGCATCAACAGTCTGTACCTGAATAGAGCCATTAGGATTGACGGCCAGTACCTTGTACGGGCCCATCAACGGTCTGTACCTGAATAGAGCCATTAGGAAACTTGCCAAATCTCGAATCATAGGCTAGGATAAGATCACCTTCTTTGAACTTCTTGTGCTTGATGAAACTATCATGATAGGCCTTGCATCGCGCTTGAGTGGTTTCCATGCACTGTAGGGCCATCTGCCGTATCTCGTCCAAGTATTCCAAGTGCAAGAGACGACGTTGCAGTGACTCACTATCTCCCAAGCGTTCTTTAACTGCCACTCGCAAGGAGGGAAATTCTAGCTCAACAGGGAAAACGGCTTTTGTACCATACACTAGCTGGAAAGAGGTTTGTCCTGTAGTTGCCTTATGAGAGATTCTGTACACCCATAGAGCCTCTCTAAGTCGATTGTCCCAGTCACGACGATGTGCGGCAATCGTTCTTGTCAGAATTGAGCAAAGGATGCGATTGGTGACTTCAACTTGGCCGTTGGCTCTAGGGTAATAAGGAGTGGACTTACGATGTCGGATCTTATACAGTTCCGTCAACTCCTCCATAATTTTGTTAAGGAAATGAGTACCTTTGTCACTTACCAGCTCAAGGGGACTGCCAAGACGGGCGATAATATTCTTGTACATGAACAGGGCTACGCTGTTACCATCGTCCCACTTCAGGGCTTTAGCTTCACACCACTTTGTAACATAATCCGTGCATACTAAGATGTATCTGTTCTGCTTCTGTCTGGTGGGTGGATATTGTGTGGTGAAGGTTATTTTGGATTGGTCCTCTTCTGTGATTTGGACTTGGTTATATCCGTTGAATCCATCCAAGAGGGAATACAGCTCATGGCCTGCCACTGTGTCTAATAGTTGGTCTATAAAAGGAATAGGGAAATGATCCTTCTTCGTCTTCGAATTGAGCTTTCGAAAGTCGACACATATACGAAGTTTCCCATTCTTCTTGGGTACTACCACAATGGGCGAAACCCATTCACTGTTAGCCACGGGATAGATGAACTCTGCTTCAAGAAGTTTTAATAATTCGGCCTTCACTAGAAGAGAATAATTAGGATTCATCCACCTTTTTCTTTGCCTTACAAGTTTGTCATCGGGCTCTAGGTCAATGTGATGTTGACATACTGTGGGATCAATCCCCTTTAGGTCTTTATAGGGCCAAGCGAACACATCTAAGTTCTCCTTGAGTAGGTCTCACAAGACCACTAGTTCTTCTTTTGGAAGATTGAGACCCACTTTGAGGTGACGTTCAATACCCTCAGCATCCAGAAACGTTACTTGTCTTTCACCTTCCACTTCGCAGATAAATGTCCTACGGATTTCTTCTGGATAGAGGTCCGACTCTTTCAAGAGAGTAGTATCCTCGTTTGATCTTCCACTAGAACTAGTGTCCTCCTTTTGTACAGATGACTTATTCATCTGTTTAGGTTACTGGAAGGGGATCGGAGCTTTGTTTGCTTTGGTGTGAGTGGTAATTTCTTCTGGACTTAGGGATTCATCTTCAGAGGATGCGTCCAGGAATGTCACATAGCACGGACCTGCAAGAGGCTGGGACTCTGGCGGCTCTAGCTTCTGTTGGCAAGGGGCATCATCATCATCTTTTCTTTGGACTGAACAGTCAAGGCCGCAGGAGCCATTGGTGAACTTATTTTTTATGCTTTTAATCCACTACTTATATAGATTCTGCATACTTTGTGGTCCATTGATCAACCCAAATGGAACCACAGTCATGGTCATTCCATCCAACACCCTGAGATCTTCAGTCTGTGAGGTCTCTGTAGGGACATCAACCAGATCATCCTCTATCAGAGGAAATTCTTCATCTGCACTTTCATAGTCTACTTCATTTTCTTTCTCATCAGTTTCATCCTCTTCCTCTAAAGGCTCTATCTATGCTTCTGTAGAGGCTTTGTAGGAGAAGAATAGATCTTCTGCCTCTGCATGTGCTTCTGCTTCTGTCACCAGTTCTGACTGTGCTTCTGCCTCTGGCTCTGGCTCTGTATTTGTTACTGTCTCTGTAACTGTCACCAAGAAATGCCATTCAATGGGTGAAATGATCCCATGAGTTAGGTGCGACACTTGTGCAGCAAGTTGCAACGTCGCATAGCCTTGTGGTTTAATCACAAGATAGATTTGCCATCCCTTGGTATGAGGTTGGTAGGTTCTAGCGCAAGTCTTACTTACAAGAGGATGAGTAGACATCCTGTTACATCACCTTTCTTGGGCTGATTTGCCAAGTTAAGGGAAGTTATGTATTTGCTTGGCAAGCAAAGGATCAATCAAGTTAAAGCGACATGGTTGCCAGGATTCACTGTCTTAACTTAAGAAACCTAAGGTGTTGGTTAATTTGGGTTGACAGCGTATGACCCTAACCCAAGGACACAAGGGTGAACAAACAAAGCCTTGGGGGATCTTGCCAAGTTGCAATTGATCTCGGATCGAATGCTGGATGCATTCGGAGAGAAGGATTCACTCCTTAGTAGTTGGCCAATTAAACGACCACTGGATTGATTGTGTTTGTAACAGTTTAGGAGCACTGTTTGCATTGTTTGCTCAAGGAACTAAGGTTGGAAAGATAATTAATACTTCAGGTTGAAGGCCTGAAGGGAGAGGAAGTATCAGTTACCCCCGACTGTCTGCCTGCTGACCCTAGAGCCGCGTCGGGAACGTGGACTGAACCTGTCGCGAGAGGTCTCTCCATTGGGTGCTACTTGGAGCCGGAGGACGCTTGGGTGCCAGGGGGGCTCTGGCCGTAAATCCCTTGCCTTCCGGGCCCTACACAAGAGGCCAACGTGACTCGGGATTGGATCTCGAGGCCTGAATACTAGTCTACGGGCAGAATCTTGGATTAGTAATCCCTGTGGATTGTTGGATAGCCTTCGAGCGGATTATGGATTGCCTTCGGGCGGATTATGGATTATATGGATGTATTCCAAAGATAAATAAGATCAATTGATGTAAAGGAACTTGTTTGAAAATGTTTTTCTATGATAAGTGCTAAGATTACGTGAAGAAATCGGTGTCTAATTCGCTAATTAAGGAAGTTGTTTTTGCATGTCCAACTAAAAGTGGTAGGTATTTAGAAAACTAAAGCAACCCTGAGGAAAGTGTGGTGGATGTGGCCATGGATCTGTCCTATGAATGGGTGGTCCCGGTTGTTACATATTCGTCATGTGAAAAATTCATTCATCAAGGATTGCATTTAGGAAAGGTTGCATGGCTTATCAGAGCATGAAATTAAATTGCCTAGACAAAAGGTTGTAGGCATAGTTTCTTAACGTAAATCCTAGTAGGTCCTATGTAAGCTATTCTCCAAATTATCGTTCATTCCGACTTTAGCAAGGAAAGAGAAGGGTTATTGCAATCCTTATAGTTGCCTAAAAGTAATGAATCACATGTTGCATCTATTTTACATCTTTTGAACAAGTTTAGCATCTCTAGGAAAGGATCGTCCTTGTCGCAAGACAAGTAGAACAAATTAGCTAAGTCACTTGTAATATTATAACCGTTAGGGATTTGTATAGGCATAACTAGTCGATACGATAAACACCTCAAGTACTAGCTAGGGCTTGGCACCTTAAAAATGCAGCCTAGTATCATACTTGGATGCTAAGTCGAAACCCTCAAACCCAAAGTTCCTACCCACATTCACGGAATGTTTGGGTCAATTGGACACCCATGCAAACAACGATCTAGGGTTTCTACCCTAAGGATCAATCGACCTAATGCTAAAACTCGGATTGAGTTTGGAAACCCGGCCTAGTACAATTAGTGTTGGGTTGGGTAAGAAGACACCCCAAACTCTGCATCTCGTCTAAACAAAATTCATTGACCAAGAAACGCCATTCAATGGGTGAAATGATCCCATGAGTTAGGTGCGACACTTGTGCAGCAAGTTGCAACGTCGCATGGCCTTGTGGTTTAATCACAAGATAGATTTGCCATCCCTTGGTATGAGGTTGGCAGGTTCTAGCGCAAGTCTTACTTACAAGAGGATGAGTAGACATCCTATTACATCACCTTCCTTGGGCTGATTTGCCAAGTTAAGGGAAGTTATGTATTTGCTTGGCAAGCAAAGGATCAATCAAGTTAAAGCGACATGGTTGCCAGGATTCACTGTCTTAACTTAAGAAACCTAAGGTGTTGGTTAATTTGGGTTGACAGCGTATGACCCTAACCCAAGGACAGAAGGGTGAACAAACAAATCCTTGGGGGAACTTGCCAAGTTGCAATTGATCGCGGATCGAATGCTGGATGCATTCGGAGAGAAGGATTCACTCCTTAGTAGTTGGCCAATTAAACGACCACTGGATTGATTGTGTTTGTAACAGTTTAGGAGCACTGTTTGCATTGTTTGCTCAAGGAACTAAGGTTGGAAAGATAATTAATACTTCAGGTTGAAGGCCTGAAGGGAGAGGAAGTATCAGTTACCCCCGACTGTCTGCCTGCTGACCCTAGAGCCGCGTCGGGAACATGGACTGAACCTGTCGCGAGAGGTTTCTCCATTGGGTGCTACTTGGAGCAGGAGGACGCTTGGGTGCCAGGGGGGCTCTGGCCGTAAATCCCTTGCCTTCCGGGCCCTGCACAAGAGGCCAACGTGACTCGGGATTGGATCTCGAGGCCCGCATATTAGTCTACGGGCGAAATCTTGGATTAGTAATCCCTGTGGATTGCTGGATAGCCTTCGGGCGGATTATGGATTGCCTTCGGGCGGATTATGGATTATATGGATGTATTCCAAAGATAAATAAGATCAATTGATGTAAAGGAACTTGTTTGAAAATGTTTTTCTATGATAAGTGCTAAGATTACGTGAAGAAATCGATGTCTAATTCGCTGATTAAGGAAGCTGTTATTGCATGTCCAACTAAAAGTGGTAGGTAGTTAGAAAACTAAAGCAACCCTGAGGAAAGTGTGGTGGATGTGGCCATGGATCTGTCCTACGAATGGGTGGTCCCGGTTGTTACATATTCATCATGTGAAAAATTCATTCATCAAGGATTGCATTTAGGAAAGGTTGCATGGCTTATCAGAGCATGAAATTAAATTGCCTAGACAAAAGGTTGTAGGCATAGTTCCTTAATGTAAATCCTAGTACGTCCTATGTAAGTTATTCTCCAAATTATCATTCGTTCCGACTTTAGCAAGGAAAGAGAAGGGTTATTGCAATCCTTATAGTTGCCTAAAAGTAATGAATCACATGTTGCATCTATTTTACATCTTTTGAACAAGTTTAGCATCTCTAGGAAAGGATCGTCCTTGTCGCAAGACAAGTAGAACAAATTAGCTAAATCACTTGTAATATTATAACCGTTAGGGATTTGTATAGGCATAACTAGTCGATACGATAAACACCTCAAGTACTAGCTAGGGCTTGGCACCTTAAAAATGCAGCCTAGTATCATACTTGGATGCTAAGTCGAAACCCTCAAACCCAAAGTTCCTACCCACATTCACGGAATTTTTGGGTCAATTGGACACCCATGCAAACAACGATCTAGGGTTTCTACCCTAAGGATCGATCGACCTAATGCTAAAACTCGGATTGAGTTTGGAAACCCGGCCTAGTACAATTAGGGTTGGGTTGGGTAAGAAGACACCCCAAACTCTGCATCTCGTCTAAACAAAATTCCTTGACCAAGAAACGCCATTCAATGGGTGAAATGATCCCATGAGTTAGGTGCGACACTTGTGCAGCAAGTTGCAACGTCGCATGGCCTTGTGGTTTAATCACAAGATAGATTTGCCATCCCTTGGTATGAGGTTGGCAGGTTCTAGCGCAAGTCTTACTTACAAGAGGATGAGTAGACATCCTGTTACATCACCTTTCTTGGGCTGATTTGCCAAGTTAAGGGAAGTTATGTATTTGCTTGGCAAGCAAAGGATCAATCAAGTTAAAGCGACATGGTTGCCAGGATTCACTGTCTTAACTTAAGAAACCTAAGGTGTTGGTTAATTTGGGTTGACAGCGTATGACCCTAACCCAAGGACACAAGGGTGAACAAACAAAGCCTTGGGGGATCTTGCCAAGTTGCAATTGATCTCGGATCGAATGCTGGATGCATTCGGAGAGAAGGATTCACTCCTTAGTAGTTGGCCAATTAAACGACCACTGGATTGATTGTGTTTGTAACAGTTTAGGAGCACTGTTTGCATTGTTTGCTCAAGGAACTAAGGTTGGAAAGATAATTAATACTTCAGGTTGAAGGCCTGAAGGGAGAGGAAGCATCAGTTACCCCCGACTGTCTTCCTGCTGACCCTAGAGCCGCGTCGGGAACGTGGACTGAACCTGTCGCGAGAGGTCTCTCCATTGGGTGCTACTTGGAGCAGGAGGATGCTTGGGTGCCAGGGGGGCTCTGGCCGTAAATCCCTTGCCTTCCGGGCCCTGCACAAGAGGCCAACGTGACTCGGGATTGGATCTCGAGGCCCGCATACTAGTCTACGGGTGGAATCTTGGATTAGTAATCCCTGTGGATTCCTGGATAGCCTTCGGGCAGATTATGGATTGCCTTCGGGCGGATTATGGATTATATGGATGTATTCCAAAGATAAATAAGATCAATTGATGTAAAGGAACTTGTTTGAAAATGTTTTTCTATGATAAGTGCTAAGATTACGTGAAGAAATCGGTGTCTAATTCGCTAATTAAGGAAGCTGTTTTTGCATGTCCAACTAAAAGTGGTAGGTAGTTAGAAAACTAAAGCAACCCTGAGGAAAGTGTGGTGGATGTGGCCATGGATCTATCCTACGAATGGGTGGTCCCGGTTGGCCGGGAACTTTTCTCAAATGAAATTGACAGCAGGGAACTTTTCTCAAAGGAAATGAACAGCAAGGGTGTTGACCTTAAGTCTAGATTACTAGGATCCCGATTTATGCTATTTTAGGGAAATGAAATGGGACTATGCCTTATGGGCAGAGAGGTCGAGCTTTGCATCCCTCTCGTTTCCCATTCTCCTTGAACCAAGTGTTGCATGAATCTGCTTCGACCCTGACATTTTTGCATAAAGTAGTTCACCTGGGGTTCGACACTAGCTGCCGTTCTAGGAGTTTGACCACTAGGAAAAACCCTAATTCAGGTCGGTCCTAAGTGGGAACGGTCAGAGGACTTCCGCTACGTGGTAGACTTGGAAAGACCTAGATCGCAAATGTCGTAACATTCCATGGGAGTGCCGGGCAAAGCTTTCTAGGCTCTCTTCCCGATGGGCTACTAAGACGTGTCCTGCGAACGAACAAGTGGACATGTTACACTTAATGTGATATGTAATTAGAAAACTAAAGAAAACTATTTGTGGGAAGCGGGTTGGCAAGACCCCTGATCTATCCTATATGGATGGGTGGTCTCGATAAGCTGGGAGCTTCTCTCAAGAGATTGAACCAAATGTTAATTAGGAAAAATTAGGTAGAGTCGAGTGTTGACTTACTTAGGGCTAGGTCTTAAAACCTTGATCAGTAATTATTGTAGGGGAAAGGTGCGGCGACTATGCCAGAACTCCGTTAAGGTTCCTTGAATCCTAACTAGTTATTGGAAAAAAGTGTTGCACTCCATGAACCAAGGGTAACTACAATTGCTCCAATCGGACAAGAAGCCCTTGTGGGACACCTCTGATGGATCTAGGTGATGCATTGAGAATTAATTAGGACCGTGAGCTTGTAGGTTGATCCTCATGGGGATAGCCAGTACCTTCCGTTACAAGGTGGGCTCTAGGAAACTTAGATGATAGACCCTCTGCATTCTCGCGATGAGTGCCAAGCAAAGTCATCTAGGATAGTACCCCAATGGACCACTAAAACATGTTGCTAGGGAATGGTTAGGTAGGCATGTGACAATGAGACATAACAATTAAAGCTTTTTTTCAACATGAGCCTTAAAATCCATAAAGCTATCCAACACCTCATCTTTATGCCTTAATATGTATGTCTATGTGTACCTGCTATAGTCATCTACAAAAGTCACATAGTATCTAGACCCACCAAGTGATACATTATGAGCAGATCCCTGGACATTTGAGTGGTGCACAAGATGTAACAGCCTACTGTTATTCCGTGTGCTTTTTGCAGATGGAAACCTAGCTTATTTTCGAAACTAACATGCTAAGCATACATGTCCCGAATCAGCATATTTAAACCTTAGTAGCTCTATAACAAGATCCTTATGCTACATATTTTTTAACTTTTGGATATTTATATGTCTAATTTGTTTATGCCATATATCAATGTCTCTGATACTTGCCCCATCATGAGCAAACATAGCAGCATTCAATTCACGGATGTTCGCATCCAGTGTAGATATTCTGCCATGTCTATGGTCTTTAGCAACCAATGCATCCTCTATCGCCATACTCCTTTATATGAAAAGAAACCATCTCTATTAAATTGTATCTGCAAGTTCTGCTCAACCATCTAACCAATAGATAGCAGATTCTTGGTGATCGATGGAACATGCAATACATCATATAGCTGCTTTTTCGTGCCATCAAACGGCATAACCAAGGGAACAATTCCTATGTGTACTATGTCATGCTGCTAAGAATCAACTCTAGTACATACATAGCCATTAGCACTTGTTTTATCAAACCACTCACCATCCGGTGTCATGTAGTTTGAGGCACCAGAATCTATATACCAGACATTATCAAACTTTCCTTGATTGCTAATTTCCCTTATTGCTTACATAAGTCATAGCAAACAATCTCTCACTAGTCTCAGGTCTACATGACTAAAAGATGCATAATGACCTTGCTATCTACCCTTCTAATCAACCTGCTTCTTCCAATACTATTTTGCAATGTGGCCATGCTTTCCAAAGTAATGACAATATTTATCCTTGTTTGCATTTTTATGACTAGACCGAGTATGCCAAGATCCTCTACCCTTGGATTGAGATCTCCCCCTCGCACGGGAGTATCCACCACCTCTACCAACAAATCCCTGCTAACTCTGCCCATGCTGAGATGCATGCTTCTAGGTTCCCTTGCCATGGCTACAAGCTTTGCCATGATGATCACGACCTCTCTGATTTGAGTAAAAAGCTACAACTCTATTTTTAAGTGCTACCAGGGCTCATATTCAACTCTAATTTCACTTCTTCATGGATAAACAAAGATACTGATTCATTAAAGTTAGGCATTTCAATCTTGACTCAAATTGACATATCAAAGGACTTATATTCCGGCCCTAGACCATTCAAGGTCATAGCCACCAAATCCTCATCATCTACCTTAGTCCCAATGGATGCTAGTTGATCCACAATAGTCTTTATCTTAGTCACATAGTCTTGAATGGACCATCCTTTCTTGTCCATCGTGTTAAACTTCTACTTTAGCTATATTTATCTAGCACTAGTAGTGGTACCATAGTATCTCATCAGAATATCCCATACGTCCTTTGATGAGTTGCAATTCATTATTTACATAATGATAGCATAAAAAATACATAGGAATAGCCAATGTAATACCCTACGAGATCTCTCAATCTCCATGCTCAATGTGCCCTAAGCTCGTCAAGTGTTGCATTCCTATGTCGGGGAGTTTGGGCTCAGCCTTTGCATATGTAACCAAGTCCTAATAATCCTTGCTGATGAGAAAGTTCTCCATCCTAAACTTCTAGATAGCATAGTTTTTTTTATCGAGTTTCTCACCCACTATTTGAGTTATGTTAGCAGTCATGTCAGCATTTTCCATCTCTGCAACTCTATGTATTCATCGCAGTTTGAATTAGATAGTGCATGAATCCTTGCAGACCAAGTACACTTTGCACATGACGATTTCAATCCTCATATTTATGACAATAAGTTGACTATAAAAATCAATGATTTCTCAACTAAAAGACATGGCAAACATCTCCATACATATGTCATAGCAACCATGTTCAGTAGTATGCTAAGTAGGTTTCATTCTCTGCATGCAGGACATATATGTATATTCCCAAATACATTTACAAAAAACCTACAATTTCCACCAATAATTCTTTGTGCAAAATTGAAGCAACATTAGGCCAAAAACATCCTCAAATCACATCACACATGTGTCATGACTCGCAGGGAACAATCCATGATCACATAGGCATAAATGCTTGCTATAACTGTAATAGAATATTTTTAGCTAGTTGAGATATTTAAGAAGGTGAGTCGCAAAGATACATGGATGCCAAATGGAAATACACAAATGGTAAGAAGATTAAAACTGATACAACTTTAAGAGAACAACATGATAAAAATGCTAAAGACAAAAGTACCACAAATGATAATGAAGAACCACCCAAAAAGAAAGTTGATGATAATGATAAGCAAAGGTAGAAAAGTAAGAATAATCTCTAAACCTAGAAAATGAAAAATATGGGAGGCTTTATCAGATTCTAGGGTAGGTTTTGTCAATGTTGTAGGTGACAAAGATCCATAGTACCTCTTCATCTCATTAGAAGACACCATCTTTCTTCATAGGAAAGACAAAGAAATTTATGATACTAGTAGGATGTTTGTTATCATAGATTGTTCACTTCTTTCATCCCTCATATTTTTTCTTCTTACAAACATAGCAAGGTGTTTTAGAATGCACCCAAACTCTATGGTATGCACACACAACATGATAACTCTAAAATGTTTTTTCGTGAGCCATTAGGTTCAAATAGAGTCTTGCCTTCTCCCATCACCCTTTTGACCCAAAAGATGCAATGCATGCACTCACAAAAAGATACATTTGGAATGTCCATTTTTGGATTGTTGAGTTTGCATCATCTATTGTACTCAGTCATATACAAAGATTGTTAATCAAGTTGGAAATTCCCTATTGTGCATCATTGAGTCTAGGTCATCAAGATCCTTATTGCAGAAATTTGAGTTTTTCTGATGTGGAATACTTGTAAATGATACAAAATGTATTTTACTAGGACTTTACATTGTGCACTCACATAGCTAGCTAGATCAATTAGAAATCTGCATCATATAAAATACTTTTTGCACATTGAATAATATATTTGGATCCAACAGTGTCGTATTGCTGCGCATTCGAGGTGTGAAAACCACCCAAAAGTTGTGTGTGTGATTTGATACTTTGTACATACTTAGTCGTTATGTTTGCTCTTTCATTCTATGCGGAAAATATAGTGAAGAGGGTTTGGAGCAAGAGGAATTAATCAACAATGCTCTGGTTGACATGTATGCTAAATGTGACATGCTTGTAGAAGAACAGGGAGTTTTCGATAGATTGGTAACTCGAGATGCAATCTCATGGGCTACACTTATTTCAAGATATGCCGATTATGGGCTTTATGAAGAAGCATTGAGTCACTTTCAAGAGATGCAATTGGAAGGTGTGTGTCCAGATGCAGTCTCGTGGAATGTCATGCGGTAATGCAACAGCTTTGGAAATTGGGCAGAAGATACATGCTCAAGTTCTCAAGGCTGCACCCAGCAACATTGAAGTTGATCTGGCTGCAGGTCTTATTGACATGTATGGTAAATGTGGAAGCATGGATGATGCTCAGAGTGTGTTTGATGGGATGTCTAAACAGGACTTGGTAATGTGGAATGCACTGATTACTGGTTATGCTCACCTAGGTGAGAGTGAAGCTGTCTTCCTTATGTTAGAGAGAATGAGGGAAGACAATATTCAACCGGATGGAGTTACATCTCTTAATATGCTTACTGTGTGCAGTCATATGGGTCTTGTGGACCAGGGTCAGAAATATTTTGAGCTGATGAGTAGCCGGTATGGCATTGGTCCAAGTATTAAGCATCAGAATTGCTTAGTTGATCTGCTTGGCCGTGTTGGCCAGCTAGACGAGGCTGTTGTATCAGTAGAAAATATGCCTTCTAAACCTGATGATGTGGTGTGGACCACTGTGTTGGGTGCATGTCAAAAGTGGGGTGATGTAGGGATCGGAAAAGAGGTATTTGGACCACTGCTGTATATAGGTGAGATAGTTTGAAAAGGTCTTGATAGAGGGCAAAAAAGATCTTGAAGGTAACAACGGGAGTTTTGAAATGCATAAATAGATGCCTGTGCAACAGCTTTACTTTTTCTCTTGTATGTTGTGAATAAAATTGCAGAGGGATGCATTGTTTGTTCAAGATTATCCTCACCATTTGCAGGTATACACATCTGGTAGCAAACCTGGGAAACCTCAATTGGGAGTGGCTGGGACCGCTTTTGTAAAAAAAGAGGAACCTAAAGGAAAGAAAAAGAAAGGATCGAAAACGATGGAAAAAAAAGCAGGATCGATTGTGGCGGAAGGAAACGACGAAGAGGCGACGGCTCAGAAAAAAAAAATCAGGCAATAACAGTCAGGAGATTCATGGGAGGGGGTGCTTTTCTGATTCTGGGAGGAAGAACCAATAGGGAATTCATCGGAGGAGCGGAAGAAGTTCGAGCTCAGGGTGACAATTCAAGGTTCAGACTGAAGGGAACGAAATCGTTGTGTTGACAAGGATGACGCAACGGAAGGGAAGGAATTGATAATGTGAAAGGTTACGACCAGAAAGACAGAAGGACGAGAGGATGAAGGAATGAGTGGACGACATCATCTCGTGTCTTATGTTGTGTGGCCAAAAAACTTCATTACGTTGAAGAAAACGGAGATAGAGGGAATGTTTTTCTCAGTCCGACGAGGGGGGGATCGATTCAGCGACAGCGACTGTTGCTCCTATTTTTTTGGGAATTCCGGTGACATATGGCAGGCCAACATGGATGTGCATTGAACAATGTTTGTCCTGAATCCTTGCGAGACAGTTTAATTGACAATTGCCTTCATCGACATATAGCAGGCCAACATGGATGTGGTGTAGAGACGCCATGATCACAAACACCTATCTGAACTGAAGTCTGCAATTCAGGCATTCACCTACAGCAACACGACAATTCTAGTGATTCAGCATTCGTTAGAGCTATAGTCAGAGCTCTATTTCTGCACAAGCACAGGTTCAGTTTTTAAACCAGACAAGAAGCTTTACTTCCCATATGAACTAGGAAAACAGGCCACAAGTGCTGTGAGGATCAAAAATGTCAGCCGCTCACCGATTGCTTTCAAATTCCAAACAACAGCTCCAAAGAGCTGTTTTATGCGACCTCCTAGCGGTGTTCTTTCACCTGGGAAATCTATAGTTACAACGATTGTAAAATTCATTCAGCATGCTGATTGAGTGCATAGAAAGCAGATCGGAGATAAGTTTAAGATTGTCAGCTTAAAGATGGTTGAAGGAGTTGAATTCTCTCCCGAAATTTTTGATGAGCAGAAGGACCTTGTAGTTGTAGAACAAATCTTATGTGTTAGATTCCTCGATCTCGATTATCCTACTTCTGAAATTGAGAAGCTAAAAACTGAAATTTTTGTCTGTAGATGATAACCAGATTTGTATTATTGAAGGATGAATTCTATGCTCAGCTGAAACCTTGCTTTTGGTCATATCATTGCTGCATAGATGAGGTCTTGTTGGGAGTTTGGCGGATCTATTACAACATACAAATCCTCTCATCTTGCTTATATGTATGATTGATCTTCTATCCTGAAATTAGTTAAGGTCCTCTGTGGTTGCGACATTGCTTTCACAAACCCTTCGACATCTTTTGTGAACCGGACGTGAAAGCGTCGTAGAAATTTCAGGATGGGAGATACTTCAGCCTCTTCTACAATTCCAGCTGCGTCTACTTCAGCTCCATCAATGACTGCTGCGTCAAGTACTTCAACAGAGGATCTAAAGCAGATTTTGCAAAATATATCCATGTATATGCAGTTCAAAATCAGCAGACACAATTGTATATGCAGCAACAACAACAATTGCATCAACAGCAGTTGTCTCAGCAAAGGCAACTCTATTCAGAGCAGGAGAATGCAAACAGCGCAACTAAGGCTATTGAAGCAGTTGAGAATGAGAAGAAGCTGTTTGATGGCCGTAATGTTTCAGCATATTTGAAGACATATGAGATCAAGATGGGGTTTTTTGGAGTCCCAGCTGGACTTATGAGTAAGTACTTCCTTCGTCTTGTCACACCCGCTTTGAGGGCAAAAGTGACTGATCTTTTTATTCAAAATACACATTGGCAAGATTTTAAGAAGGCCTTGAAAGAAGAATATTTCCTTGAGGACTTTGGTATGGCTACTCGGCGGTCATTCCGAGAGTGGGTCTACATGCCAAACAAAGGTCTAGCTGCTTCAGAGTTGATTCGAGAATTTGAAGAGAGGTATAGTCAGCTTGATGCCATTGAACAAAGAGCATTGGATGTTGAAAAAGTTGAGCTTTTCTTGCAAGCTGCAGATCCTGCTCTTCAAGAAGAATTGGGTGAGCTTCTTGAGGATCGCACGAAGCCTATGGGTCTTAAAACGGATTGGCAGGATGCTCAGGATGCAGTCTCGACTTTGACCAAGAGGAGGATATGGAAGACTTGCCTATAGAATGGTTTCATGACACCTACACCATCATCTGCTCCTATGCCTACTTCTATCCTTGTTATTTCTTCTCCTCCTCAGCCAGTTTCTTGGCCTATGCCAGTGCCTACTGTTTCCACTCCACCTATTCCTCCTGTTTCACGACTGATGCCTGCACCTTCTGCTCCAAAACCATCTGCTCCATCGGTGCCTACCTCTCTTGATGACATAATCAAAGGCATAACAGATTTGACACTGGAGTCAGTTAAAGCGGAGTTGGTGGGAAAATTGAAAGAGCAGTTTGCTTTGACTGCGCCTACTACTTCTTCTAGTGCTCCTGCTGCACCTAGGAGTGCTCCTAGTGCACCTAGGAGAGATCGGAGATGTATTTGGTGTGATAATACGGACCATCAGCATTGCAGGGATTGTGAATCTTTTTAGGATGCAAGGAGGAAGAATTTGGTATATTGGGGGCAAGATGGTAAGATTTGGTTGACTGAGACAGAAGCTCCACTTGCTACCAACTTTGGTAAAGGTGGAATGAAGAAGTTAGTGGATGACATGGTTGCGCGTACTTCTTATGTGACAGCTAGAGGTGAAGCTTCTGCATATGGAGTCCAGATTGAGAAGGGATCAGAGACTCAGTCAACACTATGGACTTATGCTATGGAGACTGCAAACAAGGGAAAAATTCAGCAAACTGTTTTGACTAGTGCAGGCTCTAGCATCAGATCAGAGACAGGTTGGGATTCGCCTGTTGACAGGTACTCTATTTATGCTTATTTGGCTAAGTATTAGGGAGCAGATGCACTTGTTGAGGAGAAGCGTAAGCGGGATGAAGAAAATACAAGTGTAGCTAAGAAGACTAGAGGGGGTGAGTTTGTTACTCCACCTACTGCAGGACCGTCTTCAAGACCAGGGCCAGATCGACAGATGGAAGATGCTCAAAAGAGAGAAAAGAGGCAAGAGCCTAGAGAGAGAAAGCATCCAGGGTTTAGATTGATGTCCGATATTGAGACATCTACAGACATGAAGAAAATCTTTAATGACAAGATACTTGGCAGTGAGGTGACTTTCACTATTTCTGAGGTTTTGGGCATCTCAAAAAGAGAGTTTCAGGATCAGTTTCAGGAGGTCCTGAAGAGGAAAAGACATGTATTGTCTACCACTGATACACAGGGAGTTTTGATTGGGGAGTTGGATGAGGATGAGGATGAGGTTATGGTTGAGAATGCTTTTGTTTTTCCGCAGGTAGAGAAGAGGGTTCAGCCTATGCGTTATGCTGAAATTGATGAGCCTATCTTGATACCATGTAGTCACTTTTCGCGGAGCCATTGGGCTAGGGCAACTACAGAGACGATGGTAAAGATTGGAGAGAAACAGGTGCCTTATGTTGCATTGGTGGATCATGGTTCTGAGATTAATCTCATAGTTCGTGGAGTTTATGAGAGTAATAGATGGCCTATGGATGTAGAGCATGGGTGGCGTATGAGAGCCGCCAATAACACTGCAGGTGATTTGTATGCTGCCTGTCCTAGTGTCAAGGTTTCTATTGGCGATGTAGAGGAGGATTTTCATTTCTTTGTGCAGGATTCATGCTCTTATCCCATAATTCTTGGACAGTCATTCATCACAGAGATGCGCATGGAAACAAAGGTAATGGACGATGGATCTGCTTATGCACGGATTCACAGTAAAGATGGCATGAGAGCAGTTCAGTTTATGACTGTATGTGTGAACCATGTTAGAAACAGGGATACTCTCAGAGATGCACCTTTGCCCACTGTGAGGGATTCGGGTTTTCATTAGGTACCGCCGTTTCGCGAGACGACGGTGGTACAGAGCAGAGGAGATTGGAGTTCTCGACTCCTGGCAGCAGTATTTTCTCCTCCGGTTTTGTTGGGATTTCAGCAAATAGTTCGATGAGCTATCAGAAGACTTCTAGGTTGCCTAGAGCTGCCATGCAGTATATATGCAGGAAGGAGAAAATTTTGAAAAATGCAGGAATTTTGGAGGATGATGAGCACATAGATGGGATGTATGACAGTATGATTTGTACAGATACGATGGAAGAGATGGAAGATATACTGAAAACTGATATGCAGAATTGTCACAGTAATGTATTAGTGTAGTCCCTGGACATGTTTCATGAAATTGCAGATTTTGTGTCACAGATTGAGTCAGAGGCTGAGGTAACTCAGCAAAGAGTGTTGAGTGCTGAAGAAATTCAGCAAACAGAGTTTCCAGCTGGTTATGATCAGCTTTCAGAGACACAGAGGGCTGAAAACTTTCAGCCAACAGAGTTTACTGCTGAAGTATTTCAGCATCCAGAGTTTAGGGCTGTTTCTATGCAGTCCATAGAGCAGAGGGCTGAGGATATTCAACCATTGAAGTGCAGAATTGCTGATTTACAGCAAGATTTGAGTAATGCAAAAAAGCATAATGAAGCCAGGGTTGACACGAAATACAAAACTGTGGATAAGAAGGTGAAGCCGGTTGCTGTACCGCTTCCACCTGACAGTGATCAGCAAATAGAGAGGGCTGCTAAACAGCCAATTTTGAGGAATCCGGAGCATATTGGTCATAAATTTTCAGCAGAGACTCTTGCTGAATTGAAAATTGGAAATGGTGATTTCTTGCTACCCATAGAGAAGCAATGCTTTCAGGAGATGCTTGAGCGACATGGAAGGGGATTTACTTTTTTCTCGCATGAGATTGGATGTGTGAATCCTGATATTGTTGCTCCTATGGTCATTTTTACTATTCCTCATATTCCATGGAATCTCCGACCTATTCCAGTGCCTAAGGCACACTTGCCAAATCTGATTGATTTATTGAATGAGAAAATCAAGATGGGAATCCTTGAGCCTTCATCTGCACCATACTCAAACAGGTGGTTTACAGTTCCAAAGAAGAATGGTACTCTCCGATTTATTCAGGACATGCAGCCAATGAACAGAGTCACTATCAGGAATGTTGGTATAGGTCCAGTTGTGGATGAGTTTGCAGAAGCATTTGCTGAACGTGCCATCTATTCTTTAGGTGATTTGTATTCAGGATATGATCAGTTTCAGCTGGCTTTGGAAAGCAGGGACATACCCATCATGAGAACTCCTATTGGGCTTGTCAGGATGTGTACCTTGCCTCAAGGTGCCATAATTCTATTGCGCATATGATGAATGCCATGCATAAGGTTCTTCGTGATTATATACCTCAGCTTACTATGCCTTTCTTGGATGATGTGCCCATTAAGGGGTGTGCAGAAGAAGAGAAAAATGAGAGTCTAAATGAGCAGGGATGCAGATCCTTTGTGGCTGATCATATTTCAGCATGTGAGAAGATTTTGGCCAGGTTAGAAGAAGTGAACTTGACACTTTCAGGGCAAAAATCTGTTTTTGGAGTGAATGAGGTTGTCATTGTTGGACATATGTGTGGATATTATGGCAGGAAACCCTCACCTGATAAGGTGAATACTATAGGCAAGATTGCGGAGTATTGTTCTACCACTTCAGAGGTACGGAGATTCATTGGAGCTTGTGTATTTTATATGATTTGGATACCTCATTTTGCACACATAGCAGATTGTTTATATCAGCTGCTTCGAAAGGGGCAGAAATTCTATTGGGATGAGAGCCACACTAGAGCTATGCGGAAATTGAAGAAGTTATTGCAGAATGCTCCTACTCTCAGGAAAGCGGATTATAATTGTGGAAGGCCTATTGTATTGACAGTTGACACTAGTCCAATTGGCATAGGTTGGGTTGTGGGTCAAGATGATGCAGATGGAAATAGGTATGCTATTCGGTTTGGGGCGAAAGTCCTAAATGAGAGACAGAGGAGATATCCGCAAATCAAGAGGGAGCTATTGGGGATTGTTACGGCTCTCAAATGTGACAAGGAGTACTTTATTGGAGCTTCAGTTGTGGTAGAGACAGATTGCTTGCCATTGATTGGTATGATCATGAGTTGCTCTACTCCGGATATAGCCATGTTGAGATGGATTGCATACATCAAGTCATTAAATCCGAAATTTAAACACATAGCAGGGAAGGATAATCCAGTGGCAGATATGTTGTCTAGAGCCAGATATGATGATGAGGAGACTCTACTTGCAGAAGAGGATGATGCAGAAATTTCAGCCACTATGGTTGATCATGTTTGTCATGTCTATGATATTGTGGCTTTCATAGAAGAACTCTATGTTGGAGATTGGTTGCAGATTGGCAGGTACCTTAGTGCACTAAGCAAAAGAGATGAATGGACAGATGAAGAGTTCAAGAAGATCAGAAGGAAAGCCTATGGTTATTTTCTTAAGGACAGATTTCTTTGGAAGCATCCGAAGAAAAGAGGCAGATTACCTTTGCGGGTTGTCTGCGATAGAGAGACACAGTTACAGGTGATGAGGGAGTTTCATGAGAGTCATTGGGCTGGTCATAGAGGAGTGTGGGCTACTTATGAGAAAATCAAGGAGAAATATTGGTGGAAAGGCATGTATAGAGATGTTTCTCACTTTGTTGAGACTTGCAGAGACTGCTAGATGTATTCGGTAGTGCGTCATCGAGATGAGCTTCATCCGACCTATCCGCTATGCATTCATTATAAATGGGTAGTTGATTTGGTTACTATGCCTATGGGTCTATGGCAGATGAGGTATATTGTTTTGGCTAGAGAGGATCTTACCAATCATGTTGAGGGCAGATCTTTGAGAACAAAGACCACTAGTGCAGTGTGTAAGTTCTTATCGGAGGAAATTTTTTGCAGGTATGGTTGTGTGGGTAAGATCACTGCGGATCGCGGTGAATTGGATGCAGATGAAGCTAGGGAGTTTTTCTCTCAGCTAGGAATCAAGTTGGCTCTAACCACAGCATACAATCCAGAGGGAAATGGGAAGAGTGAAAGAGGGCATCCGCCGATAGTGAAAGCATTAGCCAAAGCATGCAGAGGACGGATTGGAGAATGGCTGAGACTTCTACCATTTGCTTTATGGGCTGATCGTACGACTCACAGTGTTATCACAGGATATATGCCTGCAGAGTTGATGTATGGTCAGAAACCTGTTATGCCGACTGAGACTTGTGCTTTGACTTGGTCAGTTTTACCTTGGCAGGAGGATTTGACGAGAGAAGAGCTCTTAGCTCTTCGGATTCGACAGTTGGAGAGGAGACCAAAGGATATTCAGCTAGCTATTGACAGGTTGAAGGTTGCTAGACTAAGAAATAAGGATAGGTTTGACAGCAGGCATCGCTTGCGGCCTAGAGCAATAGAAGAGGAAGATTGGGTATTGGTCTTTGATACCAGCCTTGAAAATCAGCATACTGCACTTCGGAAGATGGTGAAAAGATGGTTTGGGCCGTACATAGTCAGACATGTCTTTGATAATGCAACATATGAGCTGACAGAATTGGATGGGACAGTGCTTAGAGTGCCTATTGCTGGAAAAAGAATCAAGATTTTCAAGAAAAGAGATGATGAAGATTATGCATTGGAAGAATTTGCAAGAGAAGAACAACGAGAAGAAACTTCAATGGAAGAGACAAATGATATGACAGATAATCTTGTTGATATACCGAAAATGCATAATGAAGAGATTGATCTGTTTGTGGAACTTGATGATAATGATCATGGGTAGTTGGCCCATCCGGAGGATGCGTAGGATTAGAGGGGGTGGATGTCGTATTGCTGCGCATTCGAGGTGTGAAAACCACCCAAAAGTTGTGTGTGTGATTTGATACTTTGTACATACTTAGTCGTTATGTTTGCTCTTTCATTCTATGCGGAAAATATAGTGAAGAGGGTTTGGAGCAAGAGGAATTAATCAACAATGCTCTGGTTGAGATGTATGCTAAATGTGACATGCTTGTAGAAGAACAGGGAGTTTTTGATAGATTGGTAACTCGAGATGCAATCTCATGGGCTACACTTATTTCAAGATATGCCGATTATGGGCTTTATGAAGAAGCATTGAGTCACTTTCAAGAGATGCAGTTGGAAGGTGTGTATCCAGATGCAGTCTCGTGGAATGTCATAATCATGGGTTATGCTGAGCAAGGAGAGTGTGATAAAGTGTGCAAACTTGTTTCCAAAATGCAAGAACAGGGCCACTTACCTGACAGCACAATTCTTGTCTCAATGTTGAAAGCTTGCGGTAATGCAGCAGCTTTGGAAATTGGGAAGAAGATACATGCTCAAGTTCTCAAGGCTGCACCCAGCAACATTGAAGTTGATCTGGCTGCAGGTCTTATTGACATGTATGGTAAATGTGGAAGCATGGATGATGCTCAGAGTGTGTTTGATGGGATGTCGAAACAAGACTTGGTAATGTGGAATGCATTGATTACTGGTTATGCTCACCTACGTGAGAGTGAAGCTGTCTTCCTTATGTTAGAGAGAATGAGGGAAGACAATATTCAACCGGATGGAGTTACATCTCTTAATATGCTTACTGTGTGCAGTCATATGGGTCTTGTGGACCAGGGTCAGAAATATTTTGAGCTGATGAGTAGCCGGTATGGCATTGGTCCAAGTATTAAGCATCAGAATTGCTTAGTTGATCTGCTTGGCCGTGTTGGCCAGCTAGACGAGGCTGTTGTATCAGTAGAAAATATGCCTTCTAAACCTGATGACGTGGTGTGGAGCACTGTGTTGGGTGCATGTCAAAAGTGGGGTGATGTAGGGATCAGAAAACAGGTATTTGGACCACTGTTGTATATAGGTGAGACAATTTGAAAAGGTCTTCACAGAGGGCACAAAAGATCTTGAAGGTAACAACAGGAGTTTTGAAATGCATAAACAGATGCCTGTGCAACAGCTTTACTTTTTCTCTTGTATGTTGTGAATAAAATTGCAGAGGGATGCATTGTTTGTTCAAGATTATCCTCACCATTTGCTAGTATACACATCTGGTAGCAAACCTGGGAAACCTCAATTGGAAGTGGCTAGGACCGCTTTTCTAAAAAAAGAGGAACCTAAAGGAAAGCAAAAGAAAGGATCAAAAACGATGGAAAAAAAAAGCAGGATCGACTGTGGCGGAAGGAAATGATGAAGAGGCGACGGCTCAGAAAAAAAAAACAGCCAATAACAGTCAGGAGATTCATGGGAGGGGGTGCTTTTCTGATTTTGGGAGGAAGAACCAATAGGGAATTCATCGGAGGAGCGGAAGAAGTTCGAGCTTAGGGTGACAATTCAAGGTTCAGACTGAAGGGAACAAAATCGTTGTGTTGACAAGGATGACGCAACGGAAGGGAAGGAATTGATAATGTGAAAGGTTACGACCAGAAAGACAGAAGACGAGAGGATGAAGGAATGAGTGGACGACATCATCTCGTGTCTTATGTTGTGTGGCCAAAAAACTTCATTACGTTGAAGAAAACGGAGATAGAGGGAATGTTTTTCTCAGTCGACGAGGGGGGGGTCGATTCAGCGACAACGACTGTTGCTCCTATTTTTTTGGGAATTCCGGTGACATATGGTAGGCCAACATGGATGTGCATTGAACAGTGTTTGTCCTGAATCCTTGCGAGACAGTTTAATTGACAATTGCCTTCATCGACATATAGCAGGCCAACATGGACGTGGTGCAGAGACGCCATGATCACAAACACCTATCTGAACTGAAGTCTGCAATTCAGGCATTCACCTACAGCAACATGACAATTCTAGTGATTCAGCATTCGTTAGAGCTGTAGTCAGAGCTCTGTTTCTGCACAAGCACAGGTTCAGTTTTTAAACCAGACAAGAAGCTTTACTTCCCATATGAACCAGGAAAACAGGCCACAAGTGCTGTGAGGATCAAAAATGTCAGCCACTCACCGATTGCTTTCAAATTCCAAACAACAGCTCCAAAGAGCTGTTTTATGCGACCTCCTAGCGGTGTTCTTTCACCTGGGAAATCTATCATTACAACGATTGTAAAATTCATCTAGCATGCTAATTGAGTGCACAGAAAGCAGATCAGAGATAAGTTTAAGATTGTCAGCTTAAAGATGGTTGAAGGAGTTGAATTCTCTCCCGAAATTTTTGATGAGCAGAAGGACCTTGTAGTTGTAGAACAAATCTTATGTGTTAGATTCCTCGATCCCAATTATCCTACTTCTGAACTTGAGAAGCTAAAAACTGAAATTTCTGTCTGTAGATGATAACCAGATTTGTATTATTGAAGGATGAATTCTATGCTCAGCTGAAACCTTGCTTTTGGTCATATCATTGCTACATAGATGAGGTCTTGTTGGGAGTTTGGCGGATCTATTACAACATACAAATCCTCTCATCTTGCTTATATGTATGATTGATCTTCTATCCTGAAATTAGTCAAGGTCCTATGTAGTTGCGACATTGCTTTCACAAACCCTTCGACAACGGTGCGCAAAAAGACTGTGCATCAACTTTGGAATCCCCCCTTGCATATCATTGAGTCTAAGTCAATTTTCTTTTCTTTGCAATTTTTCTTAATCAAGTTCCTATTCAATCGTGTCTAGATGTTTGATGCCAACCTCCTAGCTAATAAGATCAACAAGGTTTATGTTGTTGATCCCCTTATCTCCACAAAAGCAAATTCAAACTCAACTTAATTCTTTCTACAATAGATAAAGTCAAATGATCTCTAATTTGTAATCATTCCATATCATGAGGGGTATATTCTTGTCCATTAAATTCTCATTCAAAAAAAATATTTACTATTTGCTTCGATGTATCATGCTCAAGTACGTTTTAATATGTAGTTCACACTAGAGCATGCCAATTTTGGACCTCAAATTCAAGAAAATTCTTCTTATAAATTCTCCCCATGGTTCCCATGGGGATTTTAGATTGTAATTATGAATTGAATTTTCTACTACTAGTGTTTTCCATGTGAACTTGTACTAACTATCACAAGCATACCAAATAAGTTTTCCAAAAGAATTTTCCTTGCCATTAAGGATACATTTCCAATGCTTAAAAGAGATGAAGAGGTTTTGTTTATAGCTTGCAAATCCCACACTAGCCTAACACCTCATCTTGTGGATGGAGGGTTATTGCAAACTCATGGATATTTCCTCAAGCAAAGTTTCTTGAAAATAAATCAATAACTCCCTCCTAACCGAGCCTCCTCAAACTTCAAAGAATACCTAGAGATAGTAAGAAAGGTTCATCCAAGAAAGGAGATTAAACAAAGAAGACAACCAGTTCAATGAAGTCAATTCCAGTCAAGAAACCAATGACAACCAAGAAGCCATTTGCAACCAAGAAGCCAACTCTTAAGAAGACACTAGTAGAGCCAAGAAGCCAGCTACTAAGAAGCCACTAGTAGAGCCAAGAAGCCAGCTACTAAGAAGCCACCAGTAGAGCCAAGAAGTTACTTGTAACAAGCATCTATAATCAAGAATAAGAAGCTTGCATCTAACAAGGGTAAAAAAACAATTCAAGAAATAGTTGGAGCAACCAAGCAAAGAGACAACCAAAAATAGAAACTTGGTTATGACATTGGCTTGACGCCACCATAAATTTTCCCATATGCACCACCATAAAGGGAAAGTGGAGCTCAAGAAATCCAAAGTGCATGTGCAGCCTCCCAAAATGTCCCATTGAAGTCCTCACAAAGGAATAGTGGACCTCAAGATTCCCCCAAAAGATCCCCTAGTTAACCCAGTAGGCTACCAAAGTCTAGGACATCTACTTAGAAACCTTGGAATATCAAGCTAACGATGAATCAAACAAGGCCCTTGTAAATAAAAATTAATCTTTCTATTCATAAAAAATCAATAATTGATCATTTTTGGTAATTTATTAAAGATCTCTTATTATCTTTAGAAATCTTAGTTTTCACAATTCTTTTTATTTCATTCCAAGCATGCTACTCTTCTATGAACTTAGGCACATAAAAGGAAAATTGAAAAAAAATATAAAAGTAATAAGGTCAATTATTTGAAAATATTTTAGTGCTCTTGGGGTAGTTGAAAACATGTATATGCTTTTTTGGACATTCTTCCAATCAATTTACCACTTATTTCAAATTGAGATATTGTATGCATTGCTGCCAATAAACTTTGCATTGCTTCTCTTATATTTTTCTATGTCCATGTCTTGTTTATTGACAAACATATTTGATCCTCGTCATCCAAGTAGACATTCATTATAAAGTTATCCTTGCTTTCCTCAAAGTCCAAAGGTATCCACCTTTTATCTTTTTCCTTCTTCTATATTGGAAAGACAAATGTAGTGTTTACTTTGGAATGTTGTATGACAAGGTATCAAGTTCCTCCAAACATTTTGTAGACAAACAAATCATCCTTGTCTTCTTTTTCAACTAACAATAAATTTTCTATGAGAACTTTACTTACTGTATTGGATAATATTCTCCTAGCCAACCACTTTTTTCGTTGTCATGTGCAAACCTATTCCTTGAAATATTGATCCAAAAAATGAAGTGGGATGAAGCTATATAACCTGACTCTCCTTGATATCCTCCTGCTCTTCATGGAATGTTGAATATCTTCAATAATCTTTAACTTGAAGCCTTGGATGATTCCATTGTCTGTAGGATTATCCCAATTTGTTAGTCCATTAAGTTCTAGTGAGGAAGCTCTTCCAATCTTTCAAATTTCTGTGCATTTGATGGAACAACATAAGATGCAAATACAATTTTTTTTAAATGAAAAATAAGGATGGGTGATCGGGGTAAATAAGGTTTTCAAACTCAACATGCATTACATTGAATGTACTTGTCAAGGACTCTAGTGGGCTGCCATTCCATGCTTGTTGAAGGAAACATATTTGCATAAACTAATACTTGCTCTTCAATCTCTAAAAAAATCATAATAACTAAAGTAAGCAATCCTACAAGAAGAAATAAATTGCATTGCTTTACAATGAGCTAGAAACTATTGTTGCATGGAAGGTCCCAATTGAAAATCCTTTTTAGTATACACATGTTGAATCCTTGCATACCATTTTTAATCCTGTATTTTGAACCCTATAATTTGTCTTTTCCAATGAAAGATCACGTTTTTTATTTTTTGTTAAATAATCTTGTGAGGACCTTTATAAGAGAAAAGCATTGTTATCCAATCCTGCAACTTGTATGTTGATGATTACCATAGATCATCCTCTCTTCTATTGTAGCACATACATGCATGTATGGAGTTAGATCATCATTTTAAAGTAGTACTAGAAAAAGAATCCATAGAAGATGAATGCTGAGGTATTGACAAGAAAGGAGGTTGAAATAGAATAGAAATATTGCAAAACTAAGTTTAGAGATGCTAGGATAAGTAAAATAATAATAGCTATGAGATGAAAGCATATAAAAAGAGTGAGAACTACAAAAAATTCTAAATAATTTATTTCTTTCAATTGAAATTGAAATTAATCTACTTTTATTATTTTGAGGCGGCTTCAAAATACCCTCCTTTTCAAAAAGTCACATCGAGGTGTTGAAAGTAAGGAAAAAGGACTCAAAAAACTAACATTGTCAAATGACAAATCAGCTCATTAGAATTTTTTCGTGAGGATAATTTTAGAGACCCATTTTCACATTTTTGTTGGTGTTAGAAGAAATTCGGAAAAATTAGTAGAGAGTCAAATGTTACATTGGACCACACATGGCAGTATCCCATTGGCTTATTCACTAATCCCATTGGAGCCCCAAGAGGAACACCAAGAAAACGGGGAATCTACTACAAGAAAATCTATCTTGTATCATCAAGAAACATCTTTTTCATATTTGATATCTCCACAACAAGAAAAAAGAACACCAAGAAAAAGAAATCTTCACACAACTTCATAGAAACAATTCTCCCACGGCTTTAACTTAAATCAAATTGATTATGCTCTTCATATTCTTCATAGAACTCATCAAAAATACCACAAAGACAAAAGAGAATACACCACTTTGAATGGAAATCATCACATAGTAATCTTCTTCAAAGGTTCCATAGCTTTCTCTCACAATCTCTCACTCATAGCTAGATACATTGTTTTGCATAGAATTGGCTATCTTTCACACACACACACACTCTCTCTCTCGCTCATACATTCTTTCTCTCAAATGTACAATGACATAATCGTGAATAATCATTCATAACCCTTCTTAGGACTTGGATACCCCTCCCAAGAGGTATGTCTGATATGAAAGGTCACTAGGAACACTACAGTGTCGTCTCTTGAGAGCTCACTATTGCCACTATCACTTCAGCCTTTACTTCAAGTCTTCAACAACTACTTCTTCAAGATGATTTGAACTTATACTCATCTCTTCCCAAGATTGGAAAACTTTCCCAAGCTACACATTCATCCCATATCACACTTATAGAGGCATACATAACATAACAAAAAAGAAATAGAGGCTCTACAAACGCTCTCAATAGAGGGTTTATAGAAGGCATAAAAAATCTTTTAGCTCACTTAAATCACTCAAACCCATCAAGAATCAATCAATAAGCTTCAAAAAGTCTCAATCTTCATCAATCATTACTCCAACCCCTCATACAGAAGGAAAACAGACTGTCCTCGGTGGCGACTTACAAATAAGAGAATATAAGTTCAAAATATAACCCATCTCGGTCTTCTTTAGTATCTTCAATAATACCATCGAAACATCACCCCAACTCATTATCTATATCTAATAAAGAATTGCAACGAAAGGAAAACACCTTTATCCATCATCTCAACTTAGAAATATAAAAGCATAATAAATTGTTAAAGGATATAAGAGGTTTGTTAGCTTCTACCATTATAAGCATCCATCCCATAAATAAAATCTCAAACCACCATTAATCAGCTTCATCTTCATTTTCAACTCCGCGCAAGAGGGAAAAAATACCACATATATACCATAAAACATATACACAACTCACATGGACACAAGACAATGTAGTCTAAATGGCACATGCTCCCAAAAACTGAAGAGCAAGGAGAAAGATTTTTATTAAAAAGGATCAATATATCCAAGAGAGTGTCCATAAGCTATGTAGGATGAAGATATTTTTTCTTGAACTTCATACTCAGCTTGAGACGTTCTAGACTCTTGCTCTCATCCACAAAGTGTAGAGGCACATTTTGAAGAAATTACAAGCAACACATCCTTTCCAACAGGATAATAACCTTGTAGGAAAAGCTTGTGCAAAATAATACAGAACATCCATTTGAGCAACAGTCACATCCTCATCTAGATTAATCATCAAGTTTGAAATGCTCTTTCTAGTATTCACGTGAGACAGCTGATGCATAAAAGCAAGATACTAGAAAAAATGAGACTCCAATCATACCGAAGTATCCTTAGAAGAAGCATGTGCTTTAGCAAACTATAGATAAGAGGTGGAAAATTGCACCAAAGTGTCCAAGAACCAGGAATGACAGGCTAATTAAACACTAGTCCTGTCAAAGAATCATTCAATGTCCACTGCTGTCAATGGAGAATATCACTATTATACCTACGAGTATTCATAACTGATTAGGAGGAATATTAATATAATTTGAAGGATATGGTAAAGGGATAATAGGAAAACAATGAAGAGGGGGATAAGATAAATCATAGAATGAAGATATTTGAAGGGATAATTAGGGTGGAAGAGAAGGGAAAGAAAGTACAAACTTTTGAAGGGATTTTGCTAGAAAAATAGAAGGAATAGGTTGAATAACAGAAGTAGTTTCAATAGGAGTAGGTGAGAATATAGGATTAGTAATAAATGGGCGTGTAGTTAAAACTAGAATGTGAGGGTAAACAACAGGGGTAAAAGATAAAAGAGGGTTATTATCTAGATTAGATTGGAGAATAGCAATATACAATGGTAATTGATAGGAGATTAAGGAATACGATAGGATATCATGAGGATCATAAGGATAAATGGAACAATGGAAATCAAAAGCTGAGAAGAAATCTTCATTGAATAAAGGATTGTTAGCAATATGGTTTAATAGTTGGGATCTCAAGGGCTAAATATTAAAATTGTGAAATACACTCCATTGACAACGGGGCTCTAGAACATTATCCTCCAAGGGAGGATGCCAAGAAAAGCCTTTACACCATAATGTCTGCTGATGACAAGTCTTCAAGCCATCAACCAAATTCATTTCAGCTGAATTGACATACATAACTACCTAGAAAATCACATCTCCTACATAAAAGTTCATATCCCCCTCCTCAGGGATGCACAAATCTCCTCGAAGATACATAAAAGATAATAGTTGAGCTTCATGAGAGATCAAGTCATCAACAAATCTATCAAATACTACTTTAAGTAAATCTAATGACCACATATTCTACCACCCATACTTTGGAGGTTCTAAATCCACATTACTCAAGGAAATATACAATGCAAAGTGTTTCTACTATTACTAAATCCAAAAAGATGGAGGTGACACCAATTCAACATAATGCACAAAATCCTCCTGGACACAATTCATGCGTTGTTGAAGGTGTTCTACCTTTGTAGAAAATCCATCACACAATTTAGCTTTTTGTTGTAAATGATCTAGTTCTTCCTTAGACAACAAAGAAGACAATATGGGGAGTGGAGGAGGAACAGAAAGAGTGGAAACTTTCTAATTAATTTCATTAATAAACTTCTTTTGCAACTCTACAGTCTCTTGAGAATGCTGCAATTGGCCCTCATAAGCTTGTGAGTTGATTCAATCATTTTCTCTAGGGCGGCATCCTTCTCTTTGGTTAAGGACACATTCACTTCCTCTAAAGTGGCAACCTTAACTTCCAATTCCTTAATCATGGCCTGTTGTGAATCCATCAAACCTGTAGCTATAGTCATTTGGGTATGGATATCACTCAAAGCAGTCTTTTCTGAAGCTAAATCTGCAAGAGCTTTGCTAAGCTGACTAGTCAAAGAATCCACCTTATCTTGCAATGAAGTATACACTCCCATATAAATGGTTTGAAGGCATGAAGTCATGGAAGTCTCCAAAGCATTCTGAACACCCGGAACTAGCTGTGATAGCATGGATCCAAAAACAATTGTTTGTAATGAAGGAGGAATCTATGGATCCAATTGTCCTTCCCTTTGTGCAACAAAAAGATTGGGACAAGAAAATAATGAAGAAAGGGATCTACCAAACACTTCAAGGGCCAGAATCTGTACCATCATAGGGATCGAAACAAGTAGAAGATCAAGAGGACCTTGTGTGTGGCACTTTTTTTGAATGAATCTGATAAGGGGTTCATCTGCTATATCTGAGTTGACTTTTGTAGGAGGAGAAGGAACAGGTGGAGGAGACTATTGTGGAAGGGGAATATGATCAGGCATTGGAATGCCACTTGGGGGAGGTACCAACTAAATGATTTTCTATAGAAAAACTCCATGGGATACATTACTGAGCTGACCTTTCGTGACTCGCTGAAAATGTTGATCCATCTTGGCCAATAGAAAGGTTGTCCAACAGAAAGGTTGATCCATCTTGGCCAACATAAAGATCCTAATAGAGGGTGTGAAGAGTTCTCTAGACAAACACTTTGAAGCACACTTGCCTAAACAAAAATGAGTCTTGGAGAAATTGGCACAATTTCTTCCATAATGGAGAGGTAATATGTGCCACAGATACTCCTGAACTAGCGATAACTTTTTATGCTACCAAAGGAGTAGAGCTTTCCTTCTGCAACAAGGCAAGGATTTCTATAGTGGATAATAATTGATACCACTAGGCACAGGTAAAGTTGCAAAAGGTAGGAACAAGGCTTCATTGACAATAACAAGGGATAGGCAAAATCAACAACCATAAACCAAGTCTAATTGCTTCTTATAAGTCTTTAGGAAAGAATGACTAAGCTTTGCATCCATTGGAGGGAACTTCAAGGCCACAAAAAGATGAAGGCCAGTCTTTCGAATACATTCAACATCCAAGAGAAGAGAATATTCATGAACCAGTAATGGTACATGTTGGATAACAAGTGGTGAGGGAGTGGAAGATGCTGATATTGACACCACACTAGAGTGTCCACACACATAAAACTAGGAAAAGAGGAAGGATTCCTGCAAAACCCATACATAACACCACTGAGATAGATAATAGGGGAAGGAAAAATAGCAATAACAACACATTGACTGGACTCAATGAGACTTCCCCCAAGGATCTCACATCCTACAAAAAATTCAACATGGCCTATGCACATGTGCATTCGAAATGTTCATGCGATGCATACATTCATGCATCCATCAACCCCATATTAGGCACTCAAAAGAAAATAAAATTTCACGCATTCTGTATCCTAGATACATAAAGAAATCAAGACTAAACCACCATAAACTCTGACCATCTCAATAAATATAGACAAACAAAATATCAATAAATATAGACTGACTAAATATTTATCTCTGACCAAGAAAAATCCCAATCCCCGTAAACATAAGGTGTATACCTAGGGTGCGGTGAAGTGGGTGAGTGAAAACTACACGATTTATTTTATTAGATGATCAATTAAGCACAGTTCTTTATTAAATTAATATGTTAATGCATGGTGAGTCGTTTGCATAGCTCAATCCCAACTTATATTGACTTGACTGGACTAGGGGTCTCTACAAATGCAATTCATTTTTAGAAAATTATATGATCTTTGTGCAAAGCTCATGCATGCGTGACTTTGGGGGCCTCATTATTAATTACAAATTAATTATTTGTATAGCATGTGTGCACGTGCACATGTGAAGGAATTTTAAGTTGCCAAATTAAGTGAGTTATGGTGCAATTGTGCTTGTGCAATGGTGGGGTTCCTTTTATAACGTAACAACTACTTCTTTTTAATTTAAAATTTAGGATGTGCATTCTGTTAATTTTTTGGGTGCAACGGTCGGTTAATTTTTATTACTATTACTTGTGTGTAACGATGCATGTGAAGTAGGGAAATAGGAAAACTTGGCAACGTGTGGACACTCGCAAGGACTGTCATGCAAAATCCCACTTGTAAACAATCCAAAAGTCAAGAAAATCCTTGTACATAACCAACAAGGCAACCAAGGAGTAGTTGGCCTCCCGAAAGTTACGAAGAACCAAATACTAATATAAAAAGAATGGAGACAAAAGAGGGTTTGGCGCTTGGGTATTTATGTGCTGAGTTTTTGTCGTGTTTCTTGTTTTTTTTTTTGGGGTTTTTTTTTCAATGGATTGTCACAACTGTGGCATTATGTGTGATAAGTTGGGTGTGGTTTTGTTGTTGTTTTTCCCTTTTGTTGATTTGGGTGCTTGTTTTTTTCTTTTTGTGAATAAAGAAAGAAAGAAATAAAATGAATGTGAGTACCCATATGGCAACAAATATTAGAAATATGAAAAGAATTGGGTGATTTTTTTAAAAAAAGTATAAAAATAACCTCTTCAAATAAATCATTTTGAGTATGTTTACTAATTTTTATGTAATTTTAACAAGTCACAATCATAATGCAAATGTAATTGTACTTTATGAATTTTCTTGATGTTTTTCAAAAATTTTAGGAAATTTCTATGACATAATAAAATTTTGTGAATTTTTTAAATGTTTTTAATAGTATAATAATTTTTTTCATTTTTTATTGACATTTTCCATTGATATGAAATATTATAAAATTTTCAAAATATTACAATTTTTTTCTATGATTTTTGGTTTTTTGTATTTTGTTTGAATTTCTATGGATTTTAGACAATTTTGTAAATATTTTTATGGTTTTTTTCGAAGATAAAAAATGCAAAAAATACGATACCCAATCACAAATGACGTGGATTGTGCGTGAACAATTACAAGCTTGACGCCCTCTTATGGGAGGTTATGTCCCAATCATGATAATATGAGGCAATTGTTATTATCAGAATTGAATAGAGGATGTGATTGGTAACTTCGACTTGGCAATTGGCTCTGGGGTAGTAGGGTGTGGACTTATGATGAGGTATCATGTACAGCTCTGTCAATTCTTCCATAATCTTGTTAAGGAAGTGAGTACCTCTATCACTTACGAGCTCGAGGGGATTGCCAAAAGGGGTGATGATGTTCTCATACAAGAACAGAGCCATGTTGTTGCCATCATCCTGCTTGAGAGCTTTGGCTTCACACCACTTTGTCACGTAGTCTGTATAGACCAAAATGTATATGTTATGTTTCCTTCAGGTCGGTGGATCAATAAGGCCCAGGAAGTCAATTCCCAACTTCTTGAATAGTTTTAGGGGAAGAATGGGTTGCAGTGGCATGTCGCTAGATTTGGTAGGCTTTCCCATTCTCTGACAAGCATCACAACATTTACAATAGTCATAAGCATCCTTATGAAGGGTCGGCCACCAATATCTTGCGAGTAAAGTATTTGTGGTTGTCGCTTCTCCTGCAAAGTGTCCAAGGCTAGTCATGGCATGCTTTCATCACTATTCCAATCTCTTCTCCTGCAACACATCTTTACAAGACTTTGTCTTTGTCTTTCTTGTAAAAAGCACCACCTAACAGGGTATAGGGGGATGATTCCAACAGAAGCTTCTTCTTCTCATGGCTCGGGATACCAGGGGGATATTGTTGGATTGCTAAGAGGTTGGCTATGTTTGCGTACCAAGGGGTAATAGTTTTGACTAGAAAAAGGAAAGCATCAGGAAGTTCTGGATCATCCTGCTCTTCTTCATCGCTTTGAGGGATTTGTGATAGATGATTAGCCAGGACATGGGAGCAACCAGGTATAGTAACCACTTCAAAGTCAAACTCCTGAAATAGAAGGAGCCATCTCATCTTTCTTCCCTTCACATCAGCCTTGTTCATCAAGGACATGACCTCATGATCCACGTAGAATTTGACATGTGTCGATAACAAGTAGTGTGTCGAAACTTCTCCAAAGGCGAACACCATTGCCAAGCACTCAAGCTCCATCGCTATATAGTTTCATTCCCAGTCACTAACCTTTTGCCTTGCATAATAGATGGGTTGATCTAACTTTGAGGGGCCCTTTTGGCATAAGACTGCACCTAGGCCTTTGATCGATGCATCAATGTGCACATGTAACTCCTTTGTCCAATCAAGAGGTTGCAAAATGGGTGCTTCAATCAGGCACTGCTTCAGGGTGTTGAATGCCTCGTCACAATCAGTGGTGGTCAATGTAAACTCTGCATCTTTCCTTAGGAGCTTATGCAGGGGGGCTGCCTTTGTTGCAAAGTGTGCAATAAACCTTCTATAATAGCCCAGATGGCTAAGGAATCCCCTCAATTGTTTGAGGCTAGATGGCACTATTAAGGCTGCAATCTTCTCAATCTTTGCAAGGTCCACTACTATCCCTTGTGCAGAGACAATGTGGCCCAGAAAGAACTCTTAAAGAGACTCCGAATATACATTTTTCAGGATTGAGAGAGATCCCATACTCTCGACATCTATCAAAGCAGTGCTCTAGGTGTCCCTAATGCTCATGAATTAGGCTGTAGACACAAAAGTCATCTAGGTACACCTCAATGAAGTCATGCAAGTGGTTTTGGAATGTGGCTATCATTACTCGTTGAAATGTGGCAGGAGCGTTATAGATCCCAAATGGCATCACTCTCTAAGCATAGGTTCACTATTCTATTGTGAAGGTTGTTTTGGGTTGACCTTCTTCTTCAATCTAGACTTGATTGTATCCATTGAATCTGTCTAAGAGGGAATAAAGCTCATGGCCTGCCACTATATCCAATAGTTGTTCTATAAAAGGAATAGGAAAATGATCCTTCTTAGTCTTGGAATTCAACTTTCGGAAGTCCACACATACTCGCAACTTCCTATTCTTATTGGGTACTACCACAATGGGAGAAACCATTCGCTATTGGCCCCACTAGATAGATAAACTCAGATTTAAGGAGCTTCAATAGTTCGGCCTTTACTAGGGATGAATAATTTGGATTCATGCACCTCTATCTTTGCCTCACCGACTTGGCATCAGGCTATCCTTCATATGTATTATCGAACTGCTATAACCCTACTTGATGAATTTGAGAGCATATCTCTTCAGCTGATTCCACGTTCTTGAAATTATTTTGCAAATTCACTAGCCAATTTTTCTTATGAAAGGACCTCTTCTTCAACTGTGGTCCGAGTCCGGATGTTGCTCTTGTTAATGAGACAACACCTGGTCGGTTGTGGGGAATGTTATCAGACTACACGTTATATGGCAGGTGATGGTTAATATGGGTAATGCGAAGAGTAGTTGAGACCCATCTACCACTATTATCTTGGACCTATAGATTGGCTAGACGACATGTTATGCATATGCCTCTTGCTATATATGTAGGAGGTATCGGTCACAATTTGATGCATTTAGTTCAGGGATGAGAGCCCTATTTTTCCCCTTGGAATAGAGCGTATTTTTGTATATTTGCCTTCTTCCAAGGAGGGATCTATATGAGATGGTTTGTTTGATTTCTTTAGGCCAAGAGGGCCCTATGTCTGTTTGGTGCAGGTACGTTTAATGGTTTGTTGTTTTAGTGATTTCATCATACAGGTTGATGAAGTCACTAGAAGGAGCCTTTGCTACGAAGGAGCTTCTTGTGGCCATTCCAGGTGGTTTTGTCCCCTTTCCAAGTTTTTTTTTTCCTTAAGCAAATAACAATACATGTGTAAGGGGGTACTTTTTGTTTGATGGGGACCAGTAATCAAGGCATGACGTCCAAGGTTTAGGTTTGATATGTCTGTGGGAGGTTTGAGTAGTCATTGCCTCCTACAAAGGCATTGTCAGGCACTAAAATACTTGTTTTAGAAGGGAGTTCTAGTGACCCTGTTGTTCTACTGACCTACTAGGTGGCCATTCTAGGAGGTCCTATTAGTGTGAGGTAGTTAGAGAAGCCTACTAAAATGATGATATAAAGAAGCAAAACCCTAAATATCTGAGAGAAAATCTATGAATACACGGAGGTGTGTAAAAAGGGGTCTAACCCCTATTAAAAAATATAGAAAAGGAAAGAAAAAAAAATCATTGAGCAGTTGTTTATCGCCTTGTGAAGGCCTGGTAGGTTCCTGGGGATGAGTCAACCTAGGGCCAATGCCTTGTCTTCCTAGGGGTGGCATCTAGCTGGAAAAATAAGAATAAGAGAAGGCTGGAGCAAAAATAAAAGTGAGTGTTAAAAAAGGATTAAGTGTCGCTTTGCGAGGGCTTGGTAGGTTCTTGGGTACCAAGACAAGACTTGAGGCCCATGCCGTGTTCTCTTGGGTCACTACGCTTAGCTCCCTCCTTTTTACATGCCCGAGTATGGAAAATAAGAGGCTAAAGGACCAATGTGCTAAAAGATAATATTTGTTGATCACGCTATAGGAGTCCTCGCCTAGTAGGAGCTCCTATAGTTGAGTTGTCATTAGGTAGGTAGTTCAGACCACCACTTAGGATGACCTCTTTGATAGTTCTTTTTAGCTTAGTTGTATTGGGGCAGTAGGTTAGTGACTAGCGTTAGGTTCTTATTAGATTATGCTAGGCCTATTCCTTGTGGATTTCATGTCTTGGTTTTGTCAGGGGGTAGGGTGTTGTGATGTGTTTTGTTGCTTATATTTTGTATCAATTTGATGCTCTTTATGATTGTGTATGTGCAGATTTTTGTGTGGGATTCGATGGGCTGAGTCCCCCTATCCCATGGTCGCCAATGACAGATGATTTTTTACACTGAGCAGTGCTTAAAAATAGCCAAAAAAACTGAATTTTAGGGGAAAAATAGACTTCCTTGAAGGCGACAGCTGCAATCAGTACGATTTTAAGCGGCAAGGCCCAAAAGTGCTTTAAAGACTCACTAGACGGTGATTGGTGAATTTGCATAATTTTGTGGCATGTTAGACGAGACTCTTGAAGATGCCCGGTAGTGGGGGACTTTGAGACAGACGCCCAAGAATTTTCAGATCGTAATTCGGACACCGAGTGTGGAAATGGGAGTGCCCGGGAGGCCAAGGGCCAAAGGGGCCAATTATAAATGGACTTTAGGAAACCCCAAAGGGTGTGACCCTTAGGGGATCCCTTTGGGGGGGCCCCAAATCAATTTTGGGGGAGCGGTGTTGGAGGGGTTTTTGTCGAAAGGTCGAATCCACCGGGGATCAGAAGTAGAAGGAAGTAGAGATAGGAGATAGAAGAGAAGATAGAGAATACCCAAGTGGTAAACACGGCAAAAACAAATCACAATGAATTGAATCAATATGTATTGAAAGAACCTGGAATCTTCACATTACTCAGAAGCAATCTCCAGGCATTAGTTCTCCTAGAGCTCCTTCGTAAACCAAAAACGTGGATCAGAAAAACCAGCTCTTTCTCTACTTCCCCGAATCCAAATCTGATGGCTCCGTTGGCTCTGAAAGGGGAGTGAAACCCCAGGACACCTCATGACACCTGGTCACAGATCTCCCAGATCACTTCTTCTTCTCCTTTCAGTTCAATTTGCAGTTTTCAGCCTGCTTACAACGATCGGGACACACACAATTTCGTCAATCTGTCATTTTTATGATAAATCTCCTAATTGGCTGAAAAAGCAATTAGCTTTTTGCATGCCATCCTAATCTAGAAGCCTTTTCTAACTTTTTTGGATTTTTACAATAAATAATATAAAAAATAGACTAAAATTATCCAAAAATCTAGTATTTTTAGATAATCCATGCAACTCACACTAGTACCAATGGCTCAGATCACATTGACTCTCTAGATCAATAGAGAAGTCGGATGATGATGTATTCCATACTTTTTCACACTGTGTCCTTATAACATCACGACATCCATCCCCTTTGAACCTACACATCCTCCGGTATGTGCCAAAATCCTAGTTTTCACCAAATTCTGAGCCCTCCTCATCCTCTGCAACCATATCCTTTACTTCTTATTCTTCCATATCTTCCTGACTAGCCCCTATATCATGGCCACTATTTTTTTCTTCCAATTCTACCAACTCATAGGCAGTAGATTCCCGCCTTTTGAATAATTTGATTCTTTTCCCTGCTACCAAAAATTTTATAGATGTCCCATCTAGCTCATTTAATGCATAAGTAGCATTATCAAACACATGTCTTACCACATAGGGTCCAAACCATCTTTTGGAAACTTTACACATGGCACCATGCTGGTTATCTAAACTGCTATCATAAACCAATACCCAATCCCCATCTTGTATGGTTCTTGGTCTTAGTCTATGTCTTTTGTCAAACCGTTTCTTGTTCTGTATCCTTGCTGCCCTTAACTTTGTAGTTGCTGCCTCTATGTCTTCTGACTTTCTTTCCAACTGTCTAATGCGTAAGGCCAACAACTCCTCTCAATTCAACTCCTCCTCCCAAGGTAACAAACTCCATGTGACTGTCATCTCTTCTATCGACATGATAGGTTTTTGACCATACATCAATTCTGCAGGCATATATCCTGTAACAGCACTATGAGTTGTTCTGTCAGCCCACAAAGCATAAGGGAGCAATCGTGGCCACTCTTTTATCTTCTCTCCATATGCTTTTGCCAATGCCTTCACAATAGGTGGATAATCTCTTTCACTTTTGCCATTCCTTCAGGGTTATAGGCTAAAGTTTAAGCAAGCTTTATCCCCAATCCTGCAAAGAAATATGAGCTTCATCTACATCCAACTCACCCCTATCTACTGTAATTTTTCCCACACAACCATATCGACAAAAGATCTCTTCTAAGAGAAAAGTAGATACGACATTTTTCATCTTAGTACGTAGAGCTCTCCCTTCTACTTGATTAGTCAAGTCTTCATAAGCAAGCACAAGATACCTCATTTTCCAAAGACCTGTAGGCATTGTGACCAAATCCACCACCCACTTAAAGTGAAGAGACAATGGATATGTGGGTTACAATCCATCCCGATGTCTCACAGTTGAATACATTTGACATGTCGTACATGTTTCCACAAAGTGAGCAACATCCTTATACATACCCTGCCACCAATATCTTTCTTTGATCTTTGTAAAAGTAATCCAAACACCTCTATGACCAGCCCACAAGCTTTCATGAAATTCTTGCATTACTTTTACTTGTGAAGCTCTGTCACCCAAAACTCGCAATGGCATACCCTGTTTCTTTTTAGCATGTTTCCATAAGTATCCATCTTTTAAGAAAAATCCATAGGCTTTCCTCTTGATCTTCTTAAACTCCTCATCTGACCATTCATCTCTCTTTATTAAGGTACTGAGATATTGACCAATTCTCAGCCACTCTCCTGCATATTTGTCCTCCAAAAACAATTCTACACAAGATGCAAAACATCTAAAGTGTCTTCTCTTTGTTGTCCAAGCTTCTTGAAATTCAGGGTTCAAAGATTTAATGTATGCAATCCACCGGAGCATAGCAATGTCCGGCGTAGCACAACTAGTAATCATACCCAATACTGGGCAACAATCAGTCTCAATGACTACATGAGCATCCATAAAATACTCCTTATCATATTTAAGGGCTGTCACAATTCCCCATAATTCTCTTTTAGCCTGTGGATATCTTCTCTATCGTTCAGTCAATAATTTAGCACCAAAGCGATTTGCATATCTTTGTCCTTCCTCATCATCTTGCCCAATTGCCCATCCAATCCCAATTGGGCTTGTATCAACAGTAATAATGATAGGCTTTCCATGTGAATAGTTAGCCTTTCTCAATGTAGAAGCTGTTGAGATGACAAGCTCAACACATGCAGACATTGATGATAGACCGCCTGGTTAAATAGGTCCACACGTCTACACTTAGCACGTCGGTGGTCATTATGACTCTCACATGGCCACTGACTCTCTACTTATTATATTCAGGTTGTTACACCAATTTACAGCTGGCATAGTTATAGCGCCAATCGACTAGTGTAGTTGGTTATGCATTGTTTGACTTAGTAGGCCACTTTTCTTTATGTTGTATCTTATCTATACTTTGTGTACATTGTAAAGTGTGTGGAAGAAGAAGAAGAAACCAGCAAGAAAACGTTTTGGCATCCATCTCTCTTCTTGTCTCTTGAGTGAGCTTCTCCTTGTGCATTCTGTGTGTGTTCAGCGCAGAATCTTGAGCAAGTCCTCCCACCACACGATTCTTGACATGGTATCAGAACCGCGCCACTGAGAGAGGCTGATTTGGAAGGCTGAAGTGAAGGAGAAGAAGCAAGGTTCGAGCAAGAAATCCACGGGTAAGAAGCTCTCCCATTCTTCCACTCTTTCTCTTGGATGGTGCCTATGGAGGCACCATAAGCAGGGTAGAGCAAAAATCTCAGATTGCAGTGAGATTTGGTGTGCGCGAAGAGCACTGTGTATTTTGCAGATAAGCTCTTTAGGGCCATGTCGCTGCTATTTTGGCCATCCGAGGTCATTTCAGGACCTGTTTTAGAGCCGCAAGGTTGCGGACAGTAATTTCAGGGTACATTGTGATTTTGGCTGTATTGACCGAAAGTGGGTGCGCAGCTTACAAATTGTGAATCTGTAATTTTTGAGGTGTTTGCAGGAAGAAAACATAAGGTTTATCTGCAAACAGGTTGTAGATTACATGTGCTATTGAGCAATCAGTGAAAAAGGTTGCTTGGTGTAGTGTTGTGCACCTGTTGTGAAAGATTGCAGAATATTTGCTTACTAATTGGTATCAGTTTTGTGATAATGGTAGAGAACAGTGGAAACCCCATCATTGAGAAATCACACATGAGGAAGGTTTTTAATGTATTCAGGCATCACAGACTCTTTGCTAAGGAGGAAAAATTCCATTTCATGCAGACTAAAGTGGAATAATTGGGACATATTGTCAGTGAAAAAGGGATCTAGGTTGACCCCAAGAAGGTACATTGTGTTAGATATTAACCAATACCTACTGCTACTACTTCGCTTTGAGGGTTTCTTGGTCTATCCTTATTTTATTGCCAATTCGACAAGCATTATGTGGCTATTGCAACTCCTGTGACTAATAGATTGAAGAAGGAAGCTTTCTTTTGGGATCCTCTTGTAAATAGTAGCTTCAACCAATTAAAGGAACTCTTGAATTTTGCTCCTATTCTAGTGTGCCTGGATTTTTTGAAGGAATTTACCATATAGTTTGATGCCAATGGTTGAGGCATAGGGGTTGTTTTGTTGCAAGAGCATGGAGTGATTGCCTTTGAAAGTTGCAAGATTACAGATAAGGAAGAGCTATGAATGTCTATGACCAAGAGATATTGGCTATCTTAGATGCAATAAAGAAATGGCACCATTATTTCTATGGCAGCTGGTTTTGAGTCAATGTGATCATATGGTCCTTAAGTATTTCCCCACTCAGTCCAATCTTACTCCTAAGCAGTGTAGGTAGGTAGCTATACTGCAAAATTATGATTTTGGCATCACTCATATGAGAGGCAAAGACAATGTAGTGGCTAATTCTCTTTCTCTTATATGTGGGCCTGTAAAGTTTCTGTTATGACTGAGCTACATAGCCTATCTTTTGGATGAAGAGCTCAGCTATATTTTTCAAAAATTACAACAAGGTCTTATGGAAGATAACCCACATTATCAGCTTAAAAATGGGCTAATCTAGTTAAATGGCAAGATTGTCATTCCTTCTACTTATTCTTTTACACGGAAAATTATGGAGAAGTTGCATTCTTTGCCTTTAGTTAGACACCTTGGAGTTTTCAAAACCTATGATAGAATCAATAAAAGCTTTCATTAGAAAGGACTATGAAAAGATGTCAAAGATTTTGTCATGAAGTGTGTGCCTTGTTAGTAGAATAAAGACAACACCCATAAGCCAGGTGGTTTGTTGTAACCATTACCTATTCCTACTGGCAAACGGATGCACATTACCATGGATCTCATTACTGGCTTGCCTACTACCAAAAAGTGATGGAATAGTATATATGTGGTGGTGGATAGACTCATCAAGGACACATTAGATTCCAACCAAGACCCAGTTTAGTGCTTCCCAAGTGGTCACTTAGTTTATGGAGCAGATTTTTAGATTATATGGATTATACTAGGCGATTGTTCATGACAGAGATTCAAAGTTCATGAGTAGCTTTTGATAGGTGGTATTCACATTCATGGCCACTAAGTTGGCTCTCTCTATAGCCTATTATCCACAAATTGATGGATAGACAAAAAGGATAAACAAGTGGTTGGAGACTTATCCTTTCCATTTCTATTATGATGTGCAGAATTCATGGAATTCTTGATTACACTTGGTTGAGTTTTCCTACAATAATTCCACTCATGCTAGTATTGGAGTTTCACCCTTTGAGGCTATGTATGGTTACAAGGTGCCCTTACCCATAGTCATCTTCAATGAAAGAATCAATCCTCATGGGAAATAAGAATAGGAAAAAATGCATACCCTTCTTCAGTAGTCTAAGATGAATCTTAGGAAAGCTCAAGACCAGAGATGATGATGTATGCAGATGAGAAGAGGTGACATTTAGAGTTCCAAGAATGAGAATTAGTTTTGTTGAAGATGTCCAAGTCTCAGTATTCTACTTTGAAGTATGGATCTAGTAGTAAGCTTGCTCATCGATTTTATGGGCCCTACAGGATCTTGAAGTCCATTGGAGACTTGGCATATAGATTAGAGATACCCTCTTCCACCAAGATTCATAATGTATTCCATGTTATTCAGCTCAAGCCTTCCTATGGTAATCATGTTGTTACACTTGATGAGCTACCACCTATTGATGAAGAATGTCTTATTTAGTATATCCCAGAGGCTATCATAGGGCAACATGAAAAGAAGCTTTGCTCTTGCTCCATCATTGAATATTTGATTCAGTGATGAGTTTTGCTACCTAAGGAAGCTTCTTGGAGGCCTGATTCTATACTAGATGAGTTTCCTTAACCATGGGACACATTGGTGGTGGTTGAAGCATACTCACTATGGAGCTAGTTTTGATGCAAACAAGGACCTAACAGTAGACCTCTTTAGAATAGTTTTTATTCTATCTAATTTTTCAAAATTATGCCACCTATATGTAGAGTCAAAGTACTCTTCAAGAACTACATTTTGACATGTGGCACGCTTTGTTTGGATACTTCTACCAGAAGTTATGACAGATTTGGTTCAGTAGGTTCTATTCTTGTAGCAAGCAGTCTACTTCATTTTGAGTACATCATTTGAAGAATTTAAGGCTCTAAGTACTTTTGAAGCACTCTTGATCGTGTATATAGCTGAGGCTTATGCTCATTTCTTCATTTGAGTCCATATGTCTTTAATCTTTCATTCATTTCCCTATTTGTATAGCTCAAAACAGAGTAGTACTCTATTCCATCCATCTTTTTCCAATTTTTGTAAGTTTTTTTTTTAGGACAAAAACCTTTGGGACAGGATGATTTATAAGAAGCTAGGAAGAATAGTGGTTTAGTGTAAAAATAATAGTAATACCATGTCACATTGGCATAGGTATAAAAGGAAGGGACATGTAAATTTTCTCATCTATTTGAAACATTAATACATTACTATCTCTCTCCTCATTACCTTGCTTACAGCTTTAATGGCTTTTCACCTCTATCTGTCTTTCTCTCTCTATTCCTAGTCTTTCTCTCTCCTCATCACTCTCTTTCTCTCTCTTATGCACTTATTCTCTCTCTTCTCTGCAGTCTTCTCCCTCCTCTTTCCCTCTCTCCTGTTCACTTCTTGATAAGAGAGAGAGAGAGAGAGAGAGAGAGAGAGAGTGAGTGTGTGTGTGTGTGTGTACATGCATGCGTGTGTGCGAAAATAATAAGAGGAAGGGAAAAGAAAAAGGTGTGTATATATATGGAGGGAGAGGAAGAAGGGACATTGATGATGGACCGCCTAGTTAGATGGGTCCACACGTCTACACTTAGCATGTCGAGGGTCATTATGACTCTCACATGGCCACTAACTCACTACTTATTATATTCAGGTTATTACACCTATTTACAACTAGCATAGTTATAGCGCCAGTCGACTAGTGTAGTCGGTTATGCATTGTTTGACTTAGTAGGCCACTTTCCTTTATGTTGTATCTTATCTATACTTTTTGTACATTGTAAAGTATGTGAAAGAAGAAGAAGAAATTAGCAAGAAAACGTTTTGGCATCCATCTCTCTTCTTGTCTCTTGAGTGAGCTTTTCCTTGTGCATTCTGTGTGTGTTCGGCGCAACATCTTGAGCAAGTCCCCCCACCACGTGATTCTTGACAGGAGCAGATTTTAAGAGTTGCTTCAATTTATTCAGTACTTTCTGATGCTTCCTTTCCCAATGAAATTTTTGACCTTTCCTTAGAAGCTGATAAAGAATATCGGCTACATGTGCAAAGTGAGGAATCCATATCAAATAGAACACATATGCACCCAAGAATCTACGCACCTCTGATACATTTGTGCATACATCTTGCATTCTATCAATCCCATCTATTTTTGCTGGTGATGGCCTTCGCCCATAAGGCCCACACATATGCCCAACAATCAAAACCTCTTCAAATCCAAAGACAGACTTTTGTCGAGAAAGAGTTAAATGCACCTCTTCTAGACGTATCAAAATCCTCTCACAATCCACAATATGATCTGCAACAAACTATTTGTATCCATAAGCATCCATCTCTTCATTCTTTTCATCCACTACACACCCTTTGATTGGAACATCATCCAAGAAGGGCATAGTCAATTGTGGTATAAAATCCATGAGTACCCTATTCATAGCATTTGTCATGTGTGCCACTGAGTTTGTTGCACCCTGTGGAAGAGTACACATCCATACTAACCCCAAAGGAGTCTTCATGGTTGTGATATCCCTGCTTTCAATTGCAAGCTGAAATTGATCATAACCCGAGTAAAGATCACCCAAAGAATAGATCGCTCTGCCTGCAAAAGCCTCTGCAAATTCATCAACCAGAGGACCTGCACCCACATTTCTTATGGTCACTTTATTGACCAATTGCATGTCTTGAATAAATCTCAAAGCCCCATTCTTTTTGGGCATAGTAAACCAATGATTTGAGTACGGGGCTAAAGAAAGCTCCAACATCTTCATGCACATCTTTTCATTTAGCAAATCCATCAGCTTTGGCAAGTAAGCTTTTGGCACTAGAAAGTTCCATGGCACATGTGGCACAGTAAATATGACCATAGAAGAGACAACATTTGGATCCACATAACCTATTTCACTTAACTGAAATGCAAATGCCTTCCCATGTCTAGCCACACAACCTATTTCACTTGACTGAAATGCAAATTCCTTCCCATGTCTAGCCAATATCTGCATAAAATAATTTCTCTCAGTAGGCAAAAGAAACCCTTCTGCACAAACTTTCAATTCCTGTAATGTTTCAGATGTAAAGTGATGACCTATATCTTTAGGATCTCATAAGCTTGGCCGTCTTGACACTTTTTCATACAAACCCTCACTCTCTGATGGAAGTGGCAAAGCAATTGGTTTCACCTTTTTGTCAGCTGTCTTATACTTTGTCTCCACAAGTGCTTCATCCCATTGTAATCCTTCCTGCTAAGAAAACAATGCTATAACATCATACATATCCAAAGAACATATTGACAACACTCTATTTTAAGCCTCATTTTCTACATGTATAGTTGCTGAAATTTCAGCCATAGTGTTAATAATATTCAGCCCATAAAAGATGCGTGAAATTCCATCATTTTCAGCTAACAGCCCCAATGATCTCAGTTTCTTAATAGCCCGTTTCATAGATATGCGTTCAGCCTTACACATAGCTTCCATAGACTTAAACCAACATGAACTGTTTGCTATAAACTGAGAATTACCAATAGAAAATACATGCTTCATTTCATCAAGATGTGAGTACACCCGCTAAACAGCACTACTGTAGCCCCACATTACGAAAATCCAGGCCTTTGAACTCCCTTGCATTTGGAACCAAAGGAGACTCTCGAAGCGTATTACGATTCCTAGGATGATTAACACAAACAATAAGAAATTGGACTGCTTTCCTCCCATCTTTGCTTCTAACTCTTGCATAAGCAGAACCATCATCAAGTACCTTTGTTTCCATACACACTCCTATAATATAGGGCTGTCCCAAAATCACTGCATATGAGGAAGTATCTTGCACAAAGAAGTGTTATCTTCCTGTACATCACCAATTGTCACTTTTACATTAGAACATGCAGCATAGAGCTCCCCTGAAGAATTATTTGCAGCCCTCATACGCCAACCATGATTAGTGTCCACAGGCCATGCACCATTTTCATACAATCCCCGCTCAATGACATTTATCTTAGACCCATGGTCAAGTAAAGCAACACAAGGAGTTTCACGCTCCCCTATTTTCACTACCATTTCAGTGGTAGCTCTAGCCCAATGATTTCTTGTGTAGTGACTTTGAGGAATAAATCCTAGAGTCTCTTCTCCATATTGTTGCATTTTCCTTACTCCACCATGCATATTGCTACAAGACGATGCATTTTCAGCCACTTTCTTCTCTTTTCCACATGTTGTCCCACTGATTACTAGCATCCTGCATAGATAATCTAGTACTTACCATGATTCTTGCTTTTCAGCCTGCACATGAGTGTCATGATCATCATCATCATCCAATGCATCACCACTAGATGCATACCAACTGCTCATTTCATCAAAGATGACATCCCTGCTCACTCTGAACTTACATGTGACAGGGTTATAATAGTGATACCCTTTCTGCTCTAAAGAGTATCCAATAAAGACACATTTTTCTGCCTTTGGATCAAGCTTCTTCCGTAGCTCATCTGACACATGAACATATGCAACACAGTCAAATACCTTCAAGTGCGATACATCAGGCTTCTTGCCAGTAAAGCATTCTTCAGGAGTCATCCCATGAACTGCAGCTGTGGGAGTTCTGTTCATAATATAAATAGCAGTATGAACAATCTCAGACCAAAAATGCTTAGGCATATTCTTTTCAGCCATCAAGGCACATGCAACTTCTGCAATATGCCTATTTTTCCTTTCTACAACCCCATTTTGTTGTGGGGTATACCTGCATGTGAACTGTCTCTTTATCCCATGAGACCTCAAAAAATCACTGAACTCATTCGAGAGGTACTCTCCCCTCCATCTGACCTCAAGCACTTTACTTTCAAGCCTGTTTCTCTTTCAACTGCAGCCTTGAAAGTTCTAAAGTGCTCAAATGCTTCACTCTTTTCCTTCATAAAATATACCCACAGCTTTCTAGAACAATCATCAATGAATGTGACAAAGTATGAACTGCCTCCAAGAGATACATTTTGTGTAGGCCCCCAAATATCTGTATGCATAACATCAAGGATATTTCTACTTACATCTCTATCATGTGAAAAGGGTTGTCTTGCCTGGTTACCAAACTGACATGCTTCATATACCTTATGAAATTTTGCAACTCTAAATGTAGGCAAACCTACCCTTTGGACTGCATTAATTTCAGCCTTTGTACATTTGCATGTCCAATGCGTTTGTGCCAAATTTCAATATCTGCAACAACATCTTTTCCTTTAGCATACATAGCAGCATTCATAGTAGGAATTCCAACGTCCAGAGTAAACATACGTCCAACTCTACTTCCCTTTGCAACCAACCTACACTTGTCATTGAAGTCTTCTACAAAGCAGCCCTTTGGATTAAATCTGACTTGCAGCCCTTGCTCTACCCTGACCAACTAACACTAAGTTCTTTGTAATAGATGGCACATGTAATACATCTGAAAGAATCTTTGTCTTACCATCATGCAAGGATACGAGAACTTTTCTAATATGTGAAATTGGGTGGCATGAATCATCACCCTTCTGCACATAACCTGTATTTTGCAAATCCTGCATCTCTCCAAACCATTGTGCATGGATGGTCATATGATTGGATGCACCTGAATCAACATACCAAACATCATCATGTGTTTCCTTTCCTGTAACAGCATTCAGCATGTGCTGCATAACAAAGAGACGTTCATTTTTGTCTTCATTCTGTCGTGAAGACAATGCATAGTTTGCTTGCTGCAACTTACCACTGTGAATATCATCTTTCTTAGTATAATATTGGGCTGCAATATGACCTGTTTTGCCATAGTAGTGACATAAAATACCAAAGTCTTTAGAACCATGTTCTTCCATCCACCTCTTCCTCTAAAGCTCCCCCTGCCTCTAAAGTTACCACGACCTCCTAAAACCTGCATATCGCCAAATTGCTGATTCAATTTGTTTTGCTGGTGGTCACTACCACGTCCTGTACCATGGCCTCTTGAAGAGAACCTGCCACGTCCCCTTCCTGAACTGGAGTAGAAAGCTTGGACCTGTTCACCACTTTTTTCAAATGTCTCACTCTGCATATTGATCTCTTCAGTGATGATCATAAGGGAGACCAACTCATCGAAATCTAGAAATGGCTTTCTGACATATACAGAAGTTACAAAATACTTCCAAGCCTTTTCATTGTTAAGTCCACCCAAGGTAGATGACACCGAATCATCATCATCGGGCATTGCATCAATCGCTGCCAAGGCATCTGCAATGCTCCTTACCTTCAATTGCATATTCATTGATAGACATCTTCCCTTTCTTCAATGTATTCAACTCTTGCTTGATTTGAATCTTTCATGCCTTTGTATTTACGGAAAAATACTTTCAAGTATGGTCCAAGCTGCATATGAATTCTCTGCATTTCTAATATGTCCCAGCATATTATTGTCAATTATTGCAAACAGCCAATACATGACCTTTTTGTCTTTTGCATTCTATTCCTTTCGTGCCTTTGTCTCTTCTGTAGTTGGAGGATCACTCACCTCTGGCTCCTTTTCTTGCCATCAAAGAAGACCAAGACAAACTAAAAGAGATCAGTAAGAAATGATAGAGTCCTTGATAAATCCTAAAAGTAGTCTTGATTTCATCACCCTCTTGCATTTATACAGATCTAATGATACACTGACCTCAAGTCAATCTTCATGTAGAATCTAGCCACCTTGAGCTTATCAAGTAAATCATCAATTCTGGGTACCTTTTCTTCACTATGATCTTATTAAGATCCCTATGTTCAATACACATCATCATTAAAGATCCATATTTCTTTTTAACTAATAAGACTGGAGATGCATAGGGTGAAGAACTAGGTTCAATGAATCACATTTCAAGAAGCTCCTTGATTTGCTTGGCTAATCCTTTATGCTCACACTTGGATAATGTATAGGCGGCTTATTCATTGGCTTTGAGATGGGCTCCAAATCAATTGGGTGATCTACTACTCTCTTGGGAAGCAATGAAATATGCACTTCAAACAAATCCTTGTACTATCAAGAAGAGCTTTCAAAGATGGAGGACTTGCTGAATTTCTGGACTGATCTTCAACCTCTTTATTCAAAACAAAGATTTGAGAGTGCCTCTTGTACTCCTTTTTGAGTTATTGAATGGTGATAAGCTAAAAATCTGATTTACTAGGAATTCCTTGTAAATGGATGAGTTGTCCATAAAAAATAAACTCCATATACAACTATGAAAACTCCATAGTAATTTCTCCCAATGTCATCAACCGATCACAACTGAGTACAATATCTATGGGTCCCATTTCCAAGGTTATCAAGTTTACTTTTGCTTTATAAATTTCAACTAGCTATAAAGAAACCTGTGGGAATATTTGAGTGTTGATTTCTTCTTCGCCATTGGCTAGCTAAACTCTAATGGGATGCTTTAAGTCAATGGGAGAAGACAATTCAGCTTATCCATAATGGACTCATTCACAAAGCCGTGTGTACTACCACTATCTATCAAGATGAACACGTCCTTCCCATGAATATTACCCTTCATACAAAGTGTATTAGGGATCTTAGAGCCTATCCAAGCATCCATGGAAATGAAACAACTAGTGGTACATAATGGCTCATCATAAGTTCCTCACGGGTCAAAAGGAACACTCCCACCTGGATCAAAAGGAAAAGTATTGGCATGATCATAAAAATATTATTGCCCAACTTCTTCCTTAAGATCTTCATTTTCAGTAGTAGGTACAAATGCATTGGCCTCATCAATGTCATCTTCAAAATCCTCAAAGATTAACATACTACGAACTTTGGCTTTTGCATTTTTGTATACACACTTTGTGGCATGATCAGTTGTATATTTTTCCCCACATTTGAAGCATAAGACTTTTTACTTTGTTTCTTTGTAAAGGCCCATAGGAATAGACTTTGGATTAATATTGGTTGATTTAGGCTTGCTATCCCCTTGTTTAAAATCTACTATTTGACTGTTTGTTATCCTAAAATTTCTTTGAGGTCTTGAAGGATTGAATGATGGATAAGATGGCACTCTCAAGCTCCCACTTAGTACATGATTTCTTCCATAAATATTTCCAACTTGTCCTTATTTTAAAACAGTCCTTGGCTATCTATACGTAGGCTTAAATGGGGACTTCCTTTTATATTTTCTTCCATAGCACTCCACAAGCTCAATAGCTTTGAAGAGATTTGTAGGGTTTTGTGCCATATGGAGTTTAGCTTCATCACTAATGCTCTCTATATACATGGTAAGATTGAGGAATTGGCTTGTAAGCTCTTGTACACTTAGGCCTCTTTGCTCTAATCCATACCATCTTCATGCCAATTTCTCTTTTTCAAGAGAAGATATAAAGACCTCCATCAGTTTCTTAAATGCATCCCAATTCTCTACAATTCTATTCTCATTCTTTATATATCTCAACCAAGCATATACAAATCCTTCCAAATGTAAAGATGCAAAATGGATATTCCTATCATCAATTCTAGGGAATATATCAAATTAAGATTCCAATATTGAAATCCATTTCTATAGATCAGATGGTGAAGATGATTGACCATTATACTTTACCAAAAGGATATTATCCTTCAGCTCTCTTTAATAAAAGGATTGCTGTCCCAAGACAGACTACTCGTGGGTATTAGGCATGGAACCCCCAAAATAAGATGGTACTCTCCCAATAGGTGGTTGATAACTAGTATGAAACCTTCCCATTGTTGTGGTGGATGTAACGTGTCCAGCTGTTCCCTTTAGGACACGTCTTAGCAGTCCATCGGAAAGAAGATCTAGAAGGCTCCACTCGGCACTCCCATGGAATGTTACAGAGTTTGCAATCTAGGACTTCCCACGTCTACCACGTAGCGGAAGTATTCTGGCTGTTCCCACATAGGAATGACCTGAATCAGGGTTTCCCATAATGGTCATTTTCTAAATGGCAACTAGCGTCGAACCCCAGCGAACTACTTTACGCAAAAATGCCAGGGCCGAAGCGGATTCACGCTGCACTTGGTTCAAGGAGAATGGGAAATGAGAGGGATGCAAAGCTCAACCTCTCTACCATAAGGCATAGCCCCATTCCGTTTCCCTAAAACAACGTAAATGGGGATTATTATAACTTAGACTCTAGGTTAGTGCCCTTGCTGTTCGTGTCCTTTGAACGATCTTCTTGCTATCAATTATGATTGAGAAAAGTTCTCGGCCAACCGAGACCACCCATCCGTAGGATGGACCCATGGCCACATCCACCGCACTTTCCTCAAGTTTTTTTAGTTATCTAATTACCTACCACATTTAGTTGGACATGCATCAAGCAGCTTCCTTAATTAGTCCGTTAGGCACTGGTTCCTTCGCATAATCTTAGCACTTGACATAGAAAAAAAACAGTGTTAAAACAAGTTCCTTGTCAATAGGTTATCATATTTATCTTTGGAATACATTTATAAAGTCCAGCCCGTAGGCTTATCCGTAATCCGCTCGAAGGCTATCCAACAATCCACAGGGATTACTAATCCAAGATTCTGCCCGTAGACTAGTATGCAGGCCTCGAGATCCAATCCCGAGTCACGTTGGCCTCTTGTGTAGGACCCGGAAGGCGAGGGATTTATAGCCAGAGCCCCCCTGGCACCCAAGCGTCCTTCTGATCCAAGTAGCACTCAACAGAGAGACCTCTCGCGGTGGGTTTGGTCCATCTTCCCGGCGCGGCTAACAAACCCCTTGGTTAGGGTCAAGTAGACAGTCGGAGGTAACTGAGGCTACCTCTCCCTTCAGGCCTTCAATCTGAAGCATTAGATATCTTTTCATCCTTTAATTCCTTGAGCAAACAAAGCAAAATAGTGCTCTTTAAACTGTTACAAGCACAATCATTTTCCATTGGTCATTATTTTTGGCCAACTGCTAAGGAGTGAATCCTTCTCTCTGAATGCATCTAGCACTCGATCCGGGATCAATTGCGACTTGGCAAGATCCCCAAGGGTTTGTTTGTTAACCCGTATATCCTTGGGCTAGGGCCAAAATCTATTATCCCAACTTTAACCAATACCTTAAGTTTTATTAACAGTGAATATGTTACTCCAAATTATTGATTGGACTTTTGCTTCCAAGCATCCCCTTATCTTGGTTCTTTTCCCAAGAAAGGTGCTATGTCAGGATGACTAATCCTCTTGCACGATAAACTTGCGCAAGAATCTGCCAATCTCATTCCGAGGAATTTGGCCATTCCCTTGTGATCAAATCACAAGATCATGCGACTCGGAAACATGTTACACAAGTATCGCATCTAATCCATGGGACTATTTTACCCATCAAACACAATCATGATTAGATAGGAAACAGGGTTAGGGTGTCTTCATAACAATCCGTTCCTGATTGCACTAGGCCGACATTGTCGGTCCTAGGGTTCCAAATTCAAACCGAGTTTCATCTTTTTAGCGAGCGATCCTTAGGGTAGAATCCCTAGATCGTTTCTTGCAAATATGTCCTATTGTCCCTACATTCAGTGAATGTGGGCAGGTCTTTTCAGGATACGAGAGTTTCAACTTGGCAATAAGTGTGACTAGGTCATGTCCTCAACGTGCTAAACCCTAGTTAGCACTTTGGGATATGTTGCATCGATTTAACCTTTCCTAAGTGATTCCTTTGCGGTTTTTGGTGTTTAGGGTAAACCAATTTACTTGTCTATTCATGAAGATATTGTCTTGATCATATAGGGGAAACACTAATTGCATTACGATACCATTCTCGTAAGCACACAATTTTTTGCCAATGTATGATTAGATTTACAATCCCTAACTTTTCTAGTTAAGATCAAAGCGTAAGTTAAGTTATGGCATAATTCCAATTGATCTTTCTATAACATGCAATCAAGATTCATGCTACTAAGCTTTAGGGTTTTATGTTTAAAACGAACCATGCAACCTTTTCCTAGTTTCATTTCTGAATGAATTATTTGCATGCTGAATTTACACAACCTTTCGTAACTACTTACGTAATTGATTGAGATTTATGTCAATTTCCTAGAGATTAATCTACTTCATGCAGCCCTAGAATCATTTCCATGCCTTGCAAATTCCTACGGTTATTAGCAACTTTCTTTAATGAATCATTGCGAAGAAAAGATGTCTAATAATGTGACATGCGACTTATACTTTCCATGCATAATCGAAGTGTACAACAATAAATTCGACTTTGTAAAGATGATCATTAGTTGATCTAATTTCGTCAATGCATATAAACAATTTGCTAAGAATGCATAGATGTCTTATGTCCTTCTTTCATTCATTCCTTTGAAAAATACAAATGACCGATTCTTCGATTGTGAGTTATTTTCCCTAAGATAGCCAATGTTTTTCATTCGTAAAAGTGCATCTTACTTTCGTGAATTAACCATGCATAATTATGATATTCTGACGTAAATCAAAAATAGGAAGAAAACCTGGACTTGTGGATTTGGTGAAATGTCCACATGGATGTTAGGAGATGATCCTCCTGCGGTTGCGCCTTGTGCCTTTGGCCATCGAGAATTCAACCTTCTTGCCTTGGCTGCAGACTTATGATCTTGGCCCGTCTCTCTCGCACGCACAATTCCTTTTTGAGATTCGGCTTCCTTGACCAATTCCATTGTCTTTCAGAACCGGGCTTTAGAAATGGAAACTTATGAACTCCCCTTCTTTTCGTAGACGTTCTGGGAATACAATTGTTCTTCATGGAAAGGGGCTTAACCGTCTAGTGTAGAAATCCATGGAAAGGAGAAAAATAACTTTGTAGTATGCAAGGGGGAAATGTTACTTAAATTCCGGGGGTTATAAAGACCCTGAAGGGTTTATAAAAGTCCCTAGGAAGGGCTTTAAAAGAACTTTTGTGGGGGAAATCCACAGGAATGGCTTTGTGGAAATGCTAAGGGGAAGGCTTTGAAAAACCCGGCTATGGTGTCTTTTGGGGAAACCAAGGGGAAAAAAGGGTTTAAATCTCGAAATAAGTCAAAACTTTAAGGGGACTTGGGTGGAAATTGCAAGGAGAAAGGGGACTTGGGTGGAACCCACGGGAATGGGTGCTTAAATCCGGGGGGGTTATAAAAAAACACTTTGGAAGGGGCTTATAAAAGCCACAGGAAGGGGGGCTTTCTAAGGGGCCCTTAGAACCTTCCCAAGAAGCTTCTTGGAAGCTTCTGTGGCCCACAGAATCCACCACATGGAGAAAGAGGAGTCACTTGTTGGTGGCAGGGTGGATTGAAGCAGCGGCGGGGGCTAAACAATTTCCTCTCCTCTTCACGATCTCCTTCAGCCTCACAATGGCAGCTGGCACAGTATTACTTCTTGATTCCCTCCTCACACTCAATCTCCTCAGCTTCCCTCCTTCCTTCTTTTTTCAAGCCTTTTCTCTCTCTCTCTCGGCCTGCAGCATTATGGCTCCCTCCTTCCTTACTCCCCTCCCATAGGGTTTTTATAGGTGAAGGGAGGGGGACCTCTCTCACCCATGTGGCTAATTGCATGGGCATTCTCCCCCCATGTCTTCAAGCTCTGTGCTGATTCAACTGCACTTCACTCCCTTCCCTCCAGCATGGCCTTCGGCTAGGGAAAAGAAGGGATAATTTTAAAAAAATGCCATAAATTAATAAATTTCCTCTTGACCTCCTCCCAAGAGGAGGTTCACACAAAAATATGTGGGTTTCATTTACTTTGGTCTCATTTATGCCAATGGAGATTGTACAATAGCACCATCCGTATATTCAATGCCGGCATCGTCATTGCATGAGACTCACGAGTGTACGTAATATTTTTTAGCAGGAATATTACATTCTCTTTCCCTTGGAGGAATCGAGATGTCCTCATCTCAAGTTAAACTGGGGATATTGATGGTTGAGAGTGCTTTCATCTATCCAAGTGGCATCCTCCTTAGGATAATCTTTCCACTAGACGAGGCATTCTCTCAAGGTTCTGGATCTCAATTGTCTCTCCCTAATATCTACGATCCTGTCAGGCCGTAGTTCAAGGACTCCTTGACTAGGCATTACAACTTATTAGTCATCAAGTACATGGTTAGGATTAGGTACATACTTCTTCAATAGACTGATATGGAATACATTATGAACCTTTAGGTTCTCAGGGAGTTGCAGTCTGAAAGCGTTAGGTCCTAGGCACTTGAGGATCTTGTATGGTCCACAATACCTTGGACTTAGCTTCTTGCAGTCTCCTAAGGATAGGGAACTCTTCTTTGGGCGTACGCGAATGAAGACCATGTCTCCTTCCTCGAAGATTCTCTATTGATGCTTTAAATCGGTGTATGCCTTTTGTCTATCCTTGGCGGGTGGATGTCGTGTCTTATTGACTTTACTTGGTCATCCATCTCTTCCAACATCTGCCTTGAAGCTTCAACCCTCAAGGTTGGATCTGAGAAGTTTAGGGGACTTCGACAGTCATGACCATACAATGCTTGAAAAGGGGTCATCTGAATGCTTTGTTGGTAAGAAGCATTGTAGGCAAATTCAACCAAAGGCAAGTATTGAATCCACCTTTTCGGTTCACGACAGCAGTATGCCCTAAGCATATTCTCAATGACTTGATTGACTTGCTCCGTTTGGCCATCAGTTTGGGGATGGTAAGTTATACTAAAACAGAGTTGAGTCCCAATGGCTTCAAAGATAGCTCTCTAGAAGTGTGATGTGAAGAGAGAATCATGATCACTAATGATTCTTCTGGGTAGCCCATGTAGCTTGAATATCTCCTTGATAGACAACCTTGCAATGTCTGAGGCTTTATAGTTTGTCTTTACCGGAATAAGGTGTGCAACCGTAGTAAGCATGTCAACCACAACCATGATGGAGTTGTATCCTCCCTGAACTTGGGGTAGGCCAACGACAAAGTCCATACTGATGAATTCCAATTTCATTTGGGGAATGTCAAGTGGTTGCAACTTCCCTGGCATTTTGACATGTTCGGCTTTGATACGTTAGACAAACACTCAGTGACATATTTGAGAATGTTACCTTTAAGCCTTTGCAATGAGAGTCTTAGCATAGCCAGGATGTTCTAAGAAAGGGGAATCATGAGCTTCCCACAATATCTTCTGCTTAAGTGATTGGCTTGTCGGTATACATACTCTCGTTCTATAGTAGAAAAGACCACTATTGATAGAGAATTCATGATACTTAGCCTGTAGCTTTTAGTCCTGGTCCTTGATAGGGATCTCCCTTAGCATCTTTTGATAGGCTGGATCATGGCATGCTTCCTCTCTAGCTAGCTCAAGTATTGGGTTTTTTGGCATGGACACCTTTGTGGCTAGAGATCTAGCTATTGATGGGTTTTGCAAGATTAGAGAATTAAGGAATGCCTTGTGACTGAGTGCATCGGCACTTACATTCTCCTTTCCCAGTCGGTACTTGATTTCAAAGTCATACTCCTCCAGCACTTCAATCCATCGACGTTGCCTCATTTTGAGCTCGTTCTGGGTAAAGATCCACTTGAGACTTTTATGATCAGTCACTAGAGTAAACTTGTTACCCAACAGGTACTGTCTCCAAAGCTTTAGAGCATGGATGACGGCTAACAGTTCTAGATCATGGGTAGCATAATTCTTCTCATGGCTCTTCAGTTTCCTTGAAGAGTAAGCTACAGGGTGACCTTCTTGCATGAGCACACATCCTAAGGCAAGCGTGCTAGCATCAGTTACTACCTCGAACTCCTTACTAAGGTCTGGAAGTCTTAGGATAGGTGCCGATACCAAACTTTACTTCAATCTATCAAAGCTAGTTTGTTTGGCAGTTGACCATGCAATAGATGTTTGCTTCTTCAGTAAGTCCTTCAGAGGTACTGCAATCAAAGTATAGTTTTTTATGAAGACCCTATACCATCTTGTCAATCCAAGAAAACTGCGTAGTTCTTTGATAGTTGTTGGTATTGGCCATTCTAGCACATCTCTGACTTTGGCTGACTTTGGCTGGGTCCACTGAGATTCCCTCCATTGATACAATAAATCCCAGATATTCAATCTAACGTTTGAAGAATGCACATTTCATCATCTTAGAATAGAGCTTATGTGCTCTCATTGTCTCAAGGACAATCCGAAGTTGGGGTTCATGATCTTCTTCCTATTTGGAATAGACTAAAGTGTCGTCGAAGAAGACGAGTACGAAATCGTCAAGATATGGCCTAAAGATATCTTGCATTAACCTGTTGAAGGTGGCAGGCGCATTCGTAAGCCCGAATGACATAACTAGAAACTCAAAGTGTTCATATCTTGTGTTGAATGCTGTCTTTGGGATATCTTCATCCTTGATCCTTATCTAATAGTAACCAGACCTGAGATCAATCTTGGAGAAGATCTTCGCACCCTGAAGCCGATCAGGAAGCTCATCTATTCTAGGAATAGGATACTTGTTCTTGACAGTTGATTGATTCAACCCTCTGAAATCAATACATAGTCGAAGCGTTCCATCTTTCTTTTTCTGGAACAGTATTGGAGCTCCCCATGGTGAACTGCTAGGACGGATGTAGCCTTGATCTAGCAGTTGATTGAGTTGTTCCTTTAGCTCAATTGCTTCCAAGATGGACATTCTATAAGGTTTCTTTGCAATTGGCGCAACTCCTGGCACTAGCTTGATCTCATGATCCACTTCCCTTTGAGGCGGGAGTTCTGTTAACTCTTCAGGAAATACGTCCACGTATTCCTTTAGCCATGAAGGTCCTTCACTAGACTTTTGCTTCTGATCTAACTTATTGAGATTAATCAAGTAGATAGGTAGTCCCTTTCTAACTCCCTTTATAATCCGAGATGCTTTGGCCAATTGAATTTTTGGCTTTCCAGCCTCTCCTTGAGTTGTGGCCAATTCCCCTTTAGAGTTTCGAAAGGAAATTTGGCCCTTTCCACAATGAATGTGGGCATCATTAGGTTTAAGCCAATCCATACAGAGTAGACACTCATGGATATCTAGGTTCATGACTCTGAATTTGATCGAAGTTGTCTTTTCTCCCAGAAAGAATTCCACCTTAGTAGTTTGCCTTGTACAAGTGACTTCACGACCATTTGCTAATTCCACAAGCAAGGTAGGTGCTTCTACTATGGCTATTCCTAATCTTTTTGAACAAGCTGGTGAGATAAAGGAATGTGTACTGCCACAATCAATCAAGGTCTTGAAACCTTTACCTTGATAGTCCGACGGTGTCTGAATCACCAAGAACTGGCGATTCGGGCTTTTCTTCTGTAGAGCCGCATGGACTGTCGCCCTTTCAAACTCTGCTTCCATGGTCGGATCTTCTTCTTTGCACATTTCCGTGTTGGCAACACACGCGGTTCTTCCTCTGCCTCGGGTAGCGGCTCCCTGGCCACGGCCCATTCCTTGGAAAGGTGCCTTGCATTGTCCTCCTCCAAGCTTGGGACATTGCCTCTTGAAATGACCGGGCTCGTTGTAGTGGAAACAACGGAGGTTTTGGCCATTGCTTTGGGTAGGGACAAAGTTGTTGACATTATTAGTCCTTGCTTTCTTTCTTTGTCCCCGATTCTAACCTTGAACTCTCTTTATTTGAGGCCTATATACTCCTATGTTCGGGTCATTATAAGACCAAGTTTTGTTACTTCTTGGGCTAGCCTGCACCTCCTGAATTATAGGCGCAGCTCGAATGAGTGCATCCTGAAGATCTGATGGGAGCATAGATTCAAGACAGGTATTCGCTGGTGGGTTTAAACCAGCACAAAATTTTGACACCTGCTGTGCCATGTCCATCTGTGGCGCGTACTTAAGAAGTGAGACGAATTTAGAGTAGTATGCGTCAAGGGTGAGTCCCAGCTGTTTCAACTCATAGAACTCATTCATTTTTTGCGTGCGATACGCAGGTGGTAAGTATCTTCCGTGCACGGCTTTCTTCAGCTTCTCCCAGGTAACAGATCCTTCTGCGATCCCTTGATCTCTGCACCATTGTTTCTACCAAAGCCTGGCTTCGCTAGTGAGCTTCAGCTTGGTGAGCATAGCCTTGTTGGGGGTGCAGTATCAGCTACTTCAAAGTAATCCTCCATAGGCTCTATCCAAATTTCAGCATCCACTTGGACAGACCTGCCTTTCCCATCAAATTTAGGCGGCTTAATCTGCTTGAGAAGAAACTTCTCCTGGATTACGACAGTACTTGATGTAGGAGACAAACAAGGAATCTGTACCTGGGGTTGTGTCTGGATAAAGGTTTCTTAACGTTATTACTTGTTAATTATTATGATTTATATTTCATCTCCATTTCAGCTATCAACCAAGCAATCTAGCCACTTAACTTCTTTATCAATTCTCATGGACAAAACAAACATTGATAAAAAGAAGTCTTATTGTATTTATATGGGTCTAACCCTTTCGGAGTACAATATTTATTGAGATGATAGAGCAACTGTTATATTTAGTTTGGGGAGAATAATGTTAATGCGACGCTGATACTGATGCCAATACCGACACTGATAGCGACGGTTTGCGACGTAAATAACGACGCCAATAACGACGCAAGTAGTAAAATTTGCGATGCTAATAGCGACGGTAACATGGATTTTTTTTTTTGTGGCGCACTGTGTGCTTTATTAGATCCATACATAATAGTTTTTGCACTGTGTACAATGCGCTTGCAAAAAAAAACAATGTATACTGAAATCATAATACTGATACATGAAATAAATACATGATCGCATAATAAGCGATTGGTACAATCATGACAAGATATCACTAATACATAGAAAATGTCTACATAGATTAGGTGACTCAAAAATAAATGTGTGTGAGCTCCAGGGACCCAAGGGCGAGTTACATATCCTCATCCCCCAAAAGCTCGTCCCGCTGCAAAGGAGCATCGAACGGACTCTGCAGAAGAAGAAACAACACATCAATCCACCATACAATAATGCATTCTAATTAAACATGGTAACTATGGACAAGAAAGATGAGTGACTTACAGGGCCGCCCCGTCTATACAATCAGTCGATCAATGATGTGATACCATGCCTCTCTGCATATCGAGTCTCAAGGCCTATCGGATAGTGATTTTAATGGAGTGCTGCAAAGAAAACAAAATGCTAACTGTTAGAATTATGATTGTCAGTACAAAGAATATTGCAAAAAAATAAACAAGCAAAACAAAAGAAAAACTTAGAAAGTCCTCCAAATATGTCCTGTGGCCGCCACTCCCAAGATGATGGACCACTCCGGCCTCGAGTCGTGCCCTCGTCGCCTCGCACTGGTGACTCTAACGTCCTGGAGAATCTGTAGCCTCCTCCCTCAGTCGGCGTGAGTCGTATGCATCTAACCACTTGGGCTTTGCAGCCCCACTCTTGATTGCCTTGCATGCATCAGATCGTCTATGTGATATGTATGTACACATGCAATCCATCATCCAACCCGTAGAGAATCTATCTACTGAGGTTGGCACTGGAAACTCATCGTGCAAGGATGCTACTATGTAGTCCTTGCTCCCCTCCGGTATGTTCTTCCAATGATCCAAGACGTTGTGCCGAAAAACTTGTTGGCATAACTCTCTCATGCGAGCCATCACCATCCTCCCCTCATCATTCATGATGATGGCTCCTGACCTACTATCGACTAGATATCCATATCCCCCTAGAGTGTGCTAAGATGGGTCCTCTTCCATCTTTGTCCACGCTCCTGGGCATATCCAGGAGACCCATGTGCATCCCGTGTATCGACTTAGGTAATATCTCTCGAAATGGCACCCACAGGGGTGCCACCTACTGACGGCTGAGAAAAATCCAGAGTAACTAGAGTAGATATCCCCACAGGTGTGACAAATCCCTGAGGTGATGTAGCTCTAGCTGAATGATGAGACGGAGACACTGCGTCCATGCCTCCACAGCATCCACCTGAGCCAAAGCCACACTCCGTGGAAGGGACACGAGAGCGAGGAGTCACACCTGTATCCCGTGTCGACCGCGGGCTCACTGCCTCTGTATCTCTGCAGCATCCTCCTGACCCCGAAGCACTCCCTCCCTCTGGCCCAAGTCGTGACAGTCGAGCTCGTTTGCTCAAAGCTGAAGCATTCGATCGCGCTGAAGTAGATCTAGCAGAACACCCTGATGAAGTCCAAGACAGCTCCTAGTCTGCTATATCTCTGAATCTCGCGATCTGGTCTGGAGACATGTGTGTGAAGATGTCCTGTAACTCCTCATCACTCATCCCTCGACTCACCCTGAAAATGTCACCTGCACAGACAAAATATGATGTTAGAATAATCAATTTAAATTATACAAAGCACAGTAATATAAATCATGTAAAAAAACTCACTTAAAATGCATATCTTATGTACCCTTATAAGTGATTGATCAACGAATTGAGTAAGTGGATGCTCCAAGTATGAAGTATCCTATGGTCCCATGTTAATCTCTTGACACAACTCCGCATACACTGGAAGGTCGATAGACATGTCACCACAAAAGAATGAGTCCACCTCGTTCTCAAAGAATTCTTGGACTCCTGTATTTCCATCATTGTTAGCCGATGCTGGCTCCAAGCTTTCGACGGTCTCCACCCCTTGCAATATCGACCCCTCTATTTGCATGTTATCTTCATCTATGCTCGGAACATCACTTTGATCATATACTCTCGCACTTTGGGGAGTTGAAGGTATAACATACCACCATTGAGGTTGTCGGGGGTTTGGATAGAAGATTACATGTTCACAAACACGTACAAGAGAGTTCAAACCATTGTGACATAGACCATGTCGTAATACAATTAGCAAACAAATAAGTCCATGCACATGTTCACAATGGGCCGGCAACACAAATGTGTCACTCAAATCCATCCATTTTTTTTCAAAATCTATTTCGAGAAATCTAGATGGACCTCGTCGAACTGTTGCTCCAGCTCCTCCAAGTACCACTTTGAACCACTGCACATCTAATAGTATCATGGAGAAGCTACGGTAATCCACCATAACAATACTTTGCAAGTTCTCAAAATACTCCATCTCATCCACAACCGTGTTTGGATCCATTGCTCGTCACCGGCTCTCTTGCTCGAACCTTTCCGTGATACCACGGTCCATTGTGGAGCGCATTTTGTCAATACGCTCCACGTGAAAATGTCGTCTGTGTGACCATGCTGCACTATATATTTTGTACTGTACATTGAAACACTCAAATTAGATATCGCATATAAAATTTAGATACGACAGATTCTAAACCCCTCATCACCTTTGGACTACATCCCCTCGAGAATTTCCACTCCTCCATTGAGACCTCTGTCCCTTCGCGAGACGCTGTAGTCAAAGCTCCATGCAGCCATTGCGTTGACATGAACCGTGGCATCTCGTCCTTGCCTTCGGGATGCCACGTTGAACTCCATCCGTGGACCTATTCTGCGCATGCCACATTGTCAAGCTCGCCATGCTAGACATACGAAACATGTGGTTTATGCGGGGGATAAGCGAAAAGTATCTGAGAACATTTTGAGGGATGGTTTGTCGTTGCAAGTCCTGTCAATACCTATGAGCACCACACTTTGGACATGTCTCTATAGTCTCGTATTCTCCTCGAAACAGTATGCAATCATTGATACATGCATGGATGTTATTGTAGTCCATGCCAAGCTTCCGTAAAATATGTCGTGCATCATCACGAGACTCAGGTATGATATTTGCAGGTGGTAATATATGATATTTCAATAACCTTAAAAAAATCATAAAACACCTTGAAAAAGCACAAATGTTTGTAATAATAGTGCCGAAAAAAAATCAATGAAGCATATGTACAAGGTACCTGAACAACTTAGTCACACTCATATCGCTCCACTCGTATTTTGCTTGCACACTTAAGAGTGCAAACAGTATCTTCAGCCGAGATACTCGGCACCCATCATATAATGGTATGGATGCTTCCTCTCTAAGCAGATTAGAAGTCTCGATATCCATGGGAATCAATGCATTGATCATTGCCTCCATCTCAGGCTCCAAGATTGTAGGTAGGTCTGGAAGGTTGCCTGCTGTCTCCTCTGGCATTGACGGTATAGATTGGCCTTGCAAAAGGTGGATTGGCTCCTGCACTCCATCCATCGCACGCCCACGTACTCTTCTAATTGGCCGCAAAGGGTGCACTCCTCCTTGGGATGAGACATCACCTCCCTGGATAGAAAATTTGCCAGCGAGACCCAATCTTATTGTATATGGTATTCAATTAGCTTGCGAGTACAATGCATGATTGATATTAACTTCAAATTACCGTTTTCTGAAAATCCGCAATCGCCTGATCAATGATCTCAGATTGAAACTCGCCAAATCGTTGTACGTATTCTATAGAAAATCGTCGTTTTTGTCTAATTGCCAGCTTGCATTGAGAGCAAGGACATGGGACACGTTGATTAAGATACGCCTCACGATCTTGAACAATAGGATCTTCTTCCTTTTCCATTTTGTCTACGTTACAACAAACAATTTGTTTTTGTTATCATTCTTTTCTTTTCTTAGATTGTTATCCTCTCCTTCCATCTCTCTCTTTTTCTATGACCTAGCATATAGTATCATAGAATACTAGTATTTAGTACCTAGTACTCAGTACCTAGTACATAATATCATAGCATCTTAGTATCTAGCACCTAGTACTCTAGTATCATAGTGCCAAGTACCCAATACTATGATACTATGTAGCAGGTGCCACGGTACCCTCTCTTTCTCTCTTTCCCTATTAGGTTTAATGATTTTTATCTCTTTTTCTCTCTCATCTCTCTCTCTCTCTCATATTTTTCTCTCTCTCCTCTCCATCTCATTTCCTTTTCACTCTCATTTCCCTTTCTCTCTTTCTTCCTCTCTCATTTCCTCTCCCTCTCTCACCCTCACCCTCTCTTTCTCTCTTTCTCTATTAGGTTTAATGATTTTTTCTCTTTTTCTCTCTCCTCTCCCTCTCTCATTTCCCTTTCTCTCTCTCTCCCTCTCTCATTTCCTGTCCCTCCCTCACCCTGACCCTCTCTTTCTCTATTAGATTTAATAATTTTTTAATCTTTTTCTCTCTCCTCTCCCTCTCATTTTTTCTCTCTCATCTCCCTCTCTCATTTCCCTTTCTCCCTTTCTCCCCCTCTTTCATTTCCTCTCCCTCCCTCACCCTAACCCTCTCTTTCTCTCTTTCCCTATTAGGTTTAATGATTTTTCTCTTTTTCTCTCTCCTCTCTTTCTCATTCCTTTTTCTCTCTCCTCTCCCTCTTTCATTTCCCTTTCTCTCTTTCTCTCCCTCTCTCATTTCCTATCCCTCCCTCACCGTGACTCTCTCTTTCTCTCTTTCTCTATTAGATTTAATGATTTTTTTCTCTTTTTCTCTCTCCTCTCCCTCTCTCATTTCGATTTCTTTCTTTCTCTCCCTCTCTCGTTTCCTCTCCCTCCCTCACCCTGGCCCTCTCTTTCTCTCTTTTCCCATTAGGTTTAATGATCTTTCTCTATTTTTCTCTCTCCTCTCTCTCTCATTCCTTTTTCTCTCTCCTCTCCTTTTCTCTCTTCCTCTCCCTCTCTCATTTCCTCTCCCTCCCTCACCCTCACCCTCTCTTTAACCCTAAACCCTATTAGGTTTAATGATTTTTCTCTCTTTCTCTCTCCTCTCTCTCTCTCATTTTTTCTCTCTCCTCTCATTCTCTCATTTCCTTTTCTCTCTTCCTCTCCCTCTCTCATTTTCTCTCTCTCATTTTCTCTCCCTCCCTCGCCCTCACCCTCACCCACACCCTCTCTTTCTCTCTTTGCCTATTATGTTTAACATCTTATCTCTTTTTCTCTCTCCTCTCCCTCTCTCATTTCCTTTTGCTCTCTTCCTCTCCTTCTCTCATTTCTTCTCCCTCCCTCTCCCTCTCTCATTTCCCTATTATGTTTTTGTCTCCCCCCCTCTCCCTCTCCCTCTCCCTCTCTCATTCTCTCTCCCTCTCCCTCTCTCACTCTCTCTCCCTCTCCCTCTCTCATTTCCTCCCCCTCCCTCTCCTATTTCCTCCCTCTCCCTCTCTTTAATTTCCCTCTCTTTCTTCCTCTCCCTCTCCCTCTCCCTCTCCCTCATTTCTTCTCCCTCTCTCATTATATACAAATTATACAAAAAATAAATAAAAAAGAGAGAAAAACACTCTTCCTTCCTCTCATTCTGTCATTTCATCCCCCTCCCTCTTCCATTTTCTCCCTCTCCCTCTCTTTCTCTCTCTCTCCCTCCCTCCCTCCCCCTCCCTCTCCCTCCCTCTCTTTCTCTCTCATTTCCTTTCCCTCTCTCAATATATATACACAAATCATATAAGCAAAAGTAAAAGAGAGAGAGAATGCACTCCCTCCCTCTCCCTCTCTCATTTCCTCCCCATCCCTCTCCCTCTACCTCTTCCTCTCTTTCTCTTCCTCTCCCTCTCTCATTTCCTCCCCCTCCCTCTCCCATTTCCTCCCTCTCCCTCTCTTTAATTTCCCTCTCTTTCTCCCTCTCCCTCTCCCTCATTTCTTCTCCCTCTCTCATTATATACAAATTATATAAAAAATAAATAAAAAAGAGAGAGAATACACTCTCCCTCCCTCTCGTTCTCTCATTTCATCCCCCTCCCTCTTCCATTTCCTCCCTCTCCCTCTCCCTCTCCCTCCCTCTCCCTCTCTTTCTCTCTCTCTCCCTCCCCCCCCCTCCCCCTCCCCCTCCCTCTCCCATTTCCTCCCTCTCCCTCTCCCTCTCTTTCTCTCTCATTTCCTCTCCCTCTCTCAATATATATACACAAATCATATAAGCAAAAGTAAAAGAGAGAGAGAATGCACTCTCCCTCTCTCATTTCCTCCCCATCCCTCTCCCTCTCCCTCTCCCTTTCTTTCTCTTTCTCTCCCTCTCTCATTTCCTCCCCCCTCCCTCTCCCTCTCTTTCTCTTTCTCTTTCTCTTTCTCTTTCTCCTTCTCTCTTTCTCTTTCTCTCCCTCCCTCTCCCTCTCCCTCTCTTTCTCTCTCATTTCCTCTCCTGAACAAGCAAAAGAAGGAGAGAATTAAACCCTAAACAAGAAAAAAAGGAGAGAATGGACTCACTGATGAGATATGGCGAGGGTTTGGCGGCTCCTCTTCGCGATGAAGGCTCCTCCTCTCCTTCGCGAACGGTGGCGGCGGCAAGCCTTCTTCCTCTTCCTCTCTCACCCTCTATGCAAGACGGTCATTCTCTCTCTCACTCTCCCTCTCAAAATGTCTCACCAAAATGCGCGAAATGAAACGCGCTCGGGTTTCGTCCCTGTTTTTTTCCCTGTGGGGCGTCGCTATTTGCGTAGCGACACCACTATTCCTGCGTCGCTACCCGCTGTCGCTATACCTCTCTTTCCTTGTAGTGACATATGAGTTCAACTCAACCCTCTGACCTCGAATATGTAAAGTTGAGTTTACGTGAGCCTCCACAAAAATGGACAGCTTCACGATCTTCAGGTCTTCCAACCACTTGATCCTCTTTAGGTTGGTTTGAAGGTATGCAAACCGGTGGGCAGCTATATAGCAGATTCCTGAGTCACCTGTCCATCTTCGTTCCACGTACAAAGGCGATGGATTATAGACACAATCTAGGATATTCATCATCTCAACCCTTTGTCGATAATCCAGGTAATGCATCGCGGTCATAAACATGACTCGAAACACTAAGAACCTGTTCCATGCTTCATAATTCTGCAAGACAGCATCGAAAGTAAGGAAATGTTCGAAACATTAACATTTGCTTTACTTTTTCTTATTAAGATTTCTTTTTAAAAAAATCCTTCATTGGTTCAACTGTAACGTGTCCACCTGTTCCCTTTAGGACACGCCTTAGCACTCCATTGGAAAGAATATCTAGAAGGCTCCGCCCAGCACTCCCATGGAATGTTACGGGATTTGCAATCTAGGACTTCCCACGTCTGCCATGTAGCAAAAGTATTCTGGCCATTCCCACTTAGGACCGACTTGAATCAGGGTTTTCTTTAATGGTCATTTCCTAAAGGGCAACTAGCGTTGAGCCCCGAGCGAACTACTTTACATAGAAACGCCAGGGCCAAAGCGGATTCATGCTGCACTTGGGTCAAGGAGAATGGGAAACGAGAGGGATGCAAAGCTCAACCTCTCTGCCATAAGGCATAGCCCCATTCCATTCGCCTAAAACAACGTAGATTGGGATTGAAGCAGCGACCACTAAACGGTTTCCTCTCTTCTTCACGATCTCCTTCAGCCTCATGATGGCAGCTGATGCAGTATTACTTCTTGATTCCCTCCTCACACTCAATCTCCTCAGCTTCCCTCCTTCCTTTTTTTTTCAAGCCCTTTCTCTCTCTCTCAGCCTACAGCGTTATGGCTCCCTCCTTCCTTACTCCCCTCCCACAGGTTTTTTATAGGTGAAGGGAGGGGGACCTCTCTCACCCATGCAGCTAATTGCATGGGCATTCTCCCCCCATGTCTTCCAGCCCTGTGCTGATTCAACCGCGCTTCACTCCCTTCCCTCCAAATTACGGCCTTCGGCTGGGGGAAAAAAGGGATAATTAAATTTTTTTTGCCATAAATTAATCAATTTCCTCTTGACCTCCTCCCAAGAGGAGGTTCACACAAAAATATGCGGGTTTCATTTACTTTGGTCTCGTTTATGCCAATGGAGATTGTAGAATAGCACCATCCGTATATTCAATGTCGGCATCGTCATTGCATGAGACTCACGCATGTACGTAATATTTTTCAGCAGGAATATTACACTGGAGGACCCCTATGAAGTTGGGAATACAACCCAAAAGCTTGAGAATTAAGAGCATTCAAAATGCCCAAATGGTCATCATGCCTTTGTGAAGTCTCACCTACTTCATATTGACTATTTGGAATACCCCTTTGTCCAATGATACCATAAAATTGACCATTTTGGTTAGGTGGCTGAAGTGGTACTGAAGGTTCACTATTTGAATCAGCTTTCTCCTTAGCTTCCTTAGTTTCCATTTGCATTTGCATCCATTGGGAGGATTGAGCCATTATTTGAGCATTAAATTATAGTAACTTGTCGATTGAATCCTTTGTTTGGGTAGTGGAATCCACCAAATTCTCAATAGAAGACTTAAGTTCGACTAGTAGACAATACCATCTGCTACACTCTAGATCACAGCTCCATATGTCTTTGAGCATGCCTATTCTCATATTCACACATGGTATTATTGAGTGTACTAATTTTACCTTACACTTGAGTATATTCAAGGCCCTCTTGAGGTGTATTATCTAGCATGGAATCTCTGATTTGCCATGCATACTCGTTTTAGGCCTTATCCTTGCCTTTATGACCTGCCATAGTAGTGTAGTCCTCTAGTAACCCCCATCACAAAATTGGCTATAACTTGAGCTAGAAAACTTCAATTTCAAAAATTTTAAATTCAAATCAAATCCAATGACATCCTATTTAAGATTAGCTATAGCATTTCATAACATTTTTAGGATAGAATATTTTGCAATTCAATCTTTGAGTCTAAATTATCCAGGCCTGCATCCTGTTTTAACATGTAAGTACCTTATTTCCACCTGACTGTAAGAATAAAATGATAGTACTTAATGGCTACAAACCCTATAGGAAGTTGGATAGGACTTGTGGGCACCTTGTAGTACTTGCACATGTACTTTATTAATGAAGATGATACCTATAATGACTTGCATATACCCTGCAGTGTCTTGTAAATCCCTTGTTTTTATCTTGAAGGTACTTGAGTCTTTGGAAGTGCTCCACTCTTCAATTATCCACTTATTATACTTGTGTGAGGGATAAAATGGTAGGACAAGCTCCGTCCATGGGCTCCAAATCACTGGGAGGTGGGTAAAGTTTTCCCTGAGTCGGTTGGTTGTACCCCTTCAAGATCTTTAATAGTGAGGGAGGGTCACCTCTCTTTTGTCTCACTATCTCCCTCATCATCCACCTTTTTCCTTGGTGGGAATATCAACATGGTACTAGCATACTACTCTAATCAATCATCATGATATGCATTAGTAAAATGTCTATTCAACTCTTTTCATGAAATGCAAGAGAATTGAACCTTTGGCAAAATGGATGGAAAAAGGGTCTTTCCAAGCAGTGACTCGCTACTAACTTACCCTTTTACAATGGGGTTATGTTATATTTTTCCATGAATGAATAATCATGAGAAAATTAATAGATTAGAGAAAGCAATCTTATCAATCATTGGGCTTAACCAATTGGATTAAATGCAATGTTGAATTTTTCAATTTGAAACTGCTAATTCACTGATTGGATCCAATATACATCAAGCAAACATTGCATTACATGAATGAGCTGACTTAAGAAATGGTTGGATGAGATTTGATGAAAATTATACAATTCTTTAATCTCTCAATCAATCACATAAAGCTCAGCAAATGGATGAATGAGAGAGATTAAGTATTGGAGAGGAATACATTTGATATGGTTTATGAAGACTTTATTTAGGCAATCCCACAATAAAATCCATAGATATATCATTCCACTTGCCTTGAGGAATAGGGAGTGACTGAAGTAAGTTGCTGGGTAGAAGACGTGAGTCTTTATTTTGTTGACATGGAAGAAATTGCATCACATAATCCTTGATATCCTGCCAAATGCCCTTCCAATAGAAGCTCTTATGGATGTTGTCAAATGTTTTGAACATCCCATGATGACCCGTTAAAGGTGAAGAATGCATCTCATGCAAAATACGGTCTTTGAAAGTAGACTCTACCATGATACTATAAAAGACCGTTGTGCCAATTGAAATGGGAATACTCTTCTCCTTTTTCTTGCAGAAATTCCTTCATCATCTTTGATTCTTGCTCATCAAGAAAATATTCTTCTTAGATGTCATGCTTATGTACAATTGAAATTGAAGAAATAGAATACGCCCACATACGTGATAAAGCATCCGCCACAACATTATCTTTTCCAGCCATGTAGGATATTTCAAAATCATAGCTTTGAAGAGTAGCTAGCCACCTCCTTTGTTTAGGAGACAAATTTGGTTGGAAAAGGAAATATTTCATCACACGGTGATCACTCTTCACATATATATAGTGATGCCACTTTTTGATAGCATGCAAAATCGACAACATCTCTTGTTCATAGACATGTAGTTGACTCTCTTTGTTATCAAGCTTGCGACTTTTATAGGCTATAACTCCATGGTCTTGATTCAAAATAGCCCCAACTCCTCTTCCACTAGCATCCACACATATAATGAATTCCATAGAGAAATTCGGGCATACAAGAATAGGTGCTGAAACTAATAGAGATTTTAGCTCATTGAAGCTCTTGTCGACTATGAAGTCCCAAAATAAAGCTTCTTTCTTCTGCCTATCAGTAAAAAGAGCCACCACATGAGCATAATTTTTTATAAACCTCCTATAGAATGAAGACAATCCAAGGAAACCCCTCAAGGAAGTAGAATTCATAGGAGTGGGCTACTCTTTAACACATTTCACCTTGTTAAGATCCACATGAATGCCTTGCTCTCCCACAATGTGACCAAGTATTCCACTTCATCTTCCATGAAAGAACACTTTGAAATTTTGGCAAGGAGTGTGTCTTCTTAATGTGTCAAAGAGACCTCTCGCACATGCATCAAATGCGCATCCTTGGATTTGCTATAAATGAGGATATCATCAAAGAATATAAGGACTATTTTGGATAAGAAAGGATGAAATATCTTATTCATGAGTGCTTGAAAAGTAGCAGGCGCATTTAAAAGCCCAAATAGCATGACCAAGAAGTGGTATAACCCTCTTTCAGTCATAAAGGTTGTTTTATACTATTTCTCTTCCTTCATTCGAATTTGATAATAGCCCAAATGAAGATCAATCTTGGTGAAGATCTTTGCATCTTTGAGCTCATCCAAGAGATCAACAATGCAAGGAATCGGCTATCTATTCTTCACCGTGGACTTGTTAAGCTACCTATAATCAATGCACATGTGAAAAGATCCATCTTTCTTCTTTACCAAGAGCACAGCAGAGGCAAACAAAGATTGACTTGGCTGAATTAAACCCATTTGCAGCAACTCTTTAACTTATCTTTTCAACTCTTCCCTTTCAAACTTTGACAAGCGATAGGGAGGTTTGTTGATGGGTTTTGTGTTGGGCAGCAAGTCAATAGGGTGATCTACCTCTCTCTTTGGAGGCAAAGATTATGGTGGCTGAAATAAATCTTTGTATTCCTCCAATATCTCTTTCATTCTTGGATCCTTTTACTTTGAAGAAGATGATGGCTTATTTGGTGGCTACTCTTCATCCACTTTCGCAAGCAAAAGAGTGAATATGCATGACCGTGTATTGATTTCTTTACGCATCTTCTTCTTAGAGATGAGTTCCATTTTCTTTTGACTAATGCCGTTCAATATTATATGCTATTCATTCCACTAGAACTCCATCAGCATATTTTTCAAGTCCAAAGAAAATTTTCCAATGGTTTTCAACTATTGCAGCCAATGATAATATCTATGGGACCCATTTCCAAAGTGATCAAGTCCACTTCCATAGTACATGAAGGAAATAGAGTGATAGGAGTGTGGAGGCATACTTCATTACTTGATTCATAAGATCCATTAGCCACTTGGATATTCAACGACACTTGCATTTGTTAAGGAAGCAATCTCAACTCATGCAAAGATTTGGTATGAATGAAGATATGGGTGTTGCCCGTATCAATCAAAAGGTGAACCATTCTACCATTGATCAGCCCCTCAAGTCTAAGGGTGTTTTCTCTTTTACAACTCGTCCATGCATCATGAGAAATTGCACATAAAGAACCATCTAGATCAAAAGGAAAACTGTCCACAATATCATAAAATTCATCATTATTTCCTTCATCCTCATCATGCATTTCTTCAACCATAGGATTTGCTTCCACATGAAATACATTTGCCTCTTCACTTTCATCTTCATCTGGCTCATCGATGATGACAAAGTTAAGCTTGCTATTTTTGGATTTGCATTTCAGCCTATGGTCTTGTGTCCACTCTTCTCCACACTTGAAACATAACCCTTTGGCCCTCATGTCTCTTATTTGTTCATTTGAAATGATCTTGCTGTAAGTGTTGTTTTGGAATCCCTTTTATGCATTTTCAGCCCTTGCAAAGCTTTATTTTGCTTCAGCCATTGGCCTATAACCATTTTCTCCACTTGGTTTTGATGCATAGACCATTGGATATGTAGGCAACTTGATGTAATTACTATTGTAAGTACTAGTTCCCTTGCCTTCTTACCTATAAACATCCCTTTGCGGCGGCTGAAATGTGCTCCAATGTAATGTGCTCAGCTGTCCAAGAAATTTTAGTGGTCCATCAAGAAATGAATCTAAGCATTGTGCCCGGCACTCCCATGGAATGTTTCGGGGTTTGTCACAGAACATTCACGATCAATGAACCTGCTACTAGGATCGACTTGAAATTTGGGTTCCTAGGGATCAAGGTCTCCTAATGCATTCTAACGTTGGGTCCTGGACATCCTACTTTACGTAGAGATATCCAAGCCAAAGTAGACTCATGCCACACTTGGTTCAAAGAGAGTGGGAAACGAGAGGGATGTGTCGCTTAACCTCTGTGCCGATAGGGCATAGTCCCATTCCGGTCCCCTAAAATGGCATGAATCAGGTTCTAACCTAATATTACCTAAAAGTCGAATGACTATAGAGCTTTGTGAGAAGCCTCCCAGTTCTTTGGGAGACCACCCTTTCATAGGATAGAACTATCAGGGTTCCGAAAAGGGATTGTCCTTGGGCTCGTTCTCTCTCTCTCTCTCTCTCTCTCTCTCTCTCTCTCTCTCTCTCTTACTCTAGGTTCCCCCTTCCCTCTCTCTCTCTCTCTCTCTCTCACTACTTCTCACTCTCCTTCACAAATTTGCAGTGTTGATTGGTAGCAAGGGGGAAGGGAGAAGAATAACGTGTGTCCTGAAAGAAAGGGGAAATTTTATAAGGGAAGAAGGGTAATAGTTAGGGAGAAAGGGAAAAGAAGAATATCATGTTTTTTCTTGGGGGGGTTGGAGGTGGCACACGTATGCCCATCCCCCCCATTGTAATCATCATTCTCTTCGACTCTTTGTACCTTGGCAGCTCCACTTCTACCCGGTTGTCCTAGTGCCAGCGCCCATTGTAGCTCCATGTCATCTTCTTCTCCTACCTCGACTACATGATTAGCTTCCTCCCCTCTCTTATTTACCTCAGTTGTCTCCTCCCTCACTCCTGTCGACTTGGAATTCAACTCCCCCTCCCTTCGCCAACCGATGGCGTTGATAGGGGGTGATATTTTTGTTTTTTGTTTTTATTCACTTTTTTTTTTAAGGGAAAGATTTTTGCCGATAGTGGATGGCTTATGGCGATGGTGGAGTGTGGAATATTACATCCTTCTCCCCTTCAGGAATTGAGATATCCTCATCTTGAAAGAAATTGGGGTTATGTTGGTTGAGAGTACTCTCGTCAATCCATGTGGAATCCTCTTCTGGGTAGTCTTTCCACTGAATGAGATACTCTTTGAAGGTTCTACTCCTCAATATTTTTTCTCGAGTATCTAGGATTCTATCTAGCCAAAGATTGCCAGAGCTCAAGGACTCCTTGGCTTGGCATTACAACTTGTTGATCATTGAGTACATGGCTAGGGTTGGATACATATTTCTTTAGTAGACTAACATGGAATACATTGTGAACTTTTACGTTCTCAAGGAGTTGGAGTTTGTAGACATTAGGTCCTAGGCACTTGAGGATCTTGTAGGGTCGGCAATACCTTGGACTCAGTTTCTTAAATTCTCCCAATGATAGGGAACTCTTATTGGGTCGTACACGAATAAAAACCATATCCCCCTCTTTGAAGAGTCTCTCTTGTCTATTTAGATCCACATAGGCCTTCTGTCTATCCTTGTTGGTGGCTCTAATGTCTTGTCTGATGGCCTTGACCTGCTCATCCATCTCCTCAAGAATTTTCTTGGAAGCTTCTACCCCTTAAGGTAGGATCTGAAAAGTTCAATGGAGTACGGCAATCATTCCCATACAATGCTTGAAAAGGTGTCATTTGAATGATTTTTTGGTAGGAAGCATTATAGGCAAACTCTACCAATGGTAGATATTGGATCCAATTCCTGGGTTTGTGACAGCAATATGCCCTAAGAATTTCTTTAATGACTTGGTTGGCTCTCTTTGTTTGGTCATTAGTTTGAGGGTGATAAGCTATACTAAAACAGAGTTTAGTCCCAATGGCCTTTAATATTCCTCTCCAGAAATGGGATGTGAAGAGGGAATCATGGTCACTAATGATCCTTCTAGGCAGTCCATGGAGTTTGAATATCTCCTTGATGAACAATCTGGAAATATCTGAAGCTTTATAATTTGTCTTGACTAGAATGAGGTGGGCAACCTTAGTGAGCATGTCTACTATAACCATAATTGAATTGTGCCCTCCTTGAACTAAAGGTAACCCGACAACAAAGTCCATCCTGATAAATTTCAACTTCATTTAGGGGATGTCAAGAGGTTGCAGCTTCCTAGGTATCTTGATATGTTCTACCTTAATGCGCTGGCAAGACAAACATTCCGTGACATATTTGAGCACGTCTCCCTTAAGCCTTTCCCAATGGTAGCTCTTCTTGACCCTGTTGAGGGTCTTAACATATCCGAGATGGCCTGAAAAGGGGGAGTCATGTGCTTCCCAGAGTATTCTCTATTTGAGTTTCTTGGTTGAGGGTATGCACAATCTTGTCCCAAAATAGACAAGTCCATCATTGACAAAAAATTATTGATACTTGACCTTAAGTTTAGGGTCTTGGTCCTTTTTTGAAATCTCCTTCATCATCTTTAGATATTCTGGGTCATGGCTAGCTTCCTCCTTTGCTAATTCAAGGATAGGGTTGCTGGGCATTGACATCATGGTTGCCAATGATTCTGCCATCGAGGGTTTCTCCATAATAAGAGAGTTGAGGAATGTTTTGTGACTTAAGGCATCGGCAACTACATTCTCTTTGCCAAGCCAATACCTGATCGCAAAGTCATATTCTTGTAAAACCTCAATCCAGTGATGTTGCCTCATATGAGGCCAGCTTGGGTGAAGATCCATTTACGGCTCTTATGGTTTGTGACCAAAGAGAACTTGTTACCAAGCAAATAGTATTGCCATAGTTTGAGAGCAAGTATAACTGTGTTTATAGCTCCAAGTCATGGGTAGCATAATTCCTTTCATGGGTTTTTAGCTTCCTCAAAGAATATGCTATAGGACGACCTTCTTGCATTAGTACACAGCCTAGTGCAAGTGAACTTGGTGCGCAGATCGGACGCTGTATGCTCGCATAGTGAATGCCGGAACGTCCCCAAGAACAATGAACTCTACTTTTTGCACAAGTTACAAGGTAAAAAGCATGAACGACAAGAGCAAGAGACCAATTGGGTGCAATCTCTCCCCATGCCTTGTGTGAGCGCTTCACAAAGCATGTATTTTATGTATATTTCATCTTCATGCTCAATAATAGCCCAATTTACAAAAATATAGCAAGCTTTTAGCTTTTGAGTTTGCTTTAACACAAAAATAGGAATAAAGCTAATGGACGGTGCCCAAAAAGTCTGGCACGCCCATTACAATGTCCAATTAGAAATAACATAACCATGCGCCCATGCGCATACAAAATAATAATAAATAACCGATGCCTTAATAAATAGGCGTGACAAAATATAGGCGTGGCACCTATCAGAATATAATCCATAAATCGAATTCTCGCTATCCTCCAATGCTTTCCTCCGCCACTGCTGCTATCTCTACACATCAACTGAAGCATTCACAATCGTTAGTAAAATAATACAATTAAACCGACAAAAGTGAATACCTAGCAGTCTTCAGCTACATAAATAAATCAACTGGTTAGAAATAAATCCTAACCTTAATTTATTACGAGTGCGCACTCAAAACTCATAAACGTTTATTAATTTAATATGCATTTTGCAGAATCACCCGCTATGGAATCACCCATATACACACTAAATTAATGAAACGTCCGAAAAGGACAGGCGTCCCCATCAACTTCTCGCACAAAGAATCCACTTTGTGTATGAGCCCCGGTCATCAAAGTTTACGGAATCCACCGTAAAACCTCACGAAATCCACCGTGGCATGGAATCCACCGTGAAATATGCCTCCTGGCATCAGAACTAGCATCCGTGAAAACTTCAAATTCCTTGCTCAAGTCACGGAGCTTTAGAATCGGCACTGTCACTAAGCTATGCTTGAGCTTATCAAAACATGATTGTTTTGTGGGTGTCCACACTATGGCAACCTACTTTTTCAGCAAATTTGTGAGGGGTGTTGCGATTAAGGCATAGTTCTTAATGAAGATCCTATACCAACCTGTTAATCCAAGAAAGCTACGTACTTCTTCAATAGTATTTGGTGGAGGCCACTGTTGGACATCCTTGACCTTTGTAGAATCTACATAGATTTATTGATTTGAGACAATAAATCCAAGATATTTGATCTACCTTTTGAGGAAGGCGCACTTTTTCTTCTTAGCATAGAGCTTATGAGTGGTCTCAAGGACGATGCGAATTTGGGATTCATGATCCTCCTCTTCCTTGGAATAAACCAAGCTATCATCAAAGAAGACAAGCTCAAAATCATCAAGATATGGTCTAAAAATGTCATGTATTAGCCTGTGAAAGGTGGCAAGGTAATTAGTCAATCCAAAAGACATTACTGTGAATTCAAAAAAACCATATCTAGTGTTGAATGGAGTCTTAGGAATATCCTCTTCTTTGATGCAGATCTGGTAGTATCTTGACCTCAAATCAATCTTTGAAAAGATTTTTGCTCCCTGCAATCGGTTAAGTAACTCGTCTACCCTTGGGATAGGATATTTATTCTTGATGGTTACTTGGTTCATGCCTCTATAATTGATGCAAAGGCAAAGCGTACCATCCTTCTTCTTTTGGAACAAGGTTGGAGCCCCCAATGAGAACTACTACGGTGTATGTATCCTTGGTCCAATAGCTATTTGAGTTGTTCCTTTAACTCAATAGCTTCAGGAATGGACATCTTATAAGGTCTTTTTGTGACTAGTGCAGCTCTTGCTATTAGCTTAATTTCATGATTAGATGGTGGCAGTTTAGGAACGCATCCGCATACTCTTTTAGCAAAGATGGTTCTTCATTGGTGTCCTCTACATGTTCCAGTTTGTTTAGCTTGATCAAGTAGATGGGTAATCCTTTCCTTATTTCTTGAACTGTTCACGTTTCCTTAGCTAGCTAGATCTTTGGTTTAAGTGCTTCTCCTTGTGTTGTTACTTACTCACCTTTAGGATTATGAAAGGAGACTTTTCCTTTCCCACAATGAATGTGAGCATCATTGGGGATTAGCCAATCCATCTGGAGTAGGCACTCATGGACTCTTAAATTCATTACCCTGAAATTAACAGATGTGGGCTCATTTTCTAGTAGGAATTCCACCTTAGCAGTTTGTCTAGTGCAAGTGATTTCTCACCCATTTGCTAGTTCAAGAAGCAAAGTAGGTGCAACTACATTGGCTATCCCTAACCTTCTTGCACAAGCTGGTGAAATGAAAGAGTGAGTGCTACCATAGTCAATTAGGGTTTTGAATTTCTTACCTTGGTAATCTAATGGTGTTTGGATCACCGAGAATTGGTAGTTTGGTCCCTTTTAATGGAGAGCGGCATAAACAGATGCCCTCTCAATCTCAACTTCCATGGACAGGTCTTCTTCTTTGCCAATTCCCTTAGTGGAGATATTGAAAATTTTTTCCCTTCCCATTGCTACATGACTGCAGCCACGGGTAGCTTTGTCTTGGCCATTGAATTTTCCTTGGCAACGATCTCTGCCGAGTTTGGGACATTCCCTTTTGAAGTGACCGGGTTCATTACAGTAAAAACATTGCAGGCTTTGATCACTTTGTTGAGTGGGGACAAAGTCACTGACTGCATTTGCCCTCAGCTTCTTTCGTTGACCTTGGACTCTGTCCTTATGCCCTTTTGAATTGAGCTTTCAACATTCCTGGATTCTGGTCTTTGTGAGACCAAGGTCTATTATTTTTGGGCTTCGATTGGACTTCTTGGGCAATGGATTCCGCTCTTATCAATGCATCTTGCAAATCCAAAGGACACATTGATTCCAACTGAGTGTTCATTGGTGAGTTCAGCCATCACAGAACTTCGAAACTTGTTGGGGAATGCTCATGGTCGGAGTGTATTTCAACAAGGAGACAAATCTTGAGTAGTATGCCTCCAGAGATAGGCCCAACTGTTTCAACTTGAAGAACTCATTCATCTTATAAGTTCTGTATGCGGGTGCCATGTACCTTCCCTGCACTTCTTCCTTTAGTTTATCCCAAGTTATTGTGCTTTCAATGATTGCTTGGTCTTTACAGTGTTGCTTCCACTAGAGCCTAGCTTTGCTAGTAAGCTTGAGCTTGGCAATCCTAGGCTAGTTTACATGTGCTATTCTTGCTGCACTGAAGTAATCTTCCATGGATTCAATCCATACTTCAGCACCATCTTCAACAGTCCTTCCTTTTCCATCAAATTTTGGTGGTTTAATCTGTTTGAGAAGAAACTTCTTCTCTTGGGCCTCCACTGGGCTTAGTGCAGAAACAAGACTTTAGTTCTGTGCTTGGGGTTGTATCTAGATTTTAATTAAAACCTTTATGTTAAGATTGCATTTACACAACTCTTCACAAATTATCTCAATGCACAGTTTATCTTTCATTAATACTATACAACAAATCAAATGAACATAAAATTCTTATTTATTCATAAAGAAGCGTAAGCCTCAAGTACAATTATTCGGGAATAGATAGACATTGGCCGGGATGATTTTCTTTCCAATAGATACATCAATGCTAAGTTAATAATTCCTTATTGGATTCAGCTACAGGGACAAAATAGTAATATGGATTGCGAGAATGGATTCTCAGGAAGCGGTAAGTCATGGGAAGTTCGAGAAGTCCCTGTTTTTGATAGCCATGGCATTTATTTTGCCCCATTACTTTAATTCTGTCTGCTGGCAAGACTTTGACCACTTCGTCATAGATATAATGATTTCATTCTACTTGTTGCCGGCATCCAATGTGTAGAATGGAATTTACACAAGCCTCATGGAAGATGAATAACTTGATAGTCTTCAAGTCTTCCAACCATTTTAGCCTCTTCGGGTTGTTTTGAAGATAGGTGAGTTGATTAGCATCTATGTAGCAGCATCCCACGCTCCAAGTCCAATGCCTTTCCACATACAGCAGTGAAGGGTTGTAGATTCAACCCAAGATCCCCATCATATCGGATCATCGATAATAACTTGAAGAGTTCATAGCCGTCTTAAACATGATGTAAAATACGAGGAACTTGCTCTATGCCTCGTAAATTTGGAAGTGGCAACAATCCATAAATAAGTAACATAAAAAATATTTTCCTAGTGAAAACCATCACTTCTCCCTCCCCGATTTATTCCTATCTTTGTTGTTTTTGTTAACCCCAAGTCAAGATGGCGGAAAAATGAAGAAAAAAGCAAAAGGAAGATGGAAAAAGAGCAAAGACACGCAGGCAGCCTCTAAAGATGAACCGGGGCAAAAAGCGCAACCTTAATGAAAAGGCACCTCAAAAAAACTCGAAAAACTCTTGTAAAAGAGCGCCAAGATCCCTCTTGTGCCAATTGTAAAATATTAGATGGGTGTAGGCTAGAGGCACAAGGCTAGAAGAGGGAAATGGAAAAAGAACCTTGCCACAATGCTGGTCATGTAAAAAAGGGATGCGTGCCCATGGGATTTTAGGGTTTGTATATATAAAGTTCAAAAAGTGAATAAGAGATCATTCTTTGGTGTGTGGCAACAAGAGTCTTATTCTTCTTCTCTCCTTCTCATATTCTTGCTTGTGTGTGCTCTTGAGAGAGGGAGTGTGAGAGTGTGAGGGAGTGAGTGTGTGAGAGTGAGGGATCAAGAGGGTGAAGCTCTTCACCATCTCCTCTTCTCTTCTTCTCTTCTCTTCTCTTTTCTTGCGCACACGGCTATGGAGGATGGAGCTTAGAGGTGGAGGAGGCTTGAGGATGCTTGAGCTAGCATCTAGGATCGTGGAGCTACTGGCGTGTGTGAGAGAGGAGGCAACTCATATCGGCACTAAGGTAAGCTCATTACACTCGTAGTATCGACGGTGCGTCGGCTAGGTGAGAGATAGCCATTAGAGCTCACTTGGAATGCTTGAAACAATAAGCGGTCCGTGGGTCTTGGTGGTAGAGCAAAAGCTCCCACATTTTGGTTCCGTTTGCTGGGACCAACGGATTCAAGCTTGAGCACTTGCACGCCTCATATCGAGCATCGAAGTAAGGGATTTATCCCCGAAATGGAGCTTGAGATAGGTAGGAAGTTTGGGTATTTTTTATCTTCAAAACAAGTAAGTATTTTGGGTTATTTTGTTTGTCTGATGATTAGGAAACATGGAGAAATCATTTCAGTATTTAGAGTAGGATAGGATTAGGAAATCGCATTTAGAGTAGGATAGGATTAGGAAATCGCACCGGAGAAGGGTAGGGTTTATTGTTGCAAAACAAGGAAAAAATCGTACAAAAATGGCAAAAAGCTCGCTTGTGATGCCTAAGATCGGCAAGTGAGTGATTGGGGGCATCAACACCATACCCGTGATGGGGTATAAGAGCCAAGAGGCCAAGCGAGGACTCATTTGTAACCATTTCAGTGTGAAAGAGAGAGAGAGAGAGAGCTATTGCCCAATTCGATTTGATCACACCAACGATGAGCCCACCACTCTATCCAGGTATATGAATCCCTTCTCTTACCCACTTAGGTAGGATCTAGAGGTTTGTGCCTGGTACGATTGAGTGAATCACAAGAAATGATCGAAATCAAACTCGCATTGTTGACGTGCGCCATGCTCGGCCTGTCCGAACGGTCACTTTTGGGCTGAGTCCCAGAATCGACCCTCGGCCCACTTCCCTCAGACAGATTGTCTCAGCCCGTCCGAGCGACCTCGTCCAAATTGACCACTCTGTCCAAGTCCCAAATTCGGCCCTCGGCCCATGCGCTTCGGCCCGTCCGAGTAACCCACTCCGACCCTGCAATTCGGACCACTTGGGCCGAGTGTAGATTTTTACCAAATTTTTAGAAATTTGACTTGATTCGGCCCTATGAATCCAAAACATGCTCATGCTGTCAAGGAAGAGATTGATAAGCTGATGAGAGCAGGGTTCATTTACGAAATTGAGCACACATACTGGGTATTGCCCATAGTCATCGTGATGAAGAAGAATGGAAAAATCCAAGTGTGTGTCAATTACAAGAAGGTAAACGCTGCTACCAAGAAGGACAACTATCCGTTGTCATACATGGAGCACATGCTTGAGAGTGTGGCAGGCAAGGAAGCCTACAGTTTTCTAGACAACACAATATTAGTGAGTTTGGGAATCTCCCAATTCCCATTTTTTGAATACTAAAAAGGTGGCACCCGGATAACATGCCCATAAGTTTCTCAAAACCATATGATGTGACCTGTCATTGGAAAGCGCTTGAAAAATGGAATCTATTAAGCTATAGAATGCTCGATTTGGAGTTATAGTGTTCAAGTTATGACAAATCCAAAGATTTGACCATGTGTCCCAAACTTATGAGAAATTCCCATATTCCCCAATATGGTGTTGGACGGCTTCTCAGGGTACAACCAGGTGCAAGTGCATCTTGCAGATAGGCATAAGATTGCCTTTGCCATTGAGTGGGGCATCTTTGCTTACATAGTTATGCCCTTCTGGTTGACTAATGCCCCTGCCACTTTCCAATGCCTCATGTGCACCATCTTTAAGGACATGCTTTGCAAGGAGTTAGAAGTCTTTGTTGACGACCTTTGTGTCCACTCGACTTGGATCGAACACTTAGACAAACTCCGAGCAGTCTTCGAGTGATGTTGCTTATATCGTCTCTCCTTGAACCCCTTAAAGTGCCAGTTTTGAGTGAAGCATGGATGCATCCTATGGCATGTGGTATCGAAGAACGGCATTGCCACTAATTTCTCGAAGGTCATGGTCATTGTTGACCTTCCACCCGCAAACAACTTCAAGGGAGTTTAATGCTTCCTAGGTCATACTAGATACTATCGACTATTTGTACTGAATTATGTATTGATTGCCAGACCCTTGAAGAAGGCTCTAACCAGAGCACCAATCCTGCGAGCCCCAAATTGGACCATTACCTTTCACGTGCATATCGATGCTTCTAATTTTGCCGTGGGGACAGTGTTGTGTCAACCTGGCAAATACAATTTAGACTATCCAGTGAGCTTTCCTAGCAGGCAACTTAGTGAGACGGAAATGAACTACTCGACGATGCAAAGAGAGGGATTAGCCATGGTATTTGTAGTGAAGAAATTCCGGCATTATCTTTTGGCCACGCCCTTTACCTTCTTTGTGGACCATCAAGCCTTGCTCTATCTAGTAAACAAACCTTGCGCTACAGGACGCATAGCCCAATGGCTCCTTCTGCTTTTAGAGTTCGACTTCTCCGTGGTGGTACGAAAGGGAAAATAACATTACATGACTGATCACATGTCACGCATTCCCACCGGAGAAGCCGCTGGACAATGTGTTGTTGATGAACTACCCGACGCCCATCTGTTTAACCTTTCCAGCAAGAGAGACCTATTTAAGGTTGATCTAACGCCGTATTGGGCAGATGACATAGTCCAAGTGCTCGACAACCCTTCAAAAAATGGGGAATTGATTTCATTGGACCCATTAGTCCTGCGGCACAGTATTTGCAGGCCAAGTACATCATTGTGGCCACAAATTACCTCACTAAATGGGTAGAAGCACGAGCGACACGAAAAAACGATGCTAGAATGACGGCTAAGTTCTTATGGGAGCAAGTGATTTCACGATTCGGCTGCCCCATCGAACTGGTCAGTGACCAAGGCACGCACTTCATCAATGAAGTGATCGCGCATCTCCTGTCCACCTTCCTCATCATCCATCGCAAATCCTTGCCATACTACCCTCAGGAAAACGACCAGGCCGAATCAACGAATAAGATTCTTGTCAATGTCCTAACCAAGGTTGTCTCTGCTTCACGTAGCGACTGGGATAACAAGCTGATGGCAGCTCTGTGGGCTTACCGAACAGCTTATAAAACGGCTGTTGGTCAAACCCCCTTTAGGCTGACATATGGAATTGAAACGATTCTACCATTAGAATTCTTCATTCCTAACCTGAGAATAGCGCTTCAAGAATGATGGGAAGCGAAGGAGGCATGGACGCAATGCCTAGTTGAGCTCGAACGCCTCTCGAAGACTTGTCTTCTAGCCACCCATGCACTGATCTGTGAGAAAGCCTGATGCAAGAGCTGGTTTGACCAGCACGTCAAGCAGCGCGAGTTCGAACAGGGTGACTTAGTGCTCCTCTACTCAGTTAAGGGGCATAAGCAAAAAATGAAATTTAGAGGTCTTGGACCCTTCAAAGTTTGTGCGATCAGCCAAACAAGCAATGTCAAACTTGAGACCCTAAACGGTGAAGGAATAGGCTTCTTCAATGGCAGTCGTGTCAAGAAGTAGTACCCTCCTATGTATCCTTTCCATGAGCCACCGATGTTGGAACCACTTGTTAAAGTACGATTAGCCACAATCACTGAAATCGACGATGAGGATGAGGAAGCCGTAGCATACCTCTGTATCACGGTCACGGCAACACAAACATGTGCTTTCAACGCCTTGATCGACGAGGGAGCAGACTTCAATGTCTTAACCCACGATCATTGGACTCAACTTGGCAAACCACAACTTCAACCCACCACTGCCAAATTAAGCCCATATGGGGCCCATTCCTATGTACTACTCGGCAAGTGCAAAGCAGCCGTTTCTATCGAGTCTGAGACTATTCCAATGATTTTTTACATGTTACCAAATGCTAAAAACGCAGGCACAGAGTCACTTCTGGGGCGAACCTTCAAAAAGCAGACCCATTGCAATGTTGACTACGCGTCACAGCGCATCCACCTCACAATAGGCAACGTTTGCATTGTTACAGCTTTCACCAAAAGTTGCGCGACTCATCCCAGGCCACAAAGCCATCGATAGAAACATATGTAGTCAAGTCTAAGGAGGGGGTAGTGCGTAGCCGGCACTCCCCGAGTTTCATAGACCGCAACCCATAGCAGCCAAAGCTAAGGCCTCAGAGCCTCGCCTTCAATGGATGCCTAAACAGCTGCAAGAGCCGCCTAGGAGTTGACGCTCCTACCCTCATAAGACCAAAAACTCTAAACCTAGGAGGCCCAAACACAGTTACAGGAATAGACGTGTAATCAGTCAAAGATGGGTCCCCAAGGCCCTCTTGCACGCACAAGGCTACTATGAGGGCAATGCTTGGATATGGATACCTATGGCCCACACGGCCAAAGGCACCACTCATACGCTAGCCTCAAGCTTGGTCATCCCAAAAACCGTAGAACCTCAAAACCACATGCCGCAGAGCTTCCCTAACATGCAACCACCAAGTTCATCCACACGCAAACCCAAGAGAGTCGCCCAAGCCTGTCGACCCAAGCGACAACCGCCGTCACAAGAGTCATCACCCGCCAGTATCGATCCAACTTTCCAAATCCATCCTGAAAGCAACAGGCCGTCACTCAAGGCTGTTGTTAACCCAGCCATAGTCTCAGCGACCCAATCGCAAGCTCAAGAACACTCACAATCGCAACTTTTCATTACCAAAGGCTCAAGTCCTACCAAACCCCAACCACCCGCAGGCCTTAGGCCCTCTTACGAGAGGAAATCCTTTCTCTCACTAGCAGTTGATTGAGCTGAAGAAACATGGGATGACATGGTGGATTGCGTTAAGCGAGTGGACACCACTTTTGTGTCGCTAGCTCTAAGCTATGATCGCCTCGACTTAGGCCTATTGGACGAATCCTTCGCAACCGAAGTTCAAAATATGCCTTGTTCTTGGGAAACGTTTGAATTTGCATTTGTAAAAGTCGCTACCTCCACTGCTAAGTTGCTCAGCAGTGAGATCTCCAAAGAGCAAGTAATCAAACAACTCCTCATCACGTTGTATGATCAGCGAACCACTTCTGCCATCACTGACCAAGAAGTGGCAGAGCTATCAAGACTTGCTGAGACAAAATCCCAATTCTTAAGGCATTGGTACGCTCTTAGGTTGCAATGGGAAGTTGAAGGATGCCGAATAATGACCAATGCTGAGTAGCACTGCACTATCAAAACAACAGAGTACGACCCCACATACGTCACACCAACCTCATATCGAGTGTTAACCACTCTCGGGGCCGTCCTATAGAAGAACACATCAAAGGACACCCCTACCTCGACCGCTTGTTGACCGAGGAGGAGTTACACATTGCTAGCCGAGTCAACTTGGGTGACTTCCTAACCGATGTTCTCACATACATCACCCAAGTGGGGATTAGACCCTCTGACCTGGACTGCAAAGCCCATTTGGAATACAATCCCAATTTCTATACTTGGCTCCTTCACAAGTAAAACCTACACCTCCATGCCGAAAGCCCTTCACCTTCTAACCCTAAATCCTAGGAAGGATTCTTCTCAAGTTGGAAGGGGAGGGGGTAAGGTGAATCAAATCAGAATCAATAAATCAAAGCAAAGTCAGTCAAACACATAGCCATATATTATAAAAAACAGATTGGGTAGAAAAAAGGGCATGGAAACTTTGAAGTAAAGGGAAAAAAGTCAAAGTCTGAAAAGGGGAATCTGCATTAGATCTTAATGAATTCATTTAAAAGCATAGAGTTTTTCTTTTTCAATAAATTATTATGTCACAAGCACTAATGAAAATTACGGTTTATGACATGAATAAAAAATGTCACAGCAAGACCGAGCCCACCGACTCCCATTCACGAAAGAGAGAGAATGCGGTACAGCATCACCTTGGAGAGCCGCGCCTACAATCAATTGAAATTCCGAACAATTCACAATTTAGAAGAATTAGTGGCCAAGGAAGAGGCGGCCAGGAGAGTCATGGAAAGCTGCAACTTCAAGAAGTACCTGGAAAGTTTCGCACAAGAACCCGACCACATGACCTGTGTGAAATTTCTCAGGTCCTACAACCTTGACAGCGAATGCGGCACCGTCACAGTGGAAAGAGGACAGAATGCTAAGCAAGTATTGGTTCGTCTAACCCCAGCCTTGGTGGAGAAGGCACTGGGACTAGAACCAAAGGTGGACAAGAAGCAGAAGAGGGATGTATATGCCATGTTGGGGATGAGAAAGGAGGATGTGCTGACAAACGACAGCATTAGTATCCAGGACATCCCCAATGCAGAGACCAGGTTACAGGCGAAACTCATATATGCGCTCTTTTCCAGCCAGTGCTACAATGCATTCATGCACCAGATCAGCATATCGATACTGGAGAATGTGGCGGTCCATACCCTGCACGAAGTCGATTGGAATGGCTACATGCGCAAAACCATCGACCAGGCAGCTCAAGCGCTAGCCTTAGGAAGCATGCCCGCAGGAGGAAAATCCCCAATGTCGAAGGCCACAGAAAGAAAGAGGGCCTCTTCCAAAGCCTCATTCATCGCCTACGGGAGCATCTTAACGGCGCTTATCCAAGAAGTCGTGAAGGAAGCGATGGAGACAAAAGAGGGGGAGGGGGAAACACCCGACAGATCACCTTCTCATCAACGCCATGATAGGTCCAGTGATAGGACTGAGACCGAGGAAGAAGAGGAAGAACAGAAAAGCAAAAAACAGGTCAAGGAGACCAAGAAAAAGACAGCACAAAAGAAAAAGAAACAAGATAAAGACCGCAGGAAGGAGAAGGAAGACTTGGAGAAAGTGAAAAGACAATCCCTCAAGGAGGCCGAGGAGAGAGAAAGGAAGAGGAAGCAGGAAGAAGAAGAAACAACAGACCAAGTCAAGCAGGCTAAAAAAGGCGTCAAAGCAAGAGGCTAAAAGGAGAAGAAGAGAAGAGTAGGAGAAAAAAGAGAAACTAGAGGAAGAATACAAAAAGGCCGAAAAGGAAAGGAAAAGAAGAGTCCCAAAGAAGGAAGAGAAGCTAAGAAGAAAGGAGGAGGAGGACTTGGCTGAGGCAACACGCCGGTCCATCGAGCAGCAATCTAGGGTGGATGACCTAGAAGCCTGGAACCAGCCGAGGGAAGAAGGGCCTAGCTCCAGCATGCACGCACCAAAACCCGCGCCCCCTCGCAGTTCCGAAAGGAAAAGGCAAAGCACCCCTCCATCCTATCCCCACCCTCATGGAACCCCCTCCTGAACCCAATACACTCACCCTTAGCATCCCCACCAGCTTGGAAGTGTCCAATCTAGTGGCCTGGATGCAATAATTCATCAGTAAAGAAATGGCCCAAGGGAAAAGCATGGAAATCATGACCACGGGACCAAAAAGGCCAGCCACAGATGCAGAATCGAGGCAGGACCAGAAGCGTCCGCGTATGGAGGCCTCAACTACCCCCACCCACGCAACAATGATACCACCAGCGAGTTACGACGAGTACGTCACTGAGCTGCTCTCCCAACTGGAGAGAGTGAAGGAGGAAAAAAGAATGGCGGTGGTGGCTGAGTTGGTGACAGAGAAAGAGTAAGTGGCGGCCTTCCAACTGGAGAAAACCTACATTATCGCCATGTAGCAATGCCAAATATTTGAACTGAAGAAAGAATTAAAAGCAAAAGAGGATAGGGAAGAAAGCTACAAACAGCAGCTGGAGGACGAGAATCAAGAACTTGTGCAGATGCAGTGGGAGTACAAGCTCCTCCTGATACAATATAAGGAACTGGAGTCAAAAACCGCCACCATTGAGCAAATGATGGAGAAACTGAACACCAAAGAAGAGGAGAGAAGACAAGAGAGGGAGCAACAACGAAAGGAGATCGAGTCCATGACCGATCAACTACACCTCGGGAAGAAAGAGCAAGACAACATGAGCAAAGAGCTCAGAGCCCAGGAGCAGAAGCTCGTAACCCTAGCACAAAAGCAGGGAGAGAGCATGGAAGGAATGAGCAAAAGGGCCAAGGAATGGATCACGCAGAACGAGAAACGGGTGAAGGCACTGGCACGGCACCTCGCCTTGGTGGAGAAAGAAAAACTCTTGGCAGAAAGCAAAGGTGGACGCCGTCCAGATAGCCTTCACTGCCCAGCAACAGGCCTTCCTCAACACACTACTGGACACAACCCAACCGGAGGGAAAGGAGTCGTTGGAGGTGGTGCAGAAGAAACTGAGCATCGCACGCAGAGTCATGCATGCGGGGCTACAGATGCCACCCCAATCTGCGGAGGTTATGCTAGGCTTAGAAGAACAACGAAAGTACCTGCTACTACTGGCCGACCTAACCCCCCAGGAGGCAGATGCACTCAGCTTTGAGGAAGGGGCGCAACTAGATGATCGGTAGGGGGAGGACACTGACATTGAATTCATCATAAGAAGAACCAGCGAAGAAATAATCCCACAATCCCCCTCGTCGCACGATCAGGAACAGCAACAACTCGACCTGCCCCTGGATAGACAAGCCATGCTCAAGGAGTGACGGAAAAAATTAGTGGAAGAAGCCAGAAGATAGCTATAGGCCAAGCTAGTCGTGCGGCCATCCGCATCCCTCCCACCATGCCCTGATGCCCTCCCAATGCAATTCCACGCAGAGCTCGTGGTCTGGGAACGGCAGGAAATCAAAAAGGACCCCTTCTCTTTCAGCTTCCTTATGCCTAACCACCTCTCTGCACGTCTGCATGAACCTGAAAGGGTACATGCAAAGCCACCAATTTTTACGCAAATCCATCCGCCCTCCCTCCCCCCTCATTCTGATGATGAGAATTAGACTTGGCTATCATACTCCTGATGTAATACTATCTCTAAATGTATCCAAAAAAAAAAGGAACAAAAGAAAAGAAAAGCACGATCACTGGACCTAGGGGTCCTTAAGTTAGGCTTGTCTGGTGGCTTCGGTTGGCTGGCTCCGCTCCTAACCCCCTAGCCCTTTTTGCTCCCCCATGTCACACTTAGGGCACATCAAGGGCAGGACACACCTAGGGAGGTAACACTCACCTATGGTTAGACCTGTCACCCTAAGCCACTGGCACCGCTCCCCCTTGGCACAAATGGGGTCCTCAAGTGTGGAACATGACCCGAGCTTGCCTGCGGTTAGACCCACCTTCCCATTCCACTAGCACGAGCACAATGCACCAACAGGTTGAGGAAAGCACTCCCCTTAGGTAGAGCATCGCACCTTCTTCTTCAGGCACCCCAAAAGCGCCAAACCACTAACTTCGGAGGCCCTCGTCCACCCATGACATCTAGTGAGCTGCTCCGACGAACATCATTCTTGAGCTTCCACAAGCACCTGAGTTTACATGTGGCCCTCACCCTTACACCAACGCCGAAGTGCCATGGGACTGGCACCCGTCTAGGAGGGGGTAATGTTAACCCCAAGTCGAGATGGTGAAAAAATGGAGGAAAAAGCAAAAGGAAGATGGAAAAAGAGCAAAGACACACAGGCAGCCTCTAAAGAAGAACCGGGGCAAGAAGCGCAACCTTAAATGAAAATGTGCCTTAAAAAAACTCAGAAAACTCTTGTAAAAGAGCGCTAGCTCACTCCTGTGCCAATTGTAAAATATTAGATGGGTGTAGGCTAGAGGCACAAGGCTAGAAGAGGGAAATGGAAAAAGGACCTTGCCACAATGGCCGGTCATGTAAAAAATGGATGGGTGCCCATGGGATTTTAGGGTTTGTATATATAAAGTTCAAAAAGTGAATAAGAGATCATTCTTTGGTGTGTGGCAACAAGAGTTTTCTTCTTCTTCTCTCCTTCTCATCTTCTTGCTTGTGCATGCTCTTGAGAGAGGGAGTGTGAGAGTGTGAGGGAGTGAGTGTGTGTGAGTGAGGGATCAAGAGGATGAAGCTCTTCACCATCTCCTCTTCTCTTCTTCTCTTCTCTTCTCTTTTCTTATGCACACGGCTATGGAGGATGGAGCTTGGAGGTGGAGGAGGCTTGAGGATGCTTGAGCTACCATCTAGGATCGTGGAGCTACCGGCGTGTGTGAGAGAGGAGGCAACTCATATCGGCACTAAGGTAAGCTCACTACACTCGTAGGATCGACGGCTCATCGGCTAGGTGAGAGATAGCCATTAGAGCTCGCTTGGAACACTTGAAACAATAAGCGGTCCGTGGGTCTTGGCTGTAGAGTGAAAGCTCCCACAGTTTTATTCTTTGGTTGCTCTGATACTAATTGTAACGTGCCCGCCTATATCGGTTGTCCAAGCATGTTTAAGCAGTCCATCGAGAAATGAATCTAAGTGTTGCCACCCAACACTCCCATGGAATGTTTCGGGGTTTGTCAGCTAGGGTTTACCAAGTCCACCTTGCAATGGAACGTTCGCGGCCAAACCCACTAGGATCGACCTGAAATTTGGGTTCCTAGGGATCAAGGACTCCTAATGTATTCTAGCATCGGGTCTTGGACATTGGGTCCTGGACATCCTACTTTACATAGAGATACCCAAGCCGAAGCAAACCCATGCCATACTTGGTTCACAGAGAATAGGAAATGAGAGGGATGCGCCGCTCAACCTCTTTTCCCATAGGGCAATCCCATTCCAGTCCCCTAAAATGGCATGAATCGGATTCTAACCTAATATTACCTAAAAGTCAAATGACTATAGAACTTTGTGAGAAGCCTCGTAGTTCTCTGGGATACCACCCTTCTGTAGGATGGAACTATGAAGGTTCCGCTCACCTGCTTTCCTCAATTGACATTCTTTAGTTATCTAATTAGGCCCTATCACATTTATGTGTGACATTTCAAAACAACTTCCTTAATTAAGCCTCTTAGGAAACCGGGTTCGTTTGCGTAACTTATAGCATTGACACAAAAATAGTTCGGGCAAGTTCTTTGGAAGTAAAATTTATATTATCATCTTAACTCAAATACAAGTCTTGTCCAAAAAGGATGGATCCCACAATCCATGATGATGCATCTTATTTCCTCCAACTTTCCACCCTTGTATTAGTAACAAAGCCTCGATAATTTTCACGAGTCACATAGATCGTTTGAGTAGGACCTTGAGGCAAGGAATTTGCAGCCAGAGGCCCCTGGCATCCAAGCTTCCTCCTATATTCAAACTAACCCACGGAGAGACCTCTCATAGTGGGTTCGGTCCATGTTCCCATCATGGTTATTTCGAATGCCCTTGGCTAGGGTTGGCGATCAGTTGGGGATAGCTTGGCATGCCCTCCATGAATTTAACATGGTTTTGGAGTTTCAAGTTAGCATTCACGTCTGATAACCCGTTCGTGTTGATGGTGGCATCGTTTCCGATCCTTCTCTGGTAGCCGTGGATTTTCTAGTTACTTGGGAGAGTTTATGCTTTGGGGCCATTTCGGAACTAGAATGCGACCTTCACTTCTCTCGAAGGACTCCTTGGTGCGGGATTCCCTATGCCTTGTGTCTTGACTTTCACGGTCTCCTTTGTCAATTAGAACCAATCGATGGAGAGTTGCAGGACTCATGATGGGGAGAGAGGGTATTCAAGCCTTCGCCCCAAAAAGGGATTGTCCTTGGGCTCTCTCTCTCTCTCTCTCTCTCTCTCTCTCTCTCTCTCTCTCTCTCTCTCTCTCTCTACTTCTCAATCTAGACCAAATATATATTTATTTAGCTTGGCCAAATCATCAATCCCTTCAATGTACATAGAAAGATTAAGGAACATATTAGGGTAATCACAAACGAACATGCCCCTTTGTTGAAGACTATACCATCTTCTTTGCAATGTTTCTTTCTCCATTGGAGAGACAAACATTTCCAACATTGCCTTCTTAAAATCCTCCCAAGAAGCAAAAGTGTGACCAGCTCTTTGCATATATCTCCACCATGTATGCGTGTAGCCTTTAAGGTGGAGTGCTACAAAATAGATCTTGGATTCATCATGGTGAGGGAAAAGTGTGAAGTACATCTCTAATTTGTTTGCCCATTCTTCCCTTTTCGTTGGAGATGCATTATCCCCCTTGAAGTTGGAAATGGTAATATTTTCTTTGTACTCCCTTTCATTATAAGTTGGCTAGAAATTGGACTGCTGCCCAAAAGATGATTGTCTCCAAGAATCTCTATTCATTGAATCTCTTCCAAAAGATTTTCGACTAGGATTATTACCACCATGATTTGGTTGTCCCAATCCAAAAGAATGATTTTGTCCATTAATGGGTCGACCATGATATCACTTATCTACGTTGGTGATATCATGAAATGACCTTCTTTCATGAAATCTTCCACTCTTATTATGAAAGTCCGATTCTTTTTGTTTAATGGTAGACTGAGAGGGAAAAGATTTGTAGAAGGGGTCACATCCATGAAACTCTTCATTCTCTTCTTTTCTTTGGTCCTCCTCTTCTTCATAAGAAACCTCACATCTTGAATTGAATTGAGGATGGGTATGATCCTTTGATGACATTGGTGGCTGATAATGAGCACTCTTCATTGTAGATGGCTTTCCTTTCTCAAAGGTTGACATTATACGACGCTGATCAATTCCTTTCCCTTTCATATGAGAGGGATGTACTGAACTATTTTCAATATGAAAAGTGGCTACATTTGGTGGGAAAGATGTGGGTTGAGTCTTCAAGTCCTTGATAGCTGCTACTACATCTTCAAATCCACTCTTCATAAACTTGACCAGCTGCTGAATACTTCATTCACTTTTTTGGATGTGTTCTCAACCTTCCCCAAGGTTTTGGATAGTCTCTCATAATGACCATGCATCCCAATGTTCGGCATATGCATCTCTCTTGAAAGCATGGGATCTTCAAAAGGTTCGTGAGACAAGGGATTTCCATCATTACCCACTCATGCTCTATGAGCATTACCAACACTTACAACATCATCTTGTTAGTCATGATTGAGGGATTCATTAGTAATTTTTTGATAATTGCTATATTCTTTGATGTCTTCTTGAATGATCTCCATGACTTGATCTTTTCTTTTGTTTTTGGCCATTATGGATAAGTGCTATCGAAGATGACTGTGGGGAAGAAAACTATCAATATCTTGCTTAGTAATGCACCAATGCCAATGGTTTCTTGATCCAAAAAGGAATATTATATAGCAGGGATACTCCATATTTAGCAAGATCTTAGCTTACAATAGGTTATATGGGTGAAATAAACTCAAATAGTGCATCCCTGTTCTTCTTGTGTAGATGCAGTACCACTAGACCCCTTGTCAGAAAATTTGCTATAACTTTTGCTCCTGGAGGCCGATTACTGAGATTTCTAATTCAAATCAAATTTTAATATCCCCTCTTCAAATCAAGCTATGAACCTCCCGAATCAGATCATGACAGAAATTCTTGTAATAGAAACTGTGAACATGTCATGTGAATTCCTGCAACCTGTAAACACCTTGTAGAAGCCCTATTTCACTCTGAAATATGTCTTATAGTACTTGTAGACCCCTGAAACAACTAATATATTTGTGATGGGCTGCAAGGCACTTGTAGGTATCTAGGAATCACCTGCAATTGATGGCTACTTGTTGTAGGGCAATTGTATATCTATTCAAGGATGTCACAAACTGCCCTATTTGGTATCACTAGTCTTCAAATGTTCATCCACTCTTTCCCAAGTGGTCTTCCATGGTCCACCACCTATAGTGAGGGATAAAATGGTAGGACATGCACCTAAATGGGCTTTGAAACTCTGGAAGTTGTGCAAATTTCCTTCCGGGCTAGGTTGTGCACCCCTACATAGATTCTTAAATAGTAAGGAAGGGTCACCTCTCTATTATTGAAAAATGAGGCAAGGTAAGCAATAGAAGGCACACAAAAAATGAATATATTTATTCAAAACTGTCTGAATATATAGACCAGAGAGCAACATCAACAATGACTCCATGATTCTCTCCACACCACACATGGTATTCTCCTAGATTCTAGCCTACACACACATGGGTATATTGCCTTACATCATAGATTAGGTCACTCACACTAGCACATTCTTAAGCACACATCTAGTCCTATGTTCACCATGCGAACTGATGATATGCCCCTTTACATTTAGTCCTCTTGAGTTTGATTTATCAACACTCCCTCTCAAACTCAGGATATACAATAGTTTAGGCATGACATGACTTGGTCATCCATGACTAATGTAGGGACGTGGTTTCTCAGTGGGTGTGGAAGGTGTAGGAGACTTGGGTTAGAGGTTTAGCCATGACTTACAATGAGTTTACCTTTGGAATAGGTATACACTATCAAGACAAGGTTAATGTTCCGGGGTTATATCTTTATTCAACACCATATTGGGGAATATGGAAATTTCCCATAAGTTTGGGACATGTAGTCAAATATTTGGATTTGTCATAACTTGAACACTATAACTCTAAATCGAGCGCTCTATAGCTCAATAGATTCCATTTTTCAAGTGCTTTCAAATGATAGGTCGCATCATATGGTTTTGAGAAACTTATAGGCATGTTATCTGAGTGCCATCTTTTTAGTATTCAAAAAATGGGAATTGGGAGATTCCCAAACTCACTAATATTGTGTTAAATTTCAAAATAAACGGTCATCAAATGAAGTTGAAGGAGTTTTAGAGGCCACCTTCTTCTTCACTTCCATGCTAAGATTATCTGTTTTTCCTCTTGATGCTCTTGGTCTTCTTCTTCATCGTGCTCTTCTTTGTTACTGATGCTCATGAGATAGGTTCTTTGTGCTTTCTTCCTTGAAAAACAGTCCTTCTCTTTGTTGTTGAGAAATGTGCAATCACATCTACCATAGCCTCTTTGTATGGGACAAATAAGGCAAAGAAACAAACTGCAACTAAAGCCTTAGACTAGGTCATGTATGCACGATTTATTAAAACCACGGTTGTTGAATACCATGGTCCCTTTTCACCTACCTTCACCTACCAATACCACCTACTGTAAGCCTATAAAAGGCACTCATCCCCACACTCATTCTATCAGTCATTATCAATTAGTTGTACTTGCATTATGCTTGGATAATATTAGTTGTTCGTCCTTGTCAATGCTTCTGCCGCATTATGACTGTCTATTTGCTCATCAGTGATCCTCCATAGCATGCATTCTCAGTATTTTAACATGGTATTAGAGTAGGTTTTAAGGCAATGAGTCATCAAGCCACAAATTGAGTCATGTTAGTTTGAATTTCTGGCTCCCTCCACTTTTCCTTAGATCTCTCACCTACCTCCATAGCTACCCACCTCCCTCCACTTTTCCTTGGATCTCTCACCTACCTCCATAGCTACCCACCTTCAGTGGAGGACTTGAAGCTCCCAATCTAGGCCATTTCAGCTTGTTCTTACTTCTAGGCAAACCTTCCTTTACTCTAGGCACTCATCCTTATCACTTCAAAGCCCAACATTACTGCTTCTTAGCTCCAGCATTGCGCTTGCAACAAATCGCTGACTAGTCTGTGCCATCTACAATTCATACTATCGATTCAGCCTACACGTGCACCGATGCTACCCACAACCATAGGGAAATTAAAGCCACATAAACATTCTATCTCTAGCTCAGAGGGTTTGCAAAATGATTGAGTCAACGTGCTAGAATAAGGAAAAAACCAATCGCCTATCAAAACCCTAAAGAGGGCAGCCATACCTATCAAGCTTCAAACTCTTGTTTTACTTCCTTCTCTCACTCTTGTGGCTTAAATCAAGTCACTGACTCTCTAATCTACTCCAACACTCAGTCTTTAGCAAGCATTCAAGTTACTTACCAGTAAGGAGGGGAGATCTTGACAAGAGTATCAAGCAATTCAAGCAACAATGTCCATTGACACCCATCTAGTGCTTTTAGCACTAATGTCATTTAACACAATCAGCTTTGCCTCTAATCAAAATTGATTTTATTGCAACTCTAGCATCAAATCAAGGAAGGGAAGACTCGGACTTGCATCAGATCTTGAAGATTCCAACTTCAAGGGAATCATAGTCACTAAATTGCCTAGTATTGATACTAATCACCTATGATTCTTTAGCAGTTGTGCTCAACTGAAACTGGAATTGTTTGGAGTTGATTTGCTACTGATCTTGCAATCTCAATATGGGCAAGGACTCACCGACATCCCGATTCAATGGTGTTGGATTCCATGCATGGCAAACTAGGATCAAATTGATCCTAATGAAGAAAGGCTTGTGGTCAATCACAAGTGGTCAAGAGAAGAAATTAAGGGAAGCTACACTTTCAGTTGTATGGGATAAAAATGATGACAAGGCTTAAGAAATTATCAAGCTCAAACTTGATGATAGCTACATTCATCATGTTGATGATTGTGAAACCTCTTACGTGACATGGGATCGATTAGAAACCTTATTTGGAGCTCATTCTAAATCCTCAAAATATGGTTTACTAATTGAATTTTTTTGGCTGGACATGCAAAGTAATACCTCACTTGCAACTCATTTGAATTATATGGAAATCTTGTTGACACAACTTGCAGGAATCAACTTGAAGATGGATGAAGACATTTGCATTGGAGTGCTTCTCAAAAGTTTTCCACCTGAATCTGATAATGTGTCTACCACATTAATCAACATGCCAAAGCCGAAACTTGTGGACATCAAAGCCTCTCTCTTGAAAGAAGAAAAGAAGATCACGAACAAAGGAGAAACAAGCATCCCAAGAGGATATCAACAACTCCTCTATGTGAAAGAGAAGAAGAGCGTAGTTTGCGACTTTTGTAAGAAACTTGGGCATATTGAGAAATTCTACTATGCTAAGAAAAAGTCTCAAAGAGCATATCTTGCTACAGTCAAAGAAGACGAAGACAACATTGAAGAAGAAGGAGAAGAAGAAACCCAATATCAAAAGGATAAGACTCACTAGTCCCTCTTTTGTAGGTCATTTTCTGATGATAGACTTTTTAAAAGTTTAACATGTGAACTTGCCTTATGTTCCCACCATAAGCTCCTAAACTCCTCATGTAGCCTTTGCACACTACAGGCTTTACACATTTAGTGAGGCCTTGTAACAACCTCTAGCTTTGTATGGTTGTTTTTGTTTCTTCCATGTCTACACTTAGCAAGGTTCTACTCACGACATCCTTTGTATACTCGGTGTCTTTTACGGTTGTGATTGAGGAGGGATGTTGAGAAATGTGCAATCACATCCACCATAGCCTCTTTGTATGGGACAAACAAGGGAAAAAAACAAACTGCAAATAAAGCCTTAGACTATGTCATGTATGCGCGGTTTATTAAAACCACGGTTGCTGAATACCATGGTCCCTTTTCATCTACCTTTACCTACCAATACCACCTACTATAAGCTTATAAAAGGCACTCATTCTATCAGTCATTATCAATCAGTTGTACTTGCATTATGCTTGGATAATATTAGTTGTTCTTCCTTATCAATGCTTCTGCCTCATTATTACTGTCTATTTGCTCATCAGTGATCCTACATAGCATCCATTCTCAGTATTTTAACATTTGTGGCCTAGCTTGTGGCAAAAATCACAAATGATGGTGTCATTATACTTGTATTTCCCTTTACCAAAAAATCCCTTGTGGTAAACTACTTTCTCTCTTGTAGATGATCTTGTAGCAGCATGTGGAGATTCTTGCTTGAATTTATTTTTCTTCTCCTCCTCAAGCAAAGAAGCTTCTATTTCCACAAGTCGTGGATCCACCGTATTGGTGAGAGTTGTTACAACATTGTCATATTCAGGACTAGGATGTAATATTTCCAGCCAATAAAAGTTAGTTGGTTAGTTCAAAAGTTAGTTAGTCAATTAATAAGCTAGTAAGAGAGTTACCCCGAGAGGCTGCACAATTCTCTCTATCTCGATCCTTGACTTAGCCATCTTCTCTTACGCTCTCCCATCTCGAATCTATTCTGTCTTCTTAATCTCTTGAGTCTATTTGCAGACGATGGGCTCCAAGCAAAGAATGTCATGTGCGGATGGCAATCCTATAATCGGCATCGAAGCTTTGGGCGAAGGCATTTTTGTCAATCCAACTGCGGTTTCAGTCAACATAAGTAATGTATTTTCAAATTAATAGATGCTTGTTTTGATTCTTGCATGAGATATATTAGGCTCCATACTATGATGGATGAGAATAGGTCATGGGAAGGGATAGGCCTCCTCTCACATATGCGAAAGATGGAATTTGCAAAATGCATGTATCAAGGGAAGTTAATTGCACTTAGTTGCATATGGCTTATTCGTTGATAGAGCAATCAGTCAAGGGTTATGAATAGCATAATCATAAAAAGAATGACATTAGGAATTGTGCATATAAGTATTAAGAAAATTTTGCATAGAATTACTCTTTGATCCCAAGGGGGAGAGCGGATATGCGATGGAATTATTATCGCGTCTATTCTTGTATTGTTTGGAAAAAATACAATTATTTTTGTTGGTTGATTGAACAACACCCTAAATGTTTTTCTTTCAATCAATTGATTGTTGCATTGTGATTTGGATAAATATTCAAAGGCTTGTGTTGATGGCAAATGCATGGTAGGGGTCTGTAATGACAAGTTGCCATGCACATAAATGAATGTTTTCCTAGAAGATGATATTAGGGCTGATTGCCTTGATTATGCTTGATTCTTAATTGCATGAATTAAGGAAGGATATTTTTCACGCTACGATCATCTCCAAAATCGCACCGCAGATTACCTCCCGAGAGCTACTCGATTCATAGGCCGATGGTCGAGTGGTGAAAAAGCCAACCACAGAAATGGCATCTCACTCCTACACCGCTTGTGGGCCAGGTGGAGCTCTTGACACCCCTTGCTTGTCCAAGATGGAGTTGGAGATCCCTGTGAGCCCAACATCTGGGACGTTGGAAGATCCTATTCTAGATAAATGATGGAAATTTCAGTGCCATATGATTTGGACCAGGTACTTCTATTGGACAGAAGGGATACAAAATTCCCCTATATGGGCAGGAGACAAAGATTAACTTGAAGATAAGTGAAGGAACTTGTTTGTCAAATGGACTTCTTGTTTCGTTTTCGTGTCTGTGCTGTAAGTTATACGAATAAACCATGTTTCCTAAAAGTCTTAATTAATGAAGTTCATTTTAAATGTCGCACATAAATGTTGTAGGACCTAACTAGAAAACTAAAGCTATCAAGGGAAGTGGATGGGTGGAATCCCCGATGGGTTTGTTCTATGGCTGGGTGGTCCCAATGAGCTGGGAGGCTTTTCACAAGGATTTAGCACCGTTCAACTTTAGGTATTGTTAAGTTAGAACCTGATTCATGCCGTTTTAGGGGACCGAAATGTGACTATGCCTACGAGGAGAGAGGTTGAGTAGTGCATCCCTCTCGTTTCCCATTATCTTTAGACCAAGTGCGGTATGGATCTACTGCGGATTAGGTATTTTTGCGTAAAGTAGGATGCCCAAAACTAGACACGCTAGAATACTGCCAGGAGACCTTGACAACTAGGAACCCAGATTTTAGATCGATCCTAGTGAGTTCACTAGCAAACATTCCTTTGCGAAGCGGACTCGAGAAACCCTAGGGAAAAAACCGTGAAACATTCCATGGGAGTGCAAGCGGCGATGCTTAGATTCATTTCTCAGTGGACCGCAAAAACATGCTTGGATAGTCGATAGGTGAGCACGATACAGTTGGTATCAAAGCCAAATTTCATGATGTTGCGTGATTGATTAATGTTTGTTTCATAGACATATCCTAAACAGAAATAACGTGAGTGGTATGGCTTGATTGTCAGGCATCTTCTGCACCCAGGGATGCTAGCATGCAAGAGAAGAAATTTCTTCTCAAGAAAATTAAGGCACTCGAGTTTGATGGAGAAGGAATAGACGTTGCAGAAAAGGTGGAGATATGGATTGAGTCAATGGATGATTATTTCTCTGCTTCAAGAATTGCCTCCATGAATCAAGCAATGATTGGCAAACTGAAGTTAGTTGGCCAAGCTCGGTTATGGTGGAAGCAATGGTGCAAAGATCAAGGTGGTTCTGAAGCCGCTATTACGTGGACTTAGTTGAAAGATACTATATACAGTTGATGCCTTCCGCCAACCTACCAGACTTTGAAGATTAATGAATTCTTCAAGCTCAAGTAGGTGGAATTAACCTTGAAAGCTTACTACTCAAAGTTTGTAACCCTACTAAAATATGCACCACCTATGGATATTACACAGCAAGTATCCAAGTTTTGCCATGGCCTAAACACTCCTCTAAACCACCATCTTGAAGCAATGCATCCAATGGACTTACAAGATGCATTACTTTGAGCGAATCCAATCGTCCAAGAACTTAAATCGGGGGACTGCAGCAAAGATGACTCTCGAGATTAGGGTAAGAGATGCCATACGTGCAGAGAGATAGAGCACATCCATAGGAGATGTCCCTACTATCAATGCTTCCATTGTAGTGAGCTAGGACACATCCAAGCAGAGTGCCCTGATCTAAATCCAGGAGACATCAAGCCTCCAAGAAAACGAAGCTACACAGGTGCAGTCTATGGATATATAAAGGAATCAAATGAAGACGAAGACCTAGAACCTACAATACCTCTTCAGGATGACTAATAGTCCTAGAAGCTTAATCGACATGTAACACAATTAAGAATAAATCCTACTCTTGTACCTATGGTTAATTGGAATAATATGAGTGCACTACTTGAAACATTAAGAGTAGCGCAGTGGATGCATGGTGGGTCTTAACCCATAAGCCCTAAGCCCCATTAGTGCTTGTCTTCCCCAGTTTCTCTCGAGATAAGGACATCTCGATTTCTCTAAGGGAAGGAGGATAGGGGAGGAGGATGTAATATTTTCACGCAATAAAAGTTAGTTGGTTAGTTCGAAAGTTAGTTAGTCAATTAATTAGTTAATTAGATTACTAACTAAAGACTAACTAAGGTAAAAACTAACTAACATTAATAACTAATAATTTTTGTTTAATTAAAAACAGAGAGTCATAACCTGATATTTTTCTCGGATTAACAAGGAGCATAGCCACCCTTCATGGAACTTACAACGTGAACGAGACTTAGAAGCCATATTAATCACTACTATTAATGTGTATAGTTTGGATGGTAAAAAAATATTAGATTTTTGGGCAAAGAAAAAACTAGTATATTTTAGATATTATCCTAAAAAGATAGAACTGAAAGTCACTTAAAAGGAAAGACAAGTGATGTTTTAGTTAGTTTTAGAGATTTTAAAAAAATAAAAAATAAAAAAAAGTGACTGGCAAAATCACGCATGCCGTAATCGCTGTCTTGGAGTTTTACCCCCCTTTTTGGAGCCAATGCAACCATCAGATTTATGATCTGAGCATTAGATCACTGAGTCTTCCAAGAGCCCCTCCACTCTTCTTCTCAGTCTTATCTCCTCCTCTCTAATTCATTATAAATATGAGGCATGGAAAGGCACAAGGGAGCATAAGGAAACCCCGAGAGGCTGTGAGAGAGAGGTAGAGAGAAGGATACCCCTCCAAGAGATTGTGAGAGAGCACTTGAGAGAGAGATTGTGAGTGAGAGAGAGAGAGAGAGAGAGAGAGTTACCCTGAGAGGCTGCACAATTCTCTCTATCTCGATCCTTGATCTCGAATCTATTCTGCCTTATTAATCTCTTGAGTCTATTTGCAGACGATGGGCTCCAAGCGAAGAATGTCACGTGCGGATGGCAATCCTATAACCTGCAACGAAGCTTTGGGCGAAGGCATTTTGTCAATCCAACAGCGATTCTGGTCGTAAGTAATGTATTTTCAAATTGATAGATGATTGTTTTGATTCTCACATGAGATACATTAGGCTCCATACTATGATTGGCGAGGATAGGTCATGGGAAGGGATAGGCCTCCTCTCACATATTTGAAATATGGAATTTGAAAAATGCATGTATTAAGGGAAGTTAATTGTACTTAGTTGCATATGGCTTATTCGTTGATAGAGCAATCGGTTAGGGGTTATGAATAGCATAATTGTAAAAAGAATGACATTAAGAATTGTGCATACAAGTATTAAGAAAATTTTGCATAGAATCGCTCTTTGATCTCAAGGGGGAGAGCAAATATGCGATGGGATTATTATCGCGTCTATTCTTGTATTGTTAGGAAAAATACAATTAGTTTTGTTGGTTTATTGAACACCACCTTAAATGTTATTCTTTCAATCGATTGATTGTTGCATTGTGATTTGGATATATATTCCAAGGCTTGTGTTGATGGCAAATACATGGCAGGGGCCTATAATGACAAGTTTCCATGAGAATAAATGAATATTTTCCTAGAAGATGATATTAGGGCTGATTGCGTTGATTATGCTTGATTCTTAATTGGATTAATTAAGGAAGGATATTTTGCACACGTGGATCATCTCCAAGATTTCACCGCGGATTATCCCGAGAGGGCGCTACTCGATTCACAGGCCGATGGTCGAGTGGTGAAGAGGCCAACCACAGAAATGGCATCTCACTCCTAGACTGCTTGTGGGTCAGGTGGAGCTCTGGTCACCCCTTGCTTGTCCAGGATGGAGTTGGAGATCCCCGTAAGCTCAATATCTGGGACGTTGGAAGATCCTATTCTAGATAAAGGATGGAAATTTTGGTGCCATGTTTGGACCAAGTACTTTTGTTGGACAGAAGAGATACATAATTCTCCTATATGGGTAGGAGACAAAGATTACCTTGATGTCAAAAGGATTGTTTGTTTTGTTTTCATGTCTATGTTGTAAGTTACACGAACGAACCATGTTTCCTAAAAGGCTTAATTAATGAAGCTGATTTTAAATGTCACAAATAAATGTGGTAGGACATAATTAGTAAACTAAATCTATCAAGGGAAGCGGGTGGGCAGAATCCCCAACGGGTTTGTCCTATGGCTCGGTGGTCCCAAAGAACTCGGAGGCTTCTCACAAGGATTTAGCACTGTTCACCTTTAGGTATTGTTAAGTTAGAACCCAACTCATGCCTTTTTAGGGGACTAGAATGGGACTATGCTTACAGGCAGAGAGGTTGAGCAGCGCATCCCTCTCATTTTCCATTGTCTTTGAACCAAGTGTGGTATGTATCTGATTCATATTGGGTGTTTTTACGTAAAGTAGGATACCCAAAACCTGATGCTAGAATGCTGTCAAGAAACCTTGACAACTAGGAACCCAGATTTCATGTCGATCCTAAGGGGTTCGGCTGCAAACGTTCCGTTGGGAGGCCGACTCGAAAAACCCTAAGCGACAAACCCCAGAACATTCCATGGGTGCACCGAGCAGCAACGCTTAGATTCATTTCTCGATGGACTGCTAAAATATGCTTGGAAAGCCAATAGGTGAGCACGTTATAGTTGGTATCAGAGCCAAACTTCATGGTCATGCGTGATTTATTAATGTTTGGTTCATAGACATATCCTAAACAGAAATAACCTGGCTAGTATGGCTTGATTGTCAGGCACCTTTTGCACTCACGAATGCTGACATGCAAGAGAAGAAATTTCTTCTCAAGTAAATTAAGGCACCCAAGTTTGATGGAGAAGGAATATAAGTCGATGGGTGATTATTTCTCTGCTTCAGGAACTGCCTCCATGAATTAAGAAATGATTGGCAAACTGAAGTTAGTTGGCCAGGCTCAGTTATGGTGGAAGCAATCGTGCAAAGATCAAGGTGTTTTTGAAGCCGCTATTACGTGGACTCAATTAAAAGATGCTGTATGCGGGCGATACTTCCGTCAACCTACTCGACTTTGAAGATTAATGAATTCTTCAAGCTCAAGCAGGTGGAATTAACCCTAGAAGGTTACTACTCAAAGTTTATAACCCTACTAAAATATCCGCCACCTATGGATATTGCACAACAAGTATCCAAGTTTTGCCATGGCATGAACACTCCTCCAAACCACCATCTTGAAGCAATGCATCCAATGGACTTGCAAGATGCATTACTTTGAGTGAATCCAATCGTCCAAGAACTTAAATCAGACAATTGCACCAAAGATGACTCCCGAGATTAGGGTAAGAGATGCCATACATGTGGAGAGATAGGGCACATCCGTAGGAGATGTCTCTACCATCAATGCTTCCATTGTAATGAGCTAGGACACATCCGAGCAGACTACCCTGATCTAAGTCCATGAGACATTGAGCCTCCAAGAAAACGAAGCTACACAGGTACAATCTATGGATATATAGAGGAATCAGATGAAGACGAAGACCTAGAACCTACAATACCTCTTCAAGATGACTAAAAATCTTAGAAGCTTAATCAACATGTAACACAATTGACAACAAATCCTACTCTTATACCTATGGTTAATTGGAATAATATGAGTGCACTACATGAAAGATTAAGAGTAGCATAGCGAATGCATGGTGGGTCTTAACCCACTAGCTCTGAGCCCCATTAATGCTTGTCTTCCCCAGTTTCTCTCGAGATGAGGACATCTCAATTTTTCTAAGGGGAGGAGGATATAATATTTCCACGCAATAAAAGTTAGTTGGCTAGTTCAAAAGTTAGTTAGTTAGTTAATTAATAAGTTAGTAAGATGACCTAAATAAGGTAAACACTAACTAACATTAATAACTAATAATTTTTATTTAATTAAAAATATATTTTAAAATAAATGGAGAGTTGTAACGTGAGATTTTTCTTGGATTGACAAGGACCATAGCCACCCTTCACGGAAGTTACAATGTGAACGTGACTTATGAGCCATTTTAATCACTAGTATTAATGTGTACAGTTTGGATGGTAAAAAAATATTAGGTTTTTGGGCAAAAAAAAACTAGTATAATTTACATATTATCCTAAAAAGATAGAACTGAAAGTCATTTAAAAGAAAAGACAAGTGATGTTTTAGTTAGTTTTGGAGATTTTATAAAAAGAAAAATTAATGAAAAGTGACTTGCGAAATTGTGCGCGTCGCAATCGCTGTCTACAAGGAACAGTAGACAGCACTTCGAACAAAGAAAAGAAGAAGAAGTGAACTGAGAGCTTTGTAACCAAGTGTCTAGGAGTTTTAGCCCCCTTTTTGGAGCCAATGCAATCATCAGATTTATGATCTGAGCATCACATCACTCGGTCTTCCAAGAGCCCCTCCACTCTTGTTCTCAGCCTGATCCCCTCCTCTCTAACTCATTATAATTATGAGGCATGGTGAGGCACAAAGGAGCATAACGAGACCCCGAGAGGCTACGAGAGAGAGGTAGAGAGAAGGATACCCCTCCAAGAGATTGTGAGAGAGAGCTTGAGAAAAAGAGAGAGTGGGAGAGAGAGAGAGTTACCCCGAGAGACTGCACAATTCTCTCTATCTCGATCCTCAACTTAGCCATATTCTCTTATTATCTCCCATCTCAAATCTATTCCACCTTCCTAATCTCTTGAGTCTATTTGCGGACGATGGGCTCCAAGCAAAGAATGTCATGTGCGGATGGCAATCCTACACCGACAACAAAGATTTGGGCGAAGGCATTACTATCAATCCAATGGCTTGTTTTGATTCTCACATGAGATACATTAAGCTCCATACTATGATGGATGAGAATAGATCATGGGAAGGGATACGCCTCCTCTCACATATTTGAAAGATGAAATTTGCAAACTGCATGTATCAAGGGAAGTTAATTGCACTTAGTTGCATATGGCTTATTCATTGATAGAGTAATCCGTTAGGGTTTATGAATAGCATAATCGTAAAAGAATGACATTACGAATTGTGCATACAAGTATTAAGAAAATTTTGCATAGAATCACTCTTTGATCCCAAGGGGGAGAGAGAATATGCGATTGAATTATTATCACGTCTATTCTTGTATTGTTTGGAAAAAATACAATTAGTTTTGTTGGTTGACTGAACAACATCCTAAATGTTTTTCTTTCAATCAATTGATTGTTGCATTGTGATTTGGATAAATATTACAAGGCTTGTGTTGATGGCAAATGCATGGCAGGGGTCTGTAATGACAAGTTGCCATGGGAATAACTGAATGTTTTCCTAGAAGATGATATTAGGGTTGATTGCCTTGATTATGCTTGATTCTTGATTGGATTAATTAAGGAAGGATATTTTGCATGCCTGGATCATCTCCAAGATCGCACGGCAGATTACCCCGAGAGGGCACTGCTCGATTCACAGGTCGATGGTTGAGTGGTGAAAAGGCCAACCATGGAAATGGCATCTCACTGTTAGACCACTTCTGGGTCACGTGGAGCTCTAGACACCCCTTGCTTTTCCAGGATGGAGTTGAAGATCCCCATGAGCCCAATGTCTGGGACATTGGAAGATCCTATTTTAGAATATGGAAATTTTGGTGCCATGTGATTTGGACTAGGTACATCTATTGGACATAAGGGATACATAATTCTCTTGTATGGGCAGGAGACAAAGATTAACTTGAAGATAAGTTAAGGAACTTGTTTGTCAAAAGGACTGTTTTTTTTTCTTGTCTGTGCTATAAGTTACATGAATGAACCATGTTTTCTAAAAGGCTTAATTAATGAAGCTGATTTTAAATGTCGCACATAAATGTGGTAGGACCTAATTAGAAAACTAAAGCTATCAAGGGAAGCGGGTGGACGGAATCCCCACGGGTTTGTCCTATGGCTGGGCAGTCCCAGGCAACGCTTAGATTCATTTCTCGATGGACCGCTAAAACGTGCTTGAACAACAAATAGGCGGGCACGTTACAGTTGGTATTACAGCCAAACTTCATGATCATGCGTGATTGATTAATGTTTAGTTCATAGATATATTCTAAACAGAAATAACCTGACTGGTATGGCTTGATTGTTAGGCACCTTTTACACCCACAAATGCTGGCATGCAAGAGAAGAAATTTCTTCTCAAGCAAATTAAGGCACCCAAGTTTGATGGAGAAGGAATAGATGTCGCAGCAGAGGCGGAAATATTGATGATTATTTTTCTACTTCAAGAACTGTCTCTATGAATCAAGCAATGATTGGAAAACTGAAGTTAGTTGGCCAGGCTCAGTTATAGTGGAAGCAATGGTGCAAAGATCAAGGTATTTTTAAAGCCGCTATTACGTGGACTCAACTGAAAGATGTTGTATGCGGATGATACCTTCCGTCAACCTACCAAACTTTGAAGATGAATGAATACTTCAAGCTCAAGCAGGTGGAATTAACCCTAGAAGGTTACTACTCAAAGTTTGTAACCCTACTAAAATATGCACCACCTATGGATATTGCACAGCAAGTATCCAAGTTTTGCCATGGCTTGAACACTCCTCTGAACCACCGTCTTGAAGCAATGTGTCCAACGGACTTGCAAGATGCACTACTCTGAGTGAATCCAATTGTCCAAGAACTTAAATCAGGCAATTGTAGCAAAGATGACTCCCGAGATCAGGGTAAGAGATGCCATACATGCTGAGAGATAGGGCACATCTATAGGAGATGTCCCTACCATCAATGCTTCCATTGTAATGAGCTAGGGCACATCCAAGCAGACTGCCTTGATCTAAGTCTAGGAGATATCGAGCCTCCAACAAAACGAAGCTACACAGGTGCAGTCTATGGATATATAGAGGAATTAGATGAAGACGAAGACCTAAAACCTACAATACCTCTTCAGGATGACTAAAAATCCTAGAAGCTTAATCAACATGTAACACAATTGAGAATAAATGCTACTCTTGTACCTATGGTTAATTGGAATAATATGAGTGCACTACTTGAAACATTAAAGGTAGCACAGCAAATGCAAGGCAGGTCTTAACCCACAAGCCCTAAGCCCCATTAATGCTTGTCTTTCCTAGTTTCTCTTGAGATGAGGACATCTCGATTTCTCTAAGGGGAGGAGGATGTAATATTTCCACGCAATAAAAGTTAGTTGCTTAGTTCAAAAGTAAGTTAGTCAATTAATAAATTAGTAAGATTACTAACTAAAGACTAACTAAGGTAAAAACTAACTAATATTAATAACTAATAATTTTTATTCAATTAAAAATACATTTTAAAATAAACACAGAGTCATAACCCGACATTTTTCTCGGATTGACAAGGACCATAGCCACCCTTCACGAAAGTTATAGCATGAACGAGACTTATGAGCCATATTAATCACTAGTATTAATGTGTATAGTTTTGATGGTAAAAAATTTAGATTTTTGGGAAAAAAACTAGTATATTTTAGATATTATACTAAAAAGATAGAATTGAAAGTCATTTAAAAGAAAAGACAATTGCTATTTTAGTTAGTTTTGGAGATTTTATAAAAAGAAAAAATAAAGAAAAGTCCCTGGCAAAATCGCGCGCACCACGATCGCTGTCTACTACAGGTAGTAGACAACACTTCGAACAGAGAAATGGAATGAACTGAGAGATTTTAAACCAAGATTCTTGGAGCTTTACCCCCCTTTTTGGAGGTAATGCAACCATTAGATTTATGATCTGAGCATCAGATCACTGAGTCTTCGTGTTTGTTTTGGATTTTAATCCAATGATTAAGGCTTTTCCACACTCCTCAGAGGGAATCCCTACACATATATCGGTGTAAAATACCTAAGCACAAACAAAAGGAGGCACCCCTCTACTGAATACCGTGGCTCTACTGTGGCTCTGCTACACCTCGGGGAATGGCCCCTCGATGTGCCACTAACACAAATAGCACATACATTACAAACTCCACTCTTATTTTCAAACATTCCAAGACATAATATATTTTCTCACTTAATAGTTCCCCAAGGAAACTGGTCATCTAAACGTATAGCCTAGGTATCTCACATACTCCACGTAGGTCATTTGTATAAGAAAACAATGCATCCCATGGATGACACCATGTGATATGAGGAATGCAACTATGTATGAATCCTAGTTCTCAATCATTTTATGATTTAAAAATCAACATTGTGAGGTGCAAAGACATTTCTTTCAATGGTTTCAGCCTACACATAATGTTGCATTGCTAAGGGTCAGCACCGAGCATCCTCATGCTACTAGACCCTCTTAAATTTCAATTATAAACATCCTATATGGTATGCACAAGAAAATAGATCATAATTTCAAATGTTATTAGCAACTAATCACCCTCAAAACCTCTCCTTCTCCCTACCATTTATATGGGTTGATAGGTATAGAAGGCATTTTACCATATGTTTTTCTTGTAAAAGTGGTAAAAATCATACTTTAACATGGAGACAAGGCTGAAATGAGGCTTATTCCTTATGCTCCAATCATGTCATACATCCATGAACATAAAGCATATTTTTCCTTAATTTTCTATCGCAAAAACCTAATTTTTTCCATTTTTTCACTTATTTTTCTTGATTTATTTAAATAAAATTTCTAATATTTTTTATTTATGGGCTCAAACTGATCAAAATCACTGAGAATTTATTTTATATTCATTTCTAATCCATGTGAATCCCAAAATCACAACAAAACCTCCTAAATTTTTCATTTATATGAAAACTGCATAATTGCGGGTTTGTGTGTTTTGACATAAATCGTTATATGACTAAATTTTCTAATTTTCTTCAAGATTTTTGATAAATTTCAACATTATCAATCAAAGGCAACCATCTACAAACAATTTTATCAAACGTCTATCATGAAACAAATGAAATAATTGCTTACACATAGAAACACGGTTTTGGAGATGTGTATTTTATGGTTGCGAGGCCACTGACGTTCATTCTTGGCCACTAACACTCTCTCATAGCCTGATCTATGATCTCCTTTGCTCGAGAACCATCATTCCATCTGCATCTTGCATCAAATGCCACCTCCTTCTCTCATTGAATCACGCATGTGAATATGCAGCAAGAGGAGAGAGAAGAGAGAAGAGAGAAGAGAGAAGAGAGGAGAGAGGAGAGAGGAGAGAGAAATACTAAAAATTAGAATTTTTATTCCCTTCATGACAATCAGCATGCTTACACCCAAAACAGGGCCCTCAGGGAGTAGATCAGGAATGTGCAGTCATTTCTTCCTCATCCCCAGCATCGGAGAGGCACAAATCTCCAAAGAAAATGGGGCACAAAAAAAATTGCACCCCCTCTCTACCTCGATTAGTATTTTTGGTTTTTTTTCCTTTAAACAAGCTTAAGGTTTTAAATTCAAAATATCTAGTCCATCTTCTCATATTAACACTATAATCGAAGTTGACTTTTTGCTTTTGAAGGGGCAAATGAGCTTAGATTCAAGATCCATCTAGCCAGATGGCTTCGTGACATCGAAATCTATAAACTTGGGCCCCTGACACACTTTCCAGCTCTAGGATCATGTAGTTGCTTCATAACATGAAACCTTGTGCAGATTAAATGGGGGGTCAAAACGAACTCTGATTGATGAGCTGAGACTTGCATTGGGTTCCTAGTATCGACTCCATCTAAGAAAACTCCAACTCATCGATCCGCAACTGTTTCATTTTGCATGAAAGGTTTTCTTTTACAACCTCCTAGGCTCTTTTTTGCTTCAAAAAAGGACTTTAAAATCTGCTCTCAAGTCTAAATCTCCACAATTCCAGAAACTACAAATGTATGTTCAAAATGATCAAAGATGTGCACAAAGGTTTGGATCCCACCTTTTATATTAAAACCTAGTTAACATAATATCCTAATTTTAGCATAAATTTCATACCTTAAAATGGCTACATTCCATACACACAATTACATTGAGTATAGAAAGCACAATGATTTTTTGTGGTTAATTGGTTAACATATAGTGAAATTCAAAGTGAAGAATCACAAAACAAAACATCTTAAGACTTCTAGAACCTAAAACACAAACTATTGGGGGATTAACTCAATTCAAAAAATCAACAGACATAAACCAAGAACAAGATAGAGACACAATGAATCCCTAAAGCACCCAAAACCACACATAAATAAGCTCATTAAGAGTGAAAATTACTTGAAAAAAACAAAGAAAACCATAGGATGAGTGAAGAATAAAAACTTGCAAGAGAATAAGGACCCAATTATTAGCTTAACCTAGAGCCAATAATCAGAGGTGCATGCACTTGCACATTTTCTTAGAGATCTTCACTTCCAAGGGAAGTAGGAGTCCTAGCTTTGAGCAAAGCTTAGAGGAGCTTGAAATAAAAAGCATTATTGTTCCTCTATTGATCAAAAACACCATCCACCTTGTAGACTAAAACACAAAACTAGCACCATGGAGAGAGAAAGATACATTGGAGATGTTCCACAAGACCTATATGAGTCCCTAGACAACTTCCATACTACAACAGAATTTGACCAACCCAAATGGCACAAGAAGCCATAGAGGATAGACTCAACTATGAAAGAACAAAGTAAAATCACTCTCAATAAATTTGTAGAGGTAATGCTAGTTGCACAACAAGAGAGTTGAGATGCATGACATCAAGAGACTCATCTTGAACACTCTAATGACTCCTTATAGGATCTTGTTCAAAGTAAGTTGCTTGATGACTCAAGCATGCTCCATACAAGTTCATAAATGACCAACACACTACTCACGTACTCACGGGACTATCTACCATGTTTAGAACTAGGAGTAACCTAAGGACCCATTCATTACCAATAACTAGAGAATTATAGAATGGAGGATGACTCATATAGCTTCATAGAGTAGTCAAACAAGTATGTTATGCAAATAATGTCATCTTAAACTTGAAACACAAGTCTTTTATGCTTTACTTAGGCAAAAGGGGATGCATATGGTTCATGGGCCTAAACATCATCAAGATGTCATCATTCTCCAACCTCAAGGACCTCTTCATTATGTGTTTCACTAAAGATGGATATGGAGATAACCTCATTGTACAATTGATGAATGCAAAACAAAAAGAAGAGGAGAATAGGAGAGACTATGTCCCTAAAGTCAAGAGTTTATTTTAAGAAAATCATGTTAGGGCAGCAGCACCAAGGTTGTCACCAACGCTTTCATCAAAGCTATCCAAGATGAGAGAATTTATGAGACCACAAATAGCAACTCGATCCTAGACTAATCCAACATCAATAGGTACTAGATGAGACAATTTCTGTTGATGACCTAGTTGGGCATGCACTAATTATGAGACCCTCCCACTAGTTGGGGATAATTCACCATTAGAGTGTACTAGACCTAGTTGGGCATGCACTAATTATGGTCACATTATCCATGCGCTAGCCTATTGTAGAGCCCCAAGAAGGATTCCACACCCTACTCCATATATGAACATCAGATATCCTACTCCATACATGAATTCCAAATATCAAGGTGAATAGAGATCCTTTCCACCAAGACCCCAATAACTGGCCCCATCTTCTCAACCTAATCAAAGACCAACTACACAAAAAAAGAATATCAATCCTTGAGGGATACCAAGACCTCCAAGTTCAATCATAACTCATCCTCTAAGCAATGCTTCAATGCATTTGATAGAAGAGTCAATTGGAAGAAGAGGAATACACAAATCCCTACATTAAATATGTTGAACAAGGCAACACTACCTTTATGGACTACCATCCAATTAAAATGATGATGTTAGGACACGGCTATGGGAGAGACATGATCTATGCCCATGAGACTATTGAATGCCAAAACTATAGTCAAAAGCCAAGAAATTTTGACTCAAGTTTGAGCCTTGTAAGAAATTCCTCAACATAGAGAGAGGTAATTCAAATATCATTTAAAATAACATAAAGTTTAGTTTAAGTAAAATTTTCTATTTCCAATGCATAAATTATGGTGAAGCTTTTAAGTTATCAATTACCCTTAATTAAGAGTCTAAATGTCTAAACACCCAAAAGAGACTAGTCTCTGTCCTCAAAATTTGGCTCAAATCTAGATCAATTTGAAATAACGGCACACTTCTTTTCATCAAAACTTAAGCCAAAATACTATGCCAAGGCTCAACTATATTTTGGCATGTTACATTTTGACACATTATAATTTGAGATATTCTCATTTCTTAGAAGCAACTTTGGAAAATAAGAGAAGCTTATGTGGATGGATCATGCTAAACCAACATCACTGAGGGAGATTGATGAGGCCTAGTCACCATCAACAAGGTACAAGAGAGATGTGTATCACCTCCATGTCAAGCTTGATATACACAAATGTTTGAGGAGATGGTCAAATAAATGTCAAGGCATAGATGAGATATATGTTATCTTCACAATAATCTTGATAGTATGAATAGTTAATAAATAAATAACATTTCTTTTGTCTTCTACTTATAAAGAAATATTAGAGTTTTGTAAAGTAACAAAAAGCTCTGAGATATGCAAGATATGAAGTCACAAAAAAAAAACCAAAGGAGCTTTACTTGTACAAAATGTTTGGTTATATCAAACAGAGTGTCATAAACTTAACTTATTTAACCTTGGTTTTGAAGGTGCTTTATTAATATAAAATTTATTGAATCCTTTGACAACATAGCACTACAATCACGTCCCCTAGTTTCCAAAAGTACATAATAGCATATCAATTTGGTCAACTCAAACTATGGAGAAACCATGGTATTAACACTCATTCAGATTACTTACCATATGAGATGCAAATGGAGTGGAGAAAGCTAACATTCTAGAGGAATTATATAAGTGAACATACAGAATGCTTTTTCACAGAGCCAACCCCAAATAAAGTAATGAAGCATTTAAAGATACAAAAAAAATGAGGGAATCATGGCACAAATTTAATGTAGTAATCAAAAATTCGTAATATTTTGTGGAATGCAATATCTATACTTTAACCTCCCTTCCATCAGTCACTTCCATAACCATTAAAGGTATCACCATATATCATAAACTACAAAATCACAATATACTTCATTGTACTAAAACTCTTCTAAACTTCTAATAAGCTTCATGATATCAAAACATTTGCAATTATTTATACCATGGATACCAAAATCACAATACAATTCATTATTTCAAAACATTTTGATTCTTCTCAAGTATAAGAAAATCATCACTCCATGTTGGAATACTTTGTTCCTCTAGTGACATCTCCAAAAGTTGAACTTGTGTTGGTGTAACATTAAATTAGAATATATAATCATTTAAACAATCATTTCTAATGCACCAAGTAATTGTTGAAATACAATTTATACATCAAAATCCATTCTAGGTGCCATTTCCTCTAGTACAAGGTTTTGCTTGGTTAACTAGTCATCATGAACTTGTCATAAGCATTAGCCTATTATTTTGAAAGGAAGGCTTATCCTTGGCTATTTAGGGCCTCTCTAATTGAGTCCAATCTTCTCCTTAACACTTTAATCTCCTCCTAGTTTCAAGCATATGACTTGTAGGGATCTTATGGTTTTCTTTAAGGATAACCTCTTCAATGTGTTATAAGAGTGATTTTGTTACATGACTTATTCAAAAGTTATAGGGAGATATGGGGATCTTCTTTGCAAGGATCTTAGAAGGAAACCCTCTAAGTATATAGCTTCCTATGCACTCTCCCTAATTTATCTTAAGTTATCATTGTATTTAAGCTTTGTGGTAAGGTGGTGCCTTACTTGTTCAAAGAAATGACATTCCTTAGTTTAAAACATACTTTCCTCAGAAAATCTATTTCTATGGACAAGGTCTAAAGGACATGGATTTAAAAACAACGTTAGATTGTTCAACCTTGTCAAATTTAGCTACCCTTTTTGTACTTATATAGAATAACTTGTTATCACCTAATTTATCATATTTTTCTTCTTGCGGAACTTAGTATTGGTCCTAACATCTCCTTAAGTCCAACTTGCCCAAGAAAAAAACCAAGTTATGTTTAACTTAATGCTTCATTGAGCATAAATTAAGGAAGGAAATTTTTAGTATTTAATCTATAAGAGTGCAACTTCAAGTATAGGTTCTTTTCTCTATTCAATAAGCATTCTATTATCACTAATAAAGCAATTACTCTAGCCACAACAAGATAATGTACTACTCAAGGACTAGTCCCATCATGAGAGGGGATGCTCCTATCAAAAATTCCCTCCTAGGTGACAAACTCATGTTACGGGTTAGAGGCCACTTGTGCCTAGCAACCTACATTTATCTTGTACTTCCTATGTGCACACTTGTACACTATAGGTGGTAGCCACCCATCACTATCACTTTATTATGTATTCTTACTATGACAATATAATAAAGGAAGGCAGGTCACACATTGTGACTATTGGAGTTCTCACATACTACCTTGCTCTCTCTTGCTCCAACCTCCATAGCTCTTGCTTGCACTTGTGCTCCCTCATTCTTGCTCAACCCTTCTATATTTCAACCTTCACTTTGGCTTGGGAAGAGAGCTTCATTCACAATTTTCATGGCAACAACTCATTGAGGTATGCATTAGTCCCATTGCTTCCTAGATTAATCCCACATCTTTCGGCCTTGATCAACCCCTTTTTTGGGACATTTGAGCTTCCCCAAGCAATCATTAAGCTCCATCTTAGTCAATAGTAGTTAGAAAGCACCCCCTTAAGGGGCTTGCCTAACAATTGGGGATTTTTCAGGAAGATTGATGATCATTGTCTAGGGTAGTATATAATTAATAGTTTAATGCTCTATTGATACTTATGGGAAAAGTTTGTGATGCCTAATGATGTATTCATGCTTGGAAAATCTTGTTGGATTTATTAGGGTTTTTAAAGCTCAATATTTGGAAGGTATATTACTATAATACCCTATGGGAAACAAGCATACACCTTGAATACTTATGTATTTGATGTATTTGGTGCCTACATGCTATTCAAGGATGCTATATGGACTTATGGATGCTTTCCACTAATGTACATGCTTGGATATGCTCTCATTGAGCTTTGATGTTTGATCTTGAACATGGATAGTTACATACTTTTAGTGGCTACTTGCTTTGGAGACTTCTCAGTTACAAGCTTGGTGACTTATGTTATGCATATGTTCCTCAATGTATACTTAATGCTTCTTGGGTTCTCAGATGTTATGACACTGATGACTTGAGATTACATTGCTTGTTGCTATTCCTAATTTTGTTACAACATGTATCATTGTAGAGCTTAGCTTATTAAAGACAAAAGGAGTCTCGTGTTTATGTATATATGCTTAATTGGTTTATGCATATGCTCTCTTTACAAACAATGATGATTGTGGGCTGATTTTGATTTGATTTGTACACTTGGTACCTCCTCCTATCAAATGGGTTTGTTGGCTTTGGATGCATGTTTGGTTATGTTACTAGAGCTTATTTCTTTACATGTAGTGAGTTAGTTGCAAATTAATAAATCTATGTTGCTTTTGGAGATCTCTTTTTTTCCTTGGGAATGCATCCACGTACCTCTGACATGTTTGGGTCTATATAACATTTCACAACTTGGTGGTTTATACTCTTTCTTAACACTACTAGTTACATTGTATAGCCTGATTGCTACCATTGTTTCCTTGGCAAATGGGAGCCTAGCATTTTGGACTTTTGCCTATAGTTACATACTCTTTTACTATAGTTTTATGGACCATGATGCTAAAATTCAATTTTCATTCAATTTCTTGAGAGTAGACACTTGGTTTTAGCATTCTAGTGTATTTATTTGTGGAGTGTCATATATTCTATTGCACCTACCTCTTACATTTAGTTTTGGGCTGATTTTATGGCTAATTTACTATTTTTATAGTAGCCCATTCACTCTTTGATTTTCAATCATAATGGCATTTTCTTTTGAGGATATTTCCATTTTCAACATAGACAAGTTGGATGGCAATAACTTCAATTACTGACCAAAACATGGTAAGTTTTGGTTCAAAAGAAGTAAATTAGTCATTGAAATGCAAAGGTATAAAGCCCAAAGAGTTTGATGTAGACGCTTTAACTCATCGTTATGAGTTATCCAAGTCCACCGTTGTCTTGTCTTTGTCAAAGTAGGTTTATTTTAATATCATTAAGACAAAGGATGGTGCTTGGGAGCTATGTGAGAAAACATATGGTCTCTATGATAAGCAAAGCCCTAATTTTTGTAGTTGTATTGGCTTACAAAACTCATGGATCCTTGTATGAATAAATGAACTACTATTTCTACTCATTTCAATGAGTTTCATAAGATTTCTAACCAACTTACTTCACAGGGAATTACATTTTTAAAAAATGTCAAGGCTATGTTATTACTTGTCAATCTTCCTAAGTATTGGGATACTTTCCACATTGCCATAAGTATTAATGCTCCTACACATGATTTTACGCTTAAAGTTGTAAAGGGTGCCTTGCTTACTAGGGAAGTAAATATAGAGATAACATTTATGTAGCCCATGCCTCTCATACACTCATAGTTGGAGGATGTAATTATGGCAGATATGGTAATGATTGTCATTGTAGAGATGCACAATAGGGCTTCTAGATCTCATGGGCAAGGTCATAGTAAATTGTGTTGCCCTACATCATGGGCAGGGTCATAGTAAATCTTATGGCCCCAATTCATCTCTTACATATCATTATCGTGAAAGGAGGGTCATATTTAGCGACACTGCCATAAATGTGCAAGGATAGGCAAGATAAAGGTAAGAGAAATTTTCATCATAATGCTAAGACTTTGAATGATCATAGTTCCACAAAGTTTATTGTCAATATTAAGGAGATAAATGCATTGGTGTATAGTTCTAATTAGTACATTTTGGCTAGTTCTTCACCTAACTCTCAGTTGATGATTGATAATCATTTCTCTTTCTCCTAGTATTGGCTATTTGATATGAGGCCTTCCTTTCATGTGACCCCATATCATGCTTGGTTCTATAATTATCATCCTATGATGATAGGTTCCATGAGAGTGGGAGATGATCATGTTTGTGATATTATTAGCATTAGGGATGCTCAATTGCAGTTTGTTGTTGGTACTTCAATTTTGTTACATGATGTATCCAATGTGTCATCTTTGACTAAAAGCCTTATCTCAGCAAGACAATTAAGTGATGCTAGGTATCATGTTTTCTTTGCTAATTTTACATAGAAAATTACTCATGGGAATATCATTTTGGCTAGAGGTGCCAAGACCAAAGCACTAATAATCATGTTTTGGCTGTGGTGGTGGCTAACCTTTCACATGTATCTCTTTGGCATCACCATATTCGGCATATATCCCTCAAGGAATAAAAGTCTTGACTTGTTTGTAGTATCTTCTCCCTTAGACTTTTTATATTTTGATTCACATGATCATTGTTTATATGGTAAGTAGACTTGTAATAGGCATACAAATTTTGGTACTATGCGCATGGGTGAGCTTTTGGGTCTAATTCATTTGGATGTTTGTAATCCCGTGCCCTCTCAGTCCTTAAGTGGTGTAAAGTATTTCGTTATATTCATTAATTATTATTCGCATAAAGTTTGGGCCTATTCATTAAAGCAAAAGTCAAAAGTTTTACCTACTTTTCAGTGCTTTCTTGCTATGGTGAGAACCAATCTGGCTATAGGCTAAAATGCCTACGACTTGATAATGGGGTGAATACGTCTCTAAGGTATTTGAGTAGTTTTGTAAGGGGTATTAAGTGAAAGGAGTATTAAGTGTGAGTTGACTGCCAATTATAACCCACCCCAGAATGATGTTGCAGAGCACATGAATAGGACTATCCAAGAAAGAGTCTTCATGTAGGCCTATCACATAGATTCTAAACTGAGACAATTTCTACTACCTTTCACTTGATCAATATATCCCCATACACTGCTCTTGGTGGTAGAGTTACAAAGGAGATATAGTTTGGAAAACATCCCTTATATGCCCATTTTCAAGTCTTTGGATGTGAGGTATTTTTCCATATTCCGAAATATAAACACAACAAGCAGATCCAAAGTCCATAAAATGTATCTTTCTTGGATGTGATGATGTAGGTGAGATAGGTTATCACCTTTGGGATCTACAAGCTTGGAATGTTATCCATAGCCATGATATTGTCTTTCGTGAGGGTATGATGTATAAGCAATCAGAGTGAGTGGTTGAGATGTGTAGGATGATCTTTCGAGATTCTATATGTCTCCCAACTAGTTTTGAGATGCTCTACTAGAGCCTCACATCCTCTTGATTGTTATGAGCCATTCATGCATTATGTCATGGTGATAGATTGTGGTGAACGCCTTACATATGAGAAAGCTATGCATATAAGTGATAGTCACTCTTGGGATAGGATCATGCAATCTTAGTTGATTCACTATAAAAGAATCATACATGGGATTTGGTTCAATTTTCTAGTGGAGAACATGCATTGACATGCAAGTGGGTATAGAAGCTAAAGAGTACCCTTGGTCACCCTACACTAATATATAAGGTACATTTGGTTTCTTATGGTTTTAAACAAGATAAGGGAGTTTATTTTGATGAGATATTCTCCATTTTGGTCCAGATGAAAACTCTTTACTTGTTCTTGGCTTTGGTTGCATAGACGGGTCTGAACTTAGAAAAGATGGATGTGAAAATGGCTTTTCTACAACACAGAGACCTGCACAAGGATATCTATATGCAACAACAATCTAAGGGGTTTCTTGAAAAGGGCATGAAACATCTATTGTGCAAGTTGATAAAAATTTATGGAATTAAGCATGCAAATAGGGAGTGGTATCACAAGTTTGATGCCTTTATGCATTCACAGTGTTATTTTTGTAATAATATGGATTCATGTATTTACAAGAAGAAGACTTATGATGGTAACTTGATTATTTTTATACTGTAGTTGATGACATGTTGATTGTTGGGAGTGCTCATACTAAGTTGGATGCTTTGAAGAATTTGCTCAAGAAGATCTTTTAGATGAAGAACTTGGGGCATGCCTCTCACATACTTGGTATGTGCGTTATGCATAATCACTCTAAGTGACTTCTCTAGTTGTTGTAGAAGGAGTATATTCATAAAGTACTTGAATGGTTCCATATTTAGGGTGGTAAGCTGATTGGCATCCCTTTATCTTCTCATGTGAAGGTGTGTTAAGTTGATTGTCTCCAATCAGATGATGAGAGGGCCAAGATGGCCTAAATCCCATATGCATCCATAGTGGGTAGTTTGATGCATGCCCTGATAGCCACTAGAACTAACATATCATTTGAAGTGGGAGTTATGGCTTGTTATATGGTAACACATGGAAAGTGACATTGAACTCTGTGAAGGGTATCATGTGATACTTTAAGGATGTTATAGACTTATTCATTTGTTATGGTGGCTAGGATACAAGAGTCATGGGTTACACAAACTTAGATCATACAAGACATGAAAATAGTAGGAAGTCCACCTATGGCTATGTCTTCATCTTTGTTGTAGGTGTTATTTCTTGGATGTCTAAGGTACAAAAATGCATTGCCTTGTCAACTACCAAGGCTGAGTACATTGTAGCCACTAAGAGTTGCAAGGAGGCCCTATGATTAGATCTATTGGTTTTAGACCTTGGTATCCCATATATGACTCCTACATTGCATTTGGACTCTATGAGTGCTAGTCCAATTGGCATGTAATTTGGTCTTTCATGTGAAGACCAAGCATATTTAGGTCCATTACCACTTTATCAGAGAGGTGGTTGAGGATAAGAAAATAAAGCTTTTCAAGATCTCTACCTACCAATGAGCACCCTACTGATCTACTAAGTTAAAGTCTCCTTGTGCAATGTTATGCCTTCCTTAGGAAGATGATGGATGTAGGATGAGATTACCTCTATTTGTCATCTAGTTATACTTATATATGCACATTGTACTTTGCCACTTTTTTTTTTCTTCTTACTCAAGAAAATTCACCTTGAAGTGGGATGTTTTTGGGGGGTTAAAGGCCACCTGTGCCTAGCCATCTATATTTATATTGTACTTATTTCTTTCACATCTATACACTATAGGTATGAACCCCATCAATATCACTTTATTCTTTATTCTTACTACGACAGTAGAATAAGCTAAGGCAAGTCATAATGTGTGACTGTTGGAGTTTCCACATACCATCTTGCTCTCTCTTTCTCCAACCTCTATAGCTTTTGCTTCTGCTTGTGTTTTCATTCTTGCTAAACCCTTCCACCTTTCAACTTATAACCCATCTACTAAAATCTTGAGACACCATAAGAAGGCTCAAAACTCAAGCAATTGTATTGTATGTTATATCAACATTCCAAGCTAATATCCCAAATATTTAATGTATCAAAATAATGTGATAGGGATGTTGTTTGCACATGCTACCTCTTATCCAACTCCTACATTCCTTTGCTTTGAAGCCATCATGAGCACACATACTCTCCTAGTGCATCCCTTGTCCCTCTCCTCCTTGGACATTTGTTGATCTTGTAAGACCGAAATATCCTTTGATCTAAGATATTAAAGGCAAGGAGATTATGGAAATATAGTTTTCTTTTGCTAATGGAGATTAGAGGTTTGAGATGATTTGAATGGGTTGTAGATGGAGAGCAAGACTAGGAAGGCTTTCACAAGAGTGGTTGTCAATATGGATATAGAGATTAAGTGGTGGGGTTTGATGAGGAGATAAGAATATAATTAGACTCTTCATTTTTTATAGTGATAGCAATAGAAATGACATAAAAGTTAAGAATTTACACATCTAAAAGAGGCATTTTGGCATAATACATCAACTGGATACCAAAAAGAAATAGTATTGGATAGTGACATTTGAAGGTTTTAAAATTTGTCTATAACTATATTACATTAGTAGCTTATTAGCTTTTTTGTTAGCTTGTTACACACCAAATATAGTTCTTAATTTCTAGTGACATGATATGTAGATAATATATCCTTGTATGTTTGTACATTGTGATTGCTTATAAGATGATTCTTAAATTCAAAAGATATTTGTGATAAAGTAATGAAACGCCTTGTAAGCTTAGCCTAGGTGAGAATAGCCTAACACATTGGGAGCTAAGGTTTAGTATAAAGTTGAGTCGTAACATTGGTCATTATCTCGTTTCTCATTAATCCACTTCCTTCTTGAGGACTCAAAGTTTGGACCTCCCACCATAGAAAAGGGATGTGTACTTGCTCCACTATAGCAGTGGGTATCTTGATGCCTTCATCCATTTCAACATTGTATTTCTCCATATGATAATATGAGTATTAGCTATGGTCATCGTAGTTCTAGATATTTCATTATTTCTTGGTATATTTTTTATTATATCATGTCCATGAGAAAGAATCCATCTTTACATAGGCTCTAGCATCTTCATTTGCATATGCATGCTACTTGCCATTGTTGAATGCTGAAATGACTTAATTTTTGTTGTTTTTGAGGACTGAATGATTGATTTTTTATGGATTTTTTATGATGTCTAGTTGTTATGGAAGTGTTTGAGAGTGTTTTAGATGAGGTTGGTTATGTTTTGAAAGGTCATGATGTTTTATAGTGGAGACGTTATGTTCTGTTAGGCTCTATCATATTCTGATAGGTTCTATTGTTGAGGTTCTATTAGCTTCTATTTGGCTTCTATTTGATTCTGTTTGTCTTATTTATGAGGGTTTGGAGGAAGGATTGATGAATTTTGAGGTTGTTTCAAATCTCATTGAATATTTTTTGATAGGTTTGAATGATTTAAGTTGAGATGGATGACCTTTTGTAACCCTCTATTGAGCTTCTGTAGAGCCTCTGTAAATGTTCTGTGGAATGAATCTGAGACTTTGGGAACATTTTCTAGTCTTGGAAAGAGGTGAATTCAAGTTCAAAAGAGCTCAAGGAAATGGAAGAAGTAGTTGTTGAAGACTTAAGAGAAGATTTCCAGAGTGAAGTGACAGTAGTGAGCTATGAAGAGTCACTATAGTGGTTCTGGTAACCTTTCATATCAGACACACCTCTTGGGAGGGGTATTCACTACCAAAGAAGGGTTATTGTGAGTGATTATTTAGTATTTTAGTGAGGATATAATGTAATATTGAGAGAGAGAGAGAGAGAGAGAGAGTGTGTGTGTGTGTGTGTGATAGCCAATTCTATGCAAAACAATGTATCTATCTATGAGAGATTGTGAGAGGAAGCTATGGAATCTTTGAAGATGAATCATATGTGATATATTTCCATTCAAACTGGAGTATTATTTTGTGTTTTCAATGTCTATGAATGAATCATATGAAGAATATGAAGAGCATGATGAATTTTGTTAAAGTTAAAGCCGTGCGAGAATTGTTTCTATGAAGTTGTATGAAGATTTCTTGTTCCTAGTGTCCTTTTCCTTGTTGTGATCGCATAAAATATGAAAAATATGTTGATGATACAAGATAGATTTTCTTGCAGTAGAAACCATGTTTTCCTTGGTGTTTCTCTTTGGGCTCCATGTTTTTGGTGCGCAGCTAGGGAAAACTGCCATCAACAAGCATCAAAAGAGGTTGAAAATGAAGGAAATGGCATTGCGAAGAAGAGAAGAATTCAATGGAAGCTTGTAAAGTTCCTTCAACTATTGAAGAATTGGAGATTCTCATTTCCAAAGCCACTTTCCACAAGAAGTTCATTCCACAATGGCGGAAACATATTGCCATCATGATGCAGGCTCTATATGGTGGACTATTTCCTCTTTCTTTGCTGAAGCAATAGAGACGTGCATCTTGGTAGCAAACTATTTGGGAATAAACTGAAGTGTAGAAACAGAGAGAATGATTATCCATGGGGGATTTGGCATTCATTGAGAAGTTTCCAGACATTATCAAGTGGGATATTGTAAAGAAGCTTCAAGAATCATGGTCAATGGAAGTTCATGAAAACAAGAAAAAAAAGAGTTAGAATTTGTTCGTGGATGCTCAACAGTATGATCCGTGGGACGCATGGTGTACTGACAATCTTCTATTTGTCCAATTAGCAACCCACTGGAAGTTGGTAGACAGAGTGTTTTTCACGATATATGATGTTGAAACCATCAAAAGTTGGCATTATTATGATGATGGCACAACAACGTTTCTCAAAATAATGAGCTTTGACACCTTCAATATGGAATATCTTCCCCTCTGTAGCAATCTAAAAGCTTAATTCAGAGACATAGAAAAGGAGGAAGTAGAAGAAATGTTGGCAAGAGAATCCTCCAAAGATTGAAGCCTTTCTTGATTTTGTTCTATTGTGTATAGACCAACTGGGTGAGTCAACTACTTGATGAATGATGCAATCAAGAGGCAAGCACTAGAACGAGTCCAGAGGTATGTGAGAAGAGAAAAGGAAAAAATCAAAGCCAAGAATGAGCTAGCAACAGAAGCCTCATTTGACGCCCTAAAAGCACTCTTTACAGAAGTCCCCATGGTGACTCAAGGTCCCCTTCCTAGTCAAAACTATCTTGGAAATATTGATGAACAAGCCAATGAATGTCGTCATGTTGCCCATCTTTAAGAGAGTACAATGAAGACCCTGATCTTCATGTAGTAGAGTTTATGGTAGCATGTGTGGCTAACAATTTTAGAACCCCCGAGCATTGGTTAGCAGCATCCCCCACCACTTTCAAAGGCGCGGCATTCTAGTGGGATGAGAGACAAGCATCATTAACTTTTGGCACATGGGATGGCCTTCCTCACTAAATTCAGGCGTGAAGGTTTTAAAGAGCGGATGCGAGAGGAGTTCATGAACCTAAGTTAGCTAGTGAACGAGTAGAATCTTATGTCTTGCGAATGGAATCCATACTGAAGAGATGGACCAACTATCATTTGGATGAGCATCCAAAAGGAAGTTTTCCTTAGAGGCCTACAACCAGAAGTTCATAATATTGTGGAATTGAGAAGACTAGTCAATCTACAAGCTGTAGTGGAAGGTGCAAGATTGTATGATGAAGTTGAAGCAAGGCTGTCGATGACCTCAGGAAGAGGAGTCCTACCTCCTCCCGTGCCATGAGTGGCATATTCACCAAATTCAATCCCATGGATAGTTCTCTACCCCTACCCCTAAATGCAAACAGTGCCACAGCATAGTGCACCAAATCCACAGTGGCTGCAGATAACTGTGCCTCAAATGATGGTTCAACCACAACAATAGTAGCCTTAGACAGTTCCCCCAATGGTGACTCAAAATAGTGGAATCCTACCCACTAGAATCAACAACCCCCAGTCTCAATAGGAGCTCTAAATCGGAACTAGAATAGAGGATCCTCTGGATCAACTCAACCAATGTATGCAATGATTATAGAAGCTTCCCAAAATCCTACTACAAGTACTCATCCAAGAGGTGAAGATTTGAAGGACTGCCTGTCCAATTTATTCTCCTAAGCATCAAGAAGGAGCTTATGGATGTGATTATAGAACAACTACAGATGCTGAAAGTGAATACCACCAACATATCCACTCCAAAGGGAGGTGGAAGAGATGTTATGTGTTCTAATACATGGTGTGAAAAGTGGCATCAAGCGGGACATTTAGCCACTGAATGTATTCGAAAACCAACCATTCCTAAAGCCTTATGTTCGTACGGTTTGAGGAAGAACTATAAAAAGGATATATACTCCTCTGAAGGAGATGCATGAAAGAAGAAAGAAAGATGAAGATGCAAGATTCAACTTGCTGGAACCAAAAATGACATTGCTGGACATTGGACCAAAGCCTACAGAGTTTGATCGTGATTTTGGCCCGAGGAGGTTTCCCTCTTTGAGTTAAAGAGGATGGCAGTCTCATAGTTCGATGTGATACTTGCGCAACAAGTGCGGAGTCATATGATCTTGTGATTGGATCACAAGGGAATGGCCAAATTCTCACAATGAGGATGGCAAGTCCTTATGCAAGTTATCTTGCAAGAAGATGAATAATCATCCTAATTTAGTATATTTCTTGAGTAAAAAAGATTGATGGGGAACTAAAGACCAGCCGATAAGCTGAAATAACCGATGAACTTAAGGTTTGACCAAGTCGGGTTAATAGGTACGCCCTAACCCAAGATATAGGGGATCTTGCCAAGTTGCAAGTCATCCCGGATTGAGTGCTGGACGCATTCGAAAGGAAGGATTCATTCCTTGGCAGTTTGCCAACAAAAACGATCAATGGAAATGTTTGTGCTTGCTACAGATTTTAGAGCACTGTTTGGCTTTGTTTGATCAATGAATTAAAAGATAAATGGATATCTATACTTCAAGTTGAAGTCCTGAAGGGAGAGGCATAAGCTCCATTGCAGCTACCTCAAAATAAATGTTGACTTTTAAGCTAGTTAAAATTTCAATATGGCCTACTTTTAGTGAAGGGAAGTGACAACTTTTGGTTTTATTTTAAGGAAAAGAGGAAAGATGAATTTAACTTATGGTGGTTATTGCAAGTAAAGATGGACCTTCTAACTAGTTTGAATCAACAAGATTAGCCTCACTATAGACAAAATTTGTAAGATTGCATGAGCTTTGACGGTGCCAGAGGGGGCTCTGGCCGTAAATCCCTCGCCTTCTGTGCCCTGTACAAGAGGCTAACGAGACTCGGGATTGGATCTCAAGGCTCGCATACTAGTCTACGGGTAGATACTTGGATTAGTGATCCCTGTGGATTGCTGGATAGCCTTTTGGCGGTTTGTGGATAAGCCTACAGGCTGGAATTTTTGTATAGAGGTGGAGTGTTACAAATATGGAGAAAAGGGACATATCTCATCAAGATGTCCAAACCCTAGAAGGTCTATGGACTACAAGCCCTTATGCATTTGATGCAAAGGAAAAGGCAAGATTGCAAAAGACTGTCTAAGTACAGCTCCTGTGAAAGCTACTCATGATACCCAACAGAAGACCCAAGAACCTGCTTCCAATTTGGTGGAATTGGAGATTGCTACAATAATGAGGGCATAGAAAGGAGAACCTATAGTTCCAAAAGAGAAAGTTCCCTCTACCAAGACACTGAAGCTCAACCTTCCCAGGGAGAAATAGAATAGTGCAGCACAGAACAATGTAGTACAAAGCACTATAGAGCCACAGAGACAGTTGCACAGACATGACCAAAGGTCGAGGAGATAGAGGATGCCAAAGTACTCCTCAGGGAGAAGAAGCACACATATTGCCGCTCCTAGAAGAAAAAGGGAAGATAAAAGTGGGTGTGGACCCATTCCCTATAGCTGATTGAAGAAGCATGTGGATCCTATCAAAGAATATGACTTGTTCAAAGACCTAGACAAATTGAAACCTAACCTAACATTTTGACAGTTGCTAATGTTGTCTCCTAGCTGTCGAAAGAAATTCAAAAGCATACTGACAAGAAGAAGAGGCTTAAAGATGTATCCCTCAACAGCAAACAAGTCTAACAAAGCCCCAGAGCCTATGAAGGAAGTGGATGTGGCTAACTCCTTCCTGGTTCTTGGAACCCCAAATCTTGGCATATGGATTGCAGGATACTTTATAGCAAATGCATTGATTGATGAAGACTCATCACTCAACATAATGACGGATGTGACAATGAAAGATCTAGGCTTGCAAGGAATACAGCCTATGCAGTGGCTTATCCGATTGGCAGACCAAAGCAAAATTAAGCCTTTGGGCATTCTCCCATACATAAAGACAACCCTCGCAGGAAGAGATTATTGGCTAACATACTTGCTTGTCAAACCAAATTCCTACGAGACCTCATACCTGCTGCTGCTGTTAGGAAGACCTTGGCTTTTTGAAACAAGAGCAAGGATGGATTGGTTGAAAGGAACCCTAATCCTAGGCAGAGGAACCAACAAGGTGGTACTAAAGTTGTATGGATCACAAAAAGGTAATGGATCCACTTCCATAGAAGTTGCAATAGAGTCTTCCAATGAAGCACAGCCCCTAATCGTGGTGGGCACTGTAAGCCAACTGTCGAAGGAAGCAAAGTCTTTGTCACTGTGGTTGAATATCTCCTGCTTGAACCCAAATCGACTTCTGAAATTACCTCTAGCAGCAAGATAGAATCATGGATGTATTGTTCTCCCTATTACATGGCAGTAGACAGAGACAAAGACAGAGACAGAAGCAGAAGCAGAAGCAAAGGACATAACATAGAGTTAGTTCTTCTCTTACACAGAGCCCCCACAGAGGTAGAAACAGAATTTGAAAAGGACGAAAATGATAATGCAAAGAAAGATTATGAAAGCAAGCTAGAAGAGTCTATCCTCCTCTTCGCAAAAGGCAGAGATGAGGAAGAAGTGCGAGAATTTCTAAAATTCTCATAAGAGCAGAAGATCCCTTTTTTCTTAATAGAATGACTTTGGTACCCTTTGGACTGATTAATGAGTCACATCATAGGCAAAGCCTCTACAAGAAATGGATTAAGAAGAATAGACCTTCCTTCATCAACAATGGCTCTTGTTGCCCAAACTTATCCTTTCTAAGACAAGATGATGGTGATGCACCTTGCCAATAACCCCCTGCCTTGTAGCTTAAATAGAACACAAAAGGTTCCTGTTATGTTAGATTTTTGGATTCATACTCGGAAGACGAGTCCTCATACCAAGATGTAACTCATCCTCAGCAAACCAAACCTGAAACTGCTCTAATACCCTTTCATCTTCCCAACAAGGAGCAAGCTAAGTCTCCACTAAAAAGAGAAAGTTGGTTCCATTGAATCATCAAAAGAGGAGACCACTCCCTTGAAGGAGTCGGATCTCTACCCAGAAGCAGTCTGTGGGGCATTCATGTGCGAAGTGGAAGGGGAAAAGAAATTAACGTTCATGGATGCATAAGGTACCGAATGTCACCTGAAGGTGGGAATTAATCTTCCAGAAGAAGAGCTCTCGGTCTTGGATGACCTATTGAAGGAGAAATTGGACATGTTTGCATGGTTGTACTAAAGATTTAAAGGGGGTTGATCCCACAATATGCCAACATCACATCGACCTAGAGCCTAATACCAAAACTATGAGGCAAAGATAGAGGTGTATGAATCCAAATTACTCTGCCCTAGTGAAGGCCAAATTACTGAAGCTCCTGGAAGCCAAGTTCATCTATCTAGTGGTGGCTAACAATGAATGGGTTTCGCCCATTGTCATAGTATCCAAGAAGAATGGAAAGCTGCAAATATGTGTGGATTTTTGAAAGTTGAATTCCAAGACCAAAAAGGATCATTTCCCTATCCCTTTCATAGACCAACTATTGGACACAGTGGCAGGCCATGAGCACTATTCCCTCTTGGATGGATTCAGTGGATATAATCAAATCCAGATCGCAGAAGAAGATCAATCCAAAACGACCTTCACAATAGAATGGGGAACCTATGCTAACAAAGTGATGCCATTTGGGCTCTGTAACGCCCCTGCTACCTTCCAACAAGTGATGATGGCTACATTCCAAAACCATATGCATGACTTCATTGAGGTGTACCTTGATGACTTCTGTGTCTATATCCTAATCCGTGAGTATTGGGGACACCTAGAGAACTGCTTTTGACAAGTGTTGAGAGTATGGGATTTCTCTCAACCCCGAAAAATGTGTCTTTGGCATCTCGTCTCAGGAGTTCTTCTCGGCCACATTGTCTCTAAACAAGGGATAGTAATAGATCCTGCCAAGATTGATAAGATTACTTTCTTAACAGCACCAACCACCCTTAAACAATTGAGGGGATTCCTTGTCCATGAGGGCTATTACAGAAGATTCATTGCACACTTTGCAACAAAGGAAGCCTCTTTGCATAAACTCCTCTAAAAAAAATGTAGAGTTTACATGGACCACTAATTTTCATAAGGCGTTGTTGTGATGTTATGAGGACACAATATGAAAAAGTATGGAATGCATCATCATCCGACTTCTCTATTGATCTAGAGAGTCAATGTGATCTGAGCCATTAGTACTAGTGTGAGTTGCATATGGCAGGAATGTATCTGCATATGTACATACCTATGCTCAGAAGATGGAATTCTTTGGAGTGGCTCAATCTGCATGGAGCCGGTATTTTGTACATGTTACTGTTCATGAACTGAAAGCACAGATTATTGAATTATACTTGCAGGATGCTGACTGGGTAGCCTTCAAGAAGACACTCTGGGAGGAATTTTACATTGAGGACACCAGTTTGATTATACGCAAGAATTTTCAGGAGTGGGTTATACAACCTAATAAGGGTCTTGTGGCTACGGAATGGTTAAGAGAATTTGAAAGTCGATTTGAGCAGTTGGATCTTGCAGAACAGCAAGCTCTTGCAAGTCAAAAAATTAATTGTTTCTACAGGCAGCTGATCCTGAGCTTCAAGAAAAGCTTGATGATTTGCTGGAGGATCAAACTACAAAGACAGGTTTGAAAACAGAGTGGAGACATGTCAAGGAAGCTGTTACTGCACTTGTGAAGAAGCATAGAAGAAGAGAAAGATTGCATGTCTCTAGCTTGCCCACTGTTACGGGCAAGGCAGTTAATGTATCTAATAAGCCACCTACTTCTATGGCTAACCCTATAGCTGTACCTGCTATTGTTCCCTCTGTAGGAAAGATGTCTTGGATGAATTGGTCAAAGGGATGCGGGATCTTCAATTGAAGGTTGCAAAATTGGACGAAAAAGGACAAGTGGAAAGGGGACGGGTAGCAACCCCTAAGCCTAGAAAAAGATATATGTGGTGTGACAGTTTGTAGCACGAGAAAAAGGATTGTGCTGCCTATCAGGAGGCCTTGGCATGACAGCTTATCTTTTGGAAAGATGGCAAGATCCATGCACAAGAAATGGGATTGCCTCTTACTTTGAATTTTGGAAAGGGAGGTATGCAGAAGTTGTTGGAAGACTTGGCTGTCCGAAATGCTTATGCGGCGGTACATGCTTCTACTTTTGGTCTACAGTTGGATAGAATGCATGGCCAAGTGATGGTTGGTCCAAAGGCTGAAATATGGACACGTGCTTTACATGCAACTGAAAAGAGAAAGGTCACTAATAGTGAAATGTCTCATGTAGGGCAAGACATTCATGGCATAACTGGTTGGGAATCACCTGTAGATGCATATTCAGTGTATGCATATTTAGAAAAGGTACAAAACATGGATGTACTTGTGGAAGAAAAACGAAAAAGAGATGAAGATATTGCAGGGACATCTAAAAGAATGACAAGAAGAAGTGTGGATCAGCCTAAAGCTGCAAATTAGCCACCTCCCGAGCATGTTATGGAAGAGGTCAATCAAGAGCAAAAACAAGATAACAAACAAGAGGGCAAAAAGAAGGGCAAGTAGCCAGGATATAAGTTTCAATCTGACATTGAGACAGCCACAGATCTTAAGAAGGTTCTTGAAGAACGGATCTTAAACAGTCGGGTGGAATTTACCTTGGGAGAGGTGCTTGCCATTGACAAGCGAGAATTTCATGATGAGATCATTGACATAATTAAAAGAAAGCGTCAGTTTCTTGGTGATACCATTAGTGAATTGCTGTAATTTGAAGAGGAAACTAGTTTGTTGGATATTCGGGCTGAATATGAGCATGAAGTAAGTACTGGATTATCTATGCAGGAAACTACTAATCAGTGGACAACATGTGGACAAGAGAAGAAAGTGGCTGAAAATGCATTGTCTTGTAGCAATATGCATGGTGGAGTAAGGCAAATGCAGCAATATGGAGAAGAGACTCTAGGATTTATTCCTCAAAGTCACTACACAAGAAATCATTGGGCTAGAGCTACCACTAAAACGGTAGTGAAAATAGGGGAGCCTGAAACTCCTTGTGTTGCTTTACTTGACCATGGGTCTGAGATAAATGTCATTGAGCGGGGGTTGTATGAAAATGGTGCATGGCCTGTGGACACTGATCATGGTTGGCATATGAGGGCTGCAAATAATTCTTCAAGGGAGCTCTATGCTGCATGTCCTAATGTAAAAGTGACGATTGGTGATGTACAGGAAGAGCAACACTTCTTTGTGCAAGATAATTCCTCATATGCAGTGATTTTGGGACAGCCCTATATTACAGGTGTGCGTATGGAAACAAAGGTGCTTTATGATGGTTCTGCTTATGCAAGAGTCAGAAGCAAGGATGGGAGAAAAGTAGTCCAATTTCTTACTATTTGTATCAATCATCCTAGAAATCATGATACGCTTCGAGAGTCTCCTTTGGTTCCAAATGCAAGGGAATTCAAAGACCTGGATTTTCATCAAGCACTGTTGTAATGCAGGGCTACAGTAGTGCTGTTTAGAGGGTGTACTTGCCTCTTGATGAAATGAAGCATGTATTTACTATTGGTAATTCTCAGTTTATAGCAAGCAGTTCATGTTGGTTTAAGCCTATGGAAGCTATGTGTAGGGCTGAATGCATATCCATGAAACGGGCTATTAAGAAACTGAGATCATTGGGCCTGTTAGTAGCTGAAAATGATGGCATTTCAGGCATCTTTTATGGGCTGAATATTACTGACACTATGGCTGAAATTTCAGCAACTATACATGCAGAAAATGAGGCTAAAAGCAGAGTGTTGTCAGTATGTTCTTTGGATATGTATGATGTTATAGCATTGTTTGCTCAGTAGGAAGGATTACAATGGGTTGAAGCACTTGTGGAGACAAATTATAAGATAGTTGACAAAAAGGTGAAACCAATTGCTTTGCCACTTCCATCAGAGAGTGAGGGTATGTATGAAAAAGTGTCAAGACAGCCAAGCTTACGGGATAGGTCATCAGTTTACATCTGAAACATTACAGGAATTGAAAGTTGGTGCAGAAGGGTTTCTTTTGCTTGCGAGAAACTGTTTTATGCATATGTTGGATAGACATGGGAAGGCATTTGCATTTCAACCAAGTGAAATAGGTTGTGTGGATCCAAATGTTGTCTCTCCTATGGTCATATTTACTGTGCCACATGTACCATGGGACTTGAGGCCTATTCCAGTGCCTAAAGCTTACTTGTCAAAGCTGATGGATTTGCTAAATGAAAAGATTCGCATGAAGATCTTGGAGCCTTCTTCAGCCCATACTCAAATCATTGGTTTACTATGCCCGAAAAGAATGGGGCTTTGAGATTTATTCAAGACATGCAACCAGTCAATAAAGTAACCATAAGAAATGTGTGTGCAGGTCCTGTGGTTAATGAATTTGTAGAGGCTTTTGCAAGTAGACTGATCTATTCTTTGGGTGATCTTTACTCGGGGTATGATCAGTTTCATCTTGCAATTGAAAGCAGGGATATCACAACCATGAAGACTCCTTTGGGGTTAGTACGGATGTGTACTCTCCCACAGGGTGCAACAAACTCAGTGGCACACATGACAAATGCTATGAATAGGGTACTCATGGATTTTATACCACAATTGACTATGCCCTTCTTGGATGATGTTCCAATCAAAGGGTGTGCAGTGGATGAAAAGAATGAAGAGATGGATGCTCATGGATGTAGACAATTTGTTGCAGACCATATTGTGGATTGTGAGAGGATTTTGACACGACTAGAAGAGGTGCATTTAACTCTTTCTAGACAAAAGTCTGTCTTTGGAGTTGAAGTGGTTTTGATTGTTGGGCATATGTGTGGGCCTTATGGGCAAAGGCCATCACCAGCAAAAATAGATGGGATTGATAGAATGCAAGAAGTATGCACGAATGTATCAGAGGTGCGTAGATTCTTGGGTGCATGTGTGTTCTATTTGATATGGATTCCTCACTTTGCACATGTAGCCGATGCTCTTTATCAGCTTCTAAGGAAAGGTTAGAAATTTCATTGGGAAAGGAAGCATCAGAAAGCAATGAAGAAATTGAAGCAACTCTTAAAATCTGCTCCAACGTTGAGAAAGGTTGACTATTCACATGGAAAGCCTATCATTATTACTATTGATACAAGCCCAATCGGGATTGGATGAGCAATTAGGAAAGATGATGAGGAAGGGCAAAGATATGCAATATGCTTTGGTGCAAAAGTATTGACTGAATGACAGAGAAGATATCCACAGGTAAAAAGAGAATTATGGGGAATTTTGATAGCCCTTAAATGTGATAAGGAGTATTTTATGGGTGCTCGTGTAGTCATTGATACTGATTGTTTGCCAGTATTGGGTATGATTACTAGTTATGCTACCCTGGACATTGCTATGCTCTGATGGATTGCATACATCAAATCTTTGAACCCTGAATTTCAGCATATTGCAGGAAGAGATAACCTAGTGGCAAACATGTTATCTCGAGCACGCTATGAGAATGAAGATGGGATGATGGATGAGGAGGAAGAAGATGACTTTCTTATGGCTGAAAATGATGTTGCAAGAGTGAATTCAGCAATGCAAGGTGTTGCTATAGCATTAATAGAAGCTTGGACAACAAAGAGAAGACACTTTAGATGTTTTGCATCTTTTGTAGAAGTGTTTCTGGAAGACAAATATGCAGGAGAGTGGCTGAGAATTGGTCAATATCTCAGTACATTAACAAAGAGAGATGAATGGTCAGATGAGGAGTTTAAGAAGATCAAGAGGAAAGCCTATGGACTTTTCTTAAAAGATGGATACTTATGGAAACATGCTAAAAAGAAACAGGGTATGCCATTGCGAGTTTTGGGTGACAGAGCCTCACAAGTAAAAGTAATGCAAGAATTTCATGAAAGTTTGTGGGCTGGTCATAAAGGTGTTTGGGGTACTTTTACAAAGATCAAAGAAAGATATTGGTGGCAGGGTATGTATAAGGATGTTGCTCACTTTGTGGAAACATGTACGACATGTCAAATGTATTCAACTATGAGACATCGCGATGGATTGCAACCCACATATCCATTGTCTCTTCATTTTAAGTGGGTGGTGGATTTGGTCACAATGCCCACAGGTCTTTGGAAAATGAGGTATCTTGTGCTTGCTCGTGAAGACTTGACTAATCAAGTAGAAGGGAGAGCTCTACGTACTAAGACGACAAATGCCGTATGTACATTTCTCTTAGAAGAGATCTTTTGTCGATATGGCTGTGTGGGAAAAATTACAGCAGATAGGGGTGAGCTGGATGCAGATGAAGCTCATGATTTCTTTGCTCGGTTGGGGATAAAGTTTGATTTAACTTCAGCCTATAACCTTGAAGGAAATGGAAAAAGTGAAAGAGGTCATCCACCTATTGTGAAACCATTGGCAAAAGCATGTGGAGAGAAGGTAAAGGAGTGGCCACGATTGCTCCCTTATGCTTTGTGGGCTGACAGAACAACTCATAGTGCTGTTACAGGATATATGCCTACAATTGATGCATGGTCAAAAACCTATCATGCCGATAGAAGAGATGACTATCACATGGAGTGTGTTACCTTGGGAGGAGTTGAATCGGGAGGAGTTGTTGGCCTTACACATTAGACAGTTGGAAAGAAAGTCAAAAGACATAGAGGCAACAACTACAAAGTTAAGGGGCAGCAAGGATACATAATAAGAAATGGTTTGACAAAAGACATAGACTGAGACCAAGAACTATACAAGATGGGGATTGGGTATTGGTTTATGATAGCAGTTTAGATAACCAGCATAGTGCCATACGTAAAGTTTCCAAAAGATGGTTTGGACCCTATGTGATAAGTCAGGTGTTTGATAATGATACTTATGCATTAAATGAGCTGGATGGGATAGCCATAAAACTTTTGGTAGCAGGGAAAAGAATCAAATTATTCAAAAGGCAAGGATCTACTGCCTATGAGTTGCCAAAATTGGAAGAAAATAGTGGCCATGATACAGGGGCTAGCCAGGAAGATATGGAAGATGAAGAAGTAAAGGATATGGTTGCAAAGGATGAGGAGGACTCAGAATCCAGTGACAACTAGGATTTTGGCACATACCGAAGGATGTGCAAGTTCAGAGGGGGTGCATGTCGTGATGTTATGAGGACACAGTGTGAAAAAGTATGGAATGCATCATCATCCGACTTCTCTATTGATCTAGAGAGTCAATGTGATATGAGCCATTAGTACTAGTGTGAGTTGCATGGATTATCCAAAAATACTAGATTTTTGGATACTTTTAGCCTATTTTTGATATTATTTATTATAAAAATCCAAAAAAGTTAGAAAAAGCTTCTAGATTAGGATGGCATGCAAAAAGCTAGTTGCTTTTTCAGCCAATTAGGAGATTTGTCATAAAAAAGACAGATTGACAAAATCGTGCGCGTTGCAATCGCTGTAAACAAGCTGAAAACTGCAGATTGAACTGAAAGAAGAAGAAGGAGTGATCTGGGAGATCCGTGACCAGGTGTCCAGGTGTCCTAGAGTTTTATCCCCCCTTTCGAAGCTAACAGAGCCATCAGATTCGGGTTCCGGACAGCAAAGAAAAAGCTGATTTTTCTTATCTACGTTTTTGGTCTACGAAGGAGCTCCATGAGAACTAATGCCTGGAGATTCCTTCTGAGTAGTGCAAATATTCCATGTTATTTCAATACATATTGTTTCAATTCATTGTGATTTGTTTCTGTAGTGTTTACTACTTGGATATTCTCTATCTTCTCTTCCATCTCCTATCTCTTCTTCCTTCTACTTCTGATTCCCGGTGGATTCGACCTTTCGACAAAAACCCTCCGACAGCGTTCAACACCCTGAAGTAGTGCCTGATTGCGGTACCTATCCTGCAACCTTCTGATTGGACATAGGAGTTCCATGTGCACACTGATGCATCAGTTGAAGGCCTAGGTGCAGTCTTATGCCAAAAGAGCCCCTCAAAGTTAGATCAACCTATCTATTATGCAAGCCAGAAAGTAACTGACAGAGAGCGAAACTAGAGAGTGGGATGGAGCCTGAGTGCCTAGCAATGGTGTTTGCCTTGGAGAAGTTCTGATACTATTTGTTGTTGACACACTTCCAATTCTATGTGGACCATGAAGGCTTGTCCTTCTTGATGAAGAAGGCCTATGTGAAGGGAAGAATGATGAGATGGCTCCTTCTGTTTCAAGAGTTCAACTTTAAAGTGGTTACCAAGCCTGGTTTCTCTCATGTCCTAGCTGATCAATTGTCACGAATCCCTCAAAGTGATGATGAAGAAGAGCAAGATGATCCAGACATTCCTAATGCTTCCCTCTTTCTAGTTGAAATTTTTTCCCCATGGTATGTAGACATAGCCAACCTCTTGGCAACCCAACAATATCCCCCTAGCATCTCGAACTGTGAGAAGAAGAAGCTTATGTTGGAAACAGGCCCCTACACCCTATTAGGTGGTGCTCTGTAAAAGAAAGGAAAAGATGAGGTCTTACAAAGATGTGTTTTAGGATATGAGATTGGAATCGTGTTGAATTCATACCATGATGAGTCCTGTGGCGAACACTTCGTGGCAGAAGCAACATCTAGAAAAGCCTTGCTTACAAGATATTGGTGGCCAACCCTCCATAAGGATGCCTATGACTATTGCAAACATTGTGATGCCTGTCACAGCGATGGGAAAGCCTACCAAATCTAGCGCCATACCATTGCAACACATTCTTTCCCCAAAGCCATTTGAGAAGTGGAGAATTGATTTCATTAGTCCCATTGATCTGCCAACTAGAAGGAAATAGAATAAATACATCTTGGTCTGTAGTATGGACTACGTGGGTGTGAAGCCAAAGCTCTGAAGCGGGATGATGGCAATAGTGTGGCCTTGTTCCTATATGAGAATATCATCAACCATTTTGGTAGTCCTCTAGAGTTCATTAGAGAAAAAGATACTCGCTTCCTCAACAAGATTATGGAAGGATTGATAGAGCTGTATAAGATCCGCCATCATAAGTCCACACCTTATTACCCCAAAGCCAACAATCAAGTCAAAGTTACCAATCTCATCCTCTACTCGATTCTGACTAGAAAGATAGCTGCACATCGTCATGATTAGGATGATCAACTTATAAAGGCCCTATGGGCGTACAGAACCTCCCATAAGGCTGCTATAGGATAAACCCCTTTCCAATTGGTGTATGGAATAGAAGCTATCTTTCTTGTTGAACTTGAGCTACCCTCTCTGTGCATGCCTATCAAAGAATGCTTGGGAGATGACGAGTCCCTGCACCACCATCTCTTGCATGTGGAATGTCTAGATGAGACTCGCAAGATGGCCCTATAGTGCATGGAAGCCACACAAGCCCGCAGAAAGGTCTATCATGACAGCTTCATCAACAAGCAGAAAGAGTTCAAGGAGAAGCAGAAAGAGTTCAAGGAAGGTGACTTAGTCCTAGCCTATGATTCAAGATTTGGGAAGTTCTCCAGGCAAGCTCCAAGAACAATGGATGGGCCCTTAAAAGGTACTTGCCGTCAACCCTAATGGCTCTATCCAAGTCCAGACCTCGATGAGATGTGATATATGTCAAAGGCATGACAATAGGGAGAATAGGAAGCACCCATTGACTCTTATTATGACTATACAACCATTCAAGGAGTGGGGCATTGATTTTGTGGGTCCTATTACCTTGTCGTCTTCTGCATATAAGAGATATATCATGGTAGCAACAGACAATTTTACAAAGTGGTCAGAAGCACAAGCAATGAAGAAGGACAATGCAAAGGAGATTGCTAGCTTCCTGCTTGAGCAAATTATTTGTTGATTTGGTCCACAAAGAAATTAGTGTTGAACTGTGGAACCCATTTTCTAAATAAGGTGATTAAGATCCTGATTAAAGAATGGAAGATTAAGCATAGTAAAATGACTCCTTAAAACCTGCAAGTGAATGGATAGGTTGAAAGTACTAATAAATAGCTTGTGGGTATCCTATCAAAGATAGTATCAGAGAAGAAACTAGATTGGGATAAGAAGTTATATGTGGCAATGTGGGCATATAACATGATGCTTAAATGAGCCACATGACACACTCCATTCAAGTTAGTTTTTGGGAAGGAGTGCATATTATCCTTAGAGATTGAATTACTGACCATAAGATTCACAATTAACCATTCTTTGGGAGATGAAGATACAATCTTTGAGTGCTTTACGGCTTTAGCTAAATTGCAAAGTCTGTTACACCAGAAAGTGGCTAAGCATCGGATGAAGCAGCTGCATGATTTAAAAGAGAAGAAATATACATTTAAGAAAGGGCAATTAGTTTTATACTATGATGCATGTAGGGAGTTGTTTCCAGGGAAACTAGAGCCTAAGTGGGATGGTCCCTACAAAATAGTTAGAATAGAGAAAAATAAGTCCACAACATTACTAGCCAATTTATAGGGAGTGGAGTTTAAAAATATAGTTAATCTTAATAAGATTAAACCTTATTGTCTCTAAATTCATTAATGAGAATTATGCCTTGCAAGTTCATGCTAAACCTATAAGATAAAACATTGGTTGATGGTTGCAGGTCCATGCTAAACCTATAAAATAAAATCATTGAGCAAGAGGATAGAACATTTGTTTGGGAAATCAAAGTCTTCTATCATCATTGCTTATGAATTTTGACGAGTATCCTTGTTATATTCAATGAAGAAGATGGGATGAAGCCTTCGGTACATTCTCTGAACATGCTAAATTTTGATTATCATGATTACGAGTAGAGGTGATGATGGTTGGTTGTGTGAACCCATCGTAGACGTATATATTATACTTTGATGGATTGTCCAGGGGTCCCAACAAAGAAAGGGAGTATAGACATGGTTATTAGGGATCCCTGACGTAGAATCATGATGAAATTAACTGTCTACCTTGGGGTAGGCTTTACTAATAATATGGCGGAGTAGAAAGCTTTGATTATGGGATTGAACATTAGGAAGAAGAGCGGTATTCACCAGTTGTTAGTAAAAGGGGTTTCCCAGTTGGTTCTAAACCAACTAAATGGGATGTACATAGTACATAACCCTATTCTTCGTATGTACTATTGTGTTGCCATGAACCTGATCGATGACTTTGAGAGAGTGTCTTTTCAGCTGATTCCATGACATTGGAATCAGTTTGTTCATTCATTAGCCAACTATGCATATGAAGAAGACCTCTTTTTCAATTGTGGTCCTAGTTTGGATATATTTATTGATGATGAAACATAACACAAAAATAGAACCCAGTCGATTATGGGGACTTTGATTAGAATATGCTCTATATGGCAGTCGATGGTTAGTATGGGTGATGCAAATAGTAGCTGAGACCCATTTGCCGTTATTATTTTGGACTCATAGGTTGGTCAGATGACACTTGATGCGTATGCCTCTTGCTATCTATACAGGAGGTATGGGTCACAATTTAATGCATTTAGTTTAGGGATTGGAGCCCAAATTTCTCCTTGGGATGGAGCATCTCATTGTCTATCAGTGTTAGTCCAAGGAGGGTTTTTTATGAGTTACATTGCTATATTTCTTTAGGCCAAGAAGGCCGAGTTTTAGATATGGAATGTTATATCTCTTTAGGCTAAGAGGGCTAGTTTGTTTGTTGTGAAATGTTATATCTCGTTAGGCTAGGAGGGCCCTATGATTGTTTGGTGTGGGTGCTTTTAATCAATTTCTACTTTAGTGTTGTACCAAACAGGTTCGATGAAGTGCTTAGAGAGAGCCTTTGTTGCGTGGGAGCTTTTGGTGGCCAATCCAAGTATGATGTCATTGCCTTTCTGAGCTTTTTTCCTTAAGTTGCTTATATATATGTATTTGTGGGGATTTTATTTTATTTTATTGGGGAATGGCGTTGTGGCATGAAGTCCCAGGGTTTAGTTAGGTATGTGTGCGGGGGAGGTTCAAGCAGTCCGCCACCTCCTGTGAAGCCATTGTCTAGCATTAAAAGAGCCGTTTTCAGTAGTCTTACATGACCCTATCTTGCTAGCCTCCTAGGTAGCTATTTTTAGGAGCTTCTATTAGTGGTGTGATGGCTAGGGAGGCTTGCCCAAAACTATATGATCAAGAAAGAAAGATCTTAAGAAAAACCAATATACAAAGGTGTGTAAAAAGGGGTTCTAACGCCTAGCAAATAAAAGCTGAAATAAAAAGGAAAAAATTTTCCTAAAGCAGTTGTCTATCGCCTTCCAAAAGCCTGGTAGGTTCCTAGGGAGAAGTCAGCAAACCTGGGGCCGATGCCTTGCCCTTCCTTGGGGTGACATCTTGCCACAAAAAAAAGAAAAAGGAAGGTTGGAGTGAAAATAAAAGTGAGTGTTAAAAAAGGATTAAGTGTCACCTTGCGAGGGCTTGGTAGGTTCCTGGGTGCTGACACAGGACCCAAGGCCTGATGCACTGTTCTCCTTGGGTCACTATGCTCAGCTCCCTCCTTTTTACATGCCTGAGTATTAGGTTTTGAAGGAAAAGAAAGCTAAATAGAAAGAATAAATAAATGAGATCAAGCTATAGGAGTCCTCGCCTAGTGGGAGCTCTTGGTTCTTGTATCCTTGGTTAGGTTAGGATGATCTCTTTGATGGCTATTTTTAGCTAGGTTGTGTTGGAGCAGTTAGTTGTTGACAAGTGACTCTTGAACTCTTGATCAGATATTCCTTAGCTTCTCCCTTGTGGATTTCATGCCATGATTTTTGTCAAGGGAAAGGGTGAGAGCTGGGATATGTGTCGTTGTTTCTTTCTTGTCATAGCTTGCTGCTTTTTGTGGTTATGTCTATGCAGATTAGTTCATGGGATTCGACGGGCTAAGTGGCCCTATCCTGTGTGGTCACCAATGAGAGTTGGATTTTGGGACCCATTTTTGAAGCATTTGAGCCTATTCTTGGAGCGAAAAAGTGGCCAAGAGGCTTCAAGGACCAAATTTTCATGCAAAATTGAACAATGGCAAATGGTGAAGCTAAAGTTTTCCTATGTGGATTTTGCCACTAGGAATCCAATGCAAGTCTCCATTCGGATTGGAGGTCGTTTGACCCCCATTTAATCCCCGTAAGGTTTAGCGCTCTAAAGTAGCTATGTGATTTGGGAGCTAGAAAGTGCACATTAGGGTCAAGGTTTATAGATTTTGACATCACGGAGCCAACCGTCTAGTCGGATCACAATTTCGAGTCTGTTTGCCCCTCCAAACATACCAAAAACCCTTGCGGAGTAGTGTGAAAGCGGTCTTTTCAAAGTGGACATTTAATAAATGACATGAAATGAAATGTAAATGAAAAAAAACATGCAAATTCTTGCCCAACAAGAGGAGGGGGTGTTTTTTGTTTTGCGCCCCATTTTTGGATGGATTAGTGCCTCTTCAATACACCTTGATCAAGAGAGAGAGAGAGAGAGAGAGAGAGAGAGAGAGAGAGAGAGAGAATCTTGATCTACATGCCAAGAGCAAGAATTTGATTATAAGCATGTGAAATATGATCCAGGAAATGAAATTATGATTTCTTAGTCTTTCTCTCTCCTATCTCCTCTTGTTGCACGTTCATATACTTGATTCTATGAGAGAAGGGGGCGGGTTTTGATGAAAGATGCTCATGGATTGATGGTGCTGGAGCGTAAAGGATCATAGATCGGGCTGTGGAAGAGAATCAATGGCCAATAAAGAGGCTTAGCAGCCCCCCAACCTTGAAATACGAGTCTCAAAAAGCATGTTTTTATGCGCAAGTGATTATCCTGCTTGTTTTTATGATAGATTTTGGTTGAAATGGTTTGGAAATGATTGTCATTGGTTGTTAAAGATGCTAAAGAATAAGAAAATTCAGTCACATAATAATTTATACATAAACCCGCAAAACCCGCCACTACGTGGTTTTAAGAAAAATGGTCTATTTTGGGATTTTTGTGGTGTTTATGGGGTTTGTGTGGAATAAAAAATGATATAAATTAATTCTCAGTACACATGATTACTCCAAACCAAAAAATTAAAAATATCATATTTTATTCATAAATAAATAAGAAAATTAGAAAAAATGGAAAATTTTTACATTTTTACATTTTAAAAATAAGAAAAAATAAGATTTGTGTGTGGATGTGTGACATGACTAGAGCATGAGGGATACAGCCTTGTCTTTGTGTTAAAGTGGAGTCTTTATCACTTTTATAAAGAAAAAACACATAACAAATGCTTCCTACACCTATCAATGCATGCATAACCTAAGCAGTAGGGAGAAGGAGGGGTTTTGAGAGTGACTAATTGCTGATAAGATTATAAATTCTAATCTTTTGCTGATGCATGGCATATAGGACATTTATGGTTTAAGTTTAAGAGGGTCTAACAACACAAGAATGCTCAGTGCTGACCCTTAGCAACACAACATTGTGTGTGGATTAAAATCATTGAAAGAAATGTCTTTGCACCTCACAATGCTGATTTCTAAATGCTAAAATAATTGAGCATTATGGTTCATACACAATTGCATTGTGCACGCAACTCATGGTATTATTACTGGATGCATTGCAATTGTATTCATGCATATGATCTATGTTAAGTATGTGAGATATCCTAAGCTATAGGTTTAGGCAATGGTCTCCTTGGGGACTATTTAGTGAGGAAAATATATGTACCTCCTCAAATGTTTGAAAACAAGAGTGGAGTTTGTGACGTACATGCAATTTTTGTTCATGGTGCATCAAGGGGCCAATCTTGGAGGTGTAGGAGAGCCGAGTGGGGCCATAGCATTTAGCCAAGAGGTGTCTCCTCTGTTTGTGCTTACATGGTGTTTTACACTGATATGTGTAGGGACTCCCTCTGAGGAGTGTAGGGAAGGCTTAATCGTTGAATTATAATCCAAAAAAAATGCAAAATTTATGATAGAAGTTAGGGAAATGTGTCCCTTAGACGCTCCTGGCCGCAAGGTCGAGAGGGTATGTTCTTTGACATGTAAAGAGGCCGGCTAGTACCTAGAGAGTTAGTGTCGGGCCCCTACAATGACTAGTTCGTGGACTGCATCAAAAGCTTTCCATGTTTCCTTTATGAAGTTGGACCTCCCTTTTCCTAAGCGAACTATAGAAGGATAAGTGCTCTAGTAGCTAAAGATAAGCTACAATATGGTAAAAGCAAATATTAGACTAGTACAATTAGTAGTACAGTTTGCTTAAATAGCATGATTTACTTGACAATGAACTCTATGTGAATGCACTGTAAGAAAGGATTAGTTGTAGGTTTTACCTTCTTTTGTAAAGTATCTAAAGGAAATTTTTTTGGGTTGTTGAATTTTTCTTTTGAGAAAAGGTTAATTATTCAAAGTGATTGTTGGATTGAGATTATGGAAAAGAAATTTTTTCCTAGTTGATTGCCTTGGTTACATACTTGGACAAAAGTTATTGTGCCCTCATGGGTAGAGTTCTAGTTATGGACTATACCTCCCCCAAGATTAGGTAGGATCCCTTCACCAAGGGGCTAATATGATCACACAAGAGGCTAGACTGGTCCCATATATGAGAGGTCTCTCCATTAGGAAGATGTTACGCTAGGAGGTGACAAGGGTGCCATGGGGGCTCTGGTTGTAAATCCCTTGGGTTTGTTGAGGACCAGCCTAGTCCCTATGGCCCAGGATGGACTTCTTGGAAGGCCCTAGTACTAGAATACATTTTTGTTGCTTTCAAAGGATTTTTCAACATTTTTTTTGTGTCTGTGACAATAAATTACATGAAGGAACTAGTATTTAATGGTTAATTAAGAAATTTGTCTCTATATTTCAAACATCAATGTGTTAGGATAGTTAGATAACTAAAACACATCCTTGAGGAAAGTGGGAGGGCAAGATCCTCAACAAGTCCTTCCTATAGATGGGTCATCTTAGTGAGCAAAGAGTTTTCCTTCAAGATAGTGGAATTAGAAAAGGATCGATACTTAACTACCTAGTTTGTCATATTAAATCATGATTAATGCCATTTTAGAGAACCAAAGTTGAGACTATACTCTATGGGTAGAGAGGTCAATGCATGTTAGTCCTTCTCATTTCTCACTCACTATAAACGAAGTGCAATATTGATTTGCTTTAGTTTAAGTTGAGTTTTGCAAATACAATGGCTCAAAGACTAATGCTAACTAAGCTAATAGCTGACCTTAGTATCAAATTAGGAAGTAGGATTCAAGTGATTCTTATAGGTTACAGTTGGAACATTTTGTCGTAGAAGACTTGAGAGAGCTTAAACAACAAACCCCATGTTATTCTAATGAGTACTAGGTGGTGTCTCTTAGGATATGAGCCACTAAATTTTGTTGCTGAGAGTCCTTAGTCGAGCATGCTACATAGTTGATCAACTCTATTTGAGTAACCCTTATGCCTATTTTTAGGGACATCATGATTTCACACTTAAGGTTTTCTTCTTCCTTGTGCCATTTGACATTCCATGAGTGCATCACCACACACCACCAAGTTTTTTCTTCATGGTTTTTATCTCACCAAAATCCACTATTTATTTATGAGAATGAATGTGGTGATCACTTCTCCCATGTGCATCTACACTCAATAATCTCACAGGTTAATTAGCATAAAATTTAACTTGATGTTCACCTTTTGCATACATTGTGCACTACATACACAATTTAACTTGTAAATATGAGCTTGCCATCTCAAATGCATGTGTCACAAAGCACTTAACAAACTTTAATTTTTTTAATTAAGTAATTTGCATTTAGAAACCCCTTGTGTATGTCACATAGTTTGGAAGTGATAATGCACAATGTGAATCTGATAATGGGCTTAGAATAACATCAAGAAATTGCAATTTCCTTTTTTAAGATCGATCACTAATAAAATTCTCATCCATTGGTAATACTTTTTCTTTAAATGAACCTTTCAAAAAAAATATCCATTCACATTGCACTACCAACATTTAATTCATGAATGCAATGTGGGGATTATGGATACCTAGTTTTTCAATGGGTCTCTATGCCATCCTCATTAGTCTTTTAGGCAATCTAGTTGTATGTCTAGTTAGCTTTTGTATTGTTGTGTTGGTCTGTTGATTTTTTTTAATGGTCATGTCTATGCTATTAGGGATGTGATGTATTTGAGTTTTTTTCTTATTTTTGTGTTATTGATGATGGGGATTGGGTGCATGATTGTATATATTTCACAAAGCTATTGGTTGTATGATTGCATAGGTTATGTCTGATTTTTTTTGTAGGTTGTGGATTGCCTAGGGGTTGTGATATTTTTTTGTAGGTTGTGAATTATTATCTTCTAATGTCATTTTCAAGATGCTATCGAAACAAATTCGTGAGTCCTTGGTTCCTAATCAGGTTCTAAACACATCTGACGTGTCTGTCTGTATGATCTTTGATTCACTTTGGAAGAAACTTTTCTAGTTCCTCCAATATAGACAGCAAAAAATCCTACCAACAACTACGTATCCAAGGAGTTATTTATTGCTTCTTGGATGGTTCTTTAGGGCATTGTCATTAATTTGAGTGATTATCTTTGTGCCAAAATGAATTAGCACTTCCTCAAAATGACCATAGGTAATGCCACCAATGTTACTTATGACTCTTATTTGTATGCTTTCTTGACATATTCTATGCTCTTAGAAAGGTTAGCTCCACCATCTCCAGATCCTCCAATACCTTATATTCCTACTGCACCCATGATGGTGGATTTTGATTTAAATTCTCTCCCACCATTGGTGATCCTATGTACAAAATCTTTGAAGCATGTAGCTAATACAATACTAGTTACAATCCCTTCAATAACTATTCTTGCCACATCCAGAAGTTTTCTTGCTACATTCCTAACATATCCAATTCTATTCTGGACACAAAGAGGGTAAACCTAAAGTAACTCCTCCATCCTTGCACTTCTTTAGCAAGAGACACTATTCCATTTTTGTGGTAAGGATATTCAAAGATCTATTGAGTTGGCAGTGATAGCCTTTATTCAACAACTCTATTCATCACATCATGATTATAGGAAAATTTCTAGGGATGAACTTAATAATATCCTAGCTCAGCTAAGTTCTATGTAGGAACATTGATTGGCATTACTAGACACATAGAAGAGTCCACTAAGTTGATGAATCCCAATAAAGCTAAGACAACTTTCTTATAGGCCCAATTGGCTGAAGCTAAGATGTAGTTAGCTTCAATAATTATTGAGTAGGATAATCTTACCTAGGAGGTTTAGGACCTTAAATCTCAAAAGACTAGTCAAACCGCTGAATTGTAGTCAGCCAGTGCTATTACTGTAGAGCAACCTCAAAAGATTAAGGAGTTAAAGGAGCACTTAGCACAATCCTATTGTATTTACTCAAGTCCCACTATGGCAGCACTACCTTCACTTTTGTCTAGGGACTTGGCTACCCTTCAACACAATGCTTCTTTGTATCAACTTTTTTGAACTAAAGTTGAATGATTGAAATCAAGAATGGAACTCATATGGACCACTTTTGAGTAATATGTGGAGTTTGTATCACCTGATCATTTGTTTTGGGTCCGTTAGCATCACCAAAATTTACCTTTCTACATTAAATTATCAATGATGGATTTTTCCCCTCCAAAGGCTCGGTGGTCTAGAGCATGGATATCTTCTCTCCTTATTGAAGTGGTCTAAATGGTATTGGAGGATTCAATCACTCATAATATAATGTTAATGTCTTATATGTATGTTAGAGGAGATTTCCTCATTCTTGATGATGAGGACTTGTCTTGGTATGTTAGGGATGTGATCCTCCAAGTCTTTGCAAGACTAAGGGGGAAGGTAGGGTAATATTGGTGGTAGATGTAGGGAATGCGGGAATAGATGAATTGTACTACCTTATTAGAATGGGAGTAATAGCTACCATCACAATGCTGTTAAAAGTATTAGTGAGAGTAGTGCCCAAGGAGAAAAGGGACTAGTTACTATGATTGTTAGGATCCATAGGGAGGGAAGGATTTCTTTAGGTGATAACCATTAATTAGAAAGGGATCATTAGAGGCATCAATGGATTATACTTGGACATATCTATTAGGATTTATTGCTACCACCTTATAGAGGGCTATCTAGCATTATTGGAGTTTTCCAAGAAACTTATTGAAGCACAAGTCATATGCTAGAGCTAAATCTTCTTCCTTGAATTGTTTAAACTTTATGAAATTTTCATGATATCCTTTACACAACATTGTGTGGTTTCCATCCATTGTAAGGCCATTCTTTGAATCTCATCCAGGCATTCCAAATGTAGAAGGCATCACTACTGTGAGGACTCTTGTCTCCTAGGTACTTCTTAATGGCCACTTGTAGAGATGGCAATTTCAACTCAATAGCAAAGACAATTTCAATACCATATACCAGCTTGAAGATGTTTCTCAAAAGATGTTTGTTTTGTTGTGAGGTGTCTGCTAGTCTCAATCCATGGTACACCTTTTAGTAGTCCATCAGTAGGTTTTCTAAAAATGATGCCGCTCGGTGCTCCCTTGGAACATCATGGGGTTTGTCACTTAGGCTCTACTAAGTCTACTTCGCAATGGGAGAGTTCTGGCCGAACCCACTAGGATCGACCTAAAGTTTAGTGCGATCCTTTCTTTTATTCTGTTTGACAATAATTTCAATCAGAGATCTAGATTCTAGCAAACACAAACAGTTCTTTCAAATGTATATCAAATGATGCAATGACAATCACCCCATCATGCAATTCACAGTTTCACATAGCCAAGGTAGACCTTATCCTAAGGTAACCTTACATTCTAATGAGGATTCTCCTCCCCATAAAGAAGTGTTGAGTATATCTCTTATAACATGTTAAGCAAGGCATGAATTTTCCTTTTGGGCTATCTTACCCAACACAAGCAAAATTCCTTAAAGAAATATATTGTGCCAATAACTCGAGGAGATGGCCTATAGGACTCTTAAATAGACAATCAGTTTCTATAACCATTTCTAGTCAAATATTAACCTTGTTGCATTTGACCATAACTATATCGAATGCACATAAAGACATATGTACAATAACCTTTGGCAATTAATTCTAACATGATTCTATGACTTAGAATCTCAATTAATCTAGCTGCAAATCATAGCAATTAATTGTTTATACCTGTACTAATATGTTTTCTAGATGAGTTATCAATTTGTGTAAGTGAAGAATATAGAAGCTAATATCTTATGTAATTAACTTGTATAGCAAAATAATAATCTAGTAATGAATAACCCGGTTTGGCAGCATGACAACATTAGGAATTTCGTCTTTACTCGCGCTTGCATTAGCCACACCCGATGTTCCATTGGTAGTTGCAACTCCCGCAATCTCAGGCACTTCCGTATCATTGGCAATATCCGTTGCTTGACCAATTGCCTTGGTCCCCATGGTTTTTCCACTTCGTCGCTTTGGAGCCATCATCCACGAGTGGTTCGAGAGATAGGGAAGATGGAATAGATTTGAGATGAGAGAGCGTAAGAGAATATGGCTTAGTTAAATATCGAGACAAGGGATTTGAGCTAACTCTCTTCCTCTCTTCCTCTCTCTCTCTCTCTCTCTCTCTCTCTCTCTCTCTCTCTCTCTCTCTCTCTCTCTCTCTCTCTCTCTCTCTCTCTCTCTCTCTCTCTCTCTCTCTAGCTTCTTCTCGCAGCCTCTTGAAGGGGTATCCTTCTACCTCTCTTTCTCTACCTCTCTCTCGCAGCCTCTCAGGGTCTTCTTATGTCTCCCTAACTACCTCAGGGCTTGCCAAATCAAGTCATAATATTCTTATATAACAATAAATCCGCATTATTCCCATCATCTTGCTTGAGAGCTTTGGCTTCACACCACTTTGTCATATAGTCAGTACATACAAAGATGTATCTATTCTACTTCCTTCTAATGGGAGGGTTGATAGGTGCAATGAAGCCAATGCCCCATTCTCAAATAACTTCAAAGGAAGAATAAGTTGTAACAACAATATTGACATTGGTTTAGTGGGCTTCCCCATTTTCTAGTAGGCATCACAATGCTTGTAGTAGTCATAGACATCTTTGTGCAAGGTGGTCCACTAGTATTGTGCAAGTAGAGTCTTCCTAGCTATCACTTTTCCCATGAAATGTCTACTACATGGCTTTTTATGGAAAAATTTAAGAAAAAATCTAATATTTTCTCTTGTGACACATATATGAAAGAAGCACCTTCATCCTTGCCTTTTTTGCATAATGTGCTACCTAGCAAGGTATAGGGGGCGTGTTGTGTAGCTAGGAGCTTGATGATATTGGTATACCATCATGTAACAATCTCCATTAGAAAGAAGGAAACAGCAGGAATATTCAAATCATCTTGCACTCTAATGGATCCACCCAAAATATGGAATCCATCAAGCTTGGTAACCACTTCAAAATCAAGCTCCTAAAAGAAGTAACCACCTCATCATATGGACTTTCACATAAGATTTATTCATCAAGAATTACAAAACCTCATGATCCATATGGAGCTTGAAATGGGTGATGAGGCGGTAACATTAGAACTCCTAAAAGGTAAACACTATTGTGAGGCACTCTAATTTAGTCATTGTATAGTTCCTCTCCCTATCAACAATGACTTTGTAGCTTGCATGGAAAATATATTAATCTAGCTTTGTGAAATCTTCATGGCATACTAACCCTTCAATTGATACATCAATATGCACATGAAACTCCTTCATCTAGTTAGGAGGTCACATGATGGACACTTTGATCAGGCACTGCTTGAAAATGTTGAAAGCTTCTTCTCAATCTCGTATCCTTTGCATCCTTTGGACAACCTTGTCAACTGAACTTTCTTTAATGAAAAGTGTGCAATAAACCTTCTGTAATAGCCAACATGGCCAATAAATCCCCTCAATCGTTCGAATGTTGAGAGTGAAGCCACAACTAGTATAGTTGATTTATTGTGTGCATATACTATCTCATGTCTTAGTACCTTGTACATCTATATTCATTTGCTTCAATTGACATACAAAAACACACCCCATAGCCACAAAAAAGGTACCATTTTACACTTTTAAAAATAGATAGAACGATGCATACACCAACATTTCATACACTCATTCACATTGAAAATGTGGATGATTTAGTTAGAGATTAATTTAGCAGTTTTGATCAAGTAATAGAAATGATTGCAAACATTAGGAGTCTTATATTGCTCAATCTTATAATAGAAGAAAGCTCATGGATTTTGAAGAATACAATTTTGATTGGTGAAGAATTGAAAATCATGGGTTGAAAAGTGTTGAGAAAAATGGAGCCATTAAACTTGCCCTATATGTGGACCATTTAATCTCAAGAAAAATCAATGACAATTCTTTTAAACTTGATTTTCCATCTCATTGGAAAATGAAATATTCTCAAAGTGCCAAAGATGTATCAAGTGGACTTTATTAGATCACAAAAAAGGGATTCAAATCCATTTTAGTCATCATCTTTTCAGTCACTTTGTTCTCAGTTGTGTTGTCATGGGCATTATGGATAGTTGCACTATGATAATGGATATGATGAGCATTGGTATGAGCAACAATATGCATATCATAGTGATGCAGATTATCTTGGATAGCAACATGTATATGATGGCTATGCTTACTCTCATGGAAAAGAGCATGCATATGATGGTCATGCTTACTCTCGTGGGCATTAGCATGCATACTATGTGGAGCCCAAAGAGAGAAACCAAGGAAAATAGGGTTTCTACTACAAGAAAATCTATCTTATATTATCAACAACCATCTTTTTCATATTTTATGTGATCACAATAGGGAAAAGAACACTAAGAATAAGAAATATTCACATAGCTTCATAGAAAGAATTCTCCCACGGCTTTAACTTTAACAAAATCCATCATGCTCTTCATATTCTTCATAGAATTCATTGATAGACATTGAAAACACAAAATGATACTCCACTTTGAATGGAAAGATATCACATATGATTTATCTTCAAAGATTCCATAGCTTCCTCTCACAATCTCTCGTAGATAGATACATTGTTTTGCATAGAATTGGCTATCACACACACACACACACTCTCTCTCTCTCTCTCTCTCAATAGTACATTATATCCTCACTAAAATACTCAATAATCACTCATAATAACCCTTCTTTGGTCGTGAATAACCCTCCCAAGAGGTGTGCCTGATATGAAAGGTCACTAGAGCCACTATAGTGACTCTTCAAAGCTCACTATTGTCACTTCACTCCAGTCTTCTCTTAAGTCTTTAGCAGCTACTTCTTCTACTTCCTTGAGCTCTTTTGAGCTTGTATTCACCTCTTTCCAAGGCTAGAAAACTTTCCCAAAGTCTCAAATTCATTCCATAGAATACTTACATAGGCATACAAAACAAAACAGAACAAGAACAGAGGCTCTACTTACAAAAGCTCAAGAGAGGGTTATAGAAGATCATCCAGCTCAACTTAAATCATTCAAACCCATCAAAAACCATTCAATGAGCTTTGAAAAAACCTCAAAATTCATCAATCCTTACTCCAACCCCTCATATAGAAGAAGAAAATAAAAAAACAGAAGCTAACAGAACCTCAAGAGAGCCTATCAAAACATCACAAAGCCTAACAAAACATCACATATCCACTATAAAACATCATGAGCTTCCAAAATGTAATGTGCCCGCCTATCGGCTGTCTAAGTATGTTTTAGCGGTCCATCGAGAAATGAATCTAAGCATCACTGTTCGGCACTCCCAAGGAATATTCTGGGGTTTTTCGCCTAGGGTTTTCCAAGTCCGCCTCGCAACGGAACGTTCATGGCTAACCCACTAGGATCGACCTGAAATCTAGGTTCCTAGGACCAAGGTCTCCTAACATCATTCTAGCGTCAAGTTTTGGACATCCTAATTTACGCACAGATACCCAATCCGAAGCAAATCCATGCTGCACTTGGTTCAAAGAGAATGGAAAATGAGAGGGATGCGCCACTCAACTTCTCTGCCCATAGGGCATAGTCCCATTCCGGTCCCCTAAAATGGCACAAATTGGGTCCTAACTTAACAATACCTAAAGTCAACCGTGATAAATCCTTGTGAGAAGCCTCCCAGTTCTCTGGGACCACTTGCCATAGGACGGACCCGTCGAGGATTCCATCCACCCGCTTCCCTTGATAGCTTTAGTTTTATAATTAGGTCCTACCACATTTATGTACGACATTTAAAATTAGCTTCATTAATTAAGTCTTCTAGGGAACAGGGTTCATTTGCGTAATTTATAGCACAGACACAAAAAAAAAACAAGCAATCCTTTTGACAAACAAGTTCCTTAACTTATCTTCAAGTTAATCTTTATCTTCTGCCGATACAGGAGAATTATGTATCCCTTCTGTCCAATAGAAGTCCCGGTCTAAATCACATGGCACCATAATTTTTATCCAGTATCTAGAATAGGATCTTTCAACGCCTTAGACGTTGGGCTCATGGGGATCTCCAACTCCATTCTGGATAGGCAAGGGGTGTCCAGTGTTCCACGTGACCCACAAGCAGTCTAGGAGTGAGATGTCATTTTTATGATTGGCCTTTTCACCACTCGACCTTTGGCCCATGAATCGAGTAGTGCTCTCTCGGGGTAATCCGCGGTGCGAACTTGGAGATGATCCACCCGTGCAAATATCCTTCCTTAATTAACCAATTAAAAATCAAGCATACTCAAGGCAATCAGCCCTAATATCATGTTCTACAAAAGCATTCATTTATTCCCATGGCAACTTGTCATTACAAACCCTTGCCATGTAGTTGCCATCAACACAAGTCTTGGAGTATTTATCCAAATTACAATACAACAATCAGTTGATTGAAAGAAAAACATTTAGGGTGTTGTTCAATCAACTAACAAAACTATTTGTATTTTTTCCAAACAATACAAGGATAGACGTGATAATAATTCCATCGCATAGTCGCTCTCCCCCTTAGGATCAAAGAGCGATTCTAAGAAAAATTTACTTAATACTTGTATGCACAATTCTTAATGTCATTATTTTTACGATTATGCTAATCATAACCCCTGACCAATTGCTCTATCAGTGAATAAGCCATACGCAACGAAGTGCAATTAACTTCCCTTGATACATGCATCTTACAAATTCCATCTTTCAAATATGTGAAAAGAAGCCTATCCCTTCCCATGACCTATTTTCGTACATTATAGTATCGAGCCTAATGCATATCATGCGAGAATCAAAGCAAGCATCTATCGATTTAGAAATACATTTCTTACGACGACTGGAACCACTGTTGGATTGACAGAGATGCCTTTACTCAAAGCTTTGTTGCTGGTTGTAAGATTGCCATCCACACACGACATTCTTCGCTTGGAGGCCATCGTCCACAAGTAGACTCAAGAGATTAAGAAGGCGGAATAGATTCGAGATGGGAGAGTGTAAGATAAGATGGTTGAGTCAAGGATCGAGATAGAGGGAATTGTGCAACCTCTCAGGGTAACTCCTCTCTCTCTCTCTCTCTCTCTCTCAACCTCTCTATCACAATCTCTTGGAGGGGTATCATTCTCTCTACCTCTCTCTCACAACCTTTCGGGGTCTCCTTTTGCTCTCTTGTGCCTCCCCATGCCTCATATTTATAATGAATTAGAGAGGAGGGGATGAGATTGAGAACAAGAGTGGAGGGGCTCTTCGAAGAATCAGTGATTTGATGCTCAGATCATAAATCTGATGGTTCCATTGGCTCCAAAAGGGGGGTAAGACCCCAAGACACTTGATTAGAAAGCTTTTAGATCACTCCTTCTATCTCTCCTTATTCAAAGTGTTGTCTACTACCTAGACTACGATCGCGGTGCACGCGATTTTGCGAATCACTTTTCTTTAATTTTTTTGTTTTTTTTAATCTCCAAAACTAACTAAAACATCACTTGTCTTTTCTTTTAAATAACATCCAGTTCTATCTTTCTAGGATAATATCTAAAATATCTAGAATATGCTAGTTCTGCCCAAAATCTAATATTTTTTTACCATCCAAACTATACACATTAATAGTAGTGATTAATATAGCTCATAAATCTCGTTCACGTTGTAACTTCCATGAAGGGTGGCTACGGTCCTTGTCAATCCGAGAAAAATATCAAATTTACGACTCTCATTTTTTAAATATATTTTTAATTAAATAAAACTATTAGCTATTAACGTTAGTTAGTTTTTACCTTTGTTAGTCTTTAGTTAATAATCTTACTAACTTATTAATTGACTAACTAACTAACTTTCAAACTAACCAACTAACTTTTATTGCTGGAAATATTACACAAAACATAACCAATCTCATCCAAAACACTCTCAAAAACTTCCAAAACAACTAAACATCATTCAAAATCCATTAAAAATCAATCATTCAATCCTCAAAAATAACAAAAATCAACTAAAAAATCAAGTCATTTCAGCATTCAATATATCCCCACACTTAATAAGGGAGCGTCCTCGTGACCTAGGAAACAGACAATACAAGTTCGTCAAAGAGCTCAACTCAATCTTCTTTAGCATCTTCAATAAACCATCTAACCATGACCCCAACTTATAACCTGCATCTAATAAAGGATATAACAAAAGGAAAACACCTTTATCCATTAACATATCTTATAAACAATAGAAAATCATAACAAATTCGTAAATGATATAAGAGATTTTGCATCTTTGCTTCTTGAGCTATCCATCCACCATCACAATCATTGCAAATCTCAAAAAATATAGCTCTCAAACAAATCAAATATTCAATCACCACGAACTCATCACATAGAAATTAACACAACACAAACACAAAATACCCATCTGAATGGCACCTCCAAAAGAGAGATATATCATTATGAATCATGAAAGATACATCCAGAGGTATCAATGAAGATGATCCCTCTTGAAGTCTTGGTGATTGTGAAAACCATCCATAGATAAGAATTCTAGAAAAATTAAAGGCAACACATCCTCTCTCTAGCAAGACAAGGTATGTATTAGGTAGACAAAGGGCATGAAAATACAATACATCCAATTGTTGGAAATCAATGTTCACATTCACATTCATGCATAACTTTGGAATGGACTTCGGATCATTATGTAAATGCCTATGCATATATGCTAGGCACCAAGAAAAGTGAGTTGTCAATCTCACTGAAGGATCTATAGATTTTGTGAATGTTATTGAGAAAAATGTAGATAATTCTGATAATATGCTTGACTTGTAGTCATCCACTCCCTTGGAATCAATGACCAATTAATCTGAGGTTCAGTAAGAGAATCAGCTGAGCTCAATCCTTGTCGTCTAGGAATCTTCTGATCAAACCTTACATATCCACTAACCAACTGAGGGGACTAGGGAATAGAAGTGGTAGGAGATGGAAGAGGAACTAGTAAAAGAGGATGCAGAGATGGGTAGGTAAAATCATAAAATAAGGAATGAGCTAAAAAGGGATTAGCTGAAAATTTAGGAGAATCTGTTAAAAAAATGTGTTAATGATAGGCAGGAAAAGTGAAAGGAATATGTATAGATGGGGAAGGATAAGACAGAGGAGGGAAAAAGACATGATCTTCAATGAAAGAACAATAAGTAAAGATCGGAATTTAAGGGGCACCCTGAGGTTAAAAAACAAGAGGTAAAATAAATGTTGAGTTGGATTTATAAAGGGATAGATAAGCATCATATCTATGGGCCATTTGTTGATAATAAGATAAGCTTGGAATTGATAGACTTAAGGTGGATCATCGATGGTAAGCATCAAAGAATCAACTGATCATTAAGTTGTTGAATTTGAATGTTGATGTGTTCTAGGGTGGTATTAGCTAATTGAAGCTCCTATGTCTGGGCAGCTATCAAAGCTTAAATCTCTTGCGATTCCTTCAACAATCTATCCCTCTCCTTAGTCGCATTAACCACTTGGAATTTAGTGTTAGCCAACTGAATTCGCAAACTAGAAATTTCCACTTTCTGAGCATCAATAATCTTAGTCTGATTAAAAAATATTTCTTGAGCAAAAGCTAGCTCGTCATTTGCATTATGTAGCTCTTCTTTGGTTTGTTGAATTTCTTCATATAGTAAGAAGAATAGAGCTGTTGGATAGAGACAATCCACCGAGAGCTCAATAGAACTCTGGATGTCTTTTCATAAGAAAGGAATTGCATATCCTGTGACCAAGCATTGTACAGAAGGAATGGAAATCTCCAGAGTACCATCACGATGTGCTGTGAAAAGATTTGATATTGTGAGGAAAGCTAGTTTGTTTAAGGCATTTCCTCTGAATTACCACAGGAGGGATGGATTCAAGATTCTCAATGACAACATCAGTGCTTTCAGTAGGAGGAGGCTTCTAGTAGATCAACTGGCAAGGTAGGAACTTCCTTTGGAGGGGTAGCATATGCCAAGAAAGAAAGGTAGGAACCAAATGTAACATTAGTTATATTACCTCTTGTGGCTCTGACAAAGTGTTGATCCATCTTTGACAAAAGATAGGAACTCCAATCAATAGTTATGTCTTTCAACACCATTTTGGAAACTGTAAACAAGTCCTTTGAAAGGTAGTTAGAGGGTGTTTTAGTAGGCATAAACCTATCTTGAAGAAATTTGCATAATTGCTTCCAAATAGGATTAGAGATCATGGAGACACTGATGCCTGAGGTACCCTCTTAGGGTCCAACACATCTTATGTCTGCTTCTACAATACCTTAAGAATATCCTCGTTTGAGAACAATTGTCGAGCAGTAGGGAAAGAATCTCCTTGATAGAGTAAAGCTTTTAGGCATCAGTTGGATAATTGTTCCTCTTACAGGACTAGACCTCTTACTATAAGAGGCTAGAAATTGATCACACATATCAGTATTCTCCAAGATAAGCGGTAATAAAAGTGCTACAAACTTAGCTAAGCTCACCTTGCTGATAAGTTTCGAATCCAATAATAAAGAGTAGTCATGAGACACCAACAGAACGTACTAAACTGGGGGAGGAGTATGAGGCGCCATTCAAATGGATTACACACCCACCATGCACACAGACAGTCACAAAATTAATGCCTACAAAACAATAGGATAGGAATAAATAAGATATCGAGTATAATAAACTCACATGGACTCAATCAACTAACTAACCACCCCAAGTAGTCCACATCCTAGGAAAAATCCGGCATGACCTCTACACATGTGCGACCGAAAGCTTAATGCGATGCAATATAATTAGACACCCTCAATCCCCATATCAGGCAAAAAAGAAAAAGAAAAATACATATCGTACCTTGACTCATCAACATGAGCAAAACAAAATTAGACTCTCATAAGAACTAGTCAGATCGTCATGTCACTCAAACTATTTACCACCATTGACAAAAGGGACTAGACAAGACTCAACCATTCCCATCCCCACGAAGCGCGTTCATTAAAAAGGAAATGTGCGGTGTAGAGGAAATAAATATAATGAAGGATTCATTTCAATAAAGTTATTAATAATGTGTGAAATTTTATTAGGTTATAAACCTTAAAAAGAAAATGGCAATTCCTTGTTATCCTTTATTTAAAAATTAGTAAGTTTGAAATGGTGCTTTTAACGTAACCCAAACCTTGGACCTTGATTGGGGGTCTCTAGATGCAAATTCATTGATTAAAAATTAATTGTGTGTTTGATGCTTTTTTGCCAACGCATGTTTCTTTTGGTGATGATTGGTTCATTTTTAATTAAAATTAAATGTGTATGTAGCGCACGAAGCACATGCTAAGTGAATGGCATTTTGATTTTAATTAAAAAATATGTGTTTAGCACGGATGCACATGAAAAACCTGGTGATCATAATTCTTTTTAATAATTATTTATAGATTTTGGAATAAAAAATAAAAGGAAAGAAAAGAAATACATGGGAGAGATGTGTATACAAGTACATTCTGAATGCGCTATCAATAATGAAGATTATGCAACCACAATGTAATCAAATCAACAAAATCCAACCAATTAAAAAAGTTTGCCAATAGTAATGAATTTGGATATAAATGTTGGACTAATATTTTTCTTGTTTTTTAGTCAACAATGTGGATTAAAAGTGAAGCAAAAAAGTCCAAGAATTTTTTAAAAATTTCCAAAATTTGTTAGCCATTTTTTGGAGTGGAAAAAGAATTTTGCAAAGAATTTACATAGAAAAAAATGGTTTTTTTTTTCAATTAATTATTTCCAATTAATTTCGATCATTTCAGCATATGAAAGTAATCCAAATATATGGAAAAAAAAAAAAATTGTTTTTTTGAAAATTTTTGGAAAATTTCTCTAAAATTTTCACCATTTTTAAGTCAATTTCCATGAAATGAAAGATTTTAATGATTTTCGAGTTGTCTGTAACTAAGAAAAATTCAAAATTTTTTAAGAAAGTTGGTAAGTTGTTTTAGTAAAATTTCAAAAAGTTTTCATAAATTTTTGGCATTTTATGAAATTTTAGGATTTTTATAAGATTTATTGTGTTTTAAGTGATTTTTGACTTTTAAAAATTCAAAAATTATAAAAATGTATCTGGATTGCGTGCCAACTGTGTGTGAATAGCAGCTAGTGTGTCACCCCATGGAAAACCACACGCATGTCCTCACATGTGAATAACCACAATCATAACAAACACACGGCACGAAATGGAAAGTCGAACAAGGCCTAAGGGGGCACACACGCTCATGACACGTAGGAAAGGGTGCCAGAAACATGGGGGTAAGGGGAGGGAAAAAGGGGGATAGTGGTTTAGTACTGGTTTGGGTGTGTGTGGTTGTTTTTATTGTGTTTAATTGTGAATATATATATCAATAAAGGGAAGGTGTGGTGGGCCTGTGGGGGTTTCTTTTTGTTTTTCAAAGTAACATGAATGTAAATGGATTGTTTTTGTTTAATAAAAAAATTTAAACATGAACGAACTAGGAGGAATTATGAGTATGGTTGGAAATTAAGGTAATTTAAAGGGGGACGGGGTACCTTTGGCGGGCGGGGTTCTAGTGGGCACTTGGGGGGGGGGGAGGGGGGGGGGGGGGGAGGGGTCGGACACAATGGAGGTTGGGCGGGACTGGAAATGGGTGGGAAGGAGGCGTGAAGAGGGAGAGGAAGGCGGGAGAGGCACAAGGGGGAGAGGCGCCTGCAGTGAGGAGAAGGCAGGAGGTAGAAGAGCATGGTGGGAGAGGCAGTGCAACCAACGAGCCGGTGATGGCAAATTCCAGGTGGCGGCATCTCTGCGGCGGGCTTGATAGACTGGACGGGTGAACGCGATGCTTGGAGGCAGGCCGGGACTTTGGGCGGTGGTGCTGCGAGTCGTAGCAAGCGCGGCGGAGCGGGCCGATGATGGTGGACAGGTGACGGGCCAGGCGATGTCGATGGCAGCAACTGGGTAGGGAGGGGCGCGATGGCAGCCACCAACAGGCGGGGAGGGGCGCGCGTGGCAGAGTCGGGGTAGCCGAGAAGGAGGGAGAGAGGAGGAGACATGGGAGGGAGGGAAGATAGGGGAAGGAGGGGGTGGGATGGAAGGGGACGGTTGGTGGGGAAGGAAAGGAGGGGACGAGGGGGCCACGGGAGGGGGATGGGTGGGCAGAATAGGGCGGCGAGCACCATAAGGGGGCTACATTAGGGGAGGGGAATAGGCTAGGGGGGACATAGGGTGGGGGGGGGGGGGGCATTAGGAGGGAGGTAGGGTGGGATAGGGTTTTGTTTACTCTTTTTTTTTGGTTTGGTTTTTTTAAATTTTTCCTCTTTGACTAAAAGGAGGAGAACAAAGAAAAGTGCCTCCCATCCCTCACATGTGTACAAGGGGGGGAGAGTAAAAAAAAATTGTGTCGATGAATGAGAGGATGTTCGTGCACACGTGTGGGTAGATGATAGCATAATAGACACGTCAACGTGCATTAAAAAATAAAAACGGAGGCACGCATGCACAAACACACGTGATAGCGAGATGCGAAATCATACAAAAATTAATTCCAAAAAATTCGTCTACCGGAATGAAGTGCAGAAAAAAGAAGGATTAGCGGGTTGGCTAGGTGGAGAATGGTAATTATCTAAATTGGATTTAGGTTATCTACCTTGGGATGCAAATGTTGTAATCACATGAGTATCAATCAACTAAAGGTGAATGTGTTTGTCAAGGAAGTTGACATGGCACTTAGCCAAATAGTTGAAGGTGCATCCCAAGAGAATCTCTACCTTACAACAAAGGAAAATTACACTATCAACATTGGCCAAATAGTTGAAGGTGCATCCCAAGAGAATCTCTACCCTACAACAAAGGAAAATTACACTATCAGCATTGGCCAAATAGTTGAAGGTGCATCCCAAGAGAATCTCTACCCTACAACAAAGGAAAATTACACTATCAACATTGGTCATCACCTAGACATACAATTGCCATATTCAATAACTTATCTTATGCTACCATACTTAGATTGCATATGTAAAGTATGTGGCACTCTTTGCCCAAAGAACTTAACTAAAGACCAGCCAAGGTGAAGTGCATAAATAATCTTTTCATGATTTCTTTCTACTAACATCATGCGGCATTGCTAAAAAATAGCATCTGGCTCACCCGTGCTACTAAACCCCTTAAAACTTATATAAAACACGGCCTATATGCTAAAATATCCAAATAAACCAATATTTTTATCAAATATCTTTCCAATTCAGCCCATAGCACTCCTTGCCCAATGAACTTAACTGAAAAGGTCTGAGGCATTGTAATTTGTGGTAATTTTCCATAGAAACAAGCTCTAAAACATGCACTTTAACATATAAATAAAGGCAAAATAAGATAAACCCTCATACTTCACCTTGATTATACCTTCACAAATATTCTCCTTATTTTTTATAAAATTTGAAGTATAAAAACTATTTTTTTAATTATTTTTCTTTTTTTGACTATTTTTCATGAAATTTTTCATTTATTTCAACATAAATCATTGATTTTTCTAAGTTTTCTGTTTTATATGACTTATGTAAAGTGTGATTCATTAGCATAAACATTTTCATGCCTTGCAAGTATCGTTTGATCCCCAAACCCAAGAACAACCCCATTTTCCATTAAATCTCGTGTTTCAAGTTTTGCGGTTTTATTATTCTTAATATATGAAAAGTAAAATGAACAAATTTTTAAAATTCCTGACATCATCAAATATATTTCAATCCTTTGCAACCACTTTCCTGTCATATGCACTAACAATCCATCATAAAAATAAAATAAAGATCGCTTAATTGAAAATTCGCATACGTATGTCTCATATTTCGAGGAAATGGAGCCACTAATGCAATTTTCCAGCTCTTGATGCATCCAAATCACCTAATCTACTTTCCATTATTCTTTTGAAGCATTGTCCATAACCGATTCGTCAAATCAACCCTTCCTCCCTCTCTATAAAACAACCATATGAACAAGGAATAGAGGAGAGAGAAAGACTAAATTTTGATCTTGCTGATTACTACATCATTCTTCGCGAGACGAGAATTGGGGTGAAGAAGAGTGAAAAAAGTATGGATCTTAGGCCCAAGAGGGTGGCATGATTGTTGCAAACACAAAAATGCCATTTTTTTTATGGAGGGGAAAGGGTGCCGAAAAGAACGTGCCCCCCCCCATCTTGTGTGAAAGTTTGGGTTTTCTTCTCTTAATAGACCTTGAAACTACCCCCCCCCCCCCCCAACTTATCTAGTTCAATTCTTGTCTTTTCACACTTGCTTGAAGTGGTTTCTGCTTGGTTGAAGGAGCGAATGGTCTCAGAATCGTGATTTGACTAGACGAGCGACTTTTTGCCACCATCAAAACTATTACCCTGACCTTTACCACATGCTTTCTAGCTTCTGGATCCAATAGCTACTTCTAATACCAAACCTTGTGGTCATTAAACGGGGGGTCAAAGGGACTTTGATTGACAAAGAGACACTTGCACTGGATTCCTCGAGTCAAAATGCATCTAGAAAAACTCCAGCTTCTTGATATATAAGAGTTTCATTTTACACCAAAAATGCATTTTTAATGGCTCTCACGATCCTTTTGTACTTGAATCCTAGCTTTAAATTAAGCTATCAAGATAACACCCAAGTCCATCAGAAGTGTGTTTTTGTAGTAGGAGGGAAGTAGTTGACATTTCATAAACTGGTTGGGAGCAATCTCATGTGATAATCTTTCCAAAATGGTGATGATTTTCCCAAAGATATGCTCATGCTCTTACCATATAGGAGACCATTGATGTGCTAATGAGAGTATGTATGTGTCTACCATGCCTAAGTCCATCATGGCAAAGAGTTTGGCAAAGGTGCCAAAAGTGCTGCCAAGAAGACAAAGCACTCGAGAGAGGCTTCTAGGTGTGGATCAATAAGTCCTTGGCAATTTGATATATCGATTCGTATTATTGGGGTTTAAGAGTATGGGCTAGGGGTGTATGTCTATATGGGCTCATTTGATATGGAGCTAAGGAGGGAATGTTCAACACAATATCCTCCTCTAAGGAGAGGGTATCCTATTGTAGGATCTCTTTTCGAATTGGTTGTGTCAATTCAAGTGGCGGGGTTTGGGATTTTTGAGAAGGTGGTGGAGGATAAGGAACAATTGGGAAAAGAGGCCGGAAGTAGGGTCAAGGTGAAAGTGAAGTGTGCTAGCAAAAGGATTAGAAGAGGCATTGGGTGTTTGAGTGTGAGGGTTAAGCAACTTGGGTAACCACAGCTTGTAGGACCCTTGATAATAGCCTTGAGGTTTCAGAAGCTTCTTGCGGACCTAGCGCTGTGTAAAGTGTAGGTTGTATCAAAATTGTCAACAATAGTAGTGGGGCCGATGCTTAGGGCACTAGAGTGTTGGTGGAGAAGAAAGTTGGAAGGTTTTTGGTTGCCTTTGCCATTGTTTTGTGGTGCTAATAGTAGTTTTCTTCCTAACATGATCCTCTAGAAGTTTGGTCAATAAGGTCCTGGACTTAGCGGGTTGGCTAGGTGCAGAATGGTAATTATCCAAATTGGATTTAGGTTGTCTGGTGCGCAGATTGGACGCCGTACACTCGCGTAGTGAATGCCGGAAGGTCCCCAAGAACAATAGAACTCTACTTTTTGCACAAATTACAAGGTAAAAAGCATGAACGACAAGAGCAAGAGACCAATTGGGTGCAATCTCCCCCCATGCCTTGTGTGAGCGCTCCACAAAGCATGTATTTTATGTATTATTCATCTTCAAGCTCAAATAATAGCCCAATTTACAAAATAGCAAGCTTTTAGCTTTTGAGTTTGCTTTAACACAAAATAGGAATAAAGCTAATGGACGGTGCCCAAAGAGTCTGGCACGCCCAATACAATGTCCAAATAGAAATAACATAATCGTGTGCCCATGCGCATACAAAATAATAATCAATATCCGATGCCTTAATAAATAGGCGTGACAAAATATAGGCGTGGCGCCTATCAAAATATAATCCATAAATCGAATACTCGCTATCCTCCAATGCTTTCCTCCGCCACTGCTGCTATCTCTACACATCAACTGAAGCATTCACAATCGTTAGTAAAATAATACAATTAAACCGACAAAAGTGAATACCTAGCAGTCTTCAGCTACATAAATAAATCAACTGGTTAGAAATAAATCTTAACCTTAATTTATTATGAGTGCGCACTCTAAACTCATAAACGTTTATTAATTTAATATGCATTTTGCGGAATCACTCATTATGGAATCACCCATGTACACACTAAATTAATGAAACGCCCGAAAAGGACAGGCGTCCCCATGAACTTCTCGCACAAAGAATCCACTTTGTGTATGAGCCCCGGTCATCAAAGTTTACGGAATCCACCGTAAAACCTCACGGAATCCATCGTGGCACGGAATCCACTGTGAAATATGCCTCCTGGCATCATACCCCCGGGGTGGGATAGCAATTGACCTCGATTGCTATTAGCTCAATGTGGAGCTAACAGAGTGGGGAAAGCATTTAAGTCTCTAGTGTGCATCCATTGTGCTTCCTATACAGGATGGTTCTTAAATTTAACTAGATATCTAGAATATCTTCGGCCAGTTCTAGTGGTCATAAAATCAGTATCTATGATAGCTTCTGGTTCAAGTATTTCAGTCTCTTCCTCTAACAAAGGTGGGTTTTCATAAACAGGGTGTACAGGTAATTGGCCTCTAAATGGTCTCAATAAACTAATGTGAAATGTGGTGTGAATTTTCCAGTGAGGTGGTAATTCTAACTTGAATGCATTGTCGTTAATTTTATGAATGATCCAAAATGGTCCATAGAATCTAGGGGCTAATTTCACAACTGGGTGTCTATCTACACTTTGTAGTCTACGTTTTTCTATTCTCAACCAAACATAATCATCAACTTTGAAATTCATTGCTTGTCTTTTCTTATTGGCTTGTTTGGTATATGATTGCTGGGCTTTAGCAATCATGTCTTTAACCTCATCAAAAATAGTATTATGCATACTAGCAATATCATCAGCACTCTGAATTCTATTTGACAAAGATGCAAGAGGTGTAGGTAATCTATATCCATAAATCACTTCAAACGGTGCTTTCTTTGTAGATGTGTGTGGTGTATTGTTATATGCAAACTGTAATAAATGCAAATGTGTGTCCCATGTCTGAGGTTTAGAGATAGTATATGCATGTAAAAGATCTAGAATTGTGCTGTTAGTGGCTTCTGTTTGTCCATTAGTTTCAGGATGAAATGCAGATGAGAAATCAATCTTTGTGCCTAGGTTAGCAAATAGAGTAATCCAAAAGTTGCTACAAAATCTAGAATCACGATCTGAAATAATAATTTTTGGCAATCCATGGTTAGTGAAAACAGTTTTCAAAAACAATTGTGCTGCTTGTGATGCTGTTAAAGTTTTCTTACATGGAATGAAATATGCTTGTTTACTAAATCTATCTACTACTGTCCAAATCATATCATGGTTAGATTTAGTATTAGGTAAACCAGTAATAAAATCCATAGAAATTTGTTCCCAAGGCTTAGATGGAATTGACAAAGGCATAAGTAATCCATACTATTTACCATGATGTCTCTTAACTCTTTGACAAATCAAACATTCAGAAACAAAGTTAGATACATCAGTGTCCATATGCGGCCAATAAAAATCTTCAGTTAACGTACGTAAAGTAGATATGATACCTCTATGACCTTGATATGGGGGACAATGAATTTCATTCAAAACAAAAGATCGGAATGGAATTGTAACACACAATATCTTTTCATAAAACATGAATCCATCATTATATGACAATGAATCAATAGGAATCAAGTTATTTTGAACTAATTTATTTCAATCAGCATGAAAAGTAATATCCTGATATAAGTATCTTTCATAGCAATCAAAGAATCAAAAGATATAACAGAAATGTTATGAATGACAGGTCTTCTACTTAATGCATCAGCCACTACATTTTCTTTACCGGGTTGATATTGAATGATAGGATGAAAACTTTGAATAAAGGATGCCCATTTGATATGACGGTCAGAGATTTGGGGTTGGCTAAGTAAATGTCTAATACTTTGTTGATCGGTCTTAATCATAAATTCTGAACCCATTAAGTAGTGTTTCCACTGTCTTAATGCTTGTACAACTGCTAATAGTTCTTTGTCATATGTGGAATATTTCAGTTCAGAGGGTTTCAACTTAAAACTAGAATAGGCTATAGGATGATTATCCTGCATAAGTACAGCTCCTATTCCTAATCCACTAGCATCAATCATCACTACTAGGAAGAATGGTCTATTAAAATCAGGCAACTGTAGGACAGGGGCATTGGTTAAGGCATGTTTCAATAAGTCAAAGGATTTCTATTGATTTTCGGTCCAATGATAGACAATTCCTTTCTTCAGAAGTTTGGTTAATGGTAAAGCAAGTAATGAAAAATTACATACAAACTTCCTATAGAAACTAGCAAGACCAAGGAATGAGCGTAACTCATGCACGTTTTTAGGTACAAGCCAATTCAATATTGCATCTATTTTCTTAGGGTCAACTTTAATTCCATCAGATGATACAATATGACCTAAATACTCAATTTATGTTTTAAAGAATTCACTCTTTTCAGGATTTGCATACAGTTGATTATATTTTAATAATTGGAAAACCAATGACAAATGCTCATAATGTTCTTTCTCATTTTGACTAAACACCAGAATATCATCAAAGAAGACAATTACACAATACTGATATTTCAAAAATATACGGTTCATTATTCTACTAAACGTAGCAAGTGCATTAGTCAATCCAAATGGCATCACTAAAAATTCATAATGACCAAACTGTGTCCTAAATGCACTCTTGAATATGTCAGACTTATCTAGTCTCACCTGATGATAACCAGACTTAAGGTCTATTTTACTAAATATAGCAAATCCTTGCAGTTTGTCCATAAGGTCATCAACTCTAGGAATGGGATACCTATTCTTTACAGTGATCTTATTTAAAGCTCGATAGTCAATGCACATACGATAGGTATTATTCTTTTTCTTGACTAACAGAACAGGTGCACCAAATGGAGAACTAATAGGTCTAATCAATCCTCTATTTAGTAATTCCTCAACTTGACTCTGAATTTCTTTTTGCTCTATCTGGTTATGTCTATATGGTGCTTTGCAAGGTGGTTGTGTACTAGGAATCAAATCTATTTTATGGTCTTCTGGACGTGAAGGAGGTAATCCAAGTGGTAGGTCTTCGGCAAAACCGTCTTTAAAATGTGCAAGAAATTCTTTATGCCTAGGATGCATATGATTATCTTTTACTTGCAGTTCATTCACCCAAATGAGATAGGATTTACTACTCTTGCGTAATGCACGTTTAGCTTGAGTATGCGAAAGTAGTGGAAAAACATTAGATGCATGCATACCATATAATGTAATAGATTTTCCTTGAAAATTAATATTCATTGAATGTGTGGAATAGTCTATATCTGGGTTATGCTGGTGATGCCAAGGCATACCTAAAATAATGTCACTCGACTGTAATGGAACAACTAGGAAATTTCTTCTTTCAGTGTATTGACCAATTTGAATCTCTAAGTCTTGCACTTCTTGTATACCATTATACCTAGTGCCTAAGAATGCTGCTTTAATACGATAATGCGTAGGTACTATCTGTAACTTCAATTCTTTTACTAGCTTTGCAGAAATAAAATCATGAGTACTACCGTCATCATGCAAAATAATCTTTTCCTTTCCATGCACCAAACATTTCATAGTCAATAAAGAATGTGGAGTTGGCATACCTGGTAAAGTATCCGAAGTAGTAGTAGTGTCGTCCTCATCTTCTGTGAAATCAAGCATATCTTCATGTTCGTCTTCGTCCATTGCTCCAAGGTAGTTGATATGGGCAGGTGGCTTCTTCGAATGGCGATTTGCTGCTAGATGTCCAGGCTGGTGGCATTTATAGCATACTATTGGCTTGGCTTTGGTTACATTATTTGCAATGGCGGGAAGTCTAGGGACATTAGGATTTGGCTGTGGAATAAGCTTAGGGTTTTGATTGACATTGGATGGTAATGCAGGTGGTTTTGCCCAATTTTTACAGAAAGATGATGAAGAGAAAAGTCCTAGATTAAATCTTTTAAAATTGGAATTGAATTGCTTAGATCCATAATTACCATTGATTTGGAATTGCTGTGGACGTCTGTCTCTACCTCGCAGCTTGTCTTTAGTGTCATAAGCTAGTGAAATGGCGTCTTCAAGAGTAGCAGGTTTGAACATGTTAACTTCAGCGTAGTAATGCCCAAGGAGTCTAGACATATACTTGCGCTTATGTGTTGCTTCAGGTACGTCTTCAAGCATGCGTAGCTGGAGTAGTGCATTCCAAAAACGCTCTGTATATTGAGGAATAGGCTCACGATCCCGTTGCTGAAGAAGATCCCATTGCTTAATGGCTTTCTCATGAAATTGTGGAGGAAGGAAATTCTGCATGAACTTCTTCTTGAAATTATCCCAGGTAGCGGGACAATCTATACTCTTGCGTACTACAGTCCACCAAAGAGATGCTCTGTCCACTAAATGATTAGTGACACACTTGATTTTATCTTTTTCTGCATAGGTTTCCTCATGGAAATAGTCGTCAAACTGACTAATGAATGCTAAAACAGTTTTTCCTTCTCATATGCCATTGAAAGTACGGAATTTGAAACTTCTTTTACTTATCTTTGATTCCTTGCGGATGGTTTGAGCTTCAAGAGTTGCGTCAATGGTATGTCGAATAAGATCTTCAGCTTGAGGTTCTTCTTTGTCGGTAGACGATCTCTGTAAATTTGCCAGTTGAACTTGCAATGCTTGCCTAGCCCTTCGTTCTTCTTCCAATTGCATCATGATTAAGTCTAGCTTTTGCTCCATTGTAGGCTCAGGTAGGTCGCCTTCAGCCATAAGATCATCCATATGTGGTTCCGTCATCCTGCAAAACTCAAAAGACCTTTCTCACTCAAAATCAAGTTAGCGGGATGAACGTAGCTCAAGTTCAGGAATACAAGGCTTATGTATTTTTGGGTGCAGCTTTCACAATCTTTGAAAAATCTGTGTTTTATCCTTCTTCGTATGCTGAAAATACTTCAGCAAACCTGCGTATGCGTAGAGTACCTTCCAATGAACAACTTTGCAGTTCGGAGTTTCTGTGCAGGAACAGCCCTTCTAGGAGTTTTAAGCACAAGTCAGTTCTGACTCCAGTTGACTTGTCTGACTTGCAGAGTTGCAGACTTATGTGACTTGCAAAGTTGCAGACTTGCAGAACTTAGTCAATTTATGGAACTTGCAGTACTTCAACTTGATAGACTTGCCAAATCTCACTGACTGTGTGTGACCTGGAGTTTGTGAGGACCTGACTGATTAAGGAGTTTGTGTGACTATGGCTTAATTGATTAAGCTTAAAGCTTAATCAACAGCAAACAGCGCAATTCGTGGGGGGGGAAGGGGGCGTTTTTACTGCCGGCGGAAAATTCGGAGATCTCCTCTTGTCCCGACGTGACGAATTTGAAGCTTTTAAGCTTCTTAAAGCTTATAAGCTTCAATACTAGGCTTATTAAAAGACAAAGCTTTTAAGCTTATGAGCTATGGAGTTTTATCTCACTGGTTTTTGACGACTTGTATGTGAGGATGTAGGAGTCGTCCTCCGCCTCTGCAGACCGGTCCTTCGCGATCCAATGATGGAAACAGGGGTTCTTGATTGCCAGAAATCTGCCTGTATCAACGGTTCGCGACGAGATTGACCGTAGAGCCCGATCGTTCCAGCTCCGTCTTCGCACGAGATGGGTAGCGATTGGAAGCTCTTGATCTCAGCTTCGCTCTGATACCACTGATGCGCAGATTGGACGTTGTATGCTCGCGTAGTGAATGCCGGAAGGTCCCAAAGAACAATAGAACTCTACTTTTTGCACAAATTATAAGGTAAAAAGCATGAACGACAAGAGCAAGAGACCAACTAGGTGCAATCTCCCCCCATACCTTGTGTGAGCGCTCCACAAAGCATGTATTTTATGTATTATTCATCTTCAAGCTCAAATAGTCCAATTTACAAAATAGCAAGCTTTTAGCTTTTGAGTTTGCTTTAACACAAAATAGGAATAAAGCTAATGGACGGTGCCCAAAGAGTCTCACACGCCCAATACAATGTCCAAATAGAAATAACATAATCGTGCGCCCATGCGCATACAAAATAATAATAAATATCCGACGCCTTAATAAATAGGCGTGACAAAATATAGGCGTGGCGCCTTTCAAAATATAATCCATAAATCGAATACTCGCTATCCTCCAATGCTTTCCTCCGCCACTGCTGCTATCTCTACACATCAACTGAAGCATTCACAATCGTTAGTAAAATAATACAATTAAACTGACAAAAGTGAATACCTAGCAGTCTTCAGCTACATAAATAAATCAACTGGTTAGAAATAAATCCTAACCTTAATTTATTACGAGTGCGCACTCTAAACTCATAAACGTTTATTAATTTAATATGCATTTTGCAGAATCACCCGCTATGGAATCACCCATGTATACACTAAATTAATGAAACGCCCGAAAAGGATAGGCGTCCCCATCAACTTCTCGCACAAAGAATCCACTTTGTGTATGAGCCCCGGTCATCAAAGTTTACGGAATCCACCGTAAAACCTCACGGAATCCACCGTGGCACGGAATTCACCATGAAATATGCCTCCTGGCATCATTGTCTACCTTTGGATGAAAACGTAGTAATCACACGAGTATCAATCAACTAAATCTGAATACGTTTGTGAAGGTAGTTGACATGACAATTTGTCAAATACTTAAAGGTGCGTCCCAAGAGAATCTAAGTACCTACTCCTTTAGTGTTGGGGAGAGCGTAGAAGACAAGTGAAATGGTTTTTGTCTCAATTGTGATTGCAAGCTTGCATGAACCCAACAAAGAGTATGGTTATCCTCCATAAGGGTTAAGCCTTACATTGGTAGGTTGTAATGCTGGTTGACCTAGGTTCTTCCAAGAGTAGTATGGCAAGGTGTTATAATCGAATATCTTTTGAGAAGGCCATCCTATCCTAAGTAATAAAATTGACCGACGAACAATTGATGTGGTTGGGTTTTGATTAAAAGGTAGGTGAGGCATACCTTTTCAATTGGGCATTCTACAAGGCCATGCTTAAGAATGTGTACTATGTCATTAGCCCAATGGGGCGTGAGGTCAGCTTTGAGGAGCTTAGCTTCCTAGATAATATGAAATATGTGAGTATTAGAGAGTTAATCATCAACTCTCGTGGCCTTCTCACCATTGGTTACTCTTGAAAGGTAATCATCCACCATGAAATATTGTTTTCTTTTTTGCACAACAATAGAAAAATCAAATTCTAATAATAAAAGAAGCCATCTAGCAATGTGTTTGGTAGCACAAGGCTTGTTTATGAGATATAACAAAGCTTGATAGTCCACAAAAAGGTGAAGGGTGGTGTAGTTAATAAATAACAGTGAAACTTCTTAACAATGCATACCATAGCTAAGCCTTCTTGTTCAGCGTGGTGGAATAATTCACTTCAACTTGACTGAGCTATTCAAAGGTCAAATAATGAGGGTGAGTATGTCTCTAAAGCTTTTGAGCAGTTTGGTCAGAGAATAGTTCTCAACCAAAGTAAGCCAACACTGAAATGTAGCCAAGACTTTCAATTTCTACTTAATAGGATATGCCTAGACCTTATATATATAGTCATCAATAAAGCTAACGAAATACTTCGCACCATCTATACGACTTCTAGGGCATGGGAGCACATACATCCAAATGAATAAGAGCCAATAGCCTAGCCATGAACGTCATATCAGACTTTTTATGCATATTATATGCATGTCTACCGAGTAAGTATTTTTAGTCCTTTCAAGGACATGTGCCCAAGGCAACAATGCCAAAGAGATACATGGAAAACTGCATCCACTGTCAAAATATGGTCAATGGACCCAGATACAAGCAAGGATAAGGAGTGTTGGACTTAGCACCATGTATAATGAAAAGACTCCCAGGGGTAATCTTCCATTGAGGAATCACCAAAAGAAACTACATAACCTGCATAATCCAAAGTGCTAGCAGAGATAAGGCTCTTCATGAGAGTTGGTACATGACGTACATAATGAAGAGTAAACATACAAGCTGAACCAAAGTGTAGCTGGGTATCAGCGCTATCTACAATTCCAAGTCATTGCCCAAATGGACAAATCCAATCATACTATGATAGGAGTGAAACAACTCTTTATGAGGGGTCACATGAAAGGAAGTCCCTGAATCTATCAACCAACATTGATTATATCCAGAGAAAGCATCAGACAGCTCTGTGACGTATTAAGAGAAGTCCCAAGTATGAAATTATCATTAGAATTAGTCTACACAATATTAATCTCTTCAATCTTAACATGGAATTGCTAGGAACAATGCTACGATCATCATTTTTATCTTGTACTTTACCCTTACCCTTTTCTTTGCACGTCCTTGCATATCTTATGGCATTGTGATCGAATATGCCATGCTTTCCCATAGTAATGACAAGTCAATTAGGACTTATAGCCATGATACTTATGTTGGAAGAGAGAGGGAGAGAGACAATGTAATGGAGCAGCAACCTGACCTTCAGGTCGTTCATCATCTTCCATTATTTTATAGACTACTAACGTAACATAAGTGTATACAATAGTACTAAGGTCCGTAGGACCATTCACACTAGGTCTAATACCACCGACTTATTTAATGTCCCACACTTGCTGATACAGCTGGACATAGCTAATGTCGGTCTTACATACTGATAGGAGAGTAATGGGAGCTTGATATTCTAACACTCCCCCTCAAGCTCAAATCATCTGATGAACTCCAAGTAGCTGTCTAAAACTACTAAACTTATCTTTACCCAAAGACTTGGTAAATATATCTGCAACCTGTTCATCAGTCTTCACATGCATAAGATCTACTCTCCCTACAAGAATCATCTCTCTGATAAAATGGTAGTGTACCTCTATGTGTTTTGTCCTGGCATGGTAAACTGGATTCGTTGCCAGGAGTACACTACTGAGATTGTCACATAATAAGGTCACTGGAGCATCCACCTGAATATCCAAATTAGCCATAAGCTTGAGCCATGAAATCTCACATGCTGCCAATGCAGCACCCCTGTACTCTGCCTCAGTGCTAGACAATGCAACCATTGGTTGTTGCTTGCTGCTCCAGCTGATCATGCCACTTCCAAAGCCAAAAGCATAACCACTCGTAGATTTGCGATCATATGAGCATCCTGCCCAATCCGCATCTGTGTATCCAACCAGTTTCAAGGGCTTATTTCTCACATAGAACAGGCCATAATCTACAGTGGACTTAACATATCTCATAATCCGCCTAACAGCATCCAAATGTGGCTTCCTGGGCTTCTGCATAAACTGACTTATGAGCCCAACTACATAACTCAAATCTAGCCTAGTGATAGTCAAGTAGATCAGACTTCCAACCATCTACCTGTACATAGTCACATCCTAAATTTCAGCTCCAGTGCTAATGTCCAACTTGACATTCTGATCAAGGGGTGTATCCAATGGTTTGCATTCAGCCATGCCATACTTTTTTAGCATTTCCATGGCATAATGTTTCTGCATCAGCCATAAACCATTTTCAGCCTTGACTACCTCAATACCCAAAAAGTACTTCAATTCACCTAGATCTTTCATGTCAAATTCAGATTTCAGCATCTTCATTACATGCTGTATGCCCAAGTCATCATCACCAGTGATTATCAAATCATCGACATATATGACCAGCACTACCAAGCCACTGTCGGTCTTCTTTGTAAATAGGCTGTGATCAGCCCTACCAACAGTAAATTCCAACCTCTGCAAGTAGTTACTGATCCTAGCATGCCAAGATCTCGGAGCCTGCTTCAGCCCATACAATGCCTTTTTTAGCTTGCATATATAATGCTGAAAATCAGGGTGAACATACCCTTCTGGCTGAACCATATAGACATCCTCTGCTAAATCACTGTTAAGAATTGCATTCTTAACGTCCATCTGTTGTAATTTCCAGCCTCTAGCAGCAGCCAAGGCAATCACAGTGCATATGGTTGCCATCTTGGCAATAGGGCTGAATGTTTCCTCATAATCAAGTCCATACTGTTGGGCATACCCCTTACCAACCAACCTGGCTTTGTACCTTTCCACACTGCCATCCGACTTGCATTTAATTTTGTAGACCCATTTGCAGCCAATGGTCTTTTTTCCTTCAGGCAGTGGCACAAGATCCCATGTCTTATTTTCAGCCAAGGCATTCATTTCTTCATCCATAGCTGCACACTAGTTCTTATCTTCCACTGCTTCAGCATATGTACCTGGTTCTTTGATCTCCATCACTTTTGTCATGTAAGCATAATGCTTTGCAGTGTAGCCACTATATGTCAACCTGCCAACAAGGTATCTGACCCTCTGTGAGCATCTAAGTTGTGGTGCACTACTTGATTCCCCTCTCTCATGAGGCGGAATGTACCTGCTCTGCCTTGCGCCAGGCGTATAGACAGTCGAAATACCAAGTTCATTGTCTAAAGTGTCAGTAGACTCATATCCAGAAGTCATCCTACCAGGTGTCATCATCCCAGATATATCCTTAGTAACTTTCTCTTTTCCTTTGTCTACGACATCGTATCTCCCCCTCACTGACATACTGGTGTCAGTGGACGGTGAGTTCCTCAATCTCCCTGTCCATGGAGATAATGTCTGACTACTAGGTCCTGTCATAGCAGTGCTCTGCTGCATATCAACTGTAGATACATGAGTGGAAGGCATACCCGATGGCACTGTTGCCGGTGATACATACCAAGAACCCATCTCATAAAAAATAACATCCCTGCTCACCAAGGTCTCCCTGGTAGAGGGATCATAACATTTGTATGCCTTCTTCTCCTGCGAATATCCAATGAAAACAAACTTATGTGCTTTTGGATCTAGCTTCTTCCTTTTTTCATTTGGAATATGCACATAAGCAAGACAGCCAAAGACTTTCATGTGACTTACATCCGGCTTATAGCCATACAGCTTCTCAAACAGTGTCATCTCATGAAAACCTACAATGAGAGTCCGATTCAAGATATACATGGCTGTCATAACAGCCTCAGCCCAATAATAGAGCGGCATCTTCTTCTCATTCATCATGGCACGAGAAGCTTCCATCAAGACCCTGTTCTTCCTTTCAGCTACCCCATTTTGTTGAGGAGTGTTGCTACAGGTAAGCTGTCTACGTATGCCATTTTCAGCCAGAAAGTTGTCAAACTCATTTGACACATACTCCCCATCGCTATCTGACCTCAAGCAAGAGATATAACAATCAAATTCCTTTTCAACCTGCTTTTTAAACTGTTGAAAAATAGCAAACACCTCATCCTTTGTCTTCAAAATGTAAACCCAAGTATAGTGACTGTAATCATCAATGAATGTCACATAATACTTTGAGCCTCCCATGGATGCATTATGGGCTGGCCCCCAAACATCAGAGTGCACTAACTGCAGCGGACGTGTACTCTGCCTTACATGCCTGACAAATGGCAACCTTGACTGCTTACCAAACTGGCAAGCATCACATATATGACCAATATCTAAATATTGGAACTTGGGTAAACCTGTAACAAGCTGTTTTTTCTGCATAATTTGCAGCCTTTGCAAATTTACATGCCCCACTCTCTTGTGCCAAATTTCCAAGTCTCTAATAGTGCCAGAACCATGGGCAAACATGGCTGAATTCAGCTCTGGCAAGGTAGCATCAAGAGTAAATATTCTGCCATTCTTGTGACCATGAGCTATTAACTTGCATCCATTACCAAACTCTTCAATAAAGCAACCATGCTTGTTGAATCTAATCTGTAAGTTCTGCTACGTCATCTGACCAATAGACAGTAGGTTCTTCGTAATCGAAGAAACATGCAATACATCATGCAAAATTTTCTTTTTGCCATCATGAACCACAAGAGGCACTTTTCCTTTATGCTCAATGCTATGTTGCGTGTCATCACCTGTACAGACATAGCCATTTTTTTCAGCCACCATATCAGTGAACCAATCACCATGAGGAGTCATATGGTTCGATGCCCCTGAATCAATATACCAAACTGCATCATCAGTGGATTTTTCAGCAACTCTGTCTTTTACATACTGCATGACAAACAATCTATCTCTTGAAGTATCATCTACCTGACTAGATGTAGCAAAATGCCCATGTTGTTTGCCTTTCTGATTTCCCTGCTTCTTCCAGCAGTCCTTAGCAATATGCCCATACTTCCCGTAGTAATGACAATTCTTATCCTTGTTCGGACTATCAGATGGACGCTGTTGTTGCCAGGAGCCTCTACCTCTAGGGCTAGATCTCCCCTGCCTCTAAAGTTTCCACCACCTCTTGCATTCGATACCTGCTGGTTGTTATTGCCATAGGATGCATTCTCCTGGCCTCCTCTGCCAGATCCATAGCCTCTACCATGGTTGCCACGGCTGCATTGATTGGAATAGAAAACTGCATCCTTGTTTTTAGAATGGCTAGATCCTATAGCCAAGCCAAGCTTAACCTCTTCATGGATAAGCAATGCAACCAGCTCATTGAAATCAGGCATTTTAGCCCGCACAGACACAGAAATGTCAAAAGACTTATACTCAGGCCCCAAGCCATTCAAAGTCACAGCAACCATGTCTTCATCTTCAACCTGTGAACCAACAGATGCCAGCTGATCTGCAATGGTCTTAACCTCCGTGACATAATCATGTATAGATTTGCTCTTCCTCTCCATGTTGTTGAACTTTTGCTTCAACTGTATCTTCTTGGCACTTGTTGTTGTGCTATAGTACTTGACCAAAATGTCCCATGCATTCTTAGGAGAGCTGCAGTTCATTATCTGCATTACCATGGCATCTGAGATACATAAAGAGAGCCACTGCAAAACTCTATGAGCTCTTTCTGTCCAAGCTCGGTGTAATCGTCTTTGATCAGCCTTAGGTCGATCTGGGAGCTCAGGTTCAGCTTCTGCTCTAGTCACCAACTCCCAATAGCCTTTCCCTATTAAGAAGTTCTCTATGTGGAACTTCCATATGGCATAATTGTTACTGTCAAGCTTTTCCCCCACTATTTGGGTTATGTTGTCAATCCTTTCTGCATTTGCCATGTTGTACCAGACACTGACTTCCTGCAAGCCAACAAGTCACTCTGACCAACCTTAGTTCTTCACTATTTATGACAATTTTCTGCAACTATTCTCTCCAAAAAACCAGGGTATTTCAGCCCTTTACAACCTCAAAAACATCCACAAACATGTGGTATAACCCGTAGGTACATCAACCCAGTACATAGACTTTGTAGGTATTGTAACTCTGTGTCATGCAAGCTTATTGTAGTAAAGAGAATACGCAGTCTGAAACTTGTAATTTTTCAGTAACCAGCAATGAATTTACTGTCAAAAACCACTTTAAAACATGTCATACAAGCTCCAAACTTTCCCAGACATTTGCTAGTATATGTAGGCAACTAGACATAGTCATACGGGCACAAAACAGTGCATATCCAGCAAGTACAAGTGACATAAATCTACTTACAGATTGTATACAGCCAATAAACTATCAAACCAAGATGTATTTCATCCCAAGAGATCCTCAAGCCACTTCATACATATGCCACTGTGTGTACAGGTCAATACATGACCAAAATGCAATCCAAATGCATCAAACTCAGTACATATGCTTCTTGGATGAACCCTCACTTCAGTAGAGCTCAAAATGCTCATCAAATGGCTTCAAATTTTTAGGAGGACTCTAGTGTATGTTGCCCTATTCAATGACAGTTTCCAGCCATTAAAAATTTCCAGATTTGAATATTTTTGCCACCAAGACTTCAGCTCATAAGCATACCAACCAATGCATATGTCTGTATAAGCATATCTAAGCTCAAATCTCATGTCGGAGATACATACATGCTGTGTATTCCTTGTTTGTAATAGACTTGGACTGTATTTCAGATATGAAGTTCATTGTTTCAGCTCATACATCAGCTCCAGGCCAGGCAATGGCTTATCAAGGCATCAAAGGACCTTCCAAGAAGCATTTTCAAGCTGGAGATCAACTAGGTAGTGATTGATATCTTCATTAGTAGTAGAAAATGACCATTCAAGATCAAGCGCAAACACGCCAGCAGCCCTGGGGGTTTCAGCAGCAGGTATACTCCACAAGGATAGTTGATGCTTGATCTTGAGTGCTCAATGAAGCCTCTACAATGCTTCAAACAGGCCAGGACAACCCTCTTGTATAATGACAACCCAAAATGACAAAATGCATACCTTCACAGATATAATGACAGCCTGCACACTGTCAACTTGCTTCTCTTCAACCACTGCCCTGAGTCTTCACGTTGCAGGTCTTTCTCACAGCTTCATGCCTTCAAGAACCCATCCATGATGGCTCTGATACCATGTTGGAAGAGAGAGGGAGAGAGACAATGTAATGGAGCAGCAACCTGACCTTCAGGTCGTTCATCATGTGGTAGGAAGGAATCTAGAAAGAATGGAAAAAAGGGCAAGCCATGTAAAAAAGGGATAAGGGGATGACCATCCAAAAAGGATTTAGGATTTTGTATATAAAGTTGAAAAGTGAATGAGAATGTCATTCTTGTGTGTGGCCAAAAGTAGCTCTCTTCTTCTTCTTCTTCTTGCTTACTCGCTTGAGCTTGTGCTTAATAGAGAGAGTGTGAGAGTGTGTGAGGGTGAGGGACCGTGGTGGAGAAGCTCTCCATCTTCTCCTCTCTTCTTCTCTTCTCTTGTTTTGCTCACGGCAATGGAGCTTTGGAGCATGGAGCTTGAGGATCGAGCTTGCTTGAAGTTGCACTTGGATCATGGAGCTACAGGAGTGCTCGAGAGAGGAGGCAACTTGATCGGGCATGGAGGTAAGCTCACTACACTTGTACAGATGGATAGCGCATCGGCTATGTGAGAGGTAGCCATTAGTGCTCGGCTTGAAACGCTTGAAAGAATAAGCAGTCTGTGGGTCTTAGCAATTGAGCATGAGCTCTCATCTCTACTTACAAGGTGAAAAATCCAAAAAATCTAAAGTAAAATACAAGGCCAAGGCAAAAGTAGAAAGAAGAATGAAGGTGCGCCAAGAAGTAGATATTTCTTTTATCATTGTTTGGTAGGCCAAATCATGGCATGCTTCCTCTCTAGCTAGTTCAAGTATAGGGTTGTTTGGCATAGATACTTTTGTAGCCAGAGATCTGGTCGTTGATAGATTCTGCAAGATTAGGGAATTTAGGAATGCCTTGCGACTGAGTGCATCGGCAACTACATTCTCCTTCCCTGGTCGGTACTTGATTTCAAAATCATATTCCTCCAATACTTCAATCCACCGACGTTGCCTCATGTTGAGCACGTTCTGGGTAAAAATCCATTTGAGACTCTTATGATCGATTACCAAACTTTGCTTCAATTTGTCGAAGCTATTTTGTTCGGAAGTTGACCATGTAATGGAAGTCTGCTTCTTTAGTAAGTCTGTAAGAGGTGCTGCAATCAAAGCATAGTTTTTGATGAAGACCCTATACCATCCTGTCAATCCAAGAAAGCTACGTATCTCTTTGACGGATATTGGTATTGGCCATTCAAGCACATCTTTGACCTTGGCTGGGTCAACTGATATTCCTTCTGATGATACTATGAATCCCAGATATTCAATCTGACGCTTGAAGAATGCACACTTCTTCATTTTTGCATACAGCTTATGAGACCTCATTGTCTCAAGGACAATTGGAAGTTGAGGTTCATGATCTTCTTCCTGTTTAGAATAGACTAAAGTATCATCGAAGAAGACAAGTACGAAATCATCAAGATATGGTCTAAAGATATCTTGCATTAATCTATTGAAGGTGGCAGGTGCATTTGTAAGCCCGAATGACATAACCAGGAACTCATATTGCCCATATCTTGTATTGAAGGCCGTCTTTGGAATATCTTCTTCCTTGATCCTTATCTGATAGTAACATGACCTGAGATCAATCTTGGAGAAGATCTTTGCACCTTGAAGATGATCGAGAAGCTCATCTATTCTAGGAATAGGATACTTGTTCTTGACTGTTGATTGATTCAACCCTCGGTAATCAATACATAGTCGAAGTGTCCCATCTTTCTTTTTCTGGAATAGTACTGGAGCTCCCCACGGTGAGTTGCTAGGCCAGATGTAACCCTGATCTAACAGTTGCTTGAGTTGTTCCTTCAACTCAATTGCTTCCGGTATGGACATTCTATAAGGTCTCTTTGCAATTGGTGCAGCTCCAGGTACTAGCCTAATCTCATGATCTACTTCTCTTTGAGGTGGAAGTTCAATCAATTCCTCAGGGAGTACGTCAGCGTATTCCTTTAGCCAAGAAGGTACTTCATGAGACTCTTGCTTTTGATCTAACTTGTTGAGTTTGATCAGGTAAACGAGTAATCCTTTTCTGACTCCTTTTATGATCCGAGATACTTTGGCTAATTAGATTCTTGGCACTCGTGCCTCACCTTGAGTTGTGAAAAATTCCATTTCAGAGTTTCGAAAGGAAACTTGACCCTTTCCATAGTGGATGTGGGCGTCGTTGGGCTTAAGCCAATCCATCCCGAGTAGACACTCATGGATACCTAGATTTATGACTCTGAATTTGACTGAAGTCTTCTTTCCTCCCAGAAAGAATTCCACCTTAGTAGTTTGCCTGGTACAAGTTATCTCACGACCGTTTGCCAACTCCACAAGCAGGGTAGGTGCTTCTATTGTGGTTATTCCTAAACTTTTTGCACATGCTGGTGAGATAAAGGAATGTGTACTGCCACAATCAATCAAGGTTTTGAAACCTTTACCTTGATAGTCCGATGGTGTCTCAATCACCGAGAACTGGCGATTCGGCCCTTTCTTGTGTAAAGCGGCATGGACTGTCGCTTTTTCGAATTCAGCTTCCATAGTTGGATCTTCCTCTTCTTCTTCTTCGCATCTTTGTCTATTGGCAATGCAAGCGGTTCTTCCTCTTCCACGGGTAATGGCTCCTTGACCGCGGCCTGCACCTTGGAAAGGCGTTTGACGATGTCCTCCGCTGAGCTTGAGACATTGCCTCTTGAAGTGACCGGGTTTGTTGCAGTGGAAACAACGGAGGTTTCGGCCGTTACTTTGAGTAGGAACAAAGTTGTTGACGTTATTTGTCCTTGCTTTCTTCCTTTGTCCCTGATTATGACCTTGAACTCTCTTCATTTGAGGTCTGAATGCTCCTCTGTTCGGGTCACTATAGGACCAAGTTTTGTTACCCCTTGGTCTAGCTTGCACCTCCTGAATTATAGGCGCCACTCGAATGAGTGCATCCTGAAGATCTGATGGACACATAGATTCGAGACGGGCAGTTACGGGTGGATTTAAGCCCACACAAAATTTGGACACCTGCTGCGTCATGTCCATCTGTGGCGCATACTTTAAAAGTGAGACGAATTTAGAGTAGTATGCGTCAAGAGTGAGTCCTAGCTGTTTTAGCTCGTAGAACTCATTCATTTTCTGCGTACGATATGCAGGTGGTAAATATCTTCCCTGCACGGCTTTCTTCAACTTCTCCCAGGTAACGGACCCCTCTGAAATCCCTTGATCCTTGCACCATTGCTTCCACCAAAGTCTGGCTTCGCCGGTGAGTTTTAACTTGGCGAGCATGGCCTGATTGGTAGGTGCAGTACCAGTTGCTTCAAAGTAATCCTCCATGGATTCAATCCAAATTTCAGTATCAGCCTGGACGAATCTGCCTCTCTCGTCAAACTCGGGTGGCTTTATCTGCTTGAGGAGGAACTTCTTCTCCTGGGTCACAGCAGTACTTGATGTAGGAGGCGAATTTGGAACCTGTACCTAGGGTTCTGCCTGGATAAAAATTTTCTTAACGTTATTATATGATAATCGACGTTAGCTTATCTTTCATTTTTATTTCAGCTATCTCGGAAACAATGTAGCTACTTAACTTTTTAGCAACTCTTATGCACAGCCAGATATTGATAAAAAGAAGTCTTTATTTGTATTTACATGGGCATAGCCTTTTTAAATACAACGTTTCGTGTGATGATAAGCCAATCATTACATTCAGTTTGGGGAGAACAACGTTGTATTGCATTTGTCTACAGGAACTGTGTAATAGTAGGGTTTTGGGTCATGGATCTTTAGGAATCGATAGTTCATTGGAAGTTCAGGATACCCTTTCCGTTGGAATCCATACTTCTCATGGCGGCCCAACACTTTAATCCTGTCAGCTGGGATTACACGGGTTACTTCCTCATATACATATGAGTTCATTTCAACCCTCCGACCTTGAATATGTAAAGTTGAATTTACATGAGCTTCCACAAAAATGAACAGCTTCACGACTTTCAAGTCTTCCAACCACTTGATCCTCTTTAGGTTGGTCTGTAGATAAGCAAACCGGTGGGCGGCTATATAGTAGATTCCTGAAGACCCCATCCATCTTCGTTCTATGTTTTAAGGTGATGGATTATAAATCTGTTCTAGAATGTTCATCATCCCAATTCTTTGTCTATAAAGCGGAGAATGCATTGCAGTCATAAACATGACCCGAAATACCAAAAGTTTGTTCCACGCTTCATAACTCTGCAAGGCAGCATTGAAGGTAAGGAAATGTTTGAACAACAACAATTTCTTTACTTCATTTTATTGAGATCTCATAAAAAAAATTCCGTTGTTGGTCGGCTCTGATACCAACTGCAACGTGTCCACTAGTATCATCCAGGACACGTCTTAGCAGTCCATTGGAAAGGATGTCTAGAAAACTCCGCCCGGCACTCCCATGGAATGTTACGGGTTTTGCGATCTAGGTCTTCCCGCATCTGCCACGTAGCGAAAGTATCCTGGCCGTTCCCACTTAGGATCGACCAGAATTAGGGTTTTCATGATTGGTCATTAGCTAACAGCAACTAGCGTCAAACCCGAGCGAACTACTTTACGCAGAAACGCCAGGTCCGAAGCGGATTCACGCTGCACTTGGTTCAAGGAGAATGGGAAACGAGAGGGATGCAAGGCTCAACCTCTCTGCCATAAGGCATAGTCCCATTCCATTCCCCTAAAACAGCGTAAATCGGGTAAGATGTAACTCTAGGTTATCGCTCTCGTTATTTGTTTTGATGATCATCCCATTGTTCTTTGAGATTTTTGAGAAAAGTTCTCGGCTAACCGGGACCACCCAACCGTAGGACGGACCCATGGCCCATCCTCCGCACTTTCCTCGGTTTGGTTTTAGTTATGTAATTATCTAACATATTAATTTGACATATAACAATCAGCTTCATTAATTAATCCTGTTAAGCACTGGTTCCTTCACGTAATCTTATCACGTGACATAGAAAAACAATATCAAGCAAGTTCTTTTTTTAACATTTCATCATTTTATCATTGAAATACAAGAAGTTCCGCCCGTAGGCTTATCCTTAATCTGCCCAGGGCTATCCAGTAATCCATAGTGATCACTATTCCAAGCTTCTGCCCGTAGACTAGTATGCGGGCCTCGAGATCCAATCCCGAGTCACGTTAGCCTCTTGTGCAGGACCCGAAAGGCGAGGGATTTACGACCAGAGCCCCCCTAGCACCCAAGCGTCCTCCTACTCCAAGTAGAGCTCAACGGAGAGACCTCTCGCGGCGGGTTCGGTCCACGTTCCCGGCGCGGTGAACAACCCCCTTGGTTAGGGTTAGGCATGTAGTCGGGGGTAACTGAAACTGCCTCTTCCTTCAGGCCTTTAACCTGAAGTATAGGTACTCATTTAATTTGTAATTCATAATTCAAACAGAGCCCTAAAATCTCTAGTAAGCACAAACATTTCCATTAATCAACCATGTTGTTTGGCAAACTGCTAAGGAAGTGTTCTTTCCTTTTGAGTGTATCAGCACTCATTCCCAAGGTGTCTTGTAAATTGGTAAGATCCTTTATATTCCGGTGTAGGGCGTACCTTATTAACCCAACTTGGTCAACCCTAAAGTTCCTTAGATATGCTAGTTTCCGGTTTACAACTTTCCTTATTTAGAAGGATATCCAAAAATATGTCCTTTTGCAAGATAACTTGCGTAGGGATCTGCCATCCTTATTGAGGGTTTTTTTTTCCCTTTCTCCTTGTGAATCAATCACAAGACTAAATGATTTCATACTTGCTGTGCAAGTCCTGCGATGGAATAATCCGTTTTAGATCCTTTAAGCTGACGTATGTCGGGCCTAGGGTTTCTTTTTAAGGATCTCGGGGATAGCCTAGTTCTTTATCTTTACGAAGTTTTTTGACCCTACAATAAGGGAAGTAGTCAAGTGCTTAGGGTATGAATATTTCTATGTTTAGATTGGTTTGGATATCTTTTGGAAGGTAATATTAATCGTCTTGTCACAGTTTTGCTATCCTTGTGACAATTTACTTTTTAGTCAATACAGTTCAATTTAAACTTCCTTTCCCTTGCAGATGAACTCATGCCAAATAACAACATTTCCCTTGCTAAGATGTGCAATTAGCAATGATAACTTCCTAGTAATTTGAGCAACTAAAGAAACCTTTCATGAATTTAACCATTTACAATGATTCGTTGCGAAAGGAATAAGACTAATGGTGCAAGATATAATTTCTATACCTTTAGGATTTAACTAAAATATACTACTATAGTAAATGGATAATCTTGCTCGTAATTTATAATGCTTGATGCAATTCGAAGGAAAATAAGTTCTATACATTATCATTCATTCAAATAAGCTAAATTCCTTCATTACAAATAACTCGGACAAATATATTCTATCCCTAAACAATTTCTCTTTGCATGATCGACTTAAAACCGAATTAAAGCCAAGAAGAAAAACCTGGTTTTGGGGTGAGATATCCACATGGATACCGGGAGATGACCCTCCCGCGGCTACGCCTTGGACTTTCTTAGGAGGCATCGCAATTGTAGTTTCTCGAACGTGGAAGCAGCTCCACAACTCCTCCTAGGAATTCCACCGTCGCTTCCTTGCACCGCTTGTCGATAGTAGTTTTTGGAAGGCTCCCCCCTTGGAAGTCAGGGAAATTCGAAAGGGTCTTTCAGAGTCTTCTATGATTAAGACCCATTGAAGCCATGGGGAAGGCTTAATGGTCTTTTAATGACTCGCTCCAACGAGGAACGAAAAAGGATGGAAGAGACACAAGGTGCAGGAGAGCTCTAAGGGAAAATAATAACCGTAAAGGTTATAAGTAAGGCTCTAAGGACCCTTAGGCAATTTAGGGGAAAAGGGGCTTATGAGGGTTTACACACGGAGGGGGGAAATGATTCCGAGGCCAATGAGGAAGGGATAAAGGAAAATTTAAAAAAACACGAGGGTTGGGTTCCAACTATGGGAAGGGGTATATAATGCTTTAAACACAGGGGGTAATAAAAAGGGTTTCGTAAGGCACAAGAAGGGGGTGAAAGGGTTTTTGATGCCCATATGAAATGGCTTAAAGGTTAAATCACGGGGGGGGGGGGGGGGGGGGGGGGTTTCGAAGCTAGGGGAAAGGGGCTTTTAGGGATTATACACAGGGGGGAAAGTAGTAAGACCCTTAAGGCCTTTGTGCTCTTGGGGGGAGTGACTCCAAGGTGAAGGGAAGGGGTTTTAGCACGAGGGTGAAAGGGGCTTAAGGGTTTTTAAAACCCACGGGAGGGGGGGGTGTGAGATTCCAAAAAAAACATAAGAAGGGGGGGCCTTGGGGGTTTTTAGGACATGGGGGTGAAAGGGGGCTAAGAAAGCCCTTTAGAAGCTTCCCCCCCCCAGGAAGCTTCTAAAGCATCCCCACGTGGGGGGGAAAGCTTAAACGGCGACGACTAGAGGCAAGTTGGATAGGCAGCGAGGCCCGCAACTGCAGATGGCGGCGCTGGGAGGATAGGCAAGCAGACGGCAGAATTCAAGTGGCAGCGGCGGAGTGCTCCCTCAAGTCTTCTCTTTCTCCCGTCGACTGCATCAGCGTGGGGCAGCGCTACCTTTCACCTCCTCCAGGCGTCCCGGCCGCCTCCATGGCAATGGCCTCCTCCTATTTAAATAGGGGAGGGGAGGGGGGATCCTCCCTCTTGACGTGGTGGCATGTATGGGCGTGCCATACCCGCGAGCTCCACTGAGGAGCTTCTACTTGGTTACTATTCCCCTCCCCTTCCAGCGCGCCAGTCGGCTGGGGAGGGGGAAAAAAAAATATATTATCCTTAAAAAAATGTTTACTCAAACGTTACACCAAGGCCTTGACATTTTTCAAGATTCCATGGCCTTGAGCCCTTGGCTCTTCCAAGAAAGTTGTTTGCATCTTCAATTTCTATATGCACAATAAACCACAATAGTGTAAGATGTCAGTCTATAATGCATAACATAATCTAATATAAACCACAATGGATATCTTAGAATTATCTTTCATACCTTAGGGTTATCATCTTCTTCAGGAAGACTATCATCATAAATATTTATTGAAATTTTTGGTTTCTTCTCTAATGGAGACTTCAATTTCTCTTCATATCCCATGTTATCAATACCAAGTATGCTGAATTTGTAAGAACTCCTCCTCTATAAGTATCCCCCCCTTTTCATATTCCATGATCTGATTAATACATGAATGCAAGGCTACAGAATTATGTTGAATATTATCTCCCTCAACATCAAGACTTGCAGCTAGCAATTCCTATTCATAACCTATAAAATTCTTATCATTTTGACCCCATGCTGCAAGGATTACCAAGCACTATTCTTCTCTACAGAGATCAAAAAGATGTTAAATATCATTTAGCAATACATATCTCTTTTTGTTGATGAGATAACTAGGAAATGTTGGGACATATTCAAGAGGACCTGTTTCAATCTCTGCACTCAACTCTATCTCCTTGTCTTCCACTTTTGTAATGTTCTCACTTTTAAACAAAGCAACATCAAATCCCTGCACTAATTGGTTCTTAATATCCTCCTGAAATATTTCCCCCTTCTCTTCAACATCTTTATCTTTGCTTGCAATATCATGTATCTTCTTCTCTTGTATTGTATCTAAAGAAAAACTATCCATATATTAAAGATATACAAGAAATCCAACATACTTCTGTACAAGAAGACATTGATGTTGATTCTGATGAAAAGGGCAATCTGCTTTCCACTTCTTGAATTCCTCATCAATAAGGCTAAACCTTGTTTGCAAAGTTTTTCTAGCACCATTGGTAGCTTCCATTACATCAAAGAAGCTCACAATAAGAATCAAGGATAGTTGTAATTTTAAACTTTCAAAAAGTCTAGGATGTATCATCTAACTTGTCTTTGCTAAAGGTTGGTGGATGAATCCTCAATGTTTAAATTGTCAATATAACAACACTATTACTTATTAATGCACCAACAGTGGTACTTGCTACAATAGATGATATAAAGATAGCTCTATCCACTCATGCACCTCTAGTGAAGCTTAGATAGTGATCTAGACACATGATATGCTAAGAGCTTAAGGCTAGCTAGAAAAAATCTAATAAGCTGAAAGATAAATTGATAATGGATTTATATGATCTTCCTTTTATAGCTCGAGAAGGTGGTCTAATCAGACTACTCAACTCTATTATAAACCTTCCCTTGTCAAACATGGAATATTTTAGAGAATATTTTCTTTTATGTTGGGCTGGCAACATTGATAACTCTTATACTTCACAACTTGATGCATTGTGTCTCAAGTTGCTACCAACATAACTACTCTATCCAACCTAATGGCTAGATCTACAAAGATCACATTTTCTATCAGGTCAAATAGACCTCATCTGACATACAAGTCAAGAGCCAATCAATATCCAAGCTCACCCATGGATTCTCCTCATAATGGGGGCCTTACAACTTAGAGCACCATGGATCATTGGTGGCACCTTACGAGGGTGGGGCGTTGAGCATATCTAACAAATGTATTTTGGGCACCCACATCGTATGAGCTCTATACAATGAGATTCCTTTGTTACTTGCATACTTTGTATTTGCTTCTAATGAGAGTACTTGGTATTTTTTTCATAGAGCTTAGTTCATTTACCTTTGATTCAGATACCTTGTATCACTTATTGTTAGTGGTGGATACATGCTTGGTATGCATTGTGATATGCATCTACGTACCTAACACCTTGGATGTTTTGACAATCTTTGGTACTCGGTGGTTTACATTGTAACTTTACACCAGTTTTTATTCTTCTCATTCAATTTTATGCTGCTAGTTGCATTATACATCTCGCTTACTACTTGGATTTCCCTAGCAGTGGGACCTTATTCTTTTGCATGTTTACCTACAATTAGATATTTATTTGTTGTCATGTTGACAATCAAATTTTAGTAGTTATTTTGAGAGTAAACACTTTTTTTAAGACTCTAGTGCTTCCTATTTGTGATGAATAACAGTATAAAGGCTCAACATTCCTCCTATTACACACTTTTTAACTTGGTTATGGGAGTAACTTGTTATTATTATAGTAGTCCATATTCTCTTTGTTTGGTAGACATAATGATAGATGCTCTAAATGCTTCGAATAACAGTACTATCTTTATTATAGAGAAGTTGGATGGCAATAACTTGTAGTATTGGAAGACTCAAATTTGGTAGATATTGGTGCAAAAAATGCAAGTCAAGCCATTGAAATTAGAGGGCATAAAGCCAAGACTTTATTTTATAGAGGAATGGGAAGAGCTTGATAAGATATGTAAGTCTACCATCAAATTGTCTTTGTCAAAGCAAGTATACCTAAATGTTATTGAGATTGAGGATGGTACTTATGTATTATGGAAAAAGATTGTTGATCTCTATTGATAGAGGAAGCCTTGCAACTTAGGTGTATTGGCTTAAAAAACTCATGGATATTTGTTGAAGGAAGAAACATCTATGTATTCTTACTTAAAAGAGTTTCATCCCATTTTTAGTTAGCTTACTTTACAGGGTATTATTGTTGATGAGAATGTCTCTTTTCTTACTTGTTACACTGCCTTTTTTTCATGATATTTTTCACATTGCTATGAGAAAAAATCCTCCTAAAGATGGGTTTCAACTCAAGGATGTAGAGGATGCTTTCCTTATGGACGAAGTAACATGAAGAATGTTGATGCAATGCAACCCATATTTCTTACACACTTATAGTGAGAGATAGACAAGGTTATAATGAAAATAATAATCCTGGTAGAGAATCATAGCCTAACAAGGGCAAGTCTAAGTCTTGTGGGAAGTCACATAGTAAGTCACGTGGTCCTAAGTCATCTCTTACTTCTCATTATTATGGGAAGAAAGGTCATTAAGGGCATAGTCTCATAAGATGTGTAATGATAGGCACGAAAAGGCATAGGAAAAGCACACGATAATGCCAAATCTCTTAATAATTGTAGCATTGTTCTTAATTCCATTGTTAAGATAGAAGAGATAAATGCATTGGAATATAGCCTATATGATTTTATACTTGTTGCTTCATCACTTGATACTACTCACTTAGTTGATATTCAATCTAGTCAAATTTAGTGTTGGCTTCTTGATTCAAGGGGTCCTTTCCATGTCACTGTGCATCATCAATGGTTTTATATCTACCACAATGTTATAGGTTTCATCAAAATGGGTGATGAACGTATATGTGATATTATTGATATAGGTGATATGAGATCATTACACTTTTGTAGTGGTGCTCCATTTGTGCTTTCTAATGTACATCATGTCCCATCTTTAACTAGAAGCCTTATCTTCTACTAGAAAATTAAATGATGACAGGTGCCATGTCACTTTTGATAGTTTTATATAGTAGATTACTTGGTAGTCTTGTTTTTGATAAAGATACCAAGGTTGGTAGTTTGTATCCCTTTCTTGTATCTAGCTCCATTCATCATATTTTTGCCATGATTGATCCTTCTCATGTGTCTCTTTGGCATCATTGCGCTGCCTCTTGGATACTCATGTTTTTACTCTTTTGATAATTTTTTATATAGTGGATAAGCATGTAACTCTCATCAAAATCCTAGCTCTACGTTATCCATTCAAATGTTTATGGTTCCATGCTCTGTGAATCATTAGGTAGTGCTAATTAATTTGTGATATTCATTAACAAATATTTACATAAATTTTTAGCTTATCCTATTACGTAGAAGTTAGAGGTGTTATATACTTTCCATTGCTTTCTTGCTATGGTTAAGTTGGCCATAGCCTAAAATATCTAGGATCTAACAATAGGGGTGAATATGCCTCTAAGGAATTGGAGCAACTTGTGATAAGAGGGATATTAAGTGTCATTTGATTGCTCCATATATCCCACTCCAAAAAGGTATTGTAGAGCATATAAATAGGAGTATTTAGGAAAGAGTCCATAGTATACTTACTTAGATAAGCGTACCATAATATAGTTAATACTACTACATTTCACTTGATTAATAGATTCTCATACACCGCTCTTGGTAGTAGAGTTGTAAAGGAGATATGGTCCCATAAACCTCCCTTGTCTACACACTTATGTATATTTCGATGTGAGGCTTTTTACAATATCCCTAAAGATAAATGCAATAAGCCAAATTTGAAGTCTATCAAATGTATATTTCTTAGACATATATAGCTAGTGCTTGTTAGACAACCTACTATACTTGCTGATGATGTAGTGGCCGAGGATCCATCTATTGTGTACGATCATGATGTTGGATAAATAAGACATGCCATATAAGCTTCATAGTTATACTTATAACACTCCTCACTTTATGAGGAGGCTTTGCGCGGAGGTGATAGTCACTCTTGGGAGAGAACCATATACTCTAAGTATGGTTTACTATGAAAAAACCATATATGTGATTTGGTCTCTTTACCCAACGGGAAACATGCTTTGTTATGCAAGTAGATTTATAAATTAAAGAGTATCCCTAGTCACCCTAAGCTAGTATATAAGACTAAATTAGTTGTTAAGGGTTTTAAGTAGGAGAATAGAGTTGGTTTTAATGAGATATACTTTCCTGTAGTCAAGATGACTACTCTATGCTTGGTATTGGCCCTAGTTGTATAGATGGATCTGGACTTATACCAAATGGATGTGAAAATAACTTTTCTTCATAGGGACTTGCATGAGGATACTTATATGCACCATCTTAAGAGGTTTAAGGAAAAGACCAAGGAACATCTAATGTGCAAGTTGAGAAAGAGTATTTCTAGGCTTAAGTAGATGTCCTAGGAATGGTATCGTAATTTTGATACCATTATACATTCTTAGGGTTACTCTCGTAATGATATGGATCTATGCTTCTACACAAAGAAGGCCCATTATGGTTGCCTTGTCATTTTGGTGCTATATATTGATGCTATGTTAATTGATGGGAGTGGCCATCATGAGCTAGATGCTTTAAAGACTTAGCTCAAGAATAGCTTTGAGATGAAGGACATGGAGTATGCCTCTTATATACTTGGTATATGCGTTATGTGTAATTACTCTAAAAAGGACTCTTCTACTTATCATAGAAGGAGTACATTCATAAAGTCCTTGAACAGTCCCATATGGAGGGTGGTAAGCCCATTACCTTCTCATGTGAAGATCAAACATGTAGATTATTCCCACTTAGATGATGAGAAGGCCGAGATAGCCAAGATCTTGTATGTATATATGGTAAATAGCTTGATGTATGATATAATAGCTACTCAACCTGACATAGCATTTGTGGTGGTGAGAGTTGTGGCTCATTATATGGCAATACATGGAAGGCGACATCTAGTGGGAAACATGTGGATATCGTGAAGGGTATCATGAGATACTAGAAGGGCACTGCAGATGTATGCATTTCTTATGATGGCAAGGATACTAGAGTTGTGGGTTACATAGACTTTGACTATGCAGAACATGTAAATAGTAGAAAGTCCACCTCTAACAATGTCTTTATCTTTGTTGGAGGTGACACTTTGTAGTTTATGAAAATTTTCTTGTTTTTCTCACACTCAAGTACATTCGCCTTTAAGTGGGAGGTTGTTGGGGATTATAGGTTGTCTGCGTCTAGCTGCTTACATTTACTTGTACTTACTGCCCCCACTGCTGGAGTGATGTATGTGCTATTGTGTGCATTTTTGTCCTCCATGTGAAATCTCCAGATGCTTCCTGTGTTGGGTCAACTTTCGGATGATGTGACAAGGATAGTCAAGGAGTAGTTCCAAATAACACTTTTAGTGACATTGAGTAACATATGTAAATAAAACCTTGTCTACGGGTTTGCGGTCAACTAAGGTTCATGCAAGTATGCAAAGATTCCTGTTATGAAAGAGTAAGGGAGAAGATCAAGGATGACACTTTGGCAGCCTGCATTCTACCCATACTAAGGTCCAAGTGTGTGTGAAAAATAGGATCTTGTAGTTCTCGACCGGATTAGGGAAGATGTGGACATTACATTAGAAAGGGAACGAGTAAAGGTAAGGCTAGTGTGGGAAAAGGAAGGAGCTAAACTGGATGTAGATCTTCAGATTTCTTTTTGGTTGCTATTATTAGCCTTGGGAGAGTGCTTTTGGGAAAAAACATGAGAAAAAACTTGCTAACCTGTGTGGAGGAGCAAAAGCTATCTCGAAGACTTCAGATCGCTACGACCTGGGAAAGGGAATGAGAATTCTGGAAAACCAATGCAGAAAGTTACGTGATGAAGGGGCCAAAACGACAGCATGGTGCTGAGCAGTTCGTTGCGAGTGGAGAGGATAGAGATCATTAAGGGAGAGACAGCCATGCTGAAGGTGGATACAAAGCAGAGGCCACATAAATTCGATTGCATAAGCTACAACAGGATTATCGTCTTCTTCATCACCATGCTGCTGCCCGTCCTGATCATCATCATGCTATTGGTTGTGCTCTTGAGCACCAACATCACACCTAACAACTACAAGCACCATGCCTGCTACATGTGCTGGCTCCTCGACTTCTTCTCGCTGACCATCAAGAGCCTATACATAAGCGGAACGAAGGAGAAGTAGCGCAGCTTTGAAGAGTGCAGTGGATTGCCATTACAGATAACCAAGACTGACAGCCATGGAAGTGACTCCAACTTATATTCTGTTTGGGGGAAGCCAGGACCCGAAGCATGAAGTAGATGAGAAAAAGAGTATTGAAGGAGCAGGCGACCATCCGACGCTTACCATTGGCTGCTCAAGGCTGATTCATCATTTTATGATTCTGTATGCTGGCCTTATTTGTTCTACTATAAGATTTAAAATCAGCCTCATTTCCCTTATCCTCGGTGCATAGACTCGTACTTGTTTTATCTCTTTGTTGACGAAAAAGAGATGATGAGTTCACTTGGGAGCCCTTGAAGTTTTGCAAGAGGTATATATTTCTGTTGTTTATGCCACAAGATGATGACAGTCTGATAAACATACAAGCCTGGAAGATGTCAAAATGAAGTTGACCATCATCCGTGTGTATCCGAGTGAGAATTAAAGTTGTCATCTATGCCATGATAGCTTTAGTCTCATGCTAAGGAGTTGTAACTAGAGCTCTATGTGATGAATTCATTTTCTTCGCCAATGCTAAGTGAGTTATTGATTCCTTGACATTATATCTATGAGATATTGTATCTGAGAGTGAAATATCGGGAGAGAAGTCGAGTTACAAGCTAGTTGTTTAAAGTATGTTTGATATGTATTGAGTTACACGCAAGTTCTGATAGAGTGTTTACTCCAATGTTTCCTAACTTTTTATCGTATATTTCATAGGTACTAGCTCCTATCTTGATGTCTCTTCTTCATGAGACCCTACGTCTTCCAGGCTCCAGCCATTGAGCGTGCAGCGCCTCGATAAATGTGATTTTAAGAAAGACACATGGTCTCGTGAACAAGGTACGTCAAGATGACAGCTAGTAGGTAGGAAACTCTAGTTTAGAAACTCTATATGTACCTAAAAATATCAAGAAAGAAGGCTATAGAAACTTTGGAGTACACGCCCTATTAGATCCTATGAACAAATAACTCAATACTCATATGACTACTCTAGGCAATGCTAATGTGATTTTTGTAAAGGAGGTACCCGCAAAATTAAGATTAACAAGGGAAATGTTCTACTCAACAAGGGCACCAAGGAAGTCCTAACCAGATTAATACCTGAAATATGTTTTGTCCCTTTTGCGAAGAAAGAAGACTATCCGTTTAACAAAATTTGCCTATAGAGTGGCAAGTGATCTAGATCCAAATTTGCAAAAGTTGCGCTGTAGAGTGAATTATCATGCTTTGCAGTTTAAATCATCTATTGCTGACATGGGCAGCTTATTCACGAATGATGAATAGAGTGAAAAAAATGAGTGGTCGATACATTGCTTTGCACTTTAGATTTGAACCTGATATGCTGGCTTTTACTGGCTGCTATTATGGTGATGGTGACAAAGAGTAAAGAGAGCTTGGGGAACTTTGAAAGTGATGGACAACTCTCTCTCCAATGAAGTTTGATACTGGGTGGTGGCATTCTTGACGCGAGGTTAGCATGACAGAGAAGAATATCAAAAGCTTTAAGGTCTTAAGCTTTAATATCAAAAGCTTTAAGGTCTTAAGCTTTTTGAGGAAAAAGCTCCAGCTTGGCTCAACGAAAAATTATGTTCATTCTCATGGCGAGCCCCAGAAGTTTATGGTGAAAGAAAAATCTATTCTATCTATAAAAGTGCAAGGGCTTTGATCACGAAAAAGAAGGGGGAAGAATTGAGGCTCTATCATCAATAGAGGAGCCTCAGGTTGTTGAATTGACATACTGGAGCTTGAGGCCACCTTTTTGGGTTAAAGATGAGACTGAGATCTTTTGGATTACTTGCGTGCATGCTGTCAAGAAACTATGGCCATGAAGTACACTCCGACAAGACCATCTCCATCAGTGACCACAACATCTGTGATTCTAGCGCCAGAGCACACCCCAGAGTTGATTGATCACTCCTGGTATATGTGCATCTCGAGGATCGTCGAGTATTCTCTGATGATCTGGTTCACTAAAGCCACCTTTTCCCCGCTCTGCCTCGCGTAAGTTGTGATCGGTATGAAAGTCTCCTCTGCCCCGCCATGCCAACTCCATTCAGCAGCACATACCGCATCTCCACGCGGTTATAAGGCTAGCTCGGGTAGACATATGAGTAGCCTGCCCAGTCACCAACGTCAAAGAGCGCCATCTATGGCTTAATGTACTCCATCACGAGGCCATGGAATTAGCTGCTTTAATCTCGTGCTTCAACTCCGTATATGCAACAAATACTATGCTGGGAAGGGGAGGATAAGTCCTATGACTGACAGATATTACGACGTCGAAGGTGCCACCCCATCGCCACCGTACTCTATAACAATTGCAACGAGTAGAGGCTCTTTTTCCTTGTGCTCGTGGGCTCGTTAAAGACCCGCCTTTAAGATTATTATTGCCTTACACTCGTGATTTGTACGGATGGTTGATATTTAATTTCAAAGATTCGGGCAAGTCAGACATCTCAAGTCTCTATTTTGAACAGAATGATGTGGAGCTTTATGAGCTTATTGCAGTGTCACCTTTGGATGGATGATATGTATCTCAAGTCAATCCATTGAGAGCAGCTATCACTGAATTTGGATTTATCCGCTACCAAGCTTTGGTGGAAGTGCATTGGTTGTTGAAACTGTCAGAATAGCTGAAGTGACTGAAGTGCTTGTTTTTAGTACTAAGGCTAGACACATTCTTAAGAGTATTGTTTCAAATTTTAGTTTGGCTAATGGTCTTGCTATCCAAGATATTGAAAGAATTACAAACCACAATGTGAAGGCTGTTGAGTATGTAATAAAGAAAAAGCTGAATTCACATGATGCTGAGCTAAAAAAGAGAAATGCACAAAACAAAAAATTGGGATTTTTGGGTCCTTCACACTCAGAAACATTGTTTACATTCACTTTGGCATGGGCATTATGAGGAGAAGAGAATAGCAAAGATGACATATGTTCTTATTTTCCCTTCTCCTTGAACATACTTCCCTAGTCTCTTTACCTTGCTTCTTCCTTTTCGACCAATGAGATGAAGATTTTGTTACAAACTCTTACTTAAGTCATTATGATGCAAAATTAACACATTCAATTATCTATGCAGCAGCAACAGCAGAATGAGGTTTTCATTCAGTTTTCAACTTTATATACAAAACTCTAAATACCTTTTGGGTAGTCATCCCCTTATCCCTTTTTTTACATGGCCGGTCCTTTTTCCCATTGTCCTCCTAGCTTCCTTCCTACCGTCCATCTACTTTTATAATTTGCACGGGTGTGCCCGACGCTCTTAAAATAAACCACGATGCGCCTTGCGCTGTTTTACGAAAGTATTGACTTAGGATTTTGCTTGTGCGCCTTTCTCCTTGATTTAGAAATTTTCTACACTTTTTGTACTTTCAGATTCTTCTTGGCACGCCTTCATCCTCCTTTTTACTTTTTCCCTAACCTTGTCTTCTACTTCAGATTTTTTGGAAATTTCACCTTGTATATAGAGGCGAGAGCTCAAGCTCAACTTCCAAGATCCACGGACCGCTTATTCTTTCAAGCCTTTCAAGCCGAGCACTAATGGCTATCTCTCACATAGCCGATGCACTATGCATCTATACAAGTGTAGTGAGCTTACCTCCATGCCCAATCGAGTTTCCTCCTCTCCCAATCACTCGGATAGCTCCACGATCTAAGTGCAAGCTTCAAGCAAGGCTCGATCCTCAAGCTCTATGCTCCAAAGCTCCATTGCCACAAGCAAGAGAAGAGAAGCCTTGTCTTCTACTATAGATTTTTTGGATTTTCCACGTTGTATGTAGAGGCGAGAGCTTAAGCTCAACTACCAAGACCCATGGACCAGTTATTTTTTCAAGCATTTCAAGCCGAGCACTAATGGCTACCTCTCATATAGCCAACGCGCTATCCATCTGTACGAGTGTAGTGAGCTTACCTCCATGCCCGATCAAGTTGCCTCCTCTCACGAGCACTTTGGTAGCTCCACGATCCAAGTGCAAGCATCAAGCGAGCTTGATCCTCAAGCTCCACGCTCCAAGCTCCATTTCCATGTGAGCAAGACAAGAGGAGAGAAGAGAAGAGAAGAAGAGAGGAGAAGATGGAGAGCTTCTCCACCACTGTCCCTCACCCTCACACACTCTTTTCCTTACACTCTCACACTCCCTCTCTCAAGGACAAGCTCAAGAAAGTAAAAATAAGAAGAAGAAAAATAAGAAGAAGAAGAGAGAGTTACTTTTGGCCGTACACAAGAATGAGCTTCTCAGTCACTTTTCAACTTTATATACAAAACCCTAAATCCCTTTTGGGCAGTCATTCCCTTATCCCCTTTTTTACATGGCGGAGCCCTTTTTCCCATTAGTGGAGTTATTCATGGCAACCATTGAGGAAATGTGTTCCTCGATACAAGAAATATTTTACATTAACTCATGGGTATTGGATAATGGTGCATCTGTTAGATATGCTCAATGTCCCATCCTCATAAGGTGCGACCAATGATCCATGGTGCTCAACGTTGTAAGGCCTCCATTTATGAGGAGAAGCCAAATGTGAGCCCGGATATTAGTTGATTCCTGACTTGTATATTAGATGAGGTCTATGTGACCGGATGGCAAAAAGGTGACCATTGTGGGTCTAATCTTTGGGTTGGATTGAGTAGTTAAGTTGGTAGCAACTTGAGATACATTGCATTAAGTTGCAGGGTAAGGGAGTTAAAAGGGGCCCCTATTTTGGGGTCCTAGGGGGGCGACTGGCCCCCTTGATGGGGGTCCGAGGGCAACGCCCCTGGCCCGATGATAAAGGGAATATTCCATGGTCGACTAGTGGAGGCTCACATGGTAGGTCCATCATGCCGACCTAACCGCCTTCACGGGCTATAAAAGCTAAACCCTTCACAGCCATTGATCATTTATCTTTCACCCAGTTAGAGTTATTCCAGCTAGCCTTAAGCTCTTCACCTATATTCTATGTAGATCGCCATCTAAGCTTCATTGTGGAAGTGCATGGGTGGATAGAGCCATCTTTGTATCACTTGTTTGGAGCTAAAGAAAATTTATACTTCTCCTCTTATCTATTGTGTACTCTCTATCTCTATCTCTTTCTCAGATTCTGTTCGTTGCACCATGTAATTTTTACATGGTATCAGAGCCCAGGGGGCTCTAGGGATCGAAGAGTGCGCAAGAGGTAAAGTCTTCAACAGCAAAGAGGAACAATGTCGTCTTCCGGGAGCGGTTCTGGCGCATCAGGAAGCGGTGCAGGAGGTGGTGTTGCTGTACCAACTATTCAAACACTGAGGATTGGTCTACCAACCTTCAGTAAAGGAAAGTTGGATGGTACAAACTATACCGTGTGGAAATTCAAAATTACAACTATCCTTGATTCTTATGAGCTTTTGGAGACTGTGCTCGGAACTAATGTAGAACCACAACCTACCCCTCACCCATCAAATCCTAGTGTGATGATTCCTCGGAATGCAGATTTTCTAGGAGCTTAGAAACGAAGGAATCCATATGCATTGTGTGCCTTAGTTACAAGTTGTTCTGACAGTGTTTTGACTTTGATTCAGCATACAACCAAAGCATTAGAGGCTTGGAATATACAGAGGAGTCAGTATAAAACACGAAACCAAACAAGGATTCAAAACTTGGAGAATCAACTAGCAGTGGAGAAGTTTTCTAAAGGAGAGACAACTGAAGCATTCATCACTCGGGTTAAGAATCTGCACGACTAGATGACTGGTGCTGGGATACAAAAGACTAGCGAGGAGCTAGCTTGGAGGTGTCTTTGGATTTGTCCACAAAAGTTTGATGGACTAGTAACTACCCTTAATACTCAGGTGAGACCTCAAGCTTTGCATTTTGAGGAGTTTTGTGCTTTATTGCTGGAGGAGGAGTTGAGGGTGAAAGCCCAAGAAGGAAGCAACAATGGAGATGTTGCATTCTCTGTCAATGCAAAAGGCAAAGGTGGTTCCTCCACAAAAAATGATGGTGACAAAAAGAAGAAGGGTGATAAGAAGAAGTTTAAAGGAGAGTGCTTCTACTGCAAGAAGAAATGACATGCAATCGCAAATTATCGAGTCAAGAAGGTAGATGAAAATAATGGTATCCTTAAAAGTAAAGGGAAAGAGACAGCCAATACGGCTGAAGCAGAGTTGGAGTTATTCATGGCAACCATTGAGAAGGTGTGATCCTCGGCGCAATAAGAATGTACCATTGACTCATGTGTGTTGGATAGTGGGGCCTCCCATCACATGACCAACAAGAAAGGTCTATATAGTTCTATACAACCTCTACAAGAATCCATCACTATGATGGTTGGAAATGATGCAAAATGCCCTGCTACGGCCACATGTACTATTTCATTTGTTGCTGCAAATGGTGATGTCAAAAAGCTTTCAAATGTGTTGTATGTTCCCGAAATTAAGAGAAATCTGTTATTAGTTGCTGCCATAACTGATCTTAGTCATGAAGTGAGGTTCAAGAAGACAAGTGCAAAAATTATTGAAAATGATGGCAAAGTTGTTGGAAAATGAGAAAAAAGGAACAACCTATATGAGCTAAGTGCTTTTACTGCCACCATTGGAGTGGGGACAAGTAAGCTTTGGCATGAAAGGTTTGGACACATCGGATTTGCAGTATTGAAGGAGATGCACAAGCAAGGTATGGTGGCTCACCTACGTGCAATGAGTGAATTGAAGGAACCCTGTGAAGCTTGTATGATGGGTAAGCAACAAAGAAAGGAATTTCCACAAGAAAGCAAGAATAGGGCACAGGCTTCTCTAGAGTTGGTGCATGCTGACCTGTGCAGAAAGATGCCTACACGGGCCTTGGGGGATCTTCTTATTTTATGTTGATTGTCGCCGACTACAATAGGAAGATGTGGGTGTACTTCCTTTGTGATAAGGCTCAAGCTTTTGGTAAGTTTAAAGAATGGCTAACACTTGTTGAGAATGAAACAGGGAAAAGTGTGAAGAAATTTAGAACAGATGGTGGTGGTGAGTTCAACTCAAAGGAGTTTGAAGACTTTTGCAAGAGCAAAGGGATCAAGCGTCAATTGACGACGCCTCACACACCTCAGCAGAATGGTGTTGTGGAACATAGGAATCACACCATTGTGGAGATGGCAAGATGCATGCTAAAGGGCAAGAGATGGCAAGATGCATGCTAAAGGGCAACCATTTCTGGGTTGAAGCTGTTAATACTGCAGTCTACATTTTAAATCGGAGCTACACAAAATCTCTCAAGGGAAAAACACCTCATGAGGCTTACACTGGTAAGAAACCATCTGTCTCACACTTCAGAATTTTTGGATGTAAATGTTATGCACATATTCCAAATGAGAAGAGAAACAAGTTACAACCAAAAAGAAGAAAATGTATATTCTTGGGTTATAGTGATGAGCAGAAGGCTTACAAATTATATGACCAAGAGGCAAATAAGATCATCGCAAGTGGTGATGTGGTGTTCAAGGAGCAGCTACATACAGTGGAGGAGGAGAAGGCAAGTTCTTCCACTTTATCATCAAGCAAAGAAGTAGTCCACTATGAACCTGTCCCGAGAGTTGTCCCTATCCTTAAGGAGGAGGAAGCATCATCTTCAAATGATGAGGAAAAATTTCACCAACGTGACATCACCCCACCAGAAAATCCATTACCGCGTTGGGTGAAGTAGCTCTATGACCACAATAATCCTATGCCCACATCTGTTGAGGATAAGGTAGATAGACCAAGGAGATCTCAGAGAATAGAGCAGCAAAGGAGGGCTTCTGCTCACATAGTAAATATGGTCTTGATGGCTGAAATTATGAGAGAAGTAAAGGAGCCAACTGACTTAGAAGAAGCACTTGCAGTTCCAGCATGGAAGTCAGCTATGCAAGCCGAGTATGACATCATAATGAAGAATGACACTTGGGAGCTAGTGGATCGGCCAGCAAAGTGGAAGGTTATTAGCACCAAGTGGATTTGAAAGGTAAAGTATAAGACTGATGGTACCTTAGAAAAGTACAAAGAAAGATTGGTTGCACAATGATTTTCACATGTTGAAGGGTTTGATTTTCAAGAATCATTTGTCCCAACTGCCAGAATGACCATGGAGCCCCAAGAGGAACACCAAGGAAAAGGGAATTAATTCTCTTGCAAGAAAATCTATCTTGTAACACCAACAAGCTTGTTTATTATGTTTTATATTATCACAATGAAGAAAAGAACACCAGGCACAACAAATCTTCATGCAGCATCATGTAGATCTCCCACAGATTTGAGAAGCTTTCACAAGATCTCAATCTCTATCAATCATCAATCCATCCCTCCTTACAAAAGACAATCAGAACAAAACAGAACAAAACAGAAGCTATACAGAAGGTATACATAACCAATCACAACCTCTCAGAACATCACAAAACCTCATATCTCTACTAATAAACATCATGAACTTCCAAAATACAATCAATATCATCCAAAACACTCTCAAACCACTTTCAAACCAATCAATTATCTCATAAAATCAACCATTCAGCTCTCAAAAACAACAAAAAATCAGCCAAAAAAACAAGTCATTTCAACACTCAACATATCTCCACACTTAATAAGGAAGTGTTCTCGCGACCCAGGAAAAAGGGAATACAAGTTCATTTAAAAAGCTCAACTTTGATCTTCAATAAAGCTTCAAAAACAATCCATCCAACCACGACCCCAATTGATAACCTAAATCTGATATAAAAATACAACGAAAGGAAAACCCTTTATACATTAACACTTCTTATCAAACTGAAAATCACAACAAACTTGTAAAGGATATAAGAGGTTTCTTCTTCTTCTTCTTCATCAGCATCTTCAACTCTCCAACCACGACCCCATCACCACAAGTCTCCAAAAATGTAGCTCGTACGAAATCCAATCCAATAGGCAATCACCACGATCTTTTTACATAAATTAACCCAAAACACAAACACTACACACAACACAACCATCTGAATGACTCCTCCAAAAAGAGAGATTTTCATTAAAAATTATCCACCATACATTGGAAAGGGTATCAATGAAGATGATCCCTCTTGAAAGATTGGTGATTTCGGAAACGATCCATAGACAAGGATTCATCTACAAATGTTTTGGAAGGATTCTTAAAAAACTGAAGACAACACATCCTTTCCAACATGACAAAGTATTTGCTAGGCAAACAAAGAGTATGAAAATACAATATATCCAGCTACTGGGAATCAATGCTCACATTGACATTCATGCACAACTTTGGAATAGGCTTTGAATCATTATGAGAGTGCCTATGCATATACTCCAGATACCAAGCAAAATGAGCAGTTAATCTCACTGAAGGATCTACAGACTGGGAATACTGCTGAGAAAAATGAATATAGTTTTGGTATGCTTGACTGGCAGCTGTCCATTCTCCTGGGATTACTGGCCAATTTATCTGAGGTCCTGTAAGGGAATCATTCGAGCTCCATCCCCTTCTTCTGGAAATCTGATGATCAAACCCGTCATAGTCACTAACCAACTAAGGTGGTTGAGATATAGAAGTGTTAGGAGATGGAAGTGGAATAAGGAAAAGTAGATGAAGTAAGGGGTAGGCAAAATCATAAAAGGAAGAATGATTTAAAGAAGGAGTGGCTGAAATTTGTAGGGAATCGGTTAAAAAGGGTGTTAACTGATAAATAGGAAAGGTGGAAGGTACATGAATGGATAGAGAAGGACATGGTGGAGAAGGGGAAAATACTCTATCCTCAATAAAGGAGCAGTATGTAAAAATGGGAATTTGAGGGAAAGAGGAAGGTTGGAAAAGAAGGGGTAAAATAGTTGTGGAATTAGATTGACAAAGGGAAAGATATATATGATATCGGTGAGCCATTTGTTGGTAATACAAGAGGGTAGGAATAGAAGGTCCTAAGAGAGATCTTCTATGATAGGCATCAAAAAAGGTAGAATCAAACGGATTATTTTTTGAAAGATAAGCTAAAAGATAAGCTTGTAGAACCACGTCTCCCACATACCAAGCCATATCCACCTCATCTGGAATTAACAAGTCCCCTCGTAGATACATGTATGACATCAATATGGTATCGGTCGTGACATAATCTTTAAACACCATCCTTACCACCTCTGTCAGCAACTCAGCAGACCAAGCCCCACTCCATCCATCCTCTAGAAGAGGTAAATCCATCGTGGAAAGCTTCATGTAGAAGGCCAATTTCTGTAAGTGATAGTGGACAAAGAAAGAATGGTCCGGAGGAACATATTCTTGAAACTGCTCAAATGTAGACCATAGCAAATCCATCTTGGACTGCAATCTTTCCACTTTATCTTGGAAGAGAGGACACAAGGTAGCCTATCTCTGAAGAGCAGCCAAGTCCTGCTGTAAGAGAGAAGGGATCAAGGGAACATTAGGGCTTGGAGGAACTGACCGTGACTTTGCTAGTTGATCTTGCAATTGCTTGATTTGGGAAGCTTGTGATTTCACTGTGTCATTAGCAGTTTGTAAGGCTGAAAGTTTGTCATCTAAAAGAGTTTGGAACTCCTGCGCTTCTCTGGACATCCTCTCCTTCTCCTCTCAAAGGCTAGTAACCTCTGATTGAGCCTTGGTTAATTGAATCTTCAAAGAAGATAGCTCATCTCGTTGGGTTGCAACCAGTTGGGTTTGTTACTCCATCTGCTTAAACAAATCTGCTAGGGTATCCTTAGCAGAGGCTAACTCGGATGTTGCCTTATGCAACTGGTCCTTAGACTGCATGAGTTCTTCATAAAAGGAAGCGTACAGCTGTTGAACACAGGCTGTCACTGACAATTTAATGGAACTCTGAATGTCTTTACAGAGGAAAGGAATTGCATCGCCCAAGACTAGACTGTTCAGTGAGGGAACTGATATGTCCAACGAACCTTCTCGATGTGCTCTGAACAGGTTATTACAAGTGAGATAACCAGGGAGATCACTGCCAGAGGTAGCAGGAATGGGCACTGAAGGAAGAACTGAAGGAGCTTTATCCTCTACCCGCTTCAAGCGTTTGCGCTGTATGACTACGGGAGGCGGAGAATCATCATCCTCTATATCAATGGGTTCTGACTCATCGGAAAGCGGAGGAGGAGGTACTGGATCCAATGGAGGAGGTGGAGGCACACTCTTCTGTAAACCTGAGTAGGTCAAGAAGGCAGACAAATACGATCCATAGGTGACATTGGTAACATTGCCCCTGATGACTTTGACGAAATGTTGATCCATCTTAGTGAGTAGGTAAGTGCTCCAATCAATAGCGACTCCTTTCAACACCATCCTTGAAGCTGTGAAAAGCTTTGGACAAGTATTGGGATGGCGTTTTGGCAGGCATAAACCTGTCTTGGAGAAACTAACAGACCATCTTCCACACAGGATCAGTGATCATGGAAAAGGAAACTCCTGAAGAGTTGATCACCTTCTTAACATCCAGTATTTCCCTTGTCTGCTTTTGTAACAGCTTCAAAATCTCGTCATTAGAGAAAAGCTGGCGAGTGGTAACAAAGGGTTCACCTTTGAAGGGAAGAGAAAGAGCCTTCCCTAGGCCTCGAGGTGTCAAAGTCATAGAAATACATTGGACTAGTCCGGACTTCTTGCTGTAGGAGGCCAGAAACTCATCACACATCGATGGATCCTCTGGAAGCAATGGAAAGGAGGTAGCCACAAAAGTAGCGAGTCCCGCCTTCGTGAGAGGCTCAAAAGTGAGTAGGGAAGAGTAATCCCTACTGACTAGTGGGACATACTGGATAGGGGGAGGAGCATGAGAAGGCGCCATTCAGATGGTTACACACACACCACAAACACAGACAATCAAGGAGAATGCCTGCAAAGCAACATACAAAAAACCAAGGATAAGAGAACAACCAAAACAATAAAACATGACTCGACCAACTATCACCAAGCAAACCATAGCCTAGAAAAAATTCGACATGACCTTGAGACATATGCGACCGAAAGCTTCATGCTATGCAACATGCAAACACCCAAAACCCCGTATCAGGCAATAAAGAAAAAAAAACTACACAGTACCCTTAACCGTAACAAAGATACTGAACCAAAACAGCACAACAACCTACACACATCAAGACCACAACTTTGATAAACCGGTGTTTGACCATGGAAATAACTCCAAAGACTGCGCATACCTATCCCACGAAACCGGGTTTATTACAAAGGGGAATTAAGTGCAGTGAGGGGGAATTAATTTAAATGAAATGTTCATTTCAATAAATTATTAAGAAATGGGTGAATTTTTATTAAGTGATAAATCTTAGCAAGAAAATGGCGGTTCCTTCTTAAAAATTTAATTACCAATTATTAGGTTAAAGCGGCGCTGGAATTCAAATCTCGGACTTCGATACCCAGACTGGGTCTCTAAATGCAAGTTCATTTTTAAAAAATAGGGTGATGTGGAGCGTTTTTTTGCCAGCGCGTGCTCTTGTGACGGCTGGTTTATTTTAATTAAAAATATTAAAGTGCCTCTTGAGCGCACTTAGCGCGTGCTAAGTGAACGGCGGGGTTATTTTTATTTAAAAAATGGTGTGTTGAGCGCGAGCGTGCGTGCCATGGTGGTGTTTAGGGTTTATTTGTTTTTTTTAATTAACCGTGGGTTTTGGGATAGCAGGAAAAAAAATAAAAGAATAAAAGGAAAAATACCTGGTAGTGGGTGTATGTAAATGCAAAGAATGCGCTCTGCCTCAATCCAAAAAATATCTGGATTTTTTCTCGGGAGGGCTAGTGGGTATGTGGATGAAAAAGGATTTTGTATTATATTGTTGTTTGTGTATGTTTTTTTTTTATTTTTTATTTTGATGAATTTAGGTGTATAATGAAGTATTTTTTCAGCTTAGAAAACATGCCAAAAATAAGTAGAAATGTTAACGGAATTTTTAGGAATTTTTCGAAAATTAATTGGGAATTTTTTAGCATTTTTAATGAATTTTTTGCTCTTTTTTTTAGTATATTTAAAAGAATGTTGAATTTTAAAATTGTGTGAATTTTTTGTTTTTTGTTTTTTTTTAAAAAAACTGACAGGTTAAAAAAAATAGGCAAGGTGTTGCAGAAATAGTAGGAATTTTGCTAGATTTTTTTGGAATTGTTTCAAAATTTTAAGGGTTGTTTAATGGTTTTTTTTAAAAAATGTCAATGGTTTTGTTTTTTTTTAATTGCTTTTAAAGGGTGCGGGTGTTTGAATTAAAAAAGCTGGGAAAATACCCAGAAAGAAACTGCGTGGCAGCAACCGAGGAACAAACTCTCGCACCCGCGCACGATCACGAACAAGCTCAAGCCCCCACGCGCGTGTACACACCTACACGTGTGTCGATGCCACGACGGGTGGGACGGGGGTGTATGGAAGGGGTGGGGTAAGCTGCTGCGGGAGGAAAGGGGGCTTACAGCGGGGTAGGGTGGGTTTAGTGTGAAGGGAGGCTTAGGTGGGGGTTAGGTTGGTGTGTGTGTTTTAGTGGTGTGACTGGGGGTTGACAGCGGGGTGGGTTGTTTGTGGTGTGAAAGGGGGCTTGTGTGGGCGGGTGTGCGAGTGGGGGGGAAGGTGGGTTAGCAGAGGGTAGGGTGTGTGCAGGTGTGTGTTTGTGGGGGGGAGGTAGGTTTAGGTAATGGTGGGAAGAGGGGGGGGGGGGTGTTGTGGTGTTGGTTTGCTAAGGGGGGAAGGGGTGTTAAGTGGGGTGGGTTGGTTTTGGGTGTGTGGGGGGTAAAAAGGGGGGGAAGGGGAGCTTGGTTGGGGATTGGGGATGTGTTAGTTGGGGTTGGATGGTGGGAAGGTAGGAAAGGGGGGTTAGTGGGGGTTGGGCTGCACGTGGCAGAGCGCGGGAACGTGGCGGGCAGAGGCGCGGGCAAAGGGCGGCCAGTGGCGACCGTGGCACTATCGAAGGCGGGTGGAGCGGGCGACCTGGTGGGCAGAGGGCGGACTGGCGCTGTCGAGGGCGGCCTGCACCGGCGAAGTAGGGACACGGCGGGGCAGCGGCGTGGGCGTCGGCGTCCACAACGGCGAGGGAGGGCGCACGGGCGCCAGTCCGACGGCACTGGCGGCGAGTAGGAGATCTGCACGGCGGCTAGGGCAAGGGCGCCTCAGCGCAGGCGAGGGGCGGCACAAGGCTACACGGGGCCCCACGTCGACGTGCTGGCAACCCGGCAGCACGAGAGGGAGGTCGCGGGCGGCCACGTGGTGGCGTGGCAGGGCAGGGCCACGGCGGTGTAGGCGGGGAAGAGGGAGGGGAAGGAGGGGAGAAGAGAAGAAGGGGGAAGCAGGAGAGGAAAGAGGTGGAGGAGAAGGGAATGGAGGAGGAGGGGAGGGGGAGGGGGAGGAAGGAGTACGTAGAGGAGGGGAGAGGTAGGGAGGGAGGCGGTTAGGGTGTGGAGGGGTCGGGGTAGGAGGGGGGATAGGGAAAGGTGGGGGTGGGAAGGGGCAATGGGCGGGGTAGGGTAGGGGTATGGGCAATGGGCAGGGGAGGGGCGATGGGCGGGGTAGGGTAGGGGTAGGGGCAATGGGCAAGGTAGGGCAGGGGTAGGGGCATTGGGCAGGGTAGGGGCAATGGGCGGGGTAGGGTAGGGGTAGGGGCAATGGGTAGGGTAGGGGCAATGGGCGGGGTAGGGTAGGGGTAGGGGCAATGGGCGGGGGAGGGGTAATGGGCGGGGTAGGGATAGTGTTGGGACCCAAAAAGGAGGTGTACCCTCGTCCCGCGCGCGTGCGCGGGGCGGGGTATAAAAAAAAAAATTTGCCATGACGGGATTGAGAGGGCGCCCGGATGCTGAGACGAGGCACGCGGATGCGACCGGGGCGCGTTAAGACGCGGAAAATCGAAAACGGACACGTTCACGCGCGGGACTAGACGCGCGAAAACACATAAAAATAAAGAAAAATTAATAACACCCAATTCGATCGTCAAAACGAAATGGCGTAAAAACAAAAAGTGGTTAGGACAACAGGGGAAGACAGAGAAAATGTGCAACGGGGGTTCCGGGGGAAAGACAAGGCGTTCACGTGCAAAAAACACAAAAAACGGGTCCAAAAATGCAATTAAAAATTAATATCAAAAGATCCGTGCATCAAAACGAGGTGCAGGAAAAAGGAAAAATGTGCAGAAAGATGTGCCCGATAATCCTATCACATCAAAACATAGTTCTGACTAAGATAATACGCGTTCACATGGGAAAAACCCAAAAAACAGACCCAAAAATGGGATCGGAAATTAATATGGGACGAACCGTTCACCGGAATGACATGCACTAAGAAGGAAAAATGTCCGCAGGAAGGGGAGGTACAGGGTTGCATGACAAAACACAGTTCCGGTTGAAGTAGGAGGGGTGCACATGCAAAAAACACCAAAAATATACCCGAAAACACATTTAAAAATTAATAATAATAAATCCAGACGGTAGAAGTGAGTGGAGAAAAAAGGAAAAAGGTGGGGGAAGGCGCGGAGGACACGGCTGTCAAATCAAATTGGAATTCCGATGCAAACAGGGCAGGTTTACATGAAAAAATGTCAAAAAGACGCACGAAAAAGTCTTAAAAAACCAGAAAATTAATAGTGGACAAACTGGGCATCGGAATGACTCGGAGTAAAAAGAAAAAATGTCAGGGGGAAATTTGTTGTTAGGGCTATAATGTCCGATCACGGTTCCGAAGCAAGCAAAGCGCGTTCACATGGAAAACCGGCTAATTTGCGCAAAATGCTTCAAAAATTAATAACTAAAAAACCGTGCACTGGAACAGGGGTAGATAAAAAGGAAAAATGGTCAATTCAGAGGGAGGAACAGGGTTATAAGGTTGGATGTGGACTTCGGGATGTAGGGTACGTTCACATGACAAGACCACAAAATAAGGGAATTGAGGAGAACTGCAAGGGAACAGCCCCAAGGGAGGGTGGAAAATGAACGGGTGGGTGGGAAGGGACCCCATCAAGGTAAAAACAAGTCATGGCATAGAGGCATTAGCAGGTTGAGGTATATGCAGAAGGGTATGCAATATAGACGCGTAGGGACGCGTCCCCACACTTAAAACATGAACGGGTAGGGTTAACCGAGCAACAGGGACCTAGGACCACGCCACAGACCATCCACTAAGGTCCCCACACTTAAAACATGAACGTCACTGAGAAACAGAAGTTGTAAGGTTAGAAAAACTTGGCCCATTTTGTTGAGGATCAAAGTTGATTGTCGATGGCACGTCCGGTATCGTTGTCGGCTGCAGGAGGTACCAAGGCATCTTCACAGCACACGTCCGTCATGGCAGGGACCACGTGGCAGCACCCAGGGAGGTAGCTGGTTGAAGGAATCGCAGGAAATTTGTCGATGATGAGGAATGTTGCACTCAACTCACAGTCACTCAAATGGAATGAAAGAACTGTCACTCGCCCCATGACTAATATCACTCGAGGAATAAGGATTGAAACCCATATCGCAATCATACATATGTAATATCTCAAGGTAAGATTTTGGTGGTCTTGTTGTTCGAACAACCCTTGATTAATTAAGTTTTACTGTTTTCCTAGGTTTTAATGAGGTGAACTTTTACTAGACTTCTGGCTCCTCCCCACCTTGTGGTTTAGTGTATGAGAATTTAGTTGAGCAAGGTCGATTAATGACTTTGACACTTGGTGAAGAGTGCGATGAGATTTCAATCATATTAGTATTCATGTTTCGACATAGGGTAGTAGTACTGATATCACTAAATACCTTTTAAGTGCTTAGAAACACTCATCTCAAGATTGAGATGTTTAGCTATTTACCTTGTCAAGCTTCACTATAAGGATACGAAGGTATAGCGATGGTGCTTTCTGATGCTGAATAGTGGCATCGCTATGCAAATAGCGACAGTGTTTAGACGAAAAAATGCGGGCCGAAACCCGAGCGCGTTATTTTTTGTGAATAAACAAAGAGAGAGCGAACTCCATCTTGCATTTGAGAGGGAGAGAGAGAGAAAGAGAGAAAGAGGGAGAAGGAAAGCTTCTTGCTACCGCCGCCGCCATTTGCAAAGAAGAGGTGGAAGTGTACAGAGGGCAAAGAGGAGCCACCGTCACGAAGAGGAGCGGCCGAATCCATCCTCGGGCCTTTATGGTGAGTGCATTGTTCCTTCTTGCTTTGTTTTTGTTTTTTCTCTTTTTCTTTTATTTGTTTTTGTTAAAAATCATGTGTATTGAGAGAGGGAGAGGAAATGAGAGAGGGAGAGGAAGAGAGAGAAGGAAAGAAGGAACGATAGAGAGAGGCAGAAAGCTTTAAACATAATAGGGAAAGAGAGAAAGAGAGGGAGAGACAGATGGAGGGAGATCTTGTTGTTATTGTTGTTGTTGTTTTATTTCTTCTTTTCTTTTTTTATTTTTTGTTGTTGTTGTGGTAGTCGTAGTAGCAGTAGTAGTAGTGGTAAAGTGGTAGTTGTTGTTTAATTTCGTATTTTCTTGTTTGTTGTTTTTGTGGTTGTCGTAGTAGCGGTACGGTAGCGGTAGTTGTTGTTTAATTTCTTATTTTCTTGTTTGTTGTTGTTGTGGTAGTCGTAGTAGTAGTAGTAGTAGTAGTAGTAGTGGTAGTGATAGTAGTAGTTGTTGTTTAATTTCTTCTCTTCTAGTTTGTTGCTGTTGTGGTAGTCATAGTCGTCGTAGTTGTGATTGTATTAGTAGTACTAGTAGTAGTAATAGTATTTTTCTTGTTTGTAGTAATAGTAGTAGTAATAGTATTTTTTTTCTTTTTTATTGTTGTTTAGTTTTTTTGTTTGTTGTTGTTGTTGTAGTTGTGGTAGTAGTAGTAGTTTTTTCTTCTTTTCTTGTTTGTTATTGTAGTAGTAGTAGTTGTTGTTGTTGTTGTTATTTTTTCTTCTTTTCTTGTTTATTATAGTGGTAGTGGTAGTGGTAGTGGTAGTGGTAGTGGTAGATAGAGAGAGATGTTTTGTTAAAGGAAATTGGTAGTAGAGAGAGATATATGTTTTGTTAAAGGAAATGAGAGAGGGGGAGGAAGAGAAAAAGGAAGAAGAAACGAGAGAGAGGGAATAAACATACAACATAGTAAAGAAAGAGAAAAAGAGAGAGAGATGGAAGGAGAGGAGAGAATGAATGGATAAAAAACAAAGAGAGAGTGGTGGCGAGGTCCGATGTGCAATACCATAAGATGGTAACACTTCGACATACGTTAATTTGTGGGTGAGTGGAGACTTTACATACGTTAATTTTTGCTGAGTTACAAGAGAAGAAATCCCTTCTCAAACCATTTAAGAAAGAAAAAAAGAATGATAACAAAAACAAATTGTTTGTTGTAACACGGACAAAATGGAAAGCGATGAAGGTTGTGATGTTCAAGATCGCGAGGCATATCTTAATCAGCATGTCCCATGTCCTTTCTCTCAATGTAAGCTGGCAATTAGATGAAAATATCGATTGTCTATAGAACATGTACGACACTTCGGTGAGTTTCAATTTGAGATCGTTGATTAGGTGATCTTAGATTTTGAGCAAACGGTAAGAAAAGTTTATATCAATCATACATTGTATTCGTGATGGAAACTAGAACGGGCCGACACTGGCTCGTGCACTAGCCGGACCTCTATCTCATGCGCTCAACAACCCCACAGCCTCACGGCCAGGAGCGCTGATGACACATACATTGCCTTCCTAAATATCTTGCGTTTGTATTACGTCATTTGTAGTCCACTTTTCTCTCACCCACTACTCCTCAGAGAGAGTTCCTTACACATTGCCTAATGGCACGAAGCACAGACATAGGGGGTCCTCCAACGGCTGAGTTCCGCCACCCCTCTGCGACTCTCCTACACCTTGGGGATTGGCCCCTCGGTGCGTCGCTCAACATATAAACATTTCGTACAAAATCCACTCAAGGTACCATTTAATCGTATACAGAAATGTACCAATGTCCTTACTTCTCTTTTCCCTAGACCCCACGACTAGCCTATGGCTTAGGGTGTCCTATCTCTCACTCAACGTGGGTCAAGGTCCTAATGAAAACAATTGCTGTGCATCCAGGATTTCTGATACCTTTAAATATTTCCATGATTTATGCATATTGTGGATGCCAAGTGCTCAAGCAATTATAAAATCAATATTGTGCACATGTGGAAAACATCCTTTCAATGATTTTCAGCTACCATTCTTATGCGGCGTTGCACGAACCTAGCACCAAGGAAACCCTCGTGCTACTAGGCTCTTATTTTATAATTATTCACCGACCTATATGGCATGCAAACAAAAACAACAATCTTTTCATCATTTTACTCCGCATTTAGACACATTTTAACTACTCTACCCTCCCATCGATCAAATGTTGCATTGTTGTATAGATTTATAAGACATTTTGCCATCATTTTATGTGTAAAAAGCGAAAAAAACACACTAGAACAAGAAGGTGAGGATGAACTGAGGAAAATCCTCATGCTTCAGTCCCCACAAACATTCACCAACATTGTTCTTAATTTTCATTAATTTTCCGCACCCAAAATGCATTTTTTCCCTATTTTTAGTGATTTTCCTCTATTTTCCTTGTATTTTCCCTTATTTTTTGCATTATTTAATTATAAAAATTCAAAATAGGTTATGGGCTGTGGCCCTTAGTTTCTTCTTGCAGAAAAAATGAAAATTTAGTTGGTGTTCCTATTCATTTCCCCATTTTTATGCCCAAAAACATCATTTTCCCTTGATTTTCCATATTTTACGTGTCTTAGTGTATTATTTTAAGTCACAAGATGCATATTTTTCTGATTTTTTGATTATGAACAGCAAGTACTCATGGGAAACAGCAACATAAACAATTTTTAGCCCACATGAACAACACTTTATCAATCAAAAGCTATGAAATCTCAATTTTCCTTTGAAAAAATTGAATTACCGCTTATTTGCGTGTTTCGGGTTTCATGTCCATGGCTGCAAATCTGAAAAACAGCAGCAATTCATGCTCATGACGATCACAAGTCACCATTCCCACCCCGTGGAGCAATCCGATCAATGCTGGACAAGCCTCCATCATTCTTTCTTCTTCTTTTCTCTTCCCACATGAACTTGCCTTTAGAAGAGAGAGAGGGAGGAGAGAGAAAGACTAGATTTCTATCTCAGCATTCAGGCCATCAATTGATGAGCGAAGGGCAGCGATAGAGTCAGCATTCAGGAGGGAATGAAGCCCCATAATCCATTGGGGGGGTTGTTTGCAGCAGGCAAGTTGTCTCTCCATCCTCCATGGCGCATTTTTCGGGCGCCATCTTCCTCCACGTTTTTTTATCCCTCTTCATTCTCTCTCCACGTTTTTTGCTTCATAAGGTGCATAAATTTTTTTTGGGGGGGGGGGGGTCCAAACTCAAAAGGCATGCTCAAATTTGGCCTCCCAAGTGTCCACCTTTTCATATCTTGACCATTTTGTGGCCATTTCCCCGTCCGGACTCCGAATTGAGCTCTAAAAAATCATGGGCATCCGACTTGGCATCACGCATTGGCCAGTAGCTCGTGTCAACCCGCACGACTGTCTGAAAAATTATGAAAAATCAACAAGTGCCGCTCGGGCACCTTTAAAGCACTTTGGTGCTTAAAATCGTCCTAGATCGAGCCACCGCCTTTGATGGTGAATATTTTTCCCTTGATATTCATAATTTTTAGCTATTTTTAAGCAATTACCGGCACTAAAATTTTGCTCTCATTGGAGACCACGGGATAGGGCGACTCAACCCATCGAATCCACGAACATAGCTGCACATAAACAACCAAAGAAGCATCAAACTGATACAAAACAAATATATAATAAAACTCAGCACAATGCTCCCCCGCCCCCCTGACAGAACCAAGGCATGACATCCACAAGGAGTAGGCCTAGCATCATCTAATAGAAGATCCGAAGCGAGTCACTAACCAACTGCTTCAACACAGCCAAACTGAAAAACCTATCAAAGAGGTTGCCCTAAATGGTAGTCTGAACTACTTACCAACTAAAGACAACACAACTAGGAGCTCGTACAAGGCGAGGACTCCTATAGCCTGATCAAGGAGTATTTTTCTTCAGTACATTTCTTCTTTTAGGGTTTTTATTTTATGAACATACGTGGGCATGTAAAAAGGAGAGAGCTGAGCGTAGTGACCCAAGGAGAACAGGGCATCGGTCTCAGGACCTGTCTCGACACCCAAGAACCTACCAAGCCCTCGCAAGGCGACACTTAATCCTTTTCTAACACTCACTTTTATTTTCGCTCCAACCTTCCTTGTTTTGTCATTCATTCTTCAGCAAGAAGCCACCCCTAGGAAGACAAGGTATCAGCATCGGGTCTGACTCGTCCCCAGGAACCTACCAGGCCTTCGCAAGGCAATGATCAATTGTTTATATATTTTCATTCCTTTTCTTTTCTTTGATAGGGGTTAGAACCCCTTTTTACACACCTTCATATTTATAGTAATCTTATAGGATGTTCAGGGTTTCTTGGCATCATCATTATTATCTTCTAGCAGGCTTCTCTAATTGCCTCACTGCGAACAAGAACTCCTAGAACGGCTTCCTAGCAGGCTAGCAGAACAGGGCCACTAAGACTTCCTTCTAAAACAGGCCTTTCGATGCCTGACAATGTCTTTACAGGAGGCAATGACTACTTCGACCTCCGTCAAACATACTTAGCCTAAACCTGGGACTTCATGCCTTGGTTGCTGTTCCCCAACAAAAATGTATCCCCTCGACAAGTACAAATACACATATAACAGGAAAGAAAGGTACTCGTAAAGGAGAGGTATCACCTGGATTGGCCACAAGAAGCTTCCATCGCAGCAAAGGCTCCTCCAGGCTCCACTAGACATTCCACGAACCACGAAACCTGTCCAGCACAACACTTAAAACAAAAACCCAATTAAACGCACCTGCACTAGACAGGAAAAGGGCCCTCTTGACCTAATGAAAGGAAACACTTCACTACAAAACTGAATCGGCCCTCTTGGCCTAATGAAATCAAACATAACTACGCATAACATCCTCCCAGAAACAACTATGATAAACATCAAAGCATACCATTCCCAAGGGAACAGAGGCTCGTAGCCCTAAACTAGGTGCATTAGATTATGACCCATCCCTCCTGCATATATCGCAAGAGGTGTTCGCATCACATGTCGTCTAATCAGTCTGTGGGTCCAAGATAATAAAGGCAGATGAGTCTCGCTTACCCTCTGCATTACCCATATCAACCATCGTCTGCCAAAGAGGGCATGTTCAGAAAGCATATCCCACAAACGACCAGGTCCTGTCTCACCATCAATAGATATATCGGGAGAAGGGCCACAATTAAAGAAGAGGTATTCTTCATACGCAAAATTAGCCAAAGAATCGGCAAACTGATTCCAATTTCGTGGAATCAGCTGAAAAGACACTCTATCAAATTCGTCTAGCAGGGCTATGGCAGTATGATGGTACATGCAAAGGATGGGGTTCCGTACCATGTACGTCCCATTGAGTTGATTTAAAACCAACTGAGAGTCCCCTTTCACCAATAACTGGCGGATACCACCCTTCTTTGCAATATTCAAACCCATAATCAAGGCTTTGTATTCGGCCATATTATTGGTAAAATTCACCCCGAGATAAGCAGCTAACTTCATGACAATGCGTCGTCGGGGGTCTCGGATGACAACTCCTACACTTCCTTTTTTGCATGCACCCCTGGACGCCCCATCAAAGTACAAGGTGTACGTCCATAAAGGATTTACATATCCTGCCATCTTGAACTCTACTCGTAATTATGGTAATCGAAATTCAGCATATTCAACAGGTGGACTGTAGGCTCCATCCCTCCATCATCATTGAATTCAACAGGGATGCTCGTCAAAATTTGTAGGCAGTGATGGCAGAAGACCTTGATCTCCCAAATAAATGTCCCGCCTTCTTGCTCAATCACCTTATATCCTTTGCTCCACCAAATGAGCTTTCCCTGATGATACCTCTGTTCTAAATACGGGTGTTCTAAATAAGGGATCAGATGACCCATCAACCTCTATCACAATTTCCTTGCAGATATTTGATCGATCTCGCCTAGACCTGCAAGGCAGTCATAGTATTAGTGCAATCAGAAATAATAAGGTTTAATCTTATTAAGATTAACCTTATTTTTAAATTCTACCCCCTCAAGGTCAGCTAACAAGACTGTAGATTTATTCTTTCCTATTCTAACGATCCTATAGGGCCCGCCCCATTTGGGCTCTAGCTTGCTTGGAAATAATTCACGTCGTGCGTCATAATACAAAACAAGTTGTCCTTTCTTAAAGGTGTATTTCTTGGCTTTGAGGTCGTGTAGCTGCTTCATTCAGCGCTTCGCCACTTCTTGGTGCAATAAGCTCTGCAGCTTAAGCTCATCTAAATGTGCCAGTGTCGTCAAACGCTCAAAAAGTGCGTCTTCATCACTCAAAGAATGATTGATGGCAAACTGAATAGTCGGCAGCTCAATCTCTAAAGGCAAGACACACTCCTCCCCATATACTAACTTGAACGGGGTATGGCCGGTGGCTCGTTTGAAGGTCGTATTATAGGCCCACACTGCCACGTATAACGTTTTATCCCAATCCCGTTTCTTTTCCGACACAATTTTGGACAGAATGCCCACAAGCTGCTTGTTGGTGCTCTCAACTTGCCCATTGGCTTGCGGGTTATATGGGGTTGTCTTGTTATGCTTGATTTGCCACATCTCTGTCAAACCTTTAATCACCTTACTCAAGAAATGGGTTCCGCGGTCCGACACTAATTCTTTCGACGGACCAAAATGGCATATTATCTGCTCTAAAAGGAAACTAGTAGTTTCTTTAGCATCATATTTTCTTGTTGCACGTGCTTCTGACCACTTTGTAAAGTAGTCAGTTGCTACAATGATGTACCTCTTTTGCGCAGTTGACGACGGAGTAATAGGACCCACAAAGTCTATTCCCCACTTCTCAAATGGAAGTATCACCATAATAGGGGTGAGTGGTCATTTCCTATTCTCTCGACTATCATGTCATTGACAAATATCGCATCTCTTAACATACGCAAACGCATCCTGGAAGATGGCAGGCCACCAATAACCTGCTCTTAAAGCCTTTTGTGCTGTAAGCTGTCCAGCAAAATGGCCACCGCAAGCAGAATCATGGCACTCTTTCAAAATGAATGGCACCTCGTCAGGCATCACACATCGGCGATAGATGTCATCAACCCCTTGCCGATATAATGTACCTGCGATCAAGGCAAACTTTAACGCTTGCTGCTTAATTTTCCGTTTCTCAGCTTTAGATAATTCGGATCCCGCCTCTCCCGTCGATAAATAATGCGTTATTGCAGCATACCAAGAGGGAATAGATGCCGTATCTATTTTAAATAACAACTCCATGTCACTACCTTCAGCCATAGACTCTTTCGGCTCCCCAAAGTCCACAAGACATTCCACGATGCCTTGCAACCTTGGTGGCTTACTGCGGATTTCATAATCAAATTCTTGCAAAGTGATCAACCATTTTGCTAGACGATCAGGTGGTTGTAGCTTATTCATCAATAATCGAAGTCCCTCCGCCTTCGTATAAAGCACGACTTTCTTGTAGAGAATATAATGCCTAAATTTCTTGGTCCCAAAGACCATCGCTAGACACAACTTCTCCATGTAGGTATAATTGATTTCGGATACCCCTAGCTTCCGGCTAGCAAAAGCAATCGGGTGGTACCACTTCTCTTCCCAAATTTGGGCAAAACAGCAGGCTGATACTATACATGGTGGCTGCTGAGAATATATAGAACACCTCACCTCTTTTAGGTGCTTTTAAAATGGGAGCTCTTGCTAACTCTTATTTCACATCCTCGAATGCTACCTTACAAGGGTCGCCCCATACAAACGAACAGCTAAAGGATAATAAATTTGTAAGCGGCAACGTTCTTTCTGCCAAGGCATTTATGAATCTACGGTAATAACCAACCGAAGACAGAAAGCTATGAACTTCTTTCGGAGTGCGTGGTGGACCCATGGCAACTATAACTTTGACCTTTTACGGGGTCTGTCACAATTCCTACTGAACTGACCACATGACCCAGCAATAGCCCATAAGGTACTCCAAAAACACACTTTCGTGGGTTTAGGGCGATGCAGAATTGTCTACAGCACTCAAAGCATTTTCTTAAAATGATCAACTGCCTTCTTCTCACGGTGGCAGCCCCTAAGTCATCAATAAACACCTTCAACTCTTCAGGGGATATATCACCGAATGTCTTATCTGCTGTTCGTTGCCACGAACCAAGCGCATTGCATAAACCAAAGGCCATCACATGGTATGCAAAAGTACCAAATACAGTGATAAAAGTTATTTTCAACTTGTCCTCTTCTGCAATTGCCATTTGGTTGTATCTTGCAATGCAATCCATAAATGAATATATCTCCCTACCCGCTAATTGATCCAAAATCTGGTCAATAAATGACAACGGGTAGTAGTCCTTAACTGTCTGCTTATTCAGCTCCCGAAAGTCTACACATAATCGGATTTGATTATTCTTCTTCTTTCTAATCACAACTGGCGAACACCATTCCGTGTGTTGCACAGGAAAAATCAAACATGCTTTCCGAAGCTTCTGTAACTCTTCAAACAGCCCGTCCCTCAGTTCGAAAGGCATACGCCTTACTTTCTGCCGTACAGGACGACTGCCCTCTTTCAACGGAATTGTATGAACAGCAAGACTAGGAGGAATGCCTCTCAACTCATCATAACTCCAGGCAAAGATATCACGGAATTCCTGAATGAGGGCCACATAGTCCTCCCTTTCTGTTGTGCTGAGCATAGAACCTAATTTGATTGGCCGCGAATCATCAGGCGTACCAAGGTCTAGCTCGATAACATCTGCATCTCTTATACGATCTTGGCCCTCTATCGGCTCGTTCAAAGTGATCTGATAGATGTCTTCCATGGTGGATCCCTCTTTGGACTCATCACTCGACGATGTCTCACTGGCAGATAAATCTTCTAATGTCTCCAATTCTGTAAAAGATAGAGGAGCTCTCTCACTCTGCGGGGACTCAGGATAAGCATCAACCACCACATGCTGGGCACCTCTACCGAATATTAGTTGACCGGCGGGTATATCTACTTGGCAGTCCGCTTGCAAGATCCAAGGTCGTCCTAGTAATACTTGGTAACTTGGACGGCCTGCAAAACGAATCACCCTAAAGTCCAACAGGCATTCTACATTTGCAACAGTGACATGGACCTTAGTAATGCAGCCTTCCGGCTGTCTCAAACTATCATCTGCCATTCTGAGAATTGTGGAGGTATCTTTCTGGATCGCAAGACCCAACCTTTCCATCAGTTCAGAACTCATAATGTTAACAGATGATCCCGTGTCGACAATGGCATAATCTACTAATATCCCATCGACATAGGCTGCAACCCTTGGGTAATGCTTCTCAGCATGCTCGAACCAATCATCACCAACTCGCGCAATACCCAAAGGTTCTACGATATACCCGGTACGTAGGATCTTTCTAAATTCCTTGCGTACTCCTGGGGAAAGCTTAATAAGCTTTAAAAGATTCACATCCGGCTTGACTTCGCAAAGAGAGCTCGCCAAATCGAATTCATGATAGTTCGATAGAGCTCGCTTTTCATGCCAAACCTTCCGCTCTTTAGGTCGCTGAACCGGCTTTATTGCCTCTTTTTTAACTTTCACCTTCTTCTTTGGTGGTTCCTTATCGGCTTTACTTTCCACGGGCTTCAAAGGTCCCCCTTCCATGGCAGGATCCAAAACTTGCATTTCTTTATCACCTTGTTTAGGGTTTCCGTCGATAGGCTTATCCTTGTCGGCTTCTCTACCCTTTTGACCTCTTGTAAGAACAGCTCGCAGATTAGAGGTTTTAGCATCGTTAACGCGTACAGCCTCAATCAAACTAACCCCACTCCCATTGGGTAGCTCCTCCACTGTAGTCTTTGGTCGTTGAAATATTTGTTTAGGCCCATCTTCTCGCTGGGAATCATTTCCTTGCACACGATGATTAACAAGCCCTGGTCGCCGACTACCGCGCTGGAGGGAACTGATCTTACTCCAGCAAGTAGCTGCTAAATTGCCGGATTTTCCACAGATGTCACACTTAACATTTGGGCAATTTCTTGGATAGTGTTACCCACCACACCATTTGCAACTAAACCTCGAAGGTGCACCCCCATCTGGGTATCTACTTCCTATCAAATTTTGTTGTTTTTTAAGGAAGTTGACATCAACGGCTATTTGCCGATACTGCTCCGTAATCATGTCGGTATAATGCTTCATCATGTCCTTAACCTCGCCAAGAACATTGGAAGCGCTCGACTCATAGCCTTGGTCATTACCATGTCGTTCCATCGGCCTAACAATTCGATTAGGCACTGGTGTTGAGCCACAGGCATGGTATTAGAATTGACCGCCTGGCCTCCACCATTTGGAGTCATTTAACTGCCCGTAGGCATTGACATGCTAGGGGGAGCTGGTAATAAAGGGACGTTCTACATCATGTTCCCTCTCCCATTAGGGTTAGCCATCGCTATCCCTTGGCCACTACTGCCATTGGCCATCGCCATATTGTTTCCCAATACTAAACCCATATTCGAATTGCCTCGAGAAGCATAGGCTGCTTGTAGTCGGGATTCCACCTCTTGTGCTCGTGTAATGGCAGTATCTATATCCCCCAAGGGGACACTACTCAACTGCAATTGGATATTAAAGTCCAAACCATGTAGGAAATATTGCAATTGGGTAGCTACGGGGATAGGAATAGAGGTGTCCAACTTACGGAAAACCTCTTTTATTTTCTTCGCACAAGCACGAATATCCTCGTGTGGTTCTTGGCGAGTCACGTTGAGTACACGCAACCAATATTGCCCACCCCTTTCAGGGGCAAAATCCCTTCGAAAAGCTCCATAAAATGAATCAATATTCAATATGGTTCCGGCTTCTAAACCATGATACCATATAGCTGCTCTTCCTTTGAGAGTCATATTGAAGAACATCATTAAATGTCCTTCTTCTTGAATGCGACAGTTAAACATCAGCTTTTGAAACTCCCTAATGTGGAGTTCCGCATCTTCCTCAACTACCCCATTAAAGATGGGTAGCGGGTAACCTAGAGCCGGCAAATCCGTCGTTCCTGCTGGAATTGCAATAGGCTGCGCCATAACGAAAATTAGATTTGCACTAGGAATAGGGGACGGTGGGGTTGCACCTTCCGCACTTGATGTAGACTGGCTTATGGCAAAAAGGGGAGCACTAGAGCTTCCACATTCTCCTAACTTACTGCTTGTGGCCCCAAGACCACTAGATCCACTCCCTCGTAAGGGTTCAGCACCGCTACGCTTAGGAGAATATCTCCTAAAAATTTTAGCACGTCGCCTAGCTCTTTCGTCTCTCTCTTGCTTTCGGATTTCTGCTAGACAATGCTTATCGCTAAATAACAGATCAATCTCAGTATCCTTTGGCATAAACTGCAAGTTGGTCCCTAGACAACCAGGATTCGAGGACCACCACTTTTAAGCGGCTCCCGACAGACGCACCACTGATGGAACCTAGAATGGGTTGACATTGGCTCGTGCACTAGCCGGACCTCTATCTCACGCGCTCAACAACCCCACGGCCTCGCGGCCAGGAGCGCTGATGACACATACATTGCCTTCCTAAATATCTTGCGTTTGTATTACATCATTTGTAGTCCACTTTTCTCTCACCCACTACTCCTCAGAGGGAGTTCCTTACACATTGCCTAATGGCACGAAGCACAGACATAGGGGGTTTTCCAACAGCTGAGTGCCGCCACCCCTCTGCGACTCTCCTACACCTTGGGGATTGGCCCCTCGGTGCGTCGCTCAACATATAAACATTTCGTACAAAATCCACTCAAGGTACCATTTAATCGTATACAGAAATGTACCAATGTCCTTACTTCTCTTTTCCCTAGACCCCACGACTAGCCTATGGCTTAGGGTGTCCTATCTCTCACTCAACGTGGGTCAAGGTCCTAATGAAAACAATTGCTGTGCATCCAGGATTTCTGATACCTTTAAATATTTCCATGATTTATGCATATTGTGGATGCCAAGTGCTCAAGCAATTATAAAATCAATATTGTGCACATGTGGAAAACATCCTTTCAATGATTTTCAGCTACCGTTCTTATGCGGCGTTGCACGAACCTAGCACCAAGGAAACCCTCGTGCTACTAGGCCCTTATTTTATAATTATTCACCGACCTATATGGCATGCAAACAAAAACAACAATCTTTTCATCATTTTACTCCGCATTTAGACACATTTTAACTACTCTACCCTCCCATCGATCAAATGTTGCATTGTTGTATAGATTTATAAGGCATTTTGCCATCATTTTATGTGTAAAATGCGAAAAAAACACACTAGAACAAGAAGGTGAGGATGAACTGAGGCAAATCCTCATGCTTCAGTCCCCACAAACATTCACCAACATTGTTCTTAATTTTCATTAATTTTCCGCACCCAAAATGCATTTTTTCCCTATTTTTAGTGATTTTCCTCTATTTTCCTTGTATTTTTCCTTATTTTTTGCACTATTTAATTACTGAAAATTCAAAATAGGTTATGGGCTGTGGCCCTTAGTTTCTTCTTGCAGCAAAAATGAAAATTTAGTTGGTGTTCCTATTCATTTCCCCATTTTTATGCCCAAAAACATCATTTTCCCTTTATTTTCCATATTTTACGTGTTTTAGTGTATTATTTTAAGTCACAAGATGCATATTTTTCTGATTTTCTGATTATGAACAGCAAGTACTCATGGGAAACAGCAACATAAACAATTTTTAGCCCACATGAACAACACTTTATCAATCAAAAGCCATGAAATCTCAAATTTCCTTTGAAAAAATTGAATTACCGCTTATTTGCGTGTTTCGGGTTTCATGTCCATGGCTACAAATCTGAAAATCAGCAGCACTTCATGCTCATGATGATGACAAGTCACCATTCCCAGCCTGTGGAGCAATCCGATCAATGCCGGACAAGCCTCCATCATTCTTTCTTCTTCTTTTCTCTTCCCACATGAACTTGCCTTTAGAAGAGAGAGAGGGAGGAGAGAGAAAGACTAGATTTCTATCTCAGCATTCAGGCCATCAATTGAAGGGCGAAGGGCGGTGATAGAGTCAACATTTAGGAGGGAATGAAGCCCCATAATCCATTGGGGGGGTTGTTTGCAGCAGGCAAGTTGCCTCTCCATCCTCCATGGCGCATTTTTCGGGCGCCATCGTCCTCCACGTTTTTTTATCCCTCTTCATTCTCTCTCCACGTTTTTTGCTTCATAAGGTGCATAAAATTTTTGGGGGGAGGGGTCCAAACTCAAAAGGCATGCTCAAATTTGGCCTCCCAAGTGTCCACCTTTTCATATCTTGACCATTTTGTGGCCATTTCCCCGTCCGGACTCCGAATTGAGCTTTGAAAAATCTTGGGCATTCGGCTTGGCATCACGCATTGGCCAGTAGCTCGTGTCAACCTGCACGACTATCTGAAAAATTATGAAAAATCAACAAGTGCCGCTCGGGCACCTTTAAAGCACTTTGGTGCTTAAAATCGTCCTAGATCGAGCCGCCGCCTTTGACGGTGAATATTTTTCCCTTGATATTCATAATTTTTAGCTATTTTTAAGCAATTCTCGGCACCAAAATTTTGCTCTCAATTCGTAAGCTAATTGAATACCATATACAAAAGGATTGGATGTGGCTGGCAAATTTTCTATCCAGGGAGGTGACGTCTCGTCCCAAGGAGGAGTGCACCCTTTGCGGCCAGTTAGAAGAGTTCCTGGGCATGCAATGGATGGAGTGCCTAAGCCAATCTACCATTTGGAAGGTACTACCCAATCTATACCATCAATACCAAAGGAGACAGGCAGCCTTCGAGACTCACCTACAATCTTGGAGCCTGAGATGGAGGCAATGATCGATGCATTGATACCCATGGATGTCGAGACTTTTGATCCGCTTGGAGAGGAAGCATCCATACCATTATATGATGGGTACCGAGTATCTCGCCTGAAGACACTACTTGCACTCCAAAGTGTGTAAGCAAAATACGGGTGGAGCGATGCGAGTGTGACTGAGTTGATCAGTACCTTGTACGTACGCTTCGTTGATTTCTTTTTGGCTACAAAGTAAAAAATATGGACATGTATCTTCATCCATTAGCCGATGAGCTTAAGATTTTGTGGGAGAAGGGGGTCACCGTACAAGATATGAGCAAGCATGATGGTCGATAGTCTGCCAATATTTGAGCCATTCTCATGTGGAAGATGCATGACTTTCTGAGATTCGGAGAGTACTCAATTAAGTAGGCTTCCATTCTCATTGGTAATATCTATCATAGCTCATTCAAGTTTGTATTTATGAACCATTGTGCGGGCCATAGTTAGACTCCCGAAGGTCACGAACCATGAAGAAGATGGTATATCAAGGACACGCTGCTTTCTTGCCAGAGGGTCATGAACTCATGGAAGGTTTTCTTGGACAATTTCCAACACGTATGAATGCCCAAAGCTGGTATGAGTTGAAAATGGTCCACACAGAGTCACATCCAAACGGAATGCGACGGTTCTCAGCTTTCTACGAGTTTCCATATTGGAAGACCTTACAGATCAACCACTTGTTGGATCCCATGTATATTTTCAAGAATGTGGGCAGCTTGCTATGGGACCACATCACAGGAAAGAGAGACACTATAGGGGCACGAATGGATTTAAAGGAGATAGGCAAGATGGAGGTGTTGAGATATCGAGCTCCACTCGTGATATGCCAGGGTGACCGTTGTGTATTTATGTCACCGACTTGTTAGCTGCAGATGCGGTTGGTACACCGCCCATGAATAATAGCTAGATGACAGCTATCCTTATCTACTCTAGTTCGTGGCTCAGTTAGTATGTCACCTTATTTAGTTGAGTTTGGTTTGAGACCCATATATAGGGTTCTTCTATTTCTTTGTACTAGAGTTCTTTTTGGCTTACACAACTAAGAAGAGGAAAACAGTTTTCAGCCTCCACCTTTGTGTGTATTCCCCCATTGTGTAAGTGAGAGAGCTACAAGTGAGACTCCTTCCTTCTCTCCCACAATCTTGACATGGTATTAGAGCCTAGTTCATGGTAAGGAGCTCAAGAAAGCAAACCAAGTTCGTGGTGTTCTGGTAAGAGGACCAGTGTTGCTTTCATTTTTTGAGTTTGGGAGCAAGTCTCTGTAGGTAGCACAGTCGAAAAGTGCAAGAGTGCATTGTCTCAGATTGAGAGATCCTTCGCCCTGTTTTTTTGATTCGAGGCCATTTCGGTGCCTGTTTTGGAGGCGAAAGTTTTCCGCACGCACTCAGAAAAAGGCCTTGTTTTTTGCTGTGTGACCACTGTTCTACAGGGTCGGTGAAAAGTTACTGTAGAAATTGCATCGTATGCCTGTGCACAGAGACATTGGGAGTTATAGAATCATCCTTGTTGCCTGTTGATGCAAAATTGTCACTAGGAAGTGACTGTGTGGTCAAATACCACTTTCGTTAGTTTTGCAGATTTGCCCTTGTGAGGCTGAAGCTGTGTTTTTTGCAGTGACACAATTTTGCAGTGTTCTGTAATGGCGTCTGATTCTCTTTCACAGATTGTCACTGAAAAGCTTGACAAGAACAACTTCCAAGCATGGAAGTTTAGAATGATGAATTTCCTTATGGAAAAAGGATATTGGGAATTCGTTGCAGGAAATGAAGAAGAACCAGTTCTTCCTAATGTTTCCAATCAATAGCAAATGCAAGCATTTAAAGGATGGCATGAGAGAGCCAGGAAAGTTATGTACTGGCTGTCTATCAGCATTTCAGACTCTATGATTGTGCATATTCAGGATGCAAGTACGCCAAAGGAGGCATGGGATACTTTGTCAAAAATATATAGCACAAATACGCAAGCCAGGAAAATGCAACTCAAGCAAAGTTGCACAATGTGCAAAGAGAAAGTATGAGCATCAATGACTACCACATGAAGGTGAAAAAGATTGCAGATGCACTCGCTTCCATTGGGTCGCCAGTGGAATATGATGATTTAGTTTCTGTGACCTTGAATGGTCTAGGAAAGGATTATGCACAGTTCCGAACATCGATTTTCGTCCGTGAAAGATTTCCTGGTTTTGAGGAATTGATTGCTCTTCTAATTTCTGAGGAGCAGAGAAATGGTGGTGCATCTTCTTCAGGAGAAACTTCAAACGAAGCTGTCTTCTACTCAAATGCTGGAAGAGGTAGAGGCAGAGGTAGAGGAGGCCGATCTGGAGGCCGTGGTAGAAATCAGAATATGTAGCAAACTCAAGAAAACCAGTCCTATGGAGGAGGACCTGGTAACTCTAGAGGCAAGGGGAGCCAAAGAGGTCGTGGTGGATGGCAAATAGGCCAAAATGCAAACAACAATGTTGAATGCTGCTACTGTGGTAAAATGGGTCATATGGCTAAAGACTGCTATAAAAAGCAGAATGACATCATGAATGAAAAATTGCAACAAGAGAATTATGCATCTTCTAGTAGACAGGGTGATGACAGAAATGAGCATTTGTTTATGGTGTAGCATATGACCAATTCTGTGACAAGTGTAGAAGAAAGCAACGATGTGTGGTATGTTGACTCAGGTGTATTAAACCACATGACAGGTCATGCAGAATGGATGCAGGATGCAAGGAAAATGGAAAAACCAGGATTTGTGGAGACTGGTGATGATACTGCACATCCTATTGTGCAGATTGGAAAAATTCATTTGTCTATGCGGGATGGGAAAAAGAAATACCTATCGGATGTATTTCATGTCCCGAATATCACCAAGAACCTGGTTTCTGTTGGTCAAATGGTTGAGCAGGGCTTGTAGGTCAGATTTAATTCTCATGGATGCTTTGTTTAGGATATGAAAAATAAAGGTCGCTTGATAGCAAAAGGAAAGAATAAGGGCAGAATGTTTACGTTGGATGCAGACATGCCTGAATTGAGTGCAGCAATGTTTGCACATGGGACCGGTGTAGTTGCAGATATTCATATCTGGCATAAACGCATTGGTCATGTTAATGTACAACGACTTAAATCAATGCAAGCCCAAAATATTGTTGCAGGATTGCCTAAATTCAAGATTGCAGAAATGCATAAGGTATGTGAAGCCTGTCAATTTGGAAAACAGGCAAGGAAACCATTTCCTAGACATATTCAAGAGAGTAAGAAGCCATTGGAATTAATCCACTCTGATATGTGGACTACTAAAGCTGCATCTATTGGAGGCTGTCATTATTTTGTCACTTTTATTGATGACTATAGCAGAAAAGTTTGGGTGTATTTTATGAAAAAGAAAAGTGAAGTTTTTGGGCATTTCAAAACTCTTAAAGCTATGGTTGAAAAAGAAACAGGCATGTAAATAAAATGCCTAAGGTCAGATGGAGGAGGAGAGTACCTCTCAAATGAGTTTGCAAGGTTCTTACAAGAGCATGGCATAAAGCATCAATATTCATGTAGTCATATCCCACAGCAAAATGGAATTGCAAAAAGAAAAAACAGGCATATTGGAGAGGTATCTCGTGCCATGCTCAATGAAAAAGACCTACCAAATTTTTGCTGGGTTGAGGCAGTTGCTGCAGCAGTCTACATAATGAACAAGACTCCCACTGCAGCAATACATGGCATGACTCCAGAGGAGAGGTATACTGGTAGGAAACCAAATATTTCTCATTTGAAAATTTTTTGTTGCATTGCCTATGTTCATGTGCTAGATGAGTTGAGATCCAAGTTGGATCCAAAAGCTAAGAAGTGCATCTTTATTGATTACTCTCTGCAGCAAAAAGGGTATAGATGCTATAACCCTTCTACTCATAAGTTTATAGTGAGTAGAGATGTTGTTTTTTATGAGATGAGTAGCTGGTATAAACCAGTAAATGTGATTGATAATGTAGATACACAAAATGGTAATGTTGCACAGAATTCACAGTAGCAGTCACAAGATATTAGTGGACCTGGAGCGTCCTCTAGCAGTGGTTCACATTCTTCGCCATGGACAGGCAGATTGAGATTAGGAGAATCTTCTCAAAGCAATGCAGATAGTGGTATGCAGGTATCACCAAAAGGAAAAGAGAAGGTAGATCGCCCATGTTTGATGTGAATACAGGTCACTCTTATGTGGATGGTGAATCTAGTGGCTCAGAATAGAGCATTGATGATGAGTTGGGTATTCCTTCTATTGTTACACCTAGAGTAAGGAATACCAGGGATGTTTTGAGAGCACCTGGGAGTGAACCTATGTTGCACAGGTCTACCAGAGCTAGGTATCCTGTGGATAGGCTGAAATATGATGGATTTACAGCCATTCATTATGCCTATATAGTCAAAGTGATACAGGAACCAGAACCCACTTCTTTTGAGCAAGCCATGGAAAAAGAAAAATGGGAGAAAGCCATGGATGAAGAAATGGATGCCTTGAAAGCAAATGCTACATGGGAATTGGTACCTTTGCCTAAAGATAAGAATGCAATTGGTTGTAAGTGGGTTTATAAGGTGAAACACAATGCAGATGGTTCTGTGAATAGATACAAGGCAAGATTAGTAGTCAAGGGGTATGCACAAACATATGGCATTGATTATGAAGAAACATTCAGTCCGGTTGCAAGGATGGCAACTGTAAGAGCAGTCATTGCTATGGCTGCATCAAAGGGATGGTCTTTACATCAAATGGATGTAAAGAATGCCTTCTTGCATGGTGATTTGCAAGAAGAGGTCTATATGGAGCAGTCACCAGGTTATGTGCACGCTGTTCATCCTGAGTTTGTTTGCAGGTTGAAGAAAGCCTTGTATGGCTTGAAGCAAGCACCTAGAGCATGGTCTGACAAGATAGGACAGTATCTTGTCACTATTGGCTTTCAGATTTCCAAGGCAGATTTCTCACTTTATGTGAGAAAAACAGAGAAAGGTATTATGGTACTTGTCATTTATGTTGATGATTTGATTATGACATGTGATAGTGATGAAGATATCCTTCATGTGAAAATACTATTGAAGTAGAAGTTTGAGATGAAGGATTTAGGTGCGTTATTTCTTAGGCATTGAGGTGATTAGATCACCAAGTGGAATACGGTTCTTGTAAAGGCAGTATGGATTGGACATGCTATCCGAATATGGGATGACAAGCTGTAAGCCTATTTTAGTTCCTTTGGAGCAGAATGTGAAGCTGAGCGCAGATACAGGTGAGCTTCTGGAAGACCCTACTATGTACAGACGCATAGTAGAAAGTTTGATTTATATGACTATTACCAGGCCAGATTTGAGCTATGATGTTGGATTGGTAAGTCAGTTTATGTAGGCCCCAAGGAAACCGCATTTCAATGCGGCTAGACGCATACTCAGGTATGTGAAGTCCACACTGTAGTATGGACTATTTTATGAGACTGGGGTTCAAATACAGTTGCATGGATACACTGATGCTGATTGGGCTGGTAGTATTTCTGATAGACGATCTACCAGTGGATATGTGTTCTCTTTTGGGAGTGCTGTAGTCACTTGGAGTAGCAAGAAACAGCCTACAATTGCCTTATCGAGCACACAGAGGCTGAGTACAAGGGCGCAGCAATGGCTGCATGTGAGGTAGCTTGGTTGCATAAGCTACTTTATGATATGCATCAGCTTACAGATGGGCGAGTTGTCATTTATTGTGACAACATGAGTAGTATACACTTGGCAAATAACCCAGTCTATCATGCAAGAACAAAGGATATTGAGGTGCATTATCACTATGTGCGGGAAAGGATTTTACTAGGTCTTATTGATCTAGTTTATGTTAGCACAGAGGATCAGGTAGCTGACATATTTACGAAGGCATTGGGCGCAGAGAAGCTGCGCAAGTTTAGAGACCTACTTGGTGTGCAAGAATTGGGATTGAGCTCGAGGGGGAGTGTTGAGATATCGAGCTCCACTCGTGATATGCGAGGGTGACCGTTGTGTATTTATGTCACCGACTTGTTAGCTGCAGATGTGGTTGGTACGCCACCCATGAATAATAGCTAGATGACAGCTATCCTTATCTACTCTAGTTCGTGGCTCATTTAGTATGCCACCTTAGTTAATTGAGTTTGGTTTGAGACCCATATATAGGGTTCTTCTATTTCTTTGTACTAGAGTTCTTTTTGGCTTACACAACTAAGAAGAGGAAAACTGTTTTCAGCATCCACCTTTGTGTGTATTCTCCCATTGTGTAAGTGAGAAAGCTGCAAGTGAGACTCCTTCCTTCTCTCCCACAATCTTGACAGGAGGCACTTTGGCCGCAGTCGAGTGCTGATGGTTGCTTGCAGCTACCTCACGCTCCTTGGGTTTTATCCACTAAAGAAGAGTGCATTGTGAAGCAAATAGTCAAGTCTCTCCGCAATCCGACGGGTATGATGCGTTCTCTAAGGTTTGCGTTTTCCAAAGACAACCAATTATCAGGGCTAAAATCCCATGATTGGCATAAGATATGTTAGGTTTGTACTACGAATGGATTGTAAGTGACCTGCATATTTTGCTATTTGGAGTGTAGTCATTGTTCATAATGCTTTCTCATTTGTGGCAGTTTGTACTACCAATCGCGATCGCAAGATGCCTTACTCCAAAAATACGTGGGGCAATTTACAGGTTGTCGACTTTAGTGTAATGGATCTCACAGAAGGATATTAAGACGTCCTCTATTGAATCCGTGAGGTGGGGAGCAGTGGAGACGGTCTGTCTCTTTGAGAAATACCTGCCTACCAGCATGCTCATGATACAAATCCACCCTCTTATGCATCTTGTAGATGAAGTGGAGATTGCTGGACCTATCCATACGCAATGGATGTTCCTCTTGGAGCGCTTCATGAAAACCCTGAAAGGCTTTATGGGACAACGAGCTTGGCCACAAGATAGCATGGTTGAAGTTTGGTTGGTGTTTGAGGCACTAGTGCATATTTCACAATGGTTACCAACAGTGGATTCAAACAATAGTATGCTATAGTCGTTGAAGGATGATGATAGACTAACAGGAGATGTGATGGTTAAAAATGGGGTAGAAAAAAGAATGGATGCTGTAATGGAGGAGAAAGTGAATCACTTTTGTATGTTGCACCATGCTTCTATGGAGACGTGGCTCGCTAGGTACCAGAAAGCTATGAAAGATTGAGAGGAAGCGCGATCTAAATTTTGACATAGTATGCACCATCAACCGATTCGATATCCTAGGGGCATGGAGGAGATGCTGTGGTTTATGTCAATGCGATGGTTGCATGGAGTTTTGACCGCAGTGTCTCACGAAGGGGTGGAGGTCTCAACCAAGGAGTAGGAATTCTCGAGGGGATGTAGTCCAAAGGTGATGACGTGTTTAGGGTTTGTCATATCTATATTTATATGCGACAACTAATTGAGTATTTCAATGTACAGTACAAAATATATAGTGCAGCGTGGTTGCGCGGATGACATTTCCATGTGGAGCGTATTGACAAAATGCGCTCCACAATAGATTGTGATATCATGGCAAGGTTCGAGCAAGAGAGCCGAGGACGAGCAACGGATCCAAACACGGTTATAGATGAGATGGAGTATTTTGGGAGCTTGCAAAGTATTGTTATGGTGGATTACCATAGCTTCTCCATGATCCTATTCGATGTGCAGTGGTTCAAAGTGGTACTTGAAGGAGCTAGAGCAACAGTTCGATGAGGTCCATCTAGATTTCTCGAAATAGATCTCGAAAAAAAAAGAATGGATTTGCACGACACGTTTGTGTTGCCGGCCCATTATGAAAAAGTGCATGAACTCATGTGTTTTTTAATTGTATTACGAGATGGTACATGTCACAATAGTTAAATCTCTCTTGTACGTGATTGTGAACATGTGATTTTGTAACGTATCCACCTATTTACTTACAGGACACATTTTAGCAGCCCATCGGGAAGAGAGTCTAGAAAGCACCACCCGGCACTCCCATGGAATGTTACGGGGTTTGCGATCTAGGTCTTCCCAATTCTGCCACGTAGTAGAGGAATTATTTTGACCATTCCCACTTAGGACCGACTTGAATCAAGGTTCTCCTAGTGGTAAAATTCCTAGAACGGCAGCTAGCGTTGAACCACAGGCAAACTACTTTACATAGAAATCTCAAGGTTGAAGCAGATTCATGCTGCACTTGGTTCAAGGAGAATGGGAAACGAGAGGGATGCAAAGCTCGACCTCTCTGCCCATAAGGCATAGTCCCATTCTGTTCCCTTCAAACAACATAAATCGGGATTCTAGTAACCTAGACTCTAGTTCAACGTTCCTTGCTGTTCATTTCCTTCGAGAAAAGTTCCCTACTGTCGATTTCATTTGAGAAAAGTTCTCGGACAATCGAGACTTTTACCTTTTCTTTGAAGAGATTATGATAGTGAAATTGTTGTTAAGTAGTCATGCATCAACTTGATTGGTGGCACCTACATGGATGGATAATACTAGCAATCAAACCTTTGTCTATTATAGATATAGCTTTCAACTCAGAGGAAGACTCTTGTACAACTAATGGCTATAAGTTCTTTTCTAGTTTTGAAGGTAAATGGATGTGCTGAGTGGACGTGACAATAGTAGATTATTAGCTTTCATATGCTAAGATACTTATGTTTAGTCTCTTCACTCATTTTCACGTGCGACTTGTGGGATCTAGGAAACATCTATTTTGTAAGGTTCAGCCTCTTAAACTCCTTGCTCAAAGGGAACTTGAAACATTGATGAAGTATGCCCATAAGTTCAAGCAACTGGAGTAAGAAGATAAAGACATTCAAGATGTCATACATGTTTCCATTCTAAAGGTCAAGAGAAATCTCTAAAGCTACTTCAAACAACATAATTGGTGACTAACACTATGGATTACCAGAGAAAAGCAACAACTTCTCAACTCTAGAGCAAGAGAAATGAGATATGTTACACCTTTAGAAGTCTAAGACGGGACGAAAAAGCCCCAATAAAGGCAAAAATGGAAAAGAGACCAAGGCAAGAAAAAAAATGGAAGAGAAAGGAAAGTTGAGAAAAATGCAAGAAAAGCCTAAATGTAAAAGGAAGCACACAATAACAAGTGCACAAAATATTCCAACAAGGAAAGCGTTGGTGGGCGCATTATAATTCATTTTGTAAAAGAGCACCAAGGTCTCTCTTGTGTAATTTGTAAATGTAGATGGACATGGGTAAAGGAATTGTGAAAATAGGAAGGAATAAGGAAAGAGGGCCAAAATGGCCAGTCATGTAAAAAGGGATGGGTGCCCAAAGAGGAGGAGGGCATGTATAAAAGGGATTAAGATTTAGCCATGTGGTCAAATATTTGTCACTTATTTGAAATTGAGACTTGGAAATTTTTCAAATTATCATATGGTGTTTTTTCTTCTTCTTGTTCTTACTTGCTTGAGCTTGTGCTTAAGAGAGGGTGTGAAGGAGTGAGTGTGTGAGGTTGAGGAACCGTAGTGGACAAGCTCTCCATCTTCTCCTCTCTTCTTCTCTCTCCTCTTCTTTTCTCTTGTCTTACACATGTGGCAATGAAGCATGGAGTTTGGAGCATGAGGATTGAGCTTGCTTGAGCTTGCACCTTGGATTGTGGAGCTACCGGAGAGCTTGTGGAAGGAGGCAATTCGATTAAGCATGAAGGTAAGCTCACTACACTTGTAGGTGTGAGAGCACATACTGCTATGTGAGAGGTAGCCATTGCGCTTGGCTTGAAACGCTTGAAGCAATAAGTGGCCCGTGGGTCTTAACAGCTGAGCGAGAGCTCCCACATTTTGTTCCTAGTGCTAGAACAAACAGATTCAAGTCTTGAGTACTTGCGTTCTTCAAATCAAGTGATGAAGTAGGAGTTGAACTTTGAACCAACACTTGGTTTTAGATAGGATGCAAGGGAGTCAAAGGCTATTCGATCTCTTTTGTGGATTAGTTTAGGTGTAGGAAGCTTTTTCTGCATTGATTAGAGTAGGAGTGTGTATTTTGTATCAAATTTAAGACACTAAGGTTTGGGAAATAGGGAAAAGATAACTCTCTAGATAACTAGGAAATCGAGAAACATGGGAAGAAAGGAATTAGATTTTGCATATCCAAGAAGAAAAATAGAAGATAAAGGGAGAAAGAGAGAACACAAGAAGTGAAACAAGGGGGAAAGAGAGCTCATTTGCATTCAATGAGACTGAGAGAGCTGGTGAGTGAGAGACAGGGAGTGACTGGTCCATAGGCTGCTACACCAACCATGCTTCTTGTCGACACTTCCAACTCTTCCAGATATGTTCTGAATATTGGTTGTTGATTGTTATATTAATCTAGATACCTGGATGAATTGAATAATAGCATTAAATAATTGAATATAATGTTTTTTCCATTTGGTGGATTTTGGGGCACCACTCGAATAGCTCAGTCTTGTAACAATGGCTCAGATGTCCAAGCCACTTAAGTTACCCTCTCAAATGTCCAACTTGGATGAAAATCACTCGGGCCAACCTTGGATACTCGGCCTTAATAGATGGTTCAGCCAACCTCTAACACTCGGATGGGAACCCCTCATCTGAATCCGAGCCTAATCACTCAAACATTGAGTTTGGGACTCGGTCCAATTATCCTGAACCTTGTCTAAGTGGGTTTTTAACCCTTTAGGGGCTCGCTAGGGCCTGCTCCTAAACTGACCAATGACCAAACCCCATAAAAGAAACCATAGGATGGTTTTCACCTAGAGAAAGAAGGAACCTCAATCTACCAGTCCGTGGGGGACTAAAAGATCAAACCTTTGGCTGCTAAAACTGAGTAGAGACCCAATTTGTCTCACTGGGTTTTCACCCAAAGAGAGAAGGAACCTAAACCTAGCAATGCATGGGGGACTAAAAGATCCGATCTCTGGCCGCTAAAACTAAGTAGAGACCCAAGTCACTCATTGGGTTGACACTCCACAGACCACCTATCATCACAAAGCATAGACAACCTAGTTTCAACTGGTCCGAAGCAATAAAAATCCCTTCCAAAAGCATCAAGATTAGGAATTGATTCAAGGAATTGACTCCATCAAAGGTCACACTCAACAATGTAAGCATTTAAGCACGTGTGGAAAGTGAAAAGTCAAATTTTGTAGAGTGCACATCAAGATGCATTGCGATGGTATATAAGTGTTGCGCATTTGTACAAGCTGTTGGATTAACAAGGAACACACTAAGGGAAACTAACCTTTAAAAAACCTAACCAATAGGAGTACAACCCCAAAGAATCGGACAAGGGACCCAGAAAATGAGGAACAAAGACACACAGAGAGGACTGAACCATCATATTGGCAAGCAAAGGAAAGGCTCACAAATATTAGGGATACATCTCTAGCAAACTTAATTGACCTTATAGATACACTAGTGGGTTAGGAGGCAACTACTATGGGAGGCACCAAATTAGAACAATCTAGACCCTGACCTTGACCTTAGCATGGCTAAGTATCTCGATGACTTTCGACGACTTATCACACAATACCACTAGTAGATGAGGATAGCGGACCATGGAAGATTAGTGGTAGATATCATAGTCAACCTCGAGGAAGAGAGGATACTGGAAAGGATAGCATTGTAGTGCATGGCAAGTTATAGTCCAAGAGCAAAGGGCTCAGAGGCTGCATCATGAGAGAGAGCTCAATGAGGTTCATAGGATCCAAGCCATATCATGTAGGAACAGAACGGGTGGCAATGTCGATAGGGAGAGAATTTTGAAAGCCAATCTCACATAAAGCAAGCTACTCACCAAAAGATTGCTAGATAATACTAGCGCTGAGCAGAGTAACCTCACAGACCCCGCTGACCCCGCTCAATGAGCATATGCATTTGGTCTTTGCTTGGGAGATAAGGAAAGGACATGGTTTACTAGTCTAGAAATCATTGAGCGCAATGACTTCACCTAGTTGAAGGACCTCTTCATTAAGAGATTTTCAGAGGTAGGATACTCCAATAACCTCATTGTTAAGTTGATGAATGTAAGCCAGAAAGACAAAGAAGACATACAAGACTACATTACACATGTGAGGAGTCTCTATAAGAGGATATGTGCAATCAAGCGGCCCAATGAGAGAGCGGTCTCTATCATATTCATTAATGGGATCCACAAGGAGGAACTGTATAAGGCCCTTGCAAGCAAGTCAAAAATATAAAGGGATATGCTTGTGAGAGTCTTTGAGAAAGCCATACGAGTAGACGATTTTCTTAAGGACAGAAGCACTCAAATGGCATGGGAGAGTAGCAATGCAATTAGGAACACTGAGAGAGCTACAACAATTGGTCAATGAGCAATCTCCAGGGAGCACGAAAAAGGGAAGAGCATTGACTAGACCCAAGAAATAGCCAATCTAAAAGTGCAGCTAGCTAGGCTGCAAGATTCACTACAATGAACAGTGTGACCCCACATGTAGTGTATGCACTACTGTGGTGGAGGGAACCATCTACCCTTTGAATGCCCTGAGCCTAGATCAAGGCATTATGCCACGTGTGGAAGATTCGAGCATGACACCATGCACTCCCAATTGCCAAGATGGATGCCTTACCACCAACAGCCTTACATTTAGCCATACTATCCAAGAGTTAGACAACCATATTTCAAAGGGGAGTCCCATTAGCTCTCCTCATGCCCAACGATTTAAAGCCAGGCTTCTTGAAGGTAGATATTAACCCTATAGGAATTCCTAGACATCTAGTACCTATTGTGACCCATTTGTTGAGTGAGACTCCAGTACAATTTGTGAAGGAACCACTAGAGGAAAATTTTTACTTGAACCCTTATGTCTCTTATGAGACAAAGAAGGCAACCCCATATTGATGGATTAAATACCTTTTCCAATCATGGCCTTAGTAGGCAAAGGAAGAGATAGAGGCCTAGGAGGAGCATAGTCCCAAGAACCCATAACATGTGTTGGATATATGGCCACCCTAGGTATATCTTGTCTCATTGCCCTGAAAAGGAGAAAGAAAATAGAGAGAAGGCTGACTTGAGGTGCCCCGAGTGCGGAGTCACACATCTGTTTGTCGATTGCCCAAGGTGCAAGCCCTCCACAAGCTCAACAATTATATGGTATGTGCCACTCGGACTCTTCTGTGTTGAGTCGCATGATAACGATGTCGTGCCACTACACAGACATAGTGTGAAAAACTCTGGAGTGCATCATCATTCAACTTTCTTATTGATCAAGAGAGTCAATGTCATTTGAGTCATAAGTGTTAGTGTGAGTGGCATGGATGGTCCAAAAATACTAGATTTTTGGACAAATTCAACCTATTTTTTATATGTTCAATATTTTTTATTGTAAATATCCTAAAAAGCTAGGGAAACTTCTAGATTAGGGTGGCATGCAAAAAGTAAGTTGCTTTTGTAGCCAGTTTTTGAATTTTTCATGAAAAAAATGAAAGATGGAAAAATCGGGTGCATCGGGAGTTGTTAGGCAGAAAATAGCACTTTGAATTGGAAGGAGAAGGAGTGAACTGGGAGATTCTGGAGCATGTGTATTGGAGTTTTACCCCCCTTTCAGAGCCAATGGGAGGGTTCCGGGTAGCAGAGAGGAAGCTATTTTTTTTATGTACATTTTTGGTCTACGAGGGAGCTCCAAGAGATCTAATGCTTGGAGATTGCTTCTGAGTAGTGCCAGACAAGGAATTTTAGGTTTTGTCAATACATATTGATTCAATTCATTGTGCTTTGTCTTTATCTTGTTTACCTCTTGTCTATTCTTTTTCTTCTCTTCCATCTCCTATCTCTACTCTCTTCTATCTTTGATCCGCTGTGGATATGACCTTTCGATAAAAAACCTTTTGACAACGATGCTACAACAATTCCCCTAAATTTCATGACACGAGCTCAAACAAAGCAGGCAGGTATCTCACTACCTGGGCCTAGCAACCTATATGCATCATCCATAGGAAAGAAGAGTCACCCTCGATGAAGAAAAAAGAGAACGAAGGAAAAAATAATGCTCAAGACCAAGAGTGAGACCACATTAACCAAGGGAAAGAAAGTCATGGATGTCGAAGAAAAAACACTGTCTCCTAAGACAAGAGAGAGGGGGAGCGCAAACATTGGAGAGTAGCCTAACCCTGACCAATAGCTCAAGGTTACAGATAAGGTCAAGGAGTGGATAAAAGAAGCACACACTCACCTTAAAGATGCCAAGCCTATAGTTGAGGAAGAGATTAATGCACTCTCAACCATGAGCCCACCAGTCTCTCCCACATATCTGAGGGCAAGAAAGACAATGCCAACATGTGAACAACTACATGGACAGAATGAGAAAGCCAAGAATACACAAACAGTTCAATAACATTTTCAAGGAGTCCATGAAGTTGAGAAGGAAAAGAGGGATGCCAACTTGCTAACCACACTCATAACAACTCCTGTGACATTGTCATTGGGAGAACTGCTTAGACAAAAGTCCACAGTTTGGCAAGAATTGAAGCAATGGGTAGAACAGAGTAATGACCAAAGGCTTCAAAACTTTCCAAACTACAATGTCATGACGCATATACCAAGCCTAATATTGAATCCAATTTCTAAATCCCCACATATAAATGCCTTTTGGGAAGGCACCGAGATGCATGCAGTCTTACCTGTCATTGCCTTAGGAGACACTACATGGCAGGGGATAGTGGACATAGGAGCAAGGGTTAGTGTACTTAGTCACTTAGTTTTGCAAGCTTAGGGAAACCCACTCGTTTGCACATGTAGCTGATGCTCTATATTAGATCTTGAGGAAAGGTCAGAGATTTCATTGGAGAAGGAAACATTAGAAAGTAATGAAGAAATTGAAGCAGCTCTTGAAATCTGCTCCTATATTGAGAAAGGTTGATTATGCACATGGAAAGCTTATCATTATTACTGTTGATACAAGCCCAATCAAGATTGGATGGGAAATTAGGCAAGATGATGAGGAAGGGCAAAGGTATGCAATTCACTTTGGTGCTAAAGTATTTACTGAATGATAGAGAAGGTATCCACAAGTAGAAAGAGAATTATGGGAAATTGTGACAACCCTTAAATGTGATAAGGAGTGTTTTATGGGACTCATGTAGTCATTGAGACCGATTGTTTGCCAGTATTAGGTATGATTACTGGTTGTGCTACCCCGGACATTGCTATGCTTCGGTGGATTGCATACATCAAATCTTTGAACCTTGAATTTCAACATATTGCAAGAAGAGATAACCGAGTGGTGGTAGACATGTTATCTCGGGAATGCTATGAGAATGAAGATGGGATGATGGATAAGGAGGAAGAAGATGAGTTTCTTGCAACTGAAAATGATGTTGTAAGAGTGAATTTAGCAATGCAAGGAGTTGCTACAACATTAACAAAATATTGGACAGCAAAGAGAAGACACTTTAGATGTTATATATATTTTGTAGAAGTGTTTTTGGAAGACAAATATGTAGGAGAGTGGCTGAGAATTGGTCAATACCTTATTACATTAACAAAGAGAGACAAATGGTCAAATGAGGAGTTTAAGAAGATCAAGAGGAAAACCTATGGTTTTTTCTTAAAAGATGGATACTTATGGAAACATGCTAAAAATAAACAGGGTATGCCATTACGAGTTTTGAGTGACAGAGCTTCACAAGTAAATATTATGCAAGAACTTCATGAAAGATTTTCGGCTGTCCATAGTGCGAAAAACTTTGGAGTGCATCATCATCCAACTTTCTTATTGATCTAGAGAGTCAATGTCATCTAAGTCATTAGTGCTAGTGTCTGTGGCATGGATGGTCCAAAAATACTAGATTTTTGGATAATTTTAGCCTTTTTTGGATATTTTGGATATTATTTATTGTAAATATCTTAAAAAGCTAGGAAAACTTCTAAATTAGGGTGGCATGCAAAAAATAAGTTTCTTTTTCAGTCAGTTTTGGATTTTTCATGAAAAAGAAATAGGGGCGAAATTGCACACGTCATGATTGCAGTTGCTAGGCAGCAAACAACACTTTGAATTGGAAGAAGAAGAAGGAGTGATCTGGGAGATTTCTAACTAGGTGTCTTGGGGTTTTACCCCCTTTTCGGAGTCAATGGAACCATCATATTTGGGTTTCGAGCAGCAAAGAAGAAGCTGTTATTTGATGCACATTTTTGGTCTACGAGGGAGCTCCAGGAGATCTAATGCTTGGAGTTGGCTTCTGAGTAGTACCAGACAAGGGATTTTAGGTTCTATCAATACATAGTAATTTGATTCATTGTGTTTTGTCTTTATCGTGTCTACCTCTTGTCTATTCTTTTTCTTCTCTTCCATCTCCTATTCTCTACTTCCTTCTATCTTTGATCCTTGGTGGATACGACCTTTCAACTAAAACCCCTCTGACACCGGTACCCTAGAGGAGAGGTTTCTAGACAAGGAATCAATGACGACCTACCATATTTTCCTGTACTCCTTTTTAAAATTTCCATTGAATGAGAATTAGTTAGAGCTAACCTCACATCATATTGGACAAATGACATAGTCTACATACTCCAGAATGGACTATCGGAACAACCAATAGAGAAAGCCCGATTAAAAAGACTAATCTTGAAAATCCAACCTTATCAGTTGATTGTAGGTCAACTATATCAGGTAGGATAGGATGGTCTTTTAAGGAGATGTATCTATAAATATGAAATGCATTATGTTCTCAAACAAGAACATGGTGCGATAGTTGGAGGGCAGTTCAGTGGGGACACTACAACACCCAAGGTGCTCGCGTCCCAATTGTGGTGGCCAATGCTATTCTCTGATGCAGCCAAGTTGGTAAAACATTATGATGAGTGCCAACGGACTAAAGTCCCTACTCGTAAGGACAAAATGGAGTTAATCCTAGTGATAGATGTGGCAACCATTCAAGGATTGGAGAATTGATTTCATTGGCCCAATTAGCCCTAAAGTGGCTATAGGGTTATTAAGAGAATTTGAAAGTCAGTTTGAGTAGTTAGATCTTACAGAACAGCAAGCTCTTGCAAGTCAGAAATTTGAAATGTTTCTACAAGCGGTGAGCTTCAAGAGAAGCTTGATGGTCTGTTAGAGGATTAGACTACAAGGACATGGCTTAAAACAAAGTGGAGGCATGTTAAGGAAGTTGTTATTGCATTGGTGAAAAAGCATAGAAGAAGAGAAAGATTTCATGTATCTAGCTTGCCCACTGTTACACGCAATATAGTTGATGTATCCAGTAAGCCATTCACTTCTGTGGCTAACCCTATGGCTACACATGCTATTGTTCCCACTATTAGGCAAGATTTATTAGATGAATTGGTTAAAGGCATGCGAGATCTTGAGCTGAAGGTCACAAAACTAGATGAGAAAGGACAAGAGGAAAGGGGATGAGTAGTAGCCCCTAAATGAGAGAAAAGATGTATGTGGTGTGATAGTTTGCAGCGTGAAAGAAAGGATTGTGCTACTTATCAAGAGGCCTTGGCACAACAACTCATCTTTTGAAAAGATGGCAAGATCCATGCACAAGAAATGAGATTGCCCCTTTCTTTGAATTTTGGAAAGGGAGGTATGAAAAATTTATTGGAAGACTTGGCTGTCTGAAATGCTTATGCGATTGTACATGCTTCTACTTTTGGTAAGAGGAATGTTACTAATAGTGAAATGTCTCATGCAGGGCAAAACATTTGTGACATAATTGGTTGGGAATCACCGGTAGATGCATATTTAGGGGTTGCATATTTAGCAAAAGGACAAAACACAGATGTACTTGTGGAAGAGAAATAGAAGAGAGATGAAGATAATGTAGGGATATCTAAGAGAGTGACAAGAAGAAGTGTGGATCCTCCTAAAGATAATGTAGGGATATCTAAGAGAGTGACAAGAAGAAGTGTGGATCCTCCTAAAGTTGCAAATCAGTCACCTATGGAGCATGCTATGGAAGAGGTTGGGTAGGAGAAGGAGAAATAAGATAGCAAACAATTAGAGGGAAAAAAGAAAGACAAGTAGCCGGGATATAAGCTACAGTCTAATATTGAGATAACCACATATGCCTTGGAAGATCCTGTACTAGAAGAGTCATCCATTGCATTTGTAGATTTTCTTTATGCATCTGAAGAGGTTTATGAAGCTCATGTTTTACTTGATATAGGGACTTAGAGGGAGATTGGTAAAGTGTCATATGCATATGATTTTCTAGATACAGTTATTGTTTATGAGAAATTTCATGAGCTCGAGGATATGCCTTTAGAGGATGTTAGATGTAATGATCCACAACTGGAAAATGTTTCAGAGGCTTTGAGGCCTTGATAGGCAATTCAAAGATGCTTCAAGATATGGATTGCTTCACTATTTTTGGTAATGGTCAATATGTGTTGGATACAATTGAGACTCAGTTTATGTTTGATGTAGTACACAATTATCAATATAAGCATATTTCCATGTGTTGGAATCTAAAAGAGAAGACATGATGCTATGTATTTGTTGATGGGTGCATTGATAGCTTGTATATGGAGATTGAACAACAACCTCTAGTATATGATGCACACCCAAGGCCTAATGACTCTGAAGTGGATGCTTGGTATGGTGTTAGAGTTCTGAAAATGCTAGCCATTTTGATCTATGATCCAGGGGGATGCCTTCTAATGTGCATGATGAGCAACAAGTTGATATTGTGGGTGTTTGACCTAGGTGGTGCATTGGTGGCATATATCAGAGGATGTGTAGGTTCAGAGGGGGTAGATGGCGTGCCACTACAAGCGGACATAGTGTGAAAAAAACCTAGAGTGCATCATCATTCAACTTTCTGATGAATCTAGATAGTCAATGTCATATTAGTCATTAGTGCTAGTGTCCATAGTATGGTTAGTTTCAAAATATAGGATTTTTGGACAAGTTTAGCCTCTTTTTGATATTTTGGATTTTATTTCTTATAAATATCCTTAAAATCTATAGAAAACTTCTAGAATAGGGTGGCATGAAAAAAGCAAGTTGTTTTTTCAACCAATTTTGGGAGATCTCATGCAAAAAGAAGGGCTTCCAAAATCATGTAGCACGCACTTGTAATTAATAGGCAGCAAACAACACTCTAAAAATGAGAAGAAGAAGGAGTGATCTAGATAAATTCTAATTAGGTTTATTGGGGTTTTACCCCCTTTCAAAGCCAATGGAACCATTAGATTTGCGATCTGAGCATTATAGAAGAAGCTAATGTTTGGTGCACGTTTTTGGTGTACCACATAGCTCCAACAGATCTTATGCTTGGAGACTGCTTCTAAGTAGTCCGAGACAAGGATTTTGTTTATCTTCTCAGGCTGTATCAATACATAGTGCTTTGATTTATTGAGCTTTGTCTTTATCTTGTGTGCCTCTTGTATATTCTTTTTCTTCTCCTCTATCTCCTATTCTCTACTTCGTTCTCTCTCTGATCCCCAATGGATACGCTGTCATACCACTACACGGACACAGTGTGAAAAAGCATGGAATGCATCATCATCCGACTTATTTATTGATGTAGAGAGTCAATGTGATCTGAGTCATTAGTGCTAATATCCAAAGCATGGATTATCCAAAAATACTAGATTTTTGGATAATTTTAGCCTATTTTTGTATTATTTATTGTAAAAATCTGAAAAAGTTAGAAAAGCTTCTAGATTAGGATTGCATGCAAAAAATAAGTTGCTTTTTTAGTCAGTTATGGGATTTTCATAAAAAAGACAGACTGGTGAAATCGCGCGCATCACGATCACTGTAAACAGGCTGAAAATTGCAGTTTGAACTAAAAGAGAAAGGAGTGATTTGAGAGATCCTTAAGCAGGTGTCTTGCAATTTTACCCCCCTTTCGGAGCCAACGGAGCCATCAGATATGGGTTTTGAGCAGCAAAGAAGGAGCTGTAATTTTGATGAACGTTTTGTTCTACAAAGAAGCTCTAGGAGATTTAATGCCTGGAGATTACTTCTGAGTAGTGCAAAGATTCTAGGTTCTTTCAATACATATTGATTCAGTTCATTGTGCTTTGTCTTTGTCATGTTTACCTCTTGTCTATTCTCTTTCTTCTCTTCCATCTCCTATCTCTACTTCCTTCTACCTCTGTGTAATATCCCGCGCTAATAAGAATGAATTAGTTAAATAGAATTTTTTAAAAAAATTATTCCCCCCTTATCCCTCCAGCTGACTGACGAGCTGGAGGGAGAGGGGAATAGAAGGAGATACTAAGCTCCTTGGTGGAGCCTGTGGAGAGAGGGAGGACATGCGTGTCGACACGCAAGAAGAGAAGATCCCCCTCCCTCCACTATTTAAACGAGGGGAGGGGGCCGCTGTACAGAAGGAGGCTGGGCCGTGAGAGAAGAGGCCGAGCAAGACAAGGAGAAGGCCGCCATAACTTCGAGCTGAAGGGAGGAAGACGAGTCATCACTGTCACACCGACATCTGCCCTCCACCACATCGCCATCGACTGCCGCAGTCCGTCCAATCCCGCCATTCTGCCGAATAAGCTTTCCCCCCATGTGGAAGCTTTAGAAGATTCCTGGGGGAAAGCTTCTAAAAGAACCTTCTTAGCCCCTTTTCACCTCCCCCTTATGTTCTTCTTTAAACCCCCTTTGTTTCCCCCCCCCTCCCGGGGTTTTAAATCCCCCTTAAGGCCTTGTTTCCCCCCCCTCCCGGGGTTTTAAATCCCCCTTAAGGCCTTGTTTTCCCCCCCTCCCGGGTTTTAATTCCCCCCTAAGGCCTTGTTTCCCCCCCCCTCCCGGTATAATCCCCCCCCTAAGCCTTGTTTTTCCCCCTCCGGATTTTAATCCCCCCAAAGCCCTTATTACCCCCCCCCCCCCTCGGGTTTAAATTTTCCCCCGTAAGCCCCCTTGTTTCCCCTCCCGGTTTTAATCTTCCCCCCTAAGCCCTTGCCCTTTTTCCCTCCTCATAGCTCTTTAGACTATTCAAGTCACACCCATAGGCCTACTTTGTCCTTAGGCTACCTTGCAGACTTCCATTCCCCTGCATTAATTCCTTCACTCACTTTTTAGATCTTCTTGTGCAAGTGCTCTCTTAATTGAGCTTTGTGTTCTTAGTTTTATCAAACAAGCCGGTGTCCACACACTCCCATGTCCTAAAAATCCAATTCTTCATCATGGCCTCGTATGGTATTCCGTAAGGGAGAAATAGCCGTGAGATAAAAGATAGGGAGGGAAGTAGAGGGAGGGAAAAGAGGGAGTGAAGGAGGAAGAGTGGGGAAAAGGTAAAAGAAAAGGAAGGAGAAGACAGTGGAATTCCAAGAAGAAAAAGAAAAAGGCTATCTCACATTCGAACGACGATGCCGCTGAGGAAAGTCCAAGGTGTAGCTGTGGGAGGGTCATCTCCCGGTATCCATGTGGATATCTCACCTCAAAGCCATGTTTTTCTTCTTGGTGTTAATTCAGTTTTAAGTCGATCATGCAAAGAAAAATTGTTAAGGATAGGATATATTTGTTCGGGTTATTTTTAACGAAGGAGTTAGCTTATGAATGACAATGTATACAAATTGGCTTTCTTCAAATTGCATCAAGCATTATAAAATTATAGGCAAGATTAACCATTTACTATAGTAATATATTCCTAAAGTGTAGAAATTATATCTTGCACCATTAGCCTTATTCCTTTCGCAACGAGTAATGGTAAAATGGCCAAATTCATGAAAGGTTTCTTTCGATGCTCAAATTACTAGGGAGTTATCTTTGCTGGTTGCACATCTTAGCAAGGCAACTGTTGTTATTTGGCATGAGTTCATCTTTAAAGAAAACGGAAGTTAAATGTTAGGAATTAACAAGTATAAAAAGTAGATATACGAACTTATTTGGGAAAGAAAATGTAATGGGGAATTGCTGGATGACACTCTATTAACACTTTTCCCCTGCTATTTGAGGACTTGGGACTAATAAAGTGTGTATACACCAATTTCTCAGCTAGGCCTTTTTGTCCCAAGGAGTATTGTCGCTCTTTGTATCATCTTGGCATTATGCTATATGCCAAATTAAACTATATTGATTGGGAAAGTTAATTGTCACAAGGATAGTTAAACCGTGACAAGATGAGTAAGATTACCTTCCAAAAGCTAACCAAACCAATCTAAACATAGAAACATTCATACCCTAAACACTTGACTACTTTCCTTACCGTAAGGACAATAATTTCATAAAGGTAAGAAACCAGGGTTTGTCCCTAAATGAAGAAACCCTAGGCATGACATACGTCAGCTTAAAAAATCTAAACAGATTATTCCATCGCAGGACTTGCGCAGCATGTATGAAATCATTTTGTGATTGATTCACAAGGAGAAAAGGGAAAAAAAACCCTCATCAAGGACAGCAGATCCTTACGCAAGTTAGCTTGCAAAAAGACATAGTTTTGGATATCCTTCTAAATAAGGAAAATTGTAAAATAGAAACTAGCATATCTAAGGTACCTTAGGGTTAACCAAGTTGGGTATGCCCTACACCGGAATATAAGGGATCTTGCCAAGTTACAAGACACCTTGAGAACGACTCCTGATACACTCAAAAAGGAAAGAACACTTCCTTAGCAGTTTGCCATACAACTGGATTGATTAATGGAAATGTTTGTGCTTGCTAGAGATTTTAGGGCTCTGTTTGAATTATGAATTACAAATTAAATAAGTACCTATACTTCAGGTTAAAGGCCTGAAGGGAGAGGCAGCTTCAGTTACCCCCGACTGCCTGCCTGACCCTAACCAAGGGGGTTGTTGATTGCGCCGGGAACGTGGACTGAACCCGCCGCGAGAGGTCTTTCCGTTAAGCTCTACTTGGAGTAGGAGGACGCTTGGGTGCCAGGAGGGGCTCTGGCCGTAAATCCCTCACCTTCCGGGTCCTGTACAAGAGGCTAACATGACTCGGGATTGGATCTCGAGGCCCGCATACTAGTTGACGGGTGGAAGCTTGGAATAGTGATCCCTGGAGATTACTGGTTAGCCTTCGGGCATATTATGGAAAAGCCTACGGGCGGAACTCCTTGTATTTCAAAGATAAAATGATGAAATGTTAAAAGAACTTGCTTGATGTTGTTTTTCTATGTCTCGTGATAAGATTACGTGAAGGAACCAGTGCTTAACAAGGTTAATTAAAGAAGCTAATTATTATATGTCAAATTAATGTGTTAGATAATTACATAACTAAAACAAACCGAGGAAAGTGCGGAGGATGGGCCATGGGTCCGTCCTACGGTTGGGTGGCCCCGGTTAGCTGGGAACTTTTCTCAAAAATCTCGAAGAACAGCGGAATGATCATCATCATCAAAAAGAATAACGAGAACGATGACCTAGAGATATGTCTTACCCGATTTACACTGTTTTAGGGGAACGGAATGGGACTATGCCTTATGGCAGAGAGGTTGAGCTTTGCATCCCTCTCGTTTCCCATTCTCCTTGAACCAAGTGCAGCGTGAATCCGCTTCGGACCTGGTGTTTCTGCGTAAAGTAGTTCGCTCGGGTCTGACGCTAGTTGCTGTTAGCTAATGACCCCTTTAGGAAAACCCTAATTTCGATCGATCCTAAGTGGGGACGGCCAGGATACTTCCGCTACGTGGCAGATGCGGGAAGAACTAGATCGCAAAACCCATAACATTCCATGGGAGTGCCGGGCGGAGCTTTCTAGACATCCTTTCCGATGGACTGCTAAGACGTGTCCTGAATGATACTAGGGGACACGTTATAGTTGGTATCAGAGCCGACCAACAACGGAATTGTTTTTATGAGATCTCAATAAAATGAAATAAAGAAATTGTTGCTGTCCAAACATTTCCTCATCTTCAATGCTTTCTTGCAGAACTATGAAGCGTGGAACAAGTTTTTGGTGTTTCGGGTCATGTTTATGACTGCAATGCATTCTCCGCTTTATAGACAAAGAATTGGGATGATGAACATCCTGGCGCAGATTTATAATCCATCACCTTTATACATAGAACGAAGATGGACAGGGTCTTCAGGAATCTACTACATAGCTGCCCATCGGTTCGCTTATCTACAGACCAACCTAAAGAGGATCAAGTGGTTGGAAGACTTGAAAGTCGTGAAGCTGTTCATTTTTGTGGAAGCTCACGTAAATTCGACTTTACATATTCAAGGTCGGAGGGTTGAAATGAACTCATATGTATATGAGGAAGTAACCCGTGTAATCCCAGCCGACAGGATTAAAGTGTTGGGCCGCCATGAGAAGTATGGATTCCAACGAAAAGGGTATCCTGAACTTCCAATGAATTATCGATTCCTAAAGATCCATGACCCAAAACCCTACTATTACACAGTTCCTGTAGACAAATGCAATACAACATTGTTCTCCCCAAACTGAATGTAATGATTGGATTATCATCACACGAGACGTTGTATAAGGCTACGCCCATGTAAATATAAATAAAGACTTCTTTTATCAATATTTGGCTGTGCATCAGAGTTGTTAAAAAGTTAATTAGCTTCATTATTTACGAGATAGCTGAACTAAAGATAAGCTAACTTCAATTATCATATAATAACGTTAAGAAAACTTTTATCCAGGCACAACCCCAGGCACAGGTTCCAAATTCGCCCCCTATATCAAGTACTGCTGTGACCCAGGAGAAGAAGTTCCTCCTCAAGCAGATAAAGCCACCCGAGTTTGACGGGAGAGGCAAATTTATCCAGTCTGATGCTGAAATTTGGATTGAATCTATGGAGGATTACTTTGAAGCAGTTGGTACTGCACCTACCAATCAAGCCATGCTCGCCAAGTTAAAACTCACCGGCGAAGCCAGACTTTGGTGGAAACAATGGTGTAGGGATCAAGGGACTTTAGAGGGGTCCGTTACCTGGGAGAAGTTAAAGAAAGCCGTGCAAGGGAGATATTTGCCACCTGCATATCGTACTCAGAAAATGAATGAGTTCTACGAGCTAAAACAGCTAGGACTCACCCTTGACGCATACTACTTTAAATTTGTCTCACTCTTAAAATATGCGCCACAGATGGACACGACACAGCAGGTGTCCAAATTTTGCGCAGGCTTAAATCCACCCATAAATACCCGTCTCGAATCTATGCGTCCATCAGATCTGCAAGATGCACTCATTCGAGCAGCGCCTATAATTCAGGAAGTGCAAGCTAGACCAAGGGGTAACAAAACTTGGTCCTATAGTGACTCGAACAGAGGAGTATTCAGACCTCAAGTGAAGAGAGTTCAAGGTCACAATCAGGGACAAAGGAAGAAAGAAAGGACAAATAACATCAACAACTTTGTTTCTACTCAAAGTAATGGCCGAAATCTCCAATGTTTCCACTGCAACGAACCCAGTCACTTCAAGAGGCAATGTCCCAAGCTCAGCGGGGGACATCGTCAAATGCCTTTCCAAGGTGCAGGCCGCGGTCAAGGAGCCGCCACCCGTGGAAGAGGAAGAACTGCCTGCATTGCCAATAGGAAAAGATGCAAAGAAGAAGAAGAGGAAGATCCGACTATGGAAGCAAAATTCGAAAGAGCGACAGTCCATGCTACTTTACACAAGAAAGGGCCGAATCGCCAATTCTCGGTGATTCAAACACCGTCGGACTATCAAGGTAAAGGTTTCAAAACCTTGATTGATTGTGGCAGTACACATTCCTTTATCTCACCAGCATGTGCAAAAAGATTAGGAATAACCACAGTAGAAGCACCTACCCTGCTTGTGAAATTGGCAAACGGTCGTGAGGTAACTTGTACTAGGCAAACTGCTAAGGTGGAATTCTTTCTGGGAGGAAAGAAGACTTTAGTCAAATTCAGAGTCATGAATTTAGGTATCCATGAGTGTCTACTCGGGATGGATTGGATTAAGCCTGATGACGCCCACATTCATTGTGGAAAGGGTCAAGTTTCCTTTCGAAACTCTGAAAGGGAATTTGTCACAACTCAAGGTGAGGCAGGAGTGCCAAGAATCCAATTAGCCAAAGTATCTCGGATCATAAAAGGATTCAGAAAAGGATTACCCGTTTACCTGATCAAACTCAACAAGTTAGATCAAAAGCAAGAGTCTCATGAAGGACCTTCTTGGCTAAAGGAATACGCTGACGTATTCCCTGAGGAATTGATTGAACTTCCGCCTCCAAGAGAAGTAGATCATGAGATTAGGCTAGTACCTGGAGCTGCACCAATTGCAAGGAGACCTTATAGAATGTCCATACCAGAAGCAATTGAGTTGAAGGAACAACTCAAGCAACTGTTGGATCAGGGTTACATCCGGCCTAGCAACTCACCGTGGGGAGCTCCAGTACTATTCCAGAAAAAGAAAGATGGGACACTTCGACTATGTATTGATTACCAAGGGTTGAATCAATCAACAGTCAAGAACAAGTATCCTATTCCTAGAATTGATGAGCTTCTCGATCGTCTTCAAGGTACAAAGATCTTCTCCAAGATTGATCTCAGGTCAGGTTATTATCAAATAAGGATCAAGGAAGAAGATATTCCAAAGACGGCCTTCAATACAAGATATGGGCACTTTGAGTTCTTGGTTATGTCATTTGGGCTTACAAATGCACCTGCCACCTTCAATAGATTAATGCATGATATTTTTAGACCATATCTTGATGATTTCGTGCTTGTCTTCTTCGATGACACTTTAGTCTATTCTAAACAGGAAGAAGATCATGAACCTCAACTTCGGATTATCCTTGAGACAATGAGGGCCCATAAGCTGTATGCAAAAATGAAGAAGTGTGCATTCTTCAAGCGTCAGATTGAATATCTGGGATTCATAGTATCATCAGAAGGAATATCAGTAGACCCAACCAAAGTCAGAGATGTGCTTGAATGGCCAATACCAGTATTCGTCAAAGAAATACGTAGCTTTCTTGGCTTGACAGGATGGTATAGGGTCTTTATCAAAAACTATGCTTTGATTGCAGCACCTCTTACAGACTTACTAAAGAAGCAGACTTCTATTACATGGTCAACTTCTGAACAAAATAGCTTCGACAAATTGAAGCAAAGTTTGGTATCAGCACCTATTCTAAAACTTCCTGACCTCAATAAGGAGCTCGAGGTAGTAACTGATGCTAGCATTCTGGCCTTGGGGTGTGTACTTATGCAGGAAGGTCATCCAGTAGCATACTCTTCAAGGAAATTGAAGAGTCATGAAAAGAATTATGCCACACATGATCTGGAATTACTAGCTGTCATCCATGCTCTAAAGCTTTGGAGACACTACCTGTTGGGTAACAAGTTTACTCTAGTAACCGATCATAAGAGTCTCAAATGGATTTTTACCCAGAACGAGCTCAACATGAGGCAACGTCGGTGGATTGAAGTATTGGAGGAATATGATTTTGAAATCAAGTACCGACCAGGGAAAGAGAATGTAGTTGCCGATGCACTCAGTCGCAAGGCATTCCTAAATTCCCTAATCTTGCAGAATCCATCAACGGCCAGATCTCTAGCTACAAAGGTATCTATGCCAAACAACCCTATACTTGAACTAGCTAGAGAGGAAGCATGCCATGATTTGGCCTACCAAACAATGATAAAAGAAATATCTACCAAGGAGCAGAATCAGAAGTTGCAAGCTAAGTATTAGGAATTTTCCATTGATAAGGGACTTGTCTACTACAGAACAAGGCTGTGTATACCAGCAAGCCAGTCGCTTAAGCAGAAGATATTATGGGAAGCTCATGATTCTCCTTTCGCACGACATCCTGGCTATGCAAAAACTCTTAATGCAGTTAGGAAGAGCTACCATTGGGGGAGGCTTAAAGGTGACATTCTCAAGTATGTCACTGAATGCTTGTCTTGCCAATGTATCAAGGCCGAACATGTCATGATGCCAGGGAAACTGCAACCGCTTGACATTCCCCAAATGAAATGGGAATTCATCAGTATGGATTTTGTTGTGGGCTTACCCCAAGTCCAAGGAGGATACAATTCCATTATGATTGTGGTTGACATGCTTACCAAGGTTGCACACCTGATTCCAGTAAAGACAAACTATAAAGCCTCTGACATTGCAAGATTGTTTATCAAGGAGATATTCAAGCTACATGGGTTACCTAGAAGAATCATTAGCGATCGAGATTCTCTCTTCACATCACACTTCTGGAGAGCTATCTTTGAAGCTATGGGGACTCAACTTTGTTTTAGCACTGCCTACCATCCCCAAACGGATGGCCAAACAGAGCGAGTAAATCAAATCATTGAGGATATGCTTAGGGCATACTGCTGTCGAGAGCCGAAGAGGTGGATTCAATACTTGCCATTAGTTGAATTTGCCTACAATGCTTCTTACCAGCAGAGCATTCAAATGACCCCTTTCCAGGCATTGTATGGTCATCATTGTCGAAGTCCCCTAAACTTTTTTGATCCAACCCTAAGAGTTGAAGCTTCAAGACAAATGTTGGAGGGCATGGATGATCAAATAAGGTCAATAAGACAAGACATACAGGCAGCCAAGGATAGACAAAAGGCATATGCAGATTTGAAACGTCAAGAAAGAGTCTTCGAAGAAGGAGACATGGTATTCATTCGGGTACGTCCTAAAATGAGTTCTCTATCCCTAGGAGAATGCAAGAAGCTAAGTCCAAGGTATTGTGGGCCGTATAAGATCCTCAAATGCCTAGGACCCAATGCTTATAGATTGCAACTCCCTGAGAACCTAAAGGTTCACAATGTATTCCATATCAGCCTATTGAAATTAGGGAAAGACAATTAAGATCTAGAACCTTGAAAGAATGCCTTGTCCAGTGGAAAGATTATCCCGAAGAGGATGCCACTTGGATAGATGAAAGCTCTCTCAACCATCAATATCCCCAGTTTATCTCGAGATGAGGACATCTCAATTCCTACAAGGGGGAGAGAATGTAATATCCCGCGTTAATAAGAATGAATTAGTTAAATAGATTTTTTTTTTAAATTATTCCCCCCTTATCCCTCCAGCCGACTGACGAGCTGGAGGGAGAGGGGAATAGAAGGAGATACTAAGCTCCTTGGTGGAGCCTGTGGAGGGAGGGAGGACATGCGTGTCGACACGCAAGAAGAGAAGATCCCCCTCCCTCCACTATTTAAACGAGGAGAGGGGGCCGCTGTACAGAAGGAGGTTGGGCCGTGAGAGAAGAGGCCGAGCAAGACAAGGAGAAGGCCGCCATAACTTCGAGCTGAAGGGAGGAAGACGAGTCATCACTGTCACGCCGACATTTTCCCTCCACCACATCGCCATCGACTGCCGCAGTCCGTCCAGTCCCGCCATTCTGTCGAATAAGCTTTCCCCCCATGTGGAAGCTTTAGAAGATTCCTGGGGGAAAGCTTCTAAAAGAACCTTCTTAGCCCCCTTTCACCCCCCCCTTATGTTCTTCTTTAAACCCCCTTTGTTTCCCCCCCCCTCCCGGGGTTTTAAATCCCCCTTAAGGCCTTGTTTTCCCCCCCTCTCGGGTTTTAATTCCCCCCTAAGGCCTTGTTTCCCCCCCCTCCCGGTATAATCCCCCCCCCCTAAGCCTTGTTTTTCCCCCTCCGGATTTTAATCCCCCCAAAGCCCTTATTATCCCCCCCCCCTCCCCCCCGGGTTTAAATTTTCCCCCCTAAGCCCCCTTGTTTCCCCTCCCGGTTTTAATCTTCCCCCCTAAGCCCTTGCCCTTTTTCCCTCCTCATAGCTCTTTAGACTATTCAAGTCACACCCATAGGCCTACTTTGTCCTTAGGCTACCTTGCAGACTTCCATTCCCTTGCATTAATTCCTTCACTCACTTTTTAGATCTTCTTGTGCAAGTGCTCTCTTAATTGAGCTTTGTGTTCTTAGTTTTATCAAACAAGCCGGTGTCCACACACTCCCATGTCCTAAAAATCTAATTCTTCATCATGGCCTCGTATGGTATTCCGTAAGGGAGAAATAGCCGTGAGATAAAAGATAGGGAGGGAAGTAGAGGGAGTGAAAAGAGGGAGTGAAGGAGGAAGAGTGGGGAAAAGGTAAAAGAAAAGGAAGGATGGAATTCCAAGAAGAAAAAGAAAAAGGCTATCTCACCTTCGAACGACGATGCCGCCGAGGAAAGTCCAAGGTGTAGCTGCGGGAGGGTCATCTCCTGGTATCCATGTGGATATCTCACCTCAAAGCCATGTTTTTCTTCTTGGTGTTAATTCAGTTTTAAGTCGATCATGCAAAGAAAAATTGTTAAGGATAGGATATATTTGTTCGGGTTATTTTTAACGAAGGAGTTAGCTTATGAATGACAATGTATACAAATTGGCTTTCTTCAAATTGCATCAAGCATTATAAAATTATAGGCAAGATTAACCATTTACTATAGTAATATATTCCTAAAGTGTAGAAATTATATCTTGCACCATTAGCCTTATTCCTTTCGCAACGAGTAATGGTAAAATGGCCAAATTCATGAAAGGTTTCTTTCGATGCTCAAATTACTAGGGAGTTATCTTTGCTGGTTGCACATCTTAGCAAGGCAACTGTTGTTATTTGGCATGAGTTCATCTTTAAAGAAAACGGAAGTTAAATGTTAGGAATTAACAAGTATAAAAAGTAGATATACGAACTTATTTGGGAAAGAAAATGTAATGGGGAATTGCTGGATGACACTCTATTAACACTTTTCCCCTGCCATTTGAGGACTTGGGACTAATAAAGTGTGTATACACCAATTTCTCAGCTAGGCCTTTTTGTCCCAAGGAGTATTGTCGCTCTTTGTATCATCTTGGCATTATGCTATATGCCAAATTAAACTATATTGATTGGGAAAGTTAATTGTCACAAGGATAGTTAAACCGTGACAAGATGAGTAAGATTACCTTCCAAAAGCTAACCAAACCAATCTAAACATAGAAACATTCATACCCTAAACACTTGACTACTTTCCTTACCGTAAGGACAATAATTTCATAAAGGTAAGAAACCAGGGTTTGTCCCTAAATGAAGAAACCCTAGGCATGACATACGTCAGCTTAAAAAATCTAAACAGATTATTCCATCGCAGTACTTGCGCAACATGTATGAAATCATTTTGTGATTGATTCACAAGGAGAAAAGGGAAAAAAAACCCTCATCAAGGACGGCAGATCCTTACGCAAGTTATCTTGCAAAAAGACGTAGTTTTGGATATCCTTCTAAATAAGGAAAGTTGTAAAATAGAAACTAGCATATCTAAGGTACCTTAGGGTTAACCAAGTTGGGTATGCCCTATACCAGAATATAAGGGATCTTGCCAAGTTACAAGACACCTTGAGAACGACTGCTGATACACTCAAAAAGGAAAGAACACTTCCTTAGCAGTTTGCCATACAACTGGGTTGATTAATGGAAATGTTTGTGCTTGCTAGAGATTTTAGGGCTCTGTTTGAATTATGAATTACAAATTAAATAAGTACCTATACTTCAGGTTGAAGGCCTGAAGGGAGAGGCAGCTTCAGTTATCCCCGACTGCCTGCCTGACCCTAAGCAAGGGGGTTGTTGACCGCGCCACGAATGTGGACCGAACCCGCCGCAAGAGGTCTTTCCATTAAGCTCTACTTGGAGTAGGAGGATGCTTGGGTGCCAGGAGGGGCTCTGGCCGTAAATCCCTCGCCTTCCGGGTCCTGCACAAGAGGCTAACATGACTCGGGATTGGATCTCGAGGCCCGCATACTAGTTGACAGGCGGAAGCTTGGAATAGTGATCCCTGGAGATTACTGGTTAGCCTTCGGGCATATTATGGAAAAGCCTACGGGCGGAACTCCTTGTATTTCAAAGATAAAATGATGAAATGTTAAAAGAACTTGCTTGATGTTGTTTTTCTATGTCTCGTGATAAGATTACGTGAAGGAACCAGTGCTTAACAAGGTTAATTAAAGAAGCTGATTGTTATATGTCAAATTAATGTGTTAGATAATTACATAACTAAAACAAACCGAGGAAAGTGTGGAGGATGGGCCATGGGTCCGTCCTACAGTTGGGTGGTCCCGGTTAGCCGGGAACTTTTCTCAAAAATCTCGAAGAACAGCGGAATGATCATCATCATCAAAAAGAATAACGAGAACGATGACCTAGAGATACGTCTTACCAGATTTACGTTTTTTTAGGGGAACGGAATGGGACTATGCCTTATGGCAGAGAGGTTGAGCTTTGCATCCCTCTCGTTTCCCATTCTCCTTGAACCAAGTGCAGTGTGAATCCGCTTCGGACCTGGTGTTTCTGCGTAAAGTAGTTCGCTCGGGTCTGACGCTAGTTGCTGTTAGCTAATGACCCCTTTAGGAAAACCCTAATTCCGATCAATTCTAAGTGGGGACGGCCAGGATACTTCCGCTACGTGGCAGACGTGGGAAGAACTAGATCGCAAAACCCGTAACATTCCATGGGAGTGCCGGGCGGAGCTTTCTAGACATCCTTTCAGATGGACTGCTATGACGTGTCCTGAATGATACTAGGGGACACGTTACACTCTGATCCCCGATGGATTCGAGCTTTGGACAAAAATCCCTCTAACATTGGTGAACTCGATGTGAAAGGTCATCAGAAGAAGGAAAGACAAGATGGGAGAATCTTCAAATACAATCTCCAGTGATGTTTTGCAATAGTTGGTGCAAAATATGAATATGCTTATGCAGGTACAACAACAACAACTGGTGATGCAAGCTTTTGCTCAAAAATAAAGTGTTGTGATGAATGCTTTGCAAGCAGTTGAGCGTGAGGTGAAGTTATTCAATGGCAGGAATGTATCTACATATGTACATACCTATGCTCAGAAGATGGAATTCTTTAGGGTGGCTCAACTTGCATGGAGCCAATATTTTGTACATGTTATTGTACATGAACTGAAAGCGTGGATTACTGAATTATACATGCAGGATGTTGACTGGGTAGCCTTCAAGAAGACACTTAGGAAAGAATTTTACATTCAAGATACTAGTTTGATTACGCGCAAGACTTTTCACGAGTGGGTTTTACAACCCAACAAGGGTCTTGTGGCTACAGAATTGTTAAGAGAATTTGAAAGTCGATTTGATCAGTTGGATCTTGCAGAACAACAAGCTCTTGCAAGTCAGAAAATTGAATTGTTTCTACAGGCAGTTGATCCTGAGCTTCAAGAGAAGCTTGATGATTTGCTAGAGGATTAGACTACATAGACAGGTCTTAAAACAGAGTGGAGGCATGTCAAGGA